>NC_143395.1:266673128-267315628 GCF_052110815.1 Crocodylus siamensis | reverse complement strand
TCAGAGAAAATTATGCCCCTCAATATGTTTAAAAACCATTCTGTTAAATTATTGACAGAATTTGTCCTATTATAAACCCAGTAATATCAAGACCAACAAAATAAAATGCTACATACAAACAGAAGTACTGGACTGGAATAAACTTTCAAACTATTGGGAAATGCCAGTGGTTGCTTGTTTAACCTTAATTGTGCGTATGCTTTCTGATGCATTCTAATTTTATGGGCTCATACTATTCTTTTTCTCTATAGAGCTCTTCCACAAGTCCTGTGGTGCATTTTAAAATCAAGTATCATTATAGTATTTGTTAAGACTAAAAGACCCATATTAACAACCAAGATCCAGCTAAATTTTTAGCAGAGTTGTCAATCAGTTCCTCTCCTCAGAACATCCAACAGACTACTTTTAGCAGAGCATGACAATAAACTAAAGGTTTCTAAAATAAAACTAAAACTCAAGTCACCAGGGGAGGGCAGAATAGGGAGGACATACCAGGGAGGAAGTTTAACAGTTCATACCTGAAAGTCTCTAGTGACAGGCAAAATAAAAAAAGTGCTAGTTACACTTAATAACTCTCCAGTCTTACAGCTACCATCCCTTTAGAATATTCCCATCAAAATCCATCCATTGTGGTCCTCCCCACCCACATCGATTTGTCCCAGAAATATAGCTGCCATGTATTTACTTCCCCCACCAACCTGTATCTACTCCTAAAACTATGCTGGTCCTACCTGTGATTTACCTATGGTCACTTGGAGAATAATAAATCTTGTTTGTGAATGTGATGCTGCATAAAAACAGCCTGTTAAAACAGTGATATGGTTGTCAATTCTTCACATGCTATTATGACTGCATCATGTATTAGAACAAAGTTTAGCAAAGAAGCAAGCTAAACCTTCCCAAGAAAATTTTTAAGTATACATTTTGTCATGTCAAGAAGTGCAGTTATGGTGAAAAGAGCTGTCAATCTAGGTATGTGTCTCAAACAGGTAAGTCGATAAAAAAATGTCCCCTGACAAAAGGTTTCTGGTAAAATAGTACACGTTGGGAGAGTTTTGGCATACCTACCTCTCTCTGCTGGAAGTCCAGAATCACCTTTGTATGCATAACCAACTCTTCCAAAAAAGGATATCCTAAATATAAACACTGGGATCCTGCATTTTAACATTCCAACACGTGAATTCTGGTTTAATAACATGTGTTGTTTGTGGGAGCTCTAGTGAATTGCTAATATGACAACTCAACCTATTGTCTATAGATCCTACAATAAGTTTCTACAGAGCCCTGACAGCAATATATGCCAAATCATTAAGTTGTATCTCATGGCTACAGTGCCTCCCTTTTACAGGTTCACATCTACCTTCATACTGATTTCTTCATTTTCCTCCAGTGAGCATTATAATGCAGTATATTTCACCACTTTGATTTTTTTAGCCACTTTCCATGCAGCTTATTAAGATGCATGTAATACACCCCCGTTTTTATGCATCTTACTTTCTTACACACTTTATTGGAATAGGACAACTGGTTTCATTCTGGATATTTTCCAGTTAGGAGGTGGATCAGGTTATCACAAGTAGTTTTTAACTTTGCTCAACATTTTAACCGAAGAAATTTTCCAAACCAAGAAAAGTAAATTCTGATTTTTTAAAAAGAGTTTCCATAGGGAATTACTGAAAGAAAAGTGTCTTTTCACAACACATTGACTTTCATTTTGAAATGACTTGAACTAAATTTTCCATTGTAAAACCAAAAATTTTCAACTTAAAATTTGTCAGCTTGAATTTGTTATGTGTGGGCACTGTATTTTCATCCTGACCATCCTAATCCATGTATTATATTATTTTGCTGCATGTTTGTCACAATGAGCAGTGCCTAGTTTGTCTATCCTATTGATTGCCCAATAAGCAAAAACCCAATTCATTACTTGGTGAGGGGAAATCAAGATACAGCTATTTATACAAAAAAAGACAAAGAATCATTCTGGAGGGGAAGGAATCTTCAGAAAGAACTGGTTCAGAAATTTCTGTTTTCTGATCACATAAGGGAAAGGAGATTAAAGAGACTGTAAACAAATAGTGGATTCAAACACCGATGGAAGCTAGAGAATGAGTAGGATGGATTAGAAACCTATATGGGAAAAGGGAAGCAAGTTGTCCTAAATGGGGACCCAATAGGAAATGGGGTACATAACACAAACTATTGGAAAATCAGAAAGGAATGCAAAGATTTCCTTGTGTAAGACTATGACCTGTATGGTTGAAAGCATGGCACAGCCCCGAAGAAAAATCTGGTGGGTTTCAAGCTACTGAATTGATAAGGATTGTCTGCCCTCAGCTGAGACAACTGTTAATAGAAAAGACATGGTTTTTCATTCTAATCAAGCTATATTTCTTGTTGGTGCACTGAAAGAGACTACAAAACTGACAAGGGATTGTCTTTTAAGAGATTTCCAGTTAGCAGCAGGTCCAATAAATGTATAATTACTGATTAAAAACTAGATGGCTAAATTATATGAGTGTCAGGATATAATTGCTAATTTTAACAGCTAGTTTCTAGTTTCTTGGCTATGATAAAATGCAAACATTTTTTCTACAAACATATAACACTGAGAAATCAAATATACAAAAAGAAAATATTATTTTATTACAGAAAAAATAAGATATTTTCTTGGTAGGAAGATGACAAGTTGTGCACTAGAACTCTATTATAATGGAATGATTAAAAATACCAGAGGAGCAGAACATTGTTTCATATGGCTTTCTTTTCCATGTGGATTGTTAGTGTGGGAGAAAATCCTTGTAATTCTTTGCACTGCTCCCACACATACACCTACACATATCATCACTTGACTTTCAAACTAACAATAGAAGTGTTAGCAGAGCTATCACCATCTGCAAAATGAACTGTGCATTCTTTTTAAACGCAGCTACAATCTCAGACAGTAGTAGTAATAATTATAATTTATAGACATAGATTATTCGCTCCTTCCACAGTATGAACAAGGCATGGGTTGAGCAAGCAGTATTTCCCCAAAGGTCTAATCATAAACTAATCCTGCTTCTGAATTTAAATGTCTATTGCTCTGATTCTCTTTTGGGTCATATCTTTTTTTAAACTTGAAAAAATTGCAAGCTATTCTCCCACTCCTGGACTTAGGTTCACCAGTTGTAATGCTCAGCAGCTTTGAAAGGCCCAGTTATAGATAATACACATAAAGGTTGTCTCTGTTCTACTGTGTTTTAGGCACACTACTGGAGCCCCTGGAACAATAAACCAATAAATATTGTAAGTAGAGTAGAGATGTATGGAAGATTTCTAACTTGATTTTTGTTTTCATTCTAGTTCAGAATGAGACCCATAAATAGCTAAACCACATATAAAAGAAAAAAATCCAGAGAAATAAAGATTCACAAAATCTAAATAGCATTTAGCATTTTTATTGTATGCTGTGTTATACTGTATTATAATGTATAATTATTTTTGGTTACTTCTTGTCTCTATAGATCATTAAGGTCCATGTACTCTTTTAATTTGATCCACACTCTTTCTATCAACTGCACATTTTCCCTATTGATTATACTTAAGAGCTCTTAAGTTTTCTTCTATATATCCTTCTATCTTTTCTTGGATCTCTTTAAAATTTGTTCTCCCCCCTCCAAGGCCCCCCCTCCCAAACTTCAGCTGTTCATTCACCAATCTTCACATTACAGATCTGTAAATATTCCCTCCACCTTTCTGCATCCTTTGACTTGACATTCCATGACTAATGCAACTTTTAAAGAGACTAATTTTTGCTCTTTATCAGATGTCCTTGAAATTCATAACCTTACCTCCATATGTTGATGCCCTTCTACAATACTCTCACATCATGGGTCGTTTATTGTCTTCTCCAACCAACCTGGCAACTGCTGTTTTTTGAATTATATATTTATTAGATTCATATAATTGCATTAAAATAAAAGCAGGAAACATTTTAAAATAAAAGGGTAAAACAAAACAAAATTTCTTCCAAAATTCAAAAGCTACACATACCTTTCCACTTCCCTGGCTGTGACAAAGGAAAGCATCCCATTACTCCTGCCCAACCCCCCTTTCTTTCTAAAACATTCAATAACTCCATTAAAAGAAAAAAATTTTTACCACCAACCCATATTTTCCTCCCATCCCTACCCACTCCCATTTCCTTGCTTTGCACCCAGAGGAGTCCCCCTTTCTTATAGTTCCTCCCCAGCTGTACCTCTGTTTCCCAAAAGGGAATGTGACTGTTCCTGAAACCCACTCATCTTCCTCCCAATTTCTTGACAATATATGTAGTTCTATCGTATTTCTCAGCATGAGACTGATTCTATTTTTGAAGACCTGTGTTCCTTGTTAGATACCAAACTTCACTGGCTTTCCTAAAATTTTCATCAAACCGTTTCTCTTTCTTTATTAATGGAATTTTTCTCTAAGTTTTCTACAGTTCTCTTAATATTTCTGATGGTTGCCCACCCAGTATCAGCATTCTCAGTACCTTTCACAAAATAATCTGCTTAATCATCAAATCTGTTCTGATGGTATTCTTATGTAGGTTTTTTGCTCACCGGATTAAAATGCATCCACGGTTCATCTATTTTATTTGGTTCATTATTGTGCCATGTCTAATGTAGTACAAACTGACTGTGATTTGAAATGCTATCTTTTAAATGTAAGGGTAAGAGAGAGAATGTTCATGATTGTAAAATATGTTAGGAAAAAAATTGTTGAAATCAAAATAATTTTCATACTAAAACTAAACATATTATGTTCTAAAATGGTCAAATCAGGAATGTCAGCACTGAAGGCATTTTGTTCTGTTTTTCTTTTCTTTTTCTTTTTCTTTTTCTTTTTAATGGGCTGAGTTTTTGGATTTTGACTTGTATGGAACTACATTCTCTACTGGAAAAATATAAACCACCTTGGGAACCTTGTTTTAAAAACTGAAGGTTTTTAAAATAAGATTGAGAGAAGGGGGGTGTTATAATAATAGATTCCAAAACTAGAGTTTCTGTTTCACCTTCAGTACTATTATAGAACAGGAAGAAATGCATTATAATTGGGAAGCAGAGAACTGTGACCTTTTGAGAACTATGAGCAACACTCATAACAGGCTTTTCTAATTTTGGAAAACAGGTCTTAATATAAGCTTTAGTTAAAGAAGAAAAGTAGTTAACTACTAATTTATTAGTATATATGCATGTATTAATAGTGTCCCTCTTTAGCAGTACTTGATTTCTAATATACAAAAGACTTATCACCATTTTTACCATGCAAGTTCAGGTAGGTAAAAATACTTTCTGTATATATGTTCTGTTCTATACTCCATCATCAGAGGGTGCTACCCAAACTCCATTATCTTGTGTTGCTGTTTTCCATTCTACTTTAGTGTTTAAAAGTTCAGCTGTTGCTAATAATGATAGTTCCCTTGTTCTTTTCTGTGTGATCTCTCTGGGACAAGAACCCCACAGATGTGCTAAATTGGCAATGAGTATGGGATCATGGTGAGCAGCATGCTTCCAGAGCTTTGTTCAAAAGAACAATATGAAATATGAAAATCTTGCTATGAACTATATGAAATATGAAAATCTTCCATGCTGGAAGTGAGCAGGGGCCAGGACTCTTTTCCTCACATGTCCTTTTCCTCACATGTCCATGCAGTTGCCCTCTAACATGGCTACTATGGACCACATTGAAGAATGGGATGTTTCCAGTTTGTTTATCAGGGACTCTTATGCTGACCAGCTAGACGTCTTCCTGAAAGCTAATAAGATTATTGATGATAGCCAGAAACATTCAGTGTTTCTTAGTGCTATTGGTTCAAAGACTTTTCCAGTTATTTGCTCATTTATATCCTTGGCCAGATCCCTAAGAAGTCCTACCACGAAGCTGCCTCATTCCATTCAGGGGAAATTGGAACATCATCAACAAAAATGGATGTCAGCTGAGACATGCCAAATGCATTCAAGGGAGAAATCTCCCCTGTGCACAGGAATACAATTTTTTCTTCCCAAAGAAGCTGCTATAGTGGGGGACATCACAGACATAATATGTGCCATTTCTGTGATGCTGACTGGTACTATTACCAGTGCAAGGGTCACATTGAACAAATGTATTGTCAGAAGTCCAAGATACCTGAGAATAAGGCAATGAAGGAGAGTGCACATCCAGTTGCTACTAATACTGTTGCTGATTTAAATGAGATTCCAGCTCATGAATTGTCCCCAGATACCTATATTACTGAATTTGTTAGTAATGTGTAAATACCAGCCCTGCAGAAGATGATCTACATGACAGTGATTCTCCGAGGTGCTCCATATACTATGGAGGTAGACTCAGGAACTCAGAAGAGCTGCACAATTCACTGTGGTCTAGAAATCATTCATCTATTATGGCATGCAAAATTAAGCTTGTAGATAAAAACAAATAAAATATAGGGTTGAAGGGTGCCTGTTATGTCAATGTCCACTATGGGTAGGACTGAGGGAGTTTTCTGCCTAGTAATTGGTAAAAGTCAGAGAGCAAGTTTACTAGGAGGAGAATGCCTTGAGCCATTGGGCATCAAATTAACAGGAGTGCATATCCTATTGTGCTGACTACAAGTGTACATTAATAAAGCACTACAGAAACACCCATACCAGATTACAGCAGTAAATCAGCTCCTTTCCACTCTTGCTGGAGGGAAGGTTTTTGCTAAATTAGACTTGGCCCAAGCATATCAACAGCTTTCTGTGTATGACTAAATGTCTGATGCACAGACAATTGTCACCTAAAGCCAAGTGTCCACAATTTGGAGTATTGCACCTGGAGTTTTGCAATAGGTTATGGGTGACTTACTTGCAGTTCTTAAGGGAGTCATGACATATTCTGATGATGTGCTTATTGGAGCAGGGTCCAAGTATCTCCAATACTGACCTGAAACTTAAGAAAGATAAATATGCTTTTAGAGTGACCAGTGTGGTGTTTCTGAGGTTCTGAGATGATGTTACTGGAATTTATTCAACAATACAAAGTAGAAGCTATTTATCAGGCCCCAATACCTAAGAATAAGTGGAACTACAAGCATTCCTGTGTCTGCTTAATTTTTAATATTCCTTCCTTAAAAAGAAGGCTACAGTTGCCGAGCCTTTGCATCATCAATTGGATAAAGATGCCACCAATAGACTAAACCACACAACAAGGCTTTCAATGATGTGAAATGATTTTTTTTGTCTGATAGCGTGCTAGTCTTTTATGACATGGAGAAGCCACTTCTACTTTTGCTCCCAGTCAAGCATCTACATGAGCACTACAGTGCTTTTACTAATCTCAAGTAAATTCGCTAATCTCAAGTAAATTTGCTACTTGCATTTGCATGGAGCAAATTTACTCAGGATTAGGGAGGTTTACTGTGAAGTAAGCATGTGCATGTGTAGATGCACATACTTCACTGTAAACTATGCTAGTGAAAAGTTAAGCATTTCCTGTACATGCACTTGCTATGAGTAAATGTGAAAGGAATTATGCCCAAATCGATAGGGAAGTTATTACAGTTGTTGCTAGGGTTAGGAAATGCCATGGCTATGTATATGCCCACAAAATCACAATTGTCACAGATCATAAAACATTCCTAGGGTTATTCACCAAGAGTGGACCAACACCCCAAATGATTTCACCATGTATGCTTTGTTGGTCCTCGCTTTGTAATGCAGATGATTGTGAATTTCAACATCGCCCTGGGAAGTCAATAGAAAATGAAGATACCTTGAGTTGTTTGCCATTATTCTGTCCTCAAGTCACTGTTCCTCCTCTTTCTGAAGTTCTGATGCTAGAATCCTCATTTGATCCTCCTCTCTAGGAAGATGACATTGCTCATATGACTGTTAAAGATCTAGTGTTAGCCCAGGTACTAAGGTGGGTATGGAAGGGGTGGCCTTCAACAAAGTTTTCAGATAAATTTAGGTCATTCATTACATAACAACTGAACTTTTTGTCTTTAAGGAATGCGTCCTGTGGGGTTACAGAGCAGTCATTCCCAATGTAGCTTGAATATGAGTTCTTGACACTCTCCACAAGAGATATCCAGGGATTGTTCACATAAAAGGACTTGCCAGGTATTTTTTTTTTTTGTAATTGATCCTTTCTCAAAGTGATTGGAAATTGTTTCCATTGCATCAATGCACTGTAACATAAGTTTTAAGGCAGCTGTTCAAAAGTCATGGTCTTCCAGATACCAGTGTGCCTTACAATGCTGTGTGATTCATTTCTGAAAAGTTTATGGAGGGGAATCTTATCCATCACTCCACATCTGTACCATTCCACCCATCATCAAATGGCCAACATGAGTAGATGGTACAAACTACTAAAGATGCACTGAAGCAAATCACTAATGGTGACTGGAACCAAAGATTAGCTAATTTCTTACCATGATAGCATGCAACTTCATGCACTGCTATAGGTTACAGATGCAGAACTACTAATGAAGCACCAGCTTAAAACCTGTTTGGGTTGACTCCACCCAAACATGGTAGCCAAATATCAGACAAGGCAAGAAATATATTTCTCTAAGAAACAGAATTTTTCACCTATAAGAACCTTTGAACCAAATAAATCCAAGTACATCTGGAACTATGCAACTGGGATGCACTCGGTGCCTGCATTTGTCCTTAGAGCTTTAGGGCCAGTATCATATGAGATCCAGATTACAGACAAAAACACAGTTCACAGGCATGTTGACCAGAAACAGGGTTGAATCTTAGACAATGTGACCTCTGTGACACTAGAAGTGTTGCACCTCTACTTAAACCAGTTCATCAGCTGCTATTTTAGACCCATCAACACTTCCAGTAGCTTCTCTAGAACAGCTGTGAGAGCCTACTGCCACTGCCAGGGGAGTGTGTTACCCCAGAAGTAGGCTGCAAAGATGTGTCTCTGTCTGGCCCAAATATATATAGTACTATGTTACCAAAGTGGGGAAAGGTGTTATGTAATGAGTGCCTATATACATAGTCTGTATTCCATCAGCATTATCTGAACTGCATTATCTCATACTGCTGTTGGCTGTTCTGCTTTAGTGTTAAGGGTAGTTAGTTGTTGTTAATAAAGATGATTCTGTTGTTCTTCCCCGTGTGATCTCTCTGGAGCAAGAACACTACAGGTACACCAAACTTTTCCTCCCCTTCCCTTCCTAAGGGCATTATAGAAATATACAGAGCAGCTTCTAATATTTTCTTTCTTGTCTCATTCTGTATAGAGAAAAGAGACTGGGACAAAACCTTGTTTTCACGCGCTTAATCTGACCATGGCAGGGAAAGCAATCTGCCCCTTGTAAAGGTGTAATACAGATAACTCCCTCCCAGCTTGGAGTAAGCAGGGAAATAGGGACTGCTGTTTACATACAACATACTCATCATTCAGCGCTTGTAGCAACTGTATCTCTGGAAAGGCAATTCAGATGGAATGGGGGAAAGTATCAGCATTCTCATTTTTCACAGAAAAATGCGGCTTGGTGAGAATAAGCCATTTAAGTTGAGTCACACAGGATGTTGGCAGCACATATCAGAAAGAACCAAGATCTCTTGAATGATATCCTTGAAAAAGAAAGGCTAGAAGGCATCCAGTGTTCTTTGCATGTTTGATGTTCAACTTCTGAAATGTTTTATATTTTGTCAAACTTTAGTCATTCATCATTCATCATTTATAAAGACTGGATATCAGAGATTGAGAATGACCTGGATAGACTAGAAAAAATGGTCTATAATCAATCAGATGAGATTCAACAAGGACAAGTGTAAAGTCCTGCACTTAAGACAGAATAATTACATGAACAAATAGACTGGAGAATGATTGACTCGGCAGTGGTACTGCAGAAAAGGACTTGGGGGTTACAGTAGAGCATAAGCTGTATATGAGCCAGCAGTGTGCAAAAAAGGCCAACAATACACAAGTTTGCATTAAAATAAATGTCACTTGTAAATCAGGGTAAATGATTCTTCTACTTATTCAATATTGCTGAGGCCTCACTTGGAGTATTATACCAAATTTTGGCCCACACTTCAAGAAGGATGTAGACAGATTGGAACAAGTTCAACAATTACCTATAAAAATGATTAGAGGCATGGGAAGGAAGACTTATAAGGAAAATACAGGGTTATTTAGTCTAGAAAAGTTGAAGGTAAGAGTGGATTTGATAACAGTTTTCAAATACCTAACAGGCAAGTGTAGAGGGAATTGAGACGGTGTTTTCTCTGTGGCCATAAGAGACAAGACTATGAACAAAGGCTTCAAGTCTCAGCAGAGGAAATTTGGTTGGAGACTAGGGAGAACTTTCAGTTCTCCAAGTGCTAAGTGTTGGAACAGATTAACTAGAAAAAATGTGGAATTTTCAACCCTGCAAATTTTCAATAACAGGTTGGACAGATGCTTGGTTGAGATGATTTAATCAGGGATGCTCCTGCCTAGATGAACTTGTGAAGTGTCTTCTAGACCTACTTTCCCATGAGCCTGTCATCTTATGATCACCTCCACCATTTGTACAATGATATGAATTAGAAAGGGATGGGAAAATATACAAATATAGCTCCCATCTTTAAAAAAAAGGAATAAGTAAGATCCAGGGATTGACAGGCCAGTCAGCCTGATCTTGATACCTGGAAAGGTCAAGGAACAGGTCTTCAAGATGGGAGAGAACAAGGTGATTAGGAACAGCCAGCACTGATGAACCAAGAGCAAGTCATACCTGACCAATCTGATTTCCTTCTATGATAAGGTGACAAGTTCTGTGAATCAGAGGGAAGTAGTGAATGACTTTAGCAAGGCTTTTGACACTATCTCTCATAGCATTCTCATTAGCAAGATAAGCAAATACACTCTAGACAAAAGTCCTGGAAAACTGACATACAGCTGGTTGGATAGACACACTTAAAGAGTAGTCACCAATGGTACAATATTTGGCTGGGAGGAAGTATCAAGTGGGGTTCTCCAGGGTTTTGTCCTGGGCCCAGTGTTATTTAACATCTTCATTAATTATTTTGATCGTTGGATTGAACACTCTTAGCAAATATTCAGATGACATCAAGTTGGATGGAGCTACTGACACTCTTTAGGGTAGGGGTAGGATCCTGAATGACCTGGACAAATGGGAAAAATGTTTCAAAATCAATCAGATTTTAGATTCAACAAGGATGAGTTTAAAATCCTATATGTGGGATGGAATAATTGAATGCACAAAAACAAACTGCAGACAAGGACCTGGAGGTTAAAGTAGACTTTAAGCTGAACAAGACCCAGAAGTGTGCACTTCTTACAATAAAATCCAAAAGCATACTGGTCGTATTAAAAGGAGTGTCACTTGCAAAGTGTGGGAAGTGATTCTTCCACTCTATTCAGAGATGGTGAGGGCTTACTTGAAGTACTCTGTCCAGTTTTGGGCCCCGTGCTTCAAGAAATGTGTAGACAGATTGGAAAGATTCTAGGAGAATGACAAAATGATTAGAGGCCTGGGGAGCATGACTTATGAGGAAAGACTGAGAAGGCTAGGGTTATTTTGTCTGGACAAGAGAAGACTAAAATGAGATTTGATAACAGTCTTCGAATACCCCTAGGGCAATTATAAAGGAGGATAGAGATGGGTTTTCTGTGGCTGTGAAAGAGCAATGGCCTCAAACTGCAGCAGAGGAAATTTAGGTTAGAAAGTAGGAGGAACTTATGAACTATGAGGGGGGTCAAGCACTGGAAGAAACTACCACCAGAAGTTGTGAAATTGCCATGTCTGGAAACTTTTAAGAGAGTATTAGACAGACACTTGGCTGCAATGGTTTAGTAAGGGATGATCCTGCCTTCAACAGAGGAGCTGGACTAGGTGATCTTTCCCAGGATTCCCTTGGGTCTTCATCCCTTGTTCTAATAAACGTCACAAAGTTAAAGAATACAAAATTATTCCAAATAGATAAAAAGTTTCTTTAACTTTTAGTGCTAACATTCTTGTTATTTGACAGTAAAAGCAAGTAGGACATATAGGTCTTTAAAGTTAAATTATATGGAAAAGTTCTTAGTTTAAGATTTAAGATTATAAATAATATTCTGTACATGCTAAGTAATACATACAGTACTTAGATATTTTCCCTGAGGTATATTAAAACATCAATCTGCTAAATTACAAACTGTGTCCCAAGTTCACAGCTAGCTAATTTAACTTCCAATGATATGTCCAACGGCTGGCATCAAAGACAATTTTTACAAGTGAGCTGTGATTTTCAGAACACTTAAAATATACATTTTTTCTGTTCCATCATTTTTCCATGAGATGTGATAAGTATAATTTAATCAAGATACCAGTGATTGAAAGGAAGGTGTATTACTGAAACAAGGCAAATAAAGCAGATGCACAAATCTTGGTAAGAAATAAGAGAGCTTATATGTTTTCACTTCTACATACTACTCTTAAAAGGTATCTGCCCCCCACGAAGAAGTGATGCTAAACTGACTCACCAGTTTAAGCTGTCTCTGGATCTAATTTAAATAAGAAAGTGTGGGTTAGTACTAAATTAAATACCTTATCAGGGAAAGAAAATATAATTCTCAGGAGATCTAGCACCTAATTGCTCAGTCATTTACACTGGTATAGATCTGAGGTAATTCCAGTAAAGACAAGAGTTACAGTAGTATGAGAGGCAAATCAGGCTTGTAGTCTCCTTAGAAGGCAGGGGAGATTTATGTGTGCTGTTTGCATTGGCAGTAGTCACTGTATGCTCTAATCCACCTATGTACTGAGGAAAGAATAGGCTCCCCAGAGTTCTACGTGGTTCTTGAACATCAAGTCCATTCATACAAAACATGCCATTGCCATCCAGTCAGAATATATTGCTACCTAACTGCTTTGCAGAAGTATTTGAGAATGGTCTTAATTGATTTCAGGAATCCAGATAATGAAAATATACAGTATCTTGTAAAATGGAAAATATGAACTCAGGGTAGATCAGATAACTGGGTCATTTCCCCTCAGCTCTGGAATTTGTCATTTTTACTACTTTGGTAATGGCTGCTTTCCAAACTATTACCATTTGTTTGAAAATTAACATAGATTATTTTACCAGTACTCCTGAAAAAACTAAAACAAAGCAAAACAAGCTCCATCTAAATCATACCCACTATTTTACCTAGAGCATAAAAAGCACCTTTCTTATTAGCTGATTTCAGCACTAGTAGTTTTTCTGATTGGTAAGGAATGTTGCCTGACTTTTGCTATACTTTACATGCACACGTCCTTCTCCTGAGATAGATATATGCCATGCATAAAATTTTCAGTCTCATTTGATTCATTTATAGAAAATATGTTTTCATTGCTAATTCTGTCCCTATTTGTGGCTGCTCCAGTTACTTATTCACTGGCTGTGACTTTTGCATTTCTGACTTAATTTATATTACTGAAAATGAATATAGTTTAAAAAGATAATATATTATTTCTTAGATGTATTTAGGTGAGGCACAGACATTCAAAAACCTGAGGTGGAATCTTTCTAAGTTATGTGGTTTTCTGAACATAGCATAGTTTAGATCATTAGCAAATGGAAGACATTTGCCCTTTTTGGGGTGGGGGCAAATCTTAGACCAGGTTCCACCATTTTTAATCTTGTCCGTGGACATGAGACGTTATGTTGCCATAGTGATGGGCTACGGTGACACAGGCATTGCTACATCAGCGGGCACAAACTGATGCTGCTGCTATTGCTTAGATGGAAATGACCCATGAGGTGCAGGAACTGCACAGTACTGGTGGTTACTGTGCAGTCATTTAGTACATGCTAAAACGAGTACTAAATGACTGCGCAGTAAAAACTGTGCTTCTGGGGTCATGTGTAGATGCACCCTGTGCGCAGCAAACGTCTACTCTGTTATAGATATAGATTGGTTTCTGAACACAAATACCAGTAACAGTGTAATGTTTGTTCCTGGCCTCATCAATTTAATTCAATTCTCAAAAGCGGCTTTAGGTAGAGGTAGAAAATACCCTACCTATGATGGACATACATAGGGGACAAAATACTAGTCATTACTGACTTTATTAGGCCTTCTCCTACATAATATTCTGAAGTTAGTAGGGGAAAATATCAATCATACAACTCTGATTCTACTAATTGCATCCTTTCCCCAGGCCGTCTTGTCCAAAAGCAACTTATAACTTCCACCTCAGCAATAGAGATCATCTTGGGGCTGTATAACGAGGGAACCCAAGAGTACATTAGTAGGTTTTATTAGCAACCTTTATACACAAGTATAATATGTTTAATTTAACATTAAGTAGAAATTCAAGGTCTCTCAAATGCTGAAATATGCCGGAGGACATTAATGGACAAAAATCTTTGTGCACAATAATTGCAGAATGCCAGATCTGCTAATATTGAGCCAAAAAATCTCTAGCAATTAGATTTAGCAAAGTAAAAAGATGTTACATTGAGTAGCAGAACATGACACTTCAGTAATTCCTTACATCTCAAAAAGTGCTACTCATGTATGGAATATTAGAACAATTCATACTGCTTTTCTAGTTCCAATGTACACATCCTCCATGTATGTGTGTATATATATATATTTTGCCAATGTATAATTATATATATATATAATTTGCCACTTCTTTCATCAGTATTGCCTCAGGACATTCTGCAGAGCACAGAGATTATATAACATGGTTTTTCTACTGTCACCATAAAGCACCTGTCTAATCACACAGATCAGCTCTTAACCAGTAACTACCTTAGTTCTTTAGTATGTGTACTTTAGCTCCCACTTGCTAAGAGCATCTGTGTCATCATTATAGTTCAGTTGACATTTTTCAGAACATAACTTCACTGTTTCTAATAATGTTGCCCTGAATGTTGATATATGGAATTCATTATACATACATGCACATGCTCATGCGCACACACACACATATACATCAAGTATGTGTATAAATATCCATGCAGAGTCAATACTTGTTAGTAGCAATATGAGAAATAGGTCTGGACCCTGGTGTTTTGTTGTTCCTAGGTAGATGTGGCTGTTATAAGGAGTTTCAGCTGTATATATGGTATAGAAAATGTCCCAAGTGGAAATGGTAAGAAAGTATTGATCATATTGGGTATTGTTCCAAATTAGCATTGATTGATTGATTGATTGATTGTTTAAAGTACCTGCTAAGCTATTTGGAGTTTTGTAATAAGGACCTCGTTTTAGGTGTTGTTTTAGCCGAGCTGTAACTCAGAGAGATTCATTTTACAACTATTCTCTTTCTATTGAGAGGTGAAAAGAAGGAACATATTAAGTCTTTAAGTGATCAGGTGGATGAGTACAGTCATCTCAATTACAATAGCAGCATTTAATGTGCTATGATGTTTGACTGTCCCACAAAATTTCAAGAAATTCTTCAAATATTGTGGCAAGCTAAGTGCTATACTTAAGGCACATCTCAGAAATCTTAATTTTCATTCAGTTTTTGACTATGGAAAAATACCACAGCAACTTTTTCATTGCAAATAAATCAGAAAGACCATAACAGGTCAGAATTTGGTTAAGATTATTGGCTCTTAGAAATCATTGGGTGCATCCAGATGTGCAGGTATGTGCTGTCTGTGGCACCACAAACTGCATGCATTGTATGTAAAACAACATCAGTTGCATGGCATGGTTAATTTGGAGCATGGGGGCAACATTTCCTATGAGGATTTTCTTGTAGCAAAAGAAAAAACCTGGGGAAAAAAAGCAGCATATAATGATATGGGAGCACCAGCCCATGGCTGTCTGTTCCTCTGTCTCGAGGCACACAGATCCCCAGCCAGCCACAGAGGCCTCAGTGTGCCTTAGCATGGGGGCTCCACCGTGTACACAGATGGGGGAGCAGGCAGCCTTGGGTTGGCTGCTCCCGTCTCCACGTGCCACCCCCGCAGCTGGCTGGGGAGCAAGGTGCCTCAGCATGGGAGCTCTCTGCCAGCTATCCCTGCACTGAGGCACCCTAGGCTCCAGCCAGCACCCCCACAGCACATGAAGCCCAGCCAGGAGCCAGAAGGAGCTGGGCACAGCCCACAAGAAAAGGCACATGCAGGGGCGTGTGCTGTTGCACAAAGAAGTAGCACAAATTTGTGCTGCTGCTATTTGTGCCACCACAAGCTCACACCCCTGCTCATTTGGTGTGGCCATTGTGATTATCTTGTGAATCATGTTTGCAAACCTAACTATGCTAATGTTATGCGGCATCTCAGAGAGCATCTTACGGCTGTGGCACTGTGGTTAAGAATCACTGCTCTAAAGCATTTGTAACTGGATTGTCTATAATTCACCATGCTCTTCCTTTTCCCCTTTTAACATATGAGCATTGTGGTAGTCCTCTAAGACCTCACCTGTCATGCACAATTCAGAAATATTATTGCCAGCAACTCTGAGATATTTTCAGCTAGTTCCTTCAGTATGTTGGGATTTCATGCTGCTGACTTAAAATCATTCAAATTTGTCAAAACCGTCAACTTAGCGCACACTTTCTTATGACCTCCAGCCTTTACCCTTCCTTATTTCTAACATTTTTATTAGTTGCACTTTTCTTTATTTAAGTGAAGATTTAGGTGACATAATAATTAAGCAGCTCTGTTTTCCATTACCAGCTTGACTTCTTTGAGGAGTGGGACCCTGGGTTTTTTTTCCTTTTTTCAGCCTTATCAATTGGACATATTTGAGAACTCCTTTTTGTCTTTATCATCTTTTACTAGTTACATTTCTTTTGTTTGTTTTGGTTTTTTATATTGCCTTTGCTTTTCTGAATTGGCCCCACTTGTTCTTCCTATTCCTTAGTATACTTCCTGTATGCTTTACACTTGCTTTTTAGGTAGCTAATGATTGTCTCCTTCAGTTATCTTTCTACCATGTTGGAAGACAGTTAGAATAGCCTCCAATACTATGTCCTTTAGCAATGCCCTAGTTCCCAGGACTTATGGACTTATAGATTTTTAGTCAGTCAAAGTTTGTTCTTTAGAAGCCTAGGGTCCTTGTTTTGCTTTTCTCATGCCTTCACTTTCTTATGAAGGACCATGATACTTGTTTTGCTGTATTATTCTTCCAGCAGATATCAGGAAAGTTAAAATCTTTCACTGGTACTTCCATAAGTCTTTAATTCTTGTTCTTGTTTCCTGCTTGAAGAATGTATAATTTATTTCTTACAGATTTGGTCATCCATAGTAGATCCCCACCATAACATCATTAATGTTTCCCCCCACATTTTACCCTCACTAAAAAAACACTCAACAGATCTTTCCCTTGGACCTGGAACAAGAATATATTTTTTGATATACAAAATAATACTATATCCTTTTTTCCTCCTCCTCCTTTCTCAGAACATCTGTATTATGAAAAAAATCCAGTCCCCTAGTGACATCACTTTCTGAACCACATGCTTACTTCAATGATATTATGTTTTTTTTCAGGACTTTTCCTATCCATAGGGAGAATTGACGAGAATACTACTGTACCCCAGATCCCTTCACTTTCTTGCCCCAGACTACTTTTGAAAGAATCATTAGTGCCCACATGAAGAGCAGGAAAGGGTAAAGGGATGGATGAGCTCTAGTATTCTTTTCATTCTAAATTGAGTTTTACCCCTCACAAGATTCAGGGGGAAGGGGGCAGAAAGAAAAAAAAAAGATCTAATTTATCCCATAACAGAGGCGTAGTGTCTCTTGAAGGTAAAAGCACTAAAGAACTTACATAAGATATGGGTAAGTTTTTAAAAATCGCAGTTAAATGCCAGATTAATTAAAATGTGTAAATGAATATTCTTTAATATTTTTTAAAGAATACATTCATCAAAATAGGAACCATTAATGTTGAACACTGTCTAAAATTGCTGTGATTCAGCATATCTTTGCATTTATTATAAGCACTTTGTACCACTGAAATCATAATAATACAAGAACAGAATCATAGAAAGGGTTGGAAGGGACTTCAAGATGTCATCGAGTCCAATCCCTGCTCAAAGCAGGGCCACCCCAACTATATCAACTCAGGCTTTGTCTACCTGGGTCTTAAAAACCTCATGTAAACCCTTTTAAAAACCATCTAATATCTGCCCAAAAAGGGAAATAGAGCCCACCAAGATGTAACCTATGTTTATACGGTGTAAATAGCATTCTACAGAAGTGTGGATTCTGACCGGGTCCTCAGGGCTATAATATAATGAAAACAATGTTGAATATAATAAATATACTTTGCATGAGCTTCTAATACTATATCCATTATAATTTAAAACAAGAATGGCTTATAGCAAAACAAATTATATGTGAAACTATAGATCAAATTCTATACAATTAAATCCTCATTATAATATAGTATATTAACAGACAATATAATTCAAGTATTTAGAATGCTAAAATGGCACAGAGGAACTCAGTTCAGTTTTCATTGAATCAAAAGAAATTATCATTGACTTCAACGGAAGTTGAATAAGACCCCAATGTGTAGTAATACAATTACAGGAAAAGAATTAAGGTCTGGGTGTTAGTCACTGAGAGCTGTTTCTGGTCATGTTCAGTATGTGAATGAGTTGTACATTTCTGAATGGTGTCCAGATTATTTGTGTGATTTCCATTGCTTCATTGTTTTGGGGTATGTAGAGAAGTTAAATATATAAGATTATATTCTTTTTATTTACACCAAAAAGTTAAGTATTTAAGTATGACCCTGCAAATAATTTTATTTTTTTGCTATGGATTTTTTTACATTACTACAACAGTGGATTAATATATATTACAACCACCTTTGAAATGTGAGGTATTATGCTGAATAAGCAGCTAAAAGCACCAGTACCTAAATTGGAATGGGCTACTTACCTGATTTGTTATATGTTCTCTTTAAGAAAACACCCCACTCATTATAAGTTTTGCAAAAAAGAAAAAACAAAAGAAAAAAAAGAAAAGAAAAGAAAAATACTGTCTTCATTTGTAATGGTTGCCTATATAAAATTCTATGTTTATAGATTAATGAAGAAAAATAATTGATCCCTATACGAGTTTTGTCTAAACATAAGCAGACAATTGTGAAAATTTCTTGTTCAAGAACTGCTTTTATTTTCAGAACTGTGATACTAATTATACTGAAACGTATTTAGTTAGTGAATACTATATTTAGTTCTGGTTGCAAGTAATCATCTTACCTACTGTAAAAAAAAAATCTAATAATAAAATTAGAAACTAGAAGTTCCAAATCTAGCTAGATTTGGCAAAGATGTGGGGATCAGATGTTCAAGAACTCATGTTTCTTTACTGTATGCAGACACTGGTAACATTTTGTGAGTGAAATTACTATTACTTGTTTATCTACATACCGGAAGATACAACCAGTTACTAGGAGACTTGATTGTACTTGTACCTGAATTATGGATACAAAATATTTGGTCTTTACAGATTGCCTCTGCAAAACAATAAAATATAAAAATATGAAAATGGAAATTGGGTTTAAGACGGTTTTTGGTCATGTATCAGTCTATATCACTTTTGCTGTTTTTAAAATGGGATTATTACCAAAGCCTATTATACACCTTACGAGAGTTCAACAATAAAAGTATTGAATGGTATGACTTCGGAGTTCTTCATTTTTTGTTTTGTCCTGTATGCTTGTTTACTCCCCAAACTCATTTTTATGGAGCCTGGCTCAAAAACACAACTCAAAATAATACCCTCAGACCATCATAACTATCTCCACAAGACCAGTAATCTTTCCAAGCACACCAAACAAAGCTGTCATCTACAGCCAGGCCCTCAGATAGCACCACATCTGCTCACAGGATAACACTCATGATGCCCACCTGACCAGCCTAAAATCTGCTTTTATACAACAAGGGCACTCTGTACAACATTAGAGAAATAGACCATACATTTGAAAGATCAATTCAAATACTCTGTGGTAAACTGGTAAATACAAAAAGAAAAACCTTGTGACTGCATGCCCTTGGTAGTCAGTAACTGGACTGGACAGTAACCCTACACTGGAACTTATCAGAAGAATCATCAAACAAATACAGTATATCCTAGGTGCTGCCTTGTATTTTCTGGGGGGTGGTAGTGGTAAGATGATGCCCCTCCCCCAGTGGCATAGCCACAGCAAAGCTGAGAGGAGCTCAAGGCGGGGGGGGGCGTGCCCACTGTAGGCTCAGGACTTTCCACCCTGCTGCCCTCCCCCAGGAGCCCTGCACCACCATAATGAGGTGCCCCCTGCCCACCTGGCAAAAGAAAGGAGCAGAACTCCATGACACTACTGCTGCTGCTGCCAGCTAGTCAAAGGGGCAAATTGACATAGCAGCATAGCCTGTGTGGGGTTTCCATGGGGGAACAGCAGAATGAGAAGCCTCAAGCCCACAGCAAGCAGCCCACATCCAGTCCATGTACAAATCTGGGGGGGTTGTACCCCCCCCATGCTCCATCCCTCAGAGTGTGTGCAGCAGTGCCTGCTGTTGTACCCCCAAAACCCCTGGACAAACCACCCATGGCATTGTCCCACTCCATGCCCTGGTCCAAGGCCCCATTCACCACCCTGGTTGGCCAGCACACTACTCCTTCCCTCACCATGGGGGCCTCAGTCTGCCCTCCCACTGCCCCCCCATAGACTTACCTGGAGGCAGCTGGGGGAGCTGCTCTCCACTTCTGCCTGGGGCTGTATTCCTGGCCCCATGCATATGTTCATGAAAAACCATCAGAATTCATAGTTTCCACACATGCTTTCACCAAAATCTGAATTACCTGATCCAATGCACCAAGCATCCCTACAACCCCCTGGCCCTGCTGGTGCCTCTCACCCCATAACAACAGCCCCCTGCTACCCCAGCCCTGCCAGAGGGGCCTAACAGCTTCTAGGGCTACAGGGACAGGGACCCAGATCCACAACTCCTTGTCAAGAGGCGGTGGCTATTGCAGAGGAGCAGAGCCCAGCTCCCCGCTCTCAACCCCCACTGTCTGCTGTGGGCTTGAGGGGGTGGCTTCCCACTGTAGTGCACACTCCCAAGGGGACAGAGGGCCCCCATGCCACCCAGATCTGTGCATGGAGTGGGGATGGGCTACCCACTGCCAGCTCAAGCTCCCACCCTGCTGCCTTCCCCTGGGGCAGTCCAGCAGATGTAACCCAGTCCTACAGGGCAGAATGAAACCACACAAGGAAACCCATTGCCACTGTGACCTCCATGCTGCCCCAGAAAGACATCCCTTGTGCATGAAGGAGCAGTGAGGGGTACAACCCCATGCCACCACCTCCACTGAAGGGAGCACCTTGCCAGGCCAGCGCAGAGCTTGCAGTGGCAGTCAGTTTTCTTGCACAGCCCTGTTGCACCCTGCAATGCTGGGTTGCACCTGCTGGGCTGCAAAGGCTTCAGGGGAAGGGCAGCAGGGTGGGAGAATGAGGCTGCAGAAGTCAGCCTGCCCAACCCTGTGCACAGATCTTGGGTGCACTGGTCCCCCCTGCCCTCCCGGAGTGCATGCAGGGACAGGGAGCTGTCCCCACTTATTCCCACCTCCCAGATGAGTTGCCCACAGTCCCATCCTGTTCCCTGCCAGAGCCCTGCAGCTGCAGATTGTGGTTCCAGGACCAAAGCCCCACATACTGCCCAGCTGGGCAGCAGCCCCAACCCTACCCAGCTCTCTCCCTCCCTATGGGGGCCACAATCCCTGCCTCCCCATTTAGCTGCCAGGCAGCCTGGAGAGCAGCTCTTGCAGTTAAGTGCATATAGAAGAACATGGTGCCCCCTGCCTGACTGCCCTCTTCCCACTCCTTCCCAACTCCTTGAGGCCAGAATTCAGCCAGCCTGCAGAGAGCTGCTTGCAAAACTGCAAAATCTGTGGGTTTCTCTGGTAAAATGAGTAATCTGTGTTTGCCTCTGGTAAAAGGTAAAATCCATGGTTTTCTCCATTTTACTGTGGGAAATGGAAAACATAGATCCTTCGTGATCATAGACTTTAAAAAAACCTGTCTTGCATTCAAAGCTTGTCTGAGTGTATCTCATCTACCTAGTTAGTCTAATATAAGATGTCATCCTAAGAAATCCTTAAGATTGTGACACTTTCCTTGTTTAAGGTAAGTTTGCAAAAATATTTCACAGGTAACCAAGGCAATAATTCAGAACACTGCTGTTCAGTTTTATGCATTTTCTGTTTTCATTTCAGAGGCCTCAAGGAGAATTACTTTAAAAATTCAGGTGGACTTGTATGCAAATACTTAATAACAGTTTAATTTTCTAAATCTCAGAGCCAGTAAGGGTAAAGAATGTTAAAAATAGGATAGCTGGCTGGAACTATTGTTTTCTTCTTATCTTTCAGATTAAGTTTTACCTATATATTTTGTTATCCATTCCACAATTATAGTCTGTATAAAACCATGACTGAGGTCTTAATGGTGCAAAAAACCCCAAAACATTCATATCATACAGGGCTAGTCTTTTCACAGAGCAAAATAGAACTCTTATTTCAGACTTTTTCACTTTATTCTTAACGCAATTTTATATCAGAATACAAGAAATTAATGGCCAATCGGAAATAAAGGATTACAAGAATATTGGTAGTTAATAGCAGATACTTTCATTGAGGAGCAAATTAATTTTTTCAAGCCTATGTTCTAGGCACAGTTCCTGTGACACTCAAATTAAATAAGAACAAAACAAAGGAAATATTAAAGTTTTCTGAAGTCTCAGTTTTGCTTCTGCCAACTAACACAAACATGGTAAACTTTCTTCTGAATTCCTTTCAAGCGTCTATCCAGTTTTTAAACTTTAAACAGGGCCTGTCTCCAGCAGCTTCTAAAATTTTTATAGCAAGTCTTTCTTACCAAGTTTTCTCTTAGAGAGTACCTTTGGGTATGCTGGGAACCACTGTTGTCTAAAAGACATATTTGGGAATTCACAGATATATTCATAAACAAGCAAAAGCCTGCTGTGCCCCTGCTCCCCCGAAGCCCCCCAGAGTCCCCTCCCAGAAGCAGCGGAGCCCCCACCAACCCCCAGCACAGCTGGAGGCAAGTGGGACCAGTGGTGGGAGGGGGTTAACCCCTTAGTGAGTGGGAGGAGGTGGCTGACGGGAGCCAGGCCGGGTCAAGCCCCACCTAGGCCCCTACTTGGCCCAGCCCCCCAGGGAGAGAGAGAGGTGGGGGGTACTCACCAGTCCCCATCCAGTAGGGCAGGGCCCCCAAATCCCGGGCAGGGCCCCCCATTGCTCAAGAGCAGCTTCCCTGACAGCGGGTCCACTGTGCATGCGTGCAGTTTAAAAGGGGCCACCAACAGCAAAAAAGCCCCAGTTAGGCTCCAGAGTGGCAAGAGACACATGAGTGAAAGCCTGCTGCTCCCCCGCTCCCCTGAAGCCCCCCAGAGACCCCACAGCAGCTGCAGAGCCCCCCTACCAGCTCCCAGCACAGTCAGAGGCAAGCGGGGCCAATGGTGGGAGGGGGGTTAACCCCTTAGTAAGTGGAAGGAGGTGGCTGAGGGAAGCTGGGCTGGGTCAAGCCCTGATCAGGCCCCTACTTCACCCAGCCCCCCAGGGAGCCATGCAAACAGGCAAGCTTGTCTGCCAGTGCATGAGTTAGTGTGGAGTTCACACAGGAGGGTGCTCAAGAGGGCCTGAGACCCTGCCTGCAAACTCCCCAGGGCAGATAGTCCTAGCCATAGCCAGCCTACCAGAGGCATGACATGGATGGGCATGCGCTGCACCCCAAGGGTCCCCTCAGGCTCTGCACCCTCCCCCAGCACCTCAGAAATGGCCACCCAGACGGAACCCATGGTTCTGGGCTCCATGCAGATGGAGCACCTGGCACTTGGCTGTGGGGGCTGCCTGTCTTTTTTTCAGACTCTGGGGCCCTGGGAGCATGGCAACCTCCCCTTGTGGGATCTGCTCCCTTTTGGGGTCTCTGGTGTGCCAGCTAAAGGAGCTCCAGGCCACAGTCCAGAGACTGCGTGCCATCACAGACTGTGAGCAGGAGATAGACTCATACTGGCAGGCCCTTCTGTCCCGAGAACTGGAAGGTAGACCACAGTCTTCATTCAGGACAAAGGAGGACTCCAGGACCTCCCACTCTGTCCAGTCAGGGACATGGACCAAGGTGGTCAAGGGCCCTAAAGCCCACCGCACCAATGCCCCTGCCACACCAGAGCTTAGCAACAGGTATGCACCTCTTGCTGATCCAGCAGAGCCTGCTCAGTTGCCACATACCTCAGGCAACACAGGCCCAACTGCAGCTACTGTTCCTGCTCTCCCCAAGACAAAACGTAAAGTGTTCATTGTGGGAGACTCCATCCTGGGGGGAACTGAGGGGGCAATCTGCTGCCCCAACCCCTTAGCCCGGGAAGTCTGCTGCTTCACAGGGGTCCACATCCGGGACATTGAAGAGAAGATCCCAAAGCTCCTCTAGCCCACAGACCACTATTCCATGCTCCTTATTCATGTGGGCACCAATGACACAGCTCAGAGCACTCCCACCCAGGTCATGAGGTGCTACAGGGATTTGGGAGTGGAGCTAAAGGGTCTGGCGCCACAGGTGATGTTCTCACTGATTCTTCCAGTCTTGGGCTATGGGCTGAGGAGGGAAAGGAGGATCCACATAGTCAATGAAAGACTGTGGCACTGGTGTCATCGGGAAGGCTTTGGTTTCTATGTCCACAGCCCGCTCTTTGGCAAAAGAGGCAGCGAGCTGCTGGGAAGAGATGACCTACACCTGTTTCCACTGGGCAGGAGGTTATTCTTAGCCAGAGTGGCCAACCTACTCCACCAGGTTTTAAACTAAGCCTGCTTGGGAACAGGGGGACTACCGCCACTGCTGGCCCACTGAGCAACCCTTCCAAAGCCAGCAGGCCAAGGCACATAAGGAAAACTACCCTGCCCCAGCCCTGGTACAATCTGTGGGCAAGGCAAGAGCCCCCAAGGGAACACTTACCTGCCTGTACACAAATGCCAGGAGCTAGGGGAATAAGAAGGTGGAGCTCATCCTCCTGCTCAATGCAAATAATTATGATGTCATATAGATAATGGAGAACCTCGTGGGACTCAACCCATGACTGGACCATGGGTATAGATGGCTATACCCTGTACAGGAGGGATCATGTAGATAAAAGGGGCAGAGGTGTAGCTCTCTATGTTAAGGAAAGCTACATGTCCCTGCAAGCTGATATTGGTGACCAGGGTGGATGACTGGAGACCCTATGGGTTAAAATCTGTGGGGAACATGGCACAGGGGACACAACGGTGGAAGTATACTACAGACCTGCCACCCAAAGTCCTGAGCTTGACCAGGAGCTCGCCCAGAAACTGTCTGAGGTCACATGCTCCAGGACCGTGGTTGTCATGGGTGACTTCAGTTACCCAGACATCTCGTGGAAGGATCACTCAGCAAAATATGAGCAGTTGCAAAGCTCCCTTTCATCCGTGGATGACCTCTACCTGACTCAAGAAGTCTATGGGCCAACAAGAAGCAAAGTGCTGCTCGACCTGGTACTGACTACTGGGGATGACCTAATCGGCAACCTAGTGATCGATGGGAAGCTGGGGGACAATGACTAGAAGCTGATCACCTTCACCATCTGCTGTAAAGCTGGCAAGTCAGTCAGCAACACGGAGGTTCTTGACTTCAGGAAAGCTGACTTTGACAAGCTGAGAAGGCTTGTCAGTCAGGCCCTAAGAGACCATGACTCTAGGGAGAGGGGAGTTCAAGAAGAGTGGTTGCTCCTCAAGGGAGCGATGCTCAATGCACAAGCTAAGTCTATTCCATCTCGGAGGAAAGGCAGCAAGAGGGCATAGCAGCCCCCCTGGCTCTGCAGGGACCTAGCAGAACTCCTGAGGATAAAAAGAAAGGCCTACAAAGGATGGAGGATGGGATTCACCTCCAAAAAGTATTATTCTGCACTGGTCCAGTCCTGCAGGAAGCAAACCAGGAAAGCCAAGGCTGCAACTGAACTCCAACTAGCTTCCAGCATCAAGGACAATAAAAAGTCCATTTTCAGATATGTGGGGAGCCAGAGGAAGATCAAGGGCAACGTTGGACCCCTGCTGACCCAGATGGGGCAACTGACAACTGACACAAAGGAAAAAGCCAACTTATTAAATGGGTACTTTGCATCTGTCTTTCATCAGTCCCATGGGACGTCCGTGCCTGCTACGGGACAGGGAGGTCTGGGTGAGGGAGATCCCCTGCCCTCCATTAGTGTTGACCTCATGGAGGAACACCTTGAGAAGCTGGATACCTTCAAGTCAGGCAGCCCTGACAATCTACACCCCAGGGTACTCAAGGAGCTGCCGAACATCATAGACCAGCCTCTGGCATGGATCTTTGAAAACTCCTGGTGCTCTGGTGTAGTACCTGAAGTCTGGAAGAAGGCCAATGTGGTGCCTATCTTCAAGAAAGCGAAGAAAGTAGATCCGGCTAACTATGGGCCCATCAGCTTGACTTCTATCCTGGGGAAGATCTTAGAAAAGTTTATTAAAGAGGTCATCCTTAACAGACTGGTTGATGCCAACATCCTAAGGGATAGCCAGCACGGGTTTTTTGCAGGTAGGTCTTGCTTGACCTATCTCATTTCCTTCTACAACCAGGTGACCTATCACCTGGACAAGGGAGAAGAGATTGATGTCATATATCTTGACTTCAAAAAAGCCTTTGATCTGGTATCCCATGATCACCTCTTGGCAAAACTGGCCAATTGTGGCCTTCGGTCCACCACGATCCAGTGGCTGGGAAATTGGCTCTGTGTTTGGACCCAGAGGGTGGTAACTGATGGCAGTCACTCATCATGGTGTCCTGTGACCAGTGGGGTCCCCCAAGGCTCTGTCCTTGGACCCATATTGTTCAACATCTTCATTAATGATGTGGACATTGGAGTCAGAAGCAGACTGGCCAAGTTCACCAATGACATCAAACTTTGGGGCAAAGCATCCACGCCAGAAGACAGGCGAGTGATCCAGGCTGACCTGGACAGGCTCAGCAAATGGGCAGATGAGAACGTGACGGTGTTTAACACTGAAAAACGCAAGGTTCTCCACCTTGGGAAGAAAAACCTACAGCACCCTTATGGGCTTGGCAGTGCTACGCTGGCTAGCACTACGGAAGAAAGAGACTTGGGGGTCATCATTGACCACAAGATGAACATGAGTCTGCAATGTGATGGTGCAGCTAGTAAAGTGCCCAAAACGATGACTTACATCCATAGATGCTTCTCAAGCAAATCCTGGGACGTCATTCTCCCCCTATACTCGGCCTTGGTGAGGCCGCAGCTGGAGTACTGCATCCAGTTTTGGGCTCCACAATTCAAAAAGGATGCGGAGAAGCTTGAGAGAGTCCAGAGAAGAGCCACGCACATGATCAGAGGTCAGGAAAGCAGACCTTACAATGACAGGCTGAGAGCCATGGGGCTCTTTAGACTGGAAAAGCACAGGCTCATGGGTGATCTGATAGCCACCTATAAGTTTATCAGGGATGACGACCAGGATCTGAGGGAACATTTGTTCACTAGAGCGCCCCAAGGGATGACGAGGTCAAACAGTCATTAACTACTACAAGACTGTTTCAGGCTGGACATAAGGAATAATTTCTTTACTGTCCGAGCCCCCAAGGTCTGGAACAGACTGCCATCAGAGGTAGTTCAAGCACCTACACTGAACACCTTCAAGAGCAAATTGGATCCTTATCTTTCTGGGATCCTATGACCCCAGCTAACTTCCTGCCCTTGGGGCAGGGGGCTGGACTCAATGATCTCCTGAGGTCCCTTCCAGCCCTAATGTCTATGAAATCTATGAAACAAAATCCGGCAAACCATGATAATACTTTTGTTTTTAATGAAAGAGATGATATAACAAACATGCACACTAGATTCTCCTAAACATGTATTATTATTTAAAATGAAAGAGATAGATAATATCTGCTAGAAGGCAGGGTATATTTGCACCTTAGGGCACATCCACACATGCCAGCACATGTGCTGGCAGCAGCTCAAATAGAAGTAGTACAAATTTGAGCTGGGATTTTTTGCTTCAGTGCATGTGCTTGGACAACCACTTTGTTGTGAAGCAAATCATGCCACCTGGTGCAAAATAACCCTGTCTGGCTCCTCCCGGATTGGTAGCCAGGAGAAGCTTGAGCCTGGGGCCAGGACCTGTCCTGCCTCCAACAATATAAAAAGCTGCCCTGTCCTGGCCCCAGCAGTACAAAAAGTTGCCTTGCAAGTAGCTCTGAGTACTCACTCTCAGGAGCTTCTGTGGCCCATCCAATTGGTACCTTGTGCCAAATGGACTGCTGAAACAGCCGTGAGTGTTCCCTGCACCCTTTACTCACTGCAGCAGTTTGGCAGTGGGTGCTGCTGCCTGACTGTGACCTGCTGCCCACCTGCCAGATCTGGATGGGGACTGCACAGCCAGCTGCCAGTGGATTGTGGCAGCAGAGTTAGCCTCTGTGCAGCACTACTGCCATATGTGCCCCCTGCCTGGCCATCAAGGCAGCTATCACCCAGAAGATGTTTCAGGTGCTGTGGCCTGCTTTGAACTGTCAAAGCATGTTCTCCTGGCCCCATTTGGCCAGGAGGTCAGCTACCTCCAGCTGGGTCCAAGGTGCCAGTTCTGAGCAAGCAGGGTCCTGCCACTGGCTTCCCTAGCAGGAATTCTGGTGTTCCCTATTGGAAAACTGAAAAATCCCTGATAAAAAAATCCCAGTCACTTTGTAAAATACACCAAATCCATGTTCCTTCACAATTAAAACAAAAGACCACTATAAAGAGAGAGTGAAACAGAGAGACAGTGATCAGTTGGGCAATGTTTTATTGATATATCTACAGTGTTAAAGCAATTTGGAAGACTATGAGTGTCTCTATCATAATAATAAAGTGAACTCTAAATACATGCTTCATTAATTCATAAATACATATATATTTTGGTGCCCCCCCACATGGGCTACAGCCCCACAACAGGGGCAACAGCCCCCCAACAAATGTTACAGCACCCCAACAGGGATAAGGACCCTCAACAGGGACCAAATGGCCCTGCAGGAGCTATCACCCCCCCTGCAGAGCCCACATGCCCCACCCCCGCCTCCCAATTGGGGTGGCCCCATCCCCTGCTGCCTGATGCAGGTAGGGGGTGGGGCTGGGCAGGGCAAAGATCAGGGTGTTTGGGGGCAGGTGGGGGTAGGGCCGGGCAGTAAAGAGTTAAGGGGGGCTTGGGGAGCGGATGAGGGATGGAGTTGGGTGGGGCAGAGCTAGGGGAGTGGGTGAGGCCAGCAGGAGTCCCCCCATAGTCCCCTCCCCCTTCCTCCAACCCACATGGCCCCTTACTCACCAGCACTGGAGCCCTACTGCTGGCACACTGCCTGGTCTGCACGGGCAGGCTGTGTGCTTCAGCACCAGGGTGAGGGCCACCCACAGAGATGCTCTGGCAGCCAGAGTGTCTCTGTGGAGGACCCAGCCTCCGGTTGCTTCAGGGCATGATCTGGGACTGTGCCCTGCCCTGCTTTTTTAAGACCATTTTTTTAGACTCTTGGATATCCAGGGATCTAATTTTGCTGCCATGCTGCAAACTTGCAGTAGGGGGGAACTTTTTCCTGTTCTTGAATGTGCCTCTTGCAGCATCTCAAAGGGGTTTGAGATGCTGTAAGAGGCCTGTGCAGGCTCATCTGGATGCACCCTTATAAGCTGAATTGTGGTGGTGTGACATGTTTACTTGCAACAGTTGCAAATCACTGGAAAGGTCTGAGTGTTACAGTTGGCACATGTTGTTAGAGATGCATAAGCTTTCATAAGCCACAGTTTATCTCATCAGATGCAACTGGGAGACTGCAGGAAGCAGAACTCCTAAATAAAAAGCAGTGGATAGAATTCAAAGGGTAGAGAAAAGGGATGGAAAAAAGGAGAGGCATTGCTGGAAGAAGCAAGATGGATAGGAGAAAGAAAAACAAAGCAGAGGGCCATAGGGTTTATGAAGGCTGAGTCTGGCCCTGACCCCCTGTGTGCACAACTCCTGCTGTCCTCAGATGTAACAAAGCAGAACCTAGCCAATCAAAATCTGTCTTGTAGAAAGATTTCCTTTAAGGAAAACAAGGAGAAATCTTTCTGTGGAGAACATGTTGAGCTGAGAGGGAAGAGGAGTTTTTTGAATAGTTCAAGTCCTAGCCACCTCCTACCCTGTGGCTTTCCTCAGCTCACCAGACCTAAATGCTCATGTGCCATATGGTACATCATGCCGCCTTCATGTTCCACCCAGAAACTAAGTAGTGGGACACCCTAGGCAGGGGTGAGGCTGGGAGACCCCGATGTCCTAATCTGTATTCCACCTTGATCTGGTGCCACCTTAGTCAGAGGGGGCATGTGCCCTCCCCCCCAGTGACCAGTCAGTTACCAGGGAGCAGCCATGACCTACATCCAGCACTCCTGCTCCCTGGCTGGCGCTCGCAGATGGGGCACCGGTGCTACCACCGCCTCCCCCTTCCCATTGCCCAAGTGGGGAGCATGGCCGGTAAGGGGGTGCACTTCTGCTGTCAGGGGGGTGCACTGGCACTCTCAGGGGGGTGCAAATGTGCCCCTGTGCACCCCCTGTGTGTTGCCAGTGACCTTGATTCCATGTGACACCAGGGACCTCAGTTGGTGGATCCTTCATGGAACCATTGTCATGGGGGTGTATCTGGCATAATTTATGCCCACTCCTGACACCTCTCCATTCTGTGGGATACTCTGGTGCATGTTTATCTTAAATGAGCTAGGCTATAGTCCCTGCACCTCCTCCTCCAGAACCTCTTACTGAAGTTCTGGCTGCACTTTTCCCCAAACTTGTTTATTTTCACACACCCTATCCAGAGCCTCACCAAACCTCTGGACCTCCTGGTCAACATCCTCCCATCTTTGCCCAAGTTTACCATTTACCTTAACATGAAGGAGGCTCTGCCCAGGAGGGTGCTCAGGGACTGCAGGGCCATGTTTCTGGGTCTTCTCCATTCCTGTCTTTAGGCAGAGCACCACTAGGCAGTTTCTGCTGGCTCTCTCAACACCGTTGAGAGTTGGTGGGTGCTGTCTGGAGTGTTCTCTTTGGTATTCCCTGATGCTGAACTAGTTTTAAACCTGTAACCCATTTGCATGGCCCTTTTTTCATTTGTTGTCCCAATTAATTAGTTGTTCCCTTCTTTGCTACCCATCCTATCAAGTGGTGGCTATTCTGTAATTCATAGATTCATAGATGCTAGGGTTGGAAGGAACCTCAACAGATCTTCAAGTTTGATACTCTGCCTAGGCAAGAAAGAGTGCTAGGGTCAGATGACCCCAGCCAGATGCCTATCCAGCCTTCTCTTAAAGACCCACAAGATAGGGGAGAGCACCACCTCCCTTGGAAGCCCATTCTAAATTTTGGCCACCCTTACCGTGAAGAAGTTTTTCCTGATAGATATCTACCCTAAATACTGCTCTCTGTCAGTTTGTGACCATTGTTACTCGTTGCCCCAAGAGGCACCCTGGTGAACTTAGCATCTCTGATCCCTTGCTGCATCCCCCTAATGAATTTGAAGGAAGCCAAAAGATCACCTCTCAGCCTCCTCTTGCAGAGGCTGAAGAGGTCCAGGTCCCTCCGTCTCTCCTCATAGGGCTTGTCCTGGAAGCCTCTAGCCATACAAGTGGCCCTCCTCTGGACCCTCTTGAGTCTATCAACATCCTCCTTGAAGTACAGTGCCTAAAACTGGACACAGTACTCCAACTGCGGTCTAACCAATGCTACATAGAGGTGAAGTATCACCTCCTTGTTTCTATTTGTCATGCATCTACTGATGCATGATAAAGTGTGATTAGCTTTGCTGATGATTTTGTCACACTGACAACTCATATTCATCTTGGAGTCCACTATGACTCCGACATCCCTTTCTGCTTCTGTGCTGCTGAGAGGGTTATTTCCTAGCCAGTAGGTGTGATAGATATTTTTGCACCCTAGGTACAGCATTCAGCACTTGTCCTTGTTGTACTGCATCCTATTGTGTACTACCCACTTTTCTAACCTGTCGAGGTCTGCCTGCAATCTTTCCCTACCCTCCAGAGTGTGCACTTCACCCCACAATTTAGTATCAACTGCAAACTTGGACAGAGTACGCTTCACAGCCACAGCCACATCCAAGTCACTGATGAAGATATTGAAGAATACAGGTCCAAGGACCTGTCCCTGAGGGACCCCACTACCCAAATTCTTCCAGGTCATTACTAACCCATCTACTGCCACTCACTGATGAAGACATTGAATAGCATCGGTACAAGGACCAAACCTTGCAGGACTCCACCGCCCACATCTTTCCAGGTTGCTATTGACCTATTCCACCACCACTCTCTGGGTGCAACCCTTAAGCCAATTTGCCACCCACCTGACCAAGTAATCATCTATATCACAGCCTGTCAGTTTATTTATGAGAACAGAGTGTGATACCATATCAAAGGCCTTCTTAAAGACCGGATAGATGACATCTACCTTGAATCCTTCAATTAAGCATTTGGTGACCTGGTCATAAAAAGAAACAAGGGTAGTCAGGCAGGATCTACCTGCAATGAACCCAGGCTAATTTCCTTTCGGCATTATTTCCCCTGCTGGGTCCCCACAAATGTGATTCTTAATGATTTTTTTCTAGGGTTTTCCTAAGGAATATTATACAGGGCCAATTACATAGATGGTATAAATTAGCATGTTTCTTTTGAAATCAATAACAATGGGTTAATTTACACATGGCTTGGAATCTGGTCCCTATAATCCAAACAGGATCAAATCAGAGACTACAAAATCAAACAAATAGAAATGTTCTACATTAAAAAAAATCACTTATGTGATAAATGTACTATTTTTTAATCATTCTGACATTTATATTTATATCTATTGCTGTTGTATGTCTTTTCTGGTCCTTACAACTACATTACATAGTTTCGCTGTTCTGTGTGCTACTGAACTGTTCTCATTTCCATGTTTGTTTGCTTTTTTTAAAAAAAAACTTTTTTAAAAGTATGAGTTGCCTATTTCACAAATGAGTACGATAATGGAATATTCTTCCTGGAAGGTATAGTATAATCATACTAGCAATACAAGAAGTCTAGTATAGTAATTGAAGCACAGGCCACATGTGCTATTTAACTGCTGATAAACACTAAGAAAATGTGTTACAAACAGACTTTCATTTCTCTCTTTAGGTACTTGTATGGCTTTTCATCCTCATGGTATAGAAGAACCTCACAATAATTAATGGATTTTATCCTCTCAGAAGCTATGATGAATGGGGAGATATTTACTATGTTCAGTCAGAAAAAAGAGAGAATGTTTATTAATAACTTAATTCCAACAGAAGAAAACCAACTTTTAACAGTCAAAAGATTAAGGCCTCAAGAATTCAAAAAATGAAGGGTTGCTGAATTAAAGTTGAAAGCTCTAAATTAACTTTGCATCCTTGTGGATATTACCTAAAAATGCAGTGTCTATTTATATAACAAAGTATTATTTCTAAATAAAAGTGCAATTTCTTACAAATCTCTCTACATACTGCATTCATATTGAATGTATCTAATCAGGTAATGTGACATTTCTAAGACAAAAAATATGGAATATTAGGTTTATGAAATGCCACTCTCATTTGTCTTTATCTTTGATATTTAAACATCCCCCTACTTTTAGAACAATAAAACATCATGTACTAGAAAAATCTCAAGTAGATGTAACACATTCTTAATTTCCATATTCTACTTGTTACTTTTTGTTTTTCTTTATAGTTTCATTAATTATTTGATTTATATTGTGTGTCTTTCCACAGGACTCAGAGTGTATATGTAAAATATAATGATTAGACAATTGTACACAACTGCTTACAGCATTGCATATTTAAGAGAGACGAAAATGACAATACCTTACAAACTACCAATTCACACCACAGCTTTTGCTGACCTCTCTACATTGTTCCAGCTTTTTGACATTTAGTGAACTACAGCAAGTTCCCCCTCATACATTTCTTTCTAAATGAAAATCAATTAAATTTAACATACTTAACAGAGAATTGTGTTGCTTGATGTTTATAACCCAAGCTTACACAGATGAACCCAGTTGATTTTCCCTTACAATTCCAAGAATTTATAAATTGCAAACACATAGTTTAGTAAGCCCTGTAGCTTATTCAGATTACCTGAGTATACAGTATCATGGTAGTCTAAAAGTAATGTTGTAGCTGTGATGGTCAAGAAATTTTGTAAGAGATAAGGATTTCTTAGGATGATATCTTTTATTGACCAACTATGTAGTTGGGATAGAGGTAGATGAGCTTTTGAATGTTAGACATTTTTGTCAGGTCTGATCAGAATGGGCCAGGCAAACCAGACACATCTAGTTTTTTCTGATCAGATCTGACAAAAAATGTCTTGCATTCAAAAGCTTGTCTAATAGTTTGTCCAGTTAAAGATGTCACTCTAAGAAATCCGTGCCTTTATAATGTATAATGTAGTCTGGAGCAAGCCATTTAAAATAGTTCACAATTCTTCCCTCCCCTAATCTCCAACATTTAAAATAATTAACCATTATGAGGACCAAGGCCCAATAATAAATTCTACTGAACCAATTATCTTAAATATATTTTCTTCCTCATTATATATACAAAATAAGCTGAAAAGTCTTTTTACATTCTACCATTGCTGAGTTCCCCATGTACGCATTTGCAACAGAGAATATTTCTCCCATTCAAGGTATCCTTTACTCCATTACCCAGTTGTTCAAATAAAATTAAAAAAAAATCATCTCTGCATTGAGATAAATCATGGCAACTTTTTTCTCTTAATAGATTTATTTGATAAAAGGTATGAATTGAGAGATGGGATGATATTGCATGATGGAACTCATCTTTCACTCTGGTTTATGTTGCCTGGCATGGAGCCTGCATAAATGCTGATAAAAAGTATTTATTCTAGACATTACTGCTAACAATTTCTTGCCTAACTGAAAATAATTTTCCTTGGTAGGTGCCTATGTGCTCAGTGGATATTCAGTCAGCCTGTCAGATATAACTTATAACAAATATGAACACAGCACTCTACATGTATAATGATGAATCGTAAGCGAAAACCCACTAGTACTTTAAAGGTTAAAAATGTGGAAGTAGTTATAAGGCAACATTAGTCTACTTGAAACTAGAAAAACAAATACCACTATGTCACCACAATGTATATATTCTAAAGTTTGTAGAATAGATGATGTATTTATTTAGGCTAACTTCTGAACAGTGTTTTACTTCATGAATATTCCCATTGGAGGAAATGAGTCTACCTGTTTTGTAACTATTAAAACCAATATTAATGGTATCAAAATATAGTTTGAAAATGAAATGTATTTGTATTGACTAATTTACATGCCATATATAGGGCCCTCTGCTAGCAGCCTTACTAATGCAAATCAGCAGATCATATGAGTGGAACAGGCAATATTGAGACTATCATATTCACATTTGCTCATTACTGCATCTATGTTTTGCAAATGTTACTGCTTTTCTTATTTTCTATTTGAAAAAGGTCTTATATCAGCATAAGATACTGCAGTTGAACAATGTTCAACAAACTAGAAGAGGCTGATGCTCTGAAATTATTCTCCACTATGGTATGCTATTTTAATGCCATACACAATTAGGACATAACCTGATGTTCCCATCATAATAGCCATTAGTTTCAAAATCTTTTCTATAGTAGTCATATATTGTAAAGAAAGAAGAGAAACAGATGGATTGTTATCTCTGGAATGTAAAAATGTTAATATAAACAAATGTCATCATTTTAGTTCTCTACTAGATTTATTACACTGAATAGTTTGGTGGCCAACATTAATTTCATGAAAAGAGAGATTGTAATGTGGTCACCACATCAAATGCCAGGTTTCCCATATATACAGTTCACCAATTTCATGTAGGATACTGCCACACTAAAAACAAATGCTATAAATGAAGCCAATAGTGCTTGAGTCTCTGTAACAGACACTAGGTACAGATGCATCATTTATAACCATGCAAAGCTTATTGTTTTGGTTTGTTTTTGCACCCCTTATTATTATTACCTCAAAGAACTGGCTCGGAAGAGCAGGACTTCCAGATCCATATCAGCTGAACTAAGCTATATACAACATTGTGAATAAGGTAGATGCCAAGTCTCAAAAAGCTATTCCTTAAGAGTGCAGATTGACTTTAGTCCATCTGCTTAAAAATTTATATTGGTAATAAAAATGTTATCTGCACAGGAACATTCAAGAAAAGATTATTAGCATACTCCTCTTTCAGTGAAGTGGCACATAATGTCTAGGAAAATGAGAAAAGTTCTTGAATGGCAACATCTTCAGACATGGAAAAGTGTGTCATTCTTGATCCAAGAAATCTGGGATATCTAAAAGCTCCAGCAAAGTGGTTCTTAAAGAGCAGTTCCATTTACTTTTAAAAGAAGGGACGTACATTTTGGCTCGCTTTCTCTGTTTCATATGCTCATCTGGAGAAGCTTGTTTGGATTCCAAAAATTCCATTTTCCAATTCCAAAATGAAGATTCAAATTAGCTACCTGTTATTATAACTCTGATCTCCAACCAGTCTGTGCATCCTGATTTTTACAAAAGAAAACTTGTATCCCTGAAATATTCCATGACAGATCTAATCCCATGATAGAACTTTAGAAAACAATGTGGGAAAGGAGTTTTGAAGTTGTATGTTGCAAGACATCCCTTGTTGTTGACTTCTGGGGAAACAGTCCTGTTACTGAGTTGGCATCGCCTTAAGGGCAAGGCTCATCGAGCTCAGTGCCTTTGTCCTTACTAGGAAATTTTGCCAGGTTAAAGAAATATTTTTCCCTCTTCTGCCAAGGGAGAACTTTTACAGTCCTTATCCTGCCTCACTCACCATGACTTAGATGGAATTATCAATAGGCAGAAATAGCTAACAACAGTCACTGTTCTCCTCTGAGATGTGATCAACACCTCTCTGCCTAGGGTTGATCCAATATAATCATTCTAATGTGTAGTATAGGTTGGGAGCTCCTCCACCCCTACACTCCTGCCTCATACCTCCAGATACTACAACAGTAATGATCACCACTACGCCCCAGCATCGTTGCTGTAAGTGCCGCTTTTTACACTAGATATGCCTAACAGTCCATTCACTAATAGAACAGGAAAAGGTGAGCAGACAGGCTGCTTCTCACCCATCTGTCATCGGATGAGTGAGAACTGCCCAGCTTGCCTCCAGGAGGCTTTTGAGAGTGCTCTTGTTTCCAGGAGCCAATCCACAGACATTGTTGCCACACAGCTGGGGAAGCTCCCTTTGGCTAAAAGGGAAGGTGGCTCCACATCAGCTTAACTCACCTCACCTGAGAGGCTTTGCAGCTACTTGCTGCTCTGGCCTTACCTACATTTCCAGTTTGAGCCAGCGACATCTCCTGCTGCCGATGCCTGGCTCTGCTGTTCATTCCTGCAGCACTGGAAATGAGTGGAGACACCATACCAGCTCTGCAGCTCCTGTGTGGGGAGCGGGTTCACAGTGAGTTTTGGAGGCCTGGGCAGGTGGCAAGCAGGAGTTTTGCCTTGCCCCTCTCTTTGAAAATAAATTTAGTTTTGTCTGATAAAGCCAAAAGAAACAAAAATGGACTTGTGGCAGAGCCAAACTGTTAGCCTTGAATGAAGGGAAATTTCCTCGATATTCAGGGGAAAGTTTACAGAAAAATGTATCATTTCATGAGCTTAAAAATCTTGGACAGGATTCATATTGTCCTTGTATGTGCCTAAACTTCTGCCAAAGAGTAATTCTTGAAAACCTGTTAGATTTCTAGTATTCTGTCTTGATGATCCTAGGTGCATCTACACAAGACATGGTAATGCACATTAGTGTAATTTACTGCTCAGTAAGTACATGTGTCTACATGTGCATGTGCTAACTGAGCAGTAAAAAAACCTTAATTCTGCTCAATTTTGGTACTCTCAAATTCAAGTAGAAAATGTAAGTCATATTAGTTATTGTGTGGTAGTGCATGTGTAGAAACAACTCTGGAACAAGTTTGCTTCCAGGTCTGCCCAGCCATGAGGGGAATGGCCTGAGGCCAGCCCCAGGGCTGAGGGCTGGGAGCCTCTCCTGGGCCAGGACTGGGCTGCCTCTATGGCAGTCCCTTCTGCAGGCTTTAAAATGCTTCAGCTATTTTGAGCCCTGGGGCACATAGAGAGTGAGCCTGAGTGCACTGAAGGCCTCTATGTTCCCTGGGCAGGCCACATAATAGCCATGCCTGCCTGCCAGTATGTCAGCACTGCTGCCTAGCACCTCACTGCCACATAGCTTCCAGGACAGTGCCATCCAGGCCTGCAGGGTTCTGAGCCACCTGCTGCAACACACCCGCAGCAGCCAGCCCTGTGCCTGCAGGTGCCACAGGACATTGCCTCTGCTGCACAGCTGACTGTCCCTTGTGCTGGGCACTTCCAGCAGATTTACAGACCCTGCAGGTCAGGGAAAGCCATTCAGGGGCCCAGAGAGCCAGTGTGGGACTCACCATGGCCTCTTCTCCACCCATAGACATGCCCATGACCCCCACCTGGGGCTCCTTTGAGACCAAGGAGCTGACTGGTAACCTCATGGCACTGTGGATGAGGTGGAGATGTAATTCCAGTCTGAGTGGGGTAGGTGTAGCCATAGTGCAGGGAGGCAGAGTTGGCAAGGAGAGAGCTTCTGCATGCTGGCTCTGAGCTTACCATGCTGCTCCTGGGTAAGGAAGGGGTTTGCCAGAGAGGTGAGTTTTAAAGATGGTTTCCAGGTGCTGGAAGCTTCAGCCAGAGCCTAGCGTTCACCCCAGAGGTGGCAGAGACCCACTGCAGGGCCTCAAGAAAATTGGTGCAAATCTGCTCTCAAATCCTTGCATGTGTAGACATTTCCTCAAGAGGCCTTACATGTGAGTAAATTAGTTTACATGTGAGTAAAATAGCTTACACCAGAGTAAATTTAGATTGGATCATTCATGTGTAGATGAGCCCCCTATTAGGTGTCAAGTATTCTTATTTAGTCAGTAGAGATGCTTCAGAAATGACAGAGAATGGGAAATGGGCCATGCTTTCAAAGGCTGATTCTGAAAGAAGTGGAGTTAAAGGATACAGATGTGACTAAGCTTCTTTCTCTCATCAGCTCTCCATTAGTCATCACCCTTCATTTGTGATTTGCACTACCTAGTCACACTACTGCTATGGCTGTATACTAAGTTTATGAAGTTGACAGAGAATGGGAGTGGTGCCCAGTTACTTTGTAGATAGAACATTCACCCATGTATGGGAGGCACCTAGATTCTAGAGCACCCTTCAGCTTGAGAGGTACTGAACTAAGATCTCCTGCTTCCCAGGGGAGTGCTTCGAACACCACACTCTTCCCTTTCCTCACCTCTGATGGCTAGAACATGCCATTTAGAAGTTTGCTTTCAGGAACTGGCTTGTAGATAAAATAGATATTGTATTAGAACAATGGTCCAGGGCAACAGCAAGGGTGAATTGTTTTCTAAAAGCCTGTTTTGTCACAGTTTCTTCAAGGCCTACTGTGTCTGGCCCAGGCAGGCAGAAAACAGACACATGGACTGGGAAATGGAAAACATGTAGTACACTGTTTCTTAACATGAGCTAAGAGACTCTGATGTGTTGGCTAGGTCACAGTGCCCAAGTGCAGAGCCCTTGGGATTTCCCAAGGAGAAGACCAGGAAAGATGTGTGCATGTGATGAGTTTGTGAAACAAAGGAATATGCTGACAGAACAGAACATGGAAAGTATGACAACCACAGGTAGACCAATCAGCAATGCCCAAATATGAAGAGTCATCACAAAGGGAAACAGAGGAGAACCCAAGGCCACCACGGACAGAGGGCATACTACCAACCCATCTCACCCACCCCTCTGGGGTGGTATGGGTGGCTTCAGCCTCCAACCTACAGGCTGCTGACATTTGATATTCAAGAGGGAACCACAGATTGAAGCTGGTGTACTGGGCAGAGGTACCTTCACTCTGTGCAGCTCTAGGACTGGTAGATGTAGAATTGTTTACATTATTCTTATCTGCTATCACTGTATATCAATAAAATTTGCCTTTTATTGAATGGAGAGGTTGTGGTCAGTCTGAGGCTTTGAGTCCACCCAGAACAATGTATCTGGGTCATAAATCCATTGCCAACACCCTCCTGATGAAAGTGAGTTGGAACCAGCTACTAGCCAGACAAGAATGCTGGCTGTGAAGCCAGAAGGAAAGAAATAAGATAGAGTTTTCCTCTTTAGTTGTGTGGCTTGGACACTCCTTTGGAAGAGCAAGTACCTGGATTCTTGTTCTTGCTTCCACAAACTGTTTATGCATTATACATTTGGCAAACATTCTTTCTTAAAAGTAAGCAAATCTAAACTGACAGGTTTTAATAAAAAGCTTTTGGGGTGCTGGCATAAGATTAATTTGAATTTGTCATTAGAACATAAGGAGCTAACTTCTACCTAAATAAGAATCAAGTGTATACTGAGGAAAGTTAGATTTAGACCCTTTTAACAAGGTGACTGCTCAAAAAGTCAACAAAGGAGTAATTACAATATTATAATTGTATAAAAAGACTGGTTTCCAAGTAACCTGGTGAGGAAAATTGAAATGCAATGGTTATGTGAGGGACTGGGGAGAATGTAAAAAGAAAAGAGGGAACTCTCATGATTGTGAAAATGATAGGTATGTAGAGTAATCCCACTGTACTTCCCAATCTTTGAAGAGAATGCTAGTATTGACAAAAAGACAGATTGAAAAATCATGAAACTGGGGAAAAAAACCCAGGCGATTAAAAAGGCATACATTTGAGGATTTTTATTTTTCTCGGTTTAATGAATATGCATAGTTAACATTTTTTAAACTTTTTCCTAGAACCCCAAGAATCAGAAACTTCCTTTTTTTGTATGAAAACTGAAACTGTCACAGCAAAAAATGACTCCAGGAATTCAGGCATTGACAACCGAATGTATTCTGAGTTTCACAGTAATTTTACAAGGTGACACTAGTATTCTGAAGGAGGTATGAGTAGGGAGATTCACAGATCTGTTTGACTGGACATTGACTAAAGAAAGAGAAAGCAGAATGAAGACTGAGTCACTATATTATGCGAACACACACACGAGAGACTTGTATACTTGGATACAAATACCTTTATTGCAAACCAATTATGCTGGAACATACTGGAACTCAGCATTTCTCTCCAACTTAGGTAAGGAGTATGCAGAAGAAAGACCTGATGTTGTTGGTAGCTGTAATATGTAAAGACCTGAGGGAGAACATGGGACAGAACAAGACACAAAAGAGGGCAATGGAAGACAAAAGGTTTTGCCCTTATCAATAACTTTGAAAAATTAAATGTTTCTTCACATAAGACTTGTTTTCTAATAAAACAGTGAGATGTGGGGTTGGTATACAGTGGGCACATCTACACAAGATGCTAAATGTGCAGTAGACTAATTCTCTAGCAAAAACAGTGCTTATGCACAGTAGAAATACTTGGCTGTGCATTAGCATCACAAAAAGCACGGTACTAAACTTTTTTATGGCAGGTACTAAACTTAATATGCCATAATTGCAGCACATTAATGGATGTATAGATGCACCCAGTGAATGGGACAAGTGTAGCTATTTTGGGGTTAGACTTTCACATTACTATTCAAAGAGGTTATCAAAATGTAAAATATCCTATTGGTCTGTCCATTACTGTGGGAGTTGCTTCTTTCAGTGGCTACAAATACTCTGGCTGCTTCTTATGTTCCATTGCAGTATCCCCCAGCCATGCCACAGAAGTCACTACATCCTTCTGCCCCATTTTAACTCCATTCTTTTTCACTGAGTCCCAGATCACCAAATCTGGGTCTGAGGGAAACTCCTTTGTAATACAGGTCAAATTCAGCAGGAAAGTCCTCTTCATTATTCACAGCTGATATTGCTCACCTTGGGTGCATCCAGATGAGTGCACATGTAACTCTTGCCTCACCTCAAACCCCTTTGAAATGGGGCAAGAAGCACATGTGGGAATGAAAAAATGTTCCCCTCACTGCAAGTTTGCTCTGTGGGAAGAAAATTAGACCCCTGCATCCAGGGTCTAAAAAAAATGCAGTTTAAAAAAGTGGGGCAGGGCATTGTCCTGGACTGTGCCTTGAGGCAACCAGAGGCTGGGTCCTCCACAGAGATGCTCTGGTTGGCACAGTGTCTCTGTGGTTGGCCCCTCTCCCTGGTGCTGAACACACGGCCTAGCAGGCAGTGTGATGTAGCACCAGGGCTCCAGTGCAAGTAAGTAAGGGGTTGCGTGGGCTGGAGGAGGAGGGAGGGAACTATGGGGAGGAGGGAAGGGACACCCACTGGCCCTGCCCACTCTCCCAGCCCCTCCAACACTTCCCTGCCTGGTCCCATCCCCCACTTGCTCCCCAGTCCCCCTTGTTCTCTGCTATGCCTGTCCCCACCTCCCACTTGCCCCCCAAGTCCCCCGATCCCTGCCCTGCCCAGCCCAATCTCCGCCAGCTCCCCCAAGGCCCTCAATCCCTGCCCTCCCAGTCCAGCCGCTATCTGTATCACTGGGCCCCTGCCCACACAGCATGGGGCAGAGGGACAGCCCCAGTGGCCCCATCCCAGGCCCTCCTTCCCCCTGCTGCCCTGTGCTGCCTGGGGGGTGGGGCTGCCAGAAGGCTCCAGAGCCTCTGCAGCCCCTGCTTCTAGGGTAAGTAAAGGCTTTTTTTTCAGGTTTTTTTTCTGTTTTTTTCCTTCTTTTTTTTTTTTTAAGTGATGCTGCCTGGGGTTGAGGGGATAGCCAGTGGGGCATGGGGGTACATGTGGGGGATGGGATCAAGTGGGGCAGTCATTGGGGGAGTCTGGGGAAGCAGAGCATGGGGCTGGGGTAGGGCATGTGGGCTTTGCAGTAGGGGTGGGTAGCCCCTGTTGGGGGCCCATAACCCTTGCTGGGGAACTGTGGCCCCTGTTGTAGGGGCTGTGGTGACTGTTGGGGGCCATAGCCCTTGTGTAGGAGCCATAGGTCCTGATAGGGAGCCATAGCCCCTGTGGGAGGTCAGCAAAATATATATTCATGTTTCATGAATTCATGAAACATGTATTTAGAGTTCACTTTATTATTATGATAGAGACACTGGTAGGCTTCGACATTGCTTTAACACTGTAGATATATCAATAAAACATTGCCGAACTGTTCATTGATGAATTTGCTTGCTCAGAACTGACACCTTGGACCCAGTGGGCTGTGGCTGACTTCCTGGCCTAATGGGGCCAGGAAGGCATGCTTTGACAGTTCAAAGCAGGCCACAGCACCTGGAACATCTTCCAGGTGATAGCTGCCCAGATGGCCGGGCAGGGGACACACATGGCAATAGTGCCGCACAGAAGCCACCCCTGTAGCCACAGTCCACTGGGAGCTGGTCCAGAGGGATGCCTCTACTGGCTGTGCAGTCCCCATCTAGGTCGGGCAGGTGGGCAGCAGGTCACAGCCAGGTAGCAGCACCCACTGCCAAACTGGTGCAGTGAGTAAAGGGTGCAGGGAACTCTCAGGGCTGATTCAGCAGTCCAGCTGGCACAAGGTACCAAATGGCTGGGCCCAAGAAGCTCCTGAGATTGAGTAGCCCTGAGCTACTTCCCAGGGAAGCTTTTTGTACTGCTGGGGCCAGGACAGGTGCTGGCCTCAGGATCTAGCTCTCCCTGGCTCCAGGTCCGGGAGGAGCCAGGCAGGGTTATTTTGCCCCAAGTATCACAATTTGTTCCTCAACAAAGTACATGTCCAAGCACATGTGCTGAGGCAAAAAAAAAAAAGCCCCAGCTCAAATTTGCACCATTTCTATTTGAGCTGCTGCACAGGCTTGCATGTGTGTATGCACCCCTTGTGTTAGCTCAGAGCACGTGCTTTCTCCCTATGGTAGCCAGCTCTCAATGTCTGTTTTTCCACTGATGCACATGCAGATGATCAGACCTGTCCAATTCCAAACAAACAGGAGTATTATTTGAATATAACATATTACAAATTATTTTATTCCAGATATACCATAGTGGTTGGAGGGGAGGGTTTGGTGTTCAAATGCCTTTGCTACATAAAGAAGGCAAACTATCATGCTCTTCCTCTTCAGAATGGTTGTGGGAGGGAAGAATGAAGAGAAAGGATTCAAATGCTTTAGTATCTCTGAACAGTCCTTTATCATCTGCAGAACAGAACAGAACAGTAAATAAAAATCTATTTATTTTACTTTCTATTCTCTAATTGCTACCTGGTGCTCTTTTCCTGGATGCACAAAGAGAAAGCTGAAGTGATTACATGTATATTTCCTTTATTCAAATACTTTCTTCTCTGAAGAAAACATACATTTTTATTGAAAATGTACCCCTACAAAACATTTGCTCTCACAAGCGTTCTTAAGAAGCAAATCAACTTGGATTATAAATGCTGTTCAAGAATCTACCAAAGTGATTTTCAACAAGGGTGTTGTGGCATCCTGGGGTGGAATAAATCTTTTCAAATGTCCCATGGGGTGCCAAACATGATTCACAAGATAACTTCAAAGATTTCCACAGGACGCTGTAGTGTTAAAAATATTCTGACCTGTTGTAGTCTTTTGAGTTCTTTGCAACAGAAAAATTGCTCTATCATTTTTTTGTAGTCAAAAATAGAGAAAATTAAGAGATAGTGTTTTCCAAGGGGTTCCTTCAGTTTATTGAGAGATGTCTTGAGTTTTAAAAGATTGAGAACCACTGATCTACTGTTTCCCCTCTCTACCCCATATGTATCTAAACCAGTTTCAGTCAAAGTAGGTCTACTTCTTTATTCTTAGGGTGTTGATTTAACTGTTCTGTGTTGAGTGATTATAAATGACAGCTAAAGATCTATCATGCATAGGCACATTTATGGTGATAGAAAATTATATATTGTGGACCTATTCTGCTTTCTTTAACACCTCAACTTGTTAAGGAATTTCATTAACTCATTTCACTAATTGGTGAATTAACTGAGTTCAATTAATCTTTTGTGATGATAAAATGTAGAGTTAGTCAAGACTAATCTGGGAAAATAAAATAGGAAGAGTATCATTTTCTATATTAAAGAGTAAAGCAGTTGACATAAACATCTGAATGGCCATAGTCTTAGTATTTTTTGTGTGATACGAGTATGTGGGCTTTGTTTCCAGAGACCTTTTATATTATTTCATTTTGTACACAATATTATTGAAAATCCACTTACAATGTTTCACAGTCTATTCTTGTGACTACTACTTGTTTTTAGATGTGACGGAATGGCTAGTTTGTAATGGAACTTTTAAATGGGGTGTTTTTCTTTAATAAAATTGATTCACTCCTTCTTACACGTTCTTTTCTTGTCTCTTCCTTCCCTCCTTGTTTTGTATATTAAAATATTTGTGTCTGAACCAAGTTTCAAAGTGTATGCTGGATAACACAGAGTTAAGTAATGACATGTGCAGTGGAAAATCCCCAGAGAGTGAACAAGCATGCCCAGCACATGCCCCCTGTGTGACCTCTGGCTTGTCAATCATAGCTCAGCCATGAGGTAACTTGATTTGTTACCATGCGCATGCCTAGTTTTGCCTGAAGAATGACATAATCTGACCAGAAAATTCCACAAAGGGAATCACCTGATTGGCTACCTAAAACCATATTTAAGACTTGTAAGTATCTACCCACAGTGGAGAGCAGACCCAACCTCAGAGCAGAGACTGCAGCTGCAGAGACTGCTCCTCAGGAGAGCCTTTTAGGCCAGAGCCCTGGTCCGCTTCCCAGAGCTCCGCTGGTCTCCCCGTGCTGTGCTTTTACAGCCTACCTTTGCCTAACCGGCTTTCATCTTCGTGTTGATCGACCGTTACCAAACCTTGTTCCAACATTGACTACGTATCCAGCTTTATCGTCGACATTGTTGTTACCGACCCAACTTCGCCTACGCTTTCTCTTCGTTTTTCTTGTCGACTGTTCATTGTTCATCACCGGTTCATCTATTCTTCATGGACTGAAAGTGCGTTACAGTTTCCTTTGTATGAGCTTTTGACCAGTCCTGGGACTATTGAGTCGGGCAGCTGCACCTAGCCTCCGGGCTAGAAAGCAAGGGCTCGGCTCAGGAACCCCGTGGACCAACAGACCCCCCTTTAGTTACTCACATTTACTGTAACTGAACAAGCAAGCTCTTCTGCCTGCGCTACAACATCATCAGTAAGTAAATAAAATCTATTCTGTTTCGAAACTGCACGTGTCCTGAACCACTCTGACTCCTCGCCGCTAATCCCACCTGTTCGTTCCGAACCCCAGCCGACTGTGACCTTGGGGCCCGTCCCCGACAATTTGTTACTATTTTTCAAAGTAGTAATTCATGAATGATTAGGGAAAATCTAAGAGGTTGGATGAAATATTAGCATTATTGAAATCAATGGGAACTTTCCTGTTTACTCCACTGGAATCAACTGTATGAACCACTGTGCTATAGTATATGATTATTGCACGATATGTTTATATTGGAAAAAGTTCAAGCAAAACTTTTCAAAATGGGGAACATAATATAGACTCACAAGTGGCTTAATTTTAGAAGAGCTGAATGCTCAGAAGCGCCAATGCCATTCATATAGATTTAAGAGACTGACTTTAGAAACCCATTTTGTAAAATTCTGGCTAAAGCCTTTCCCAGAAGACACCACAAGAGAACTAAAAAACAAAAAGAAAATTATCCATTTTACAGCTGATTGAAATTTCTGTGTTTCAGTTCTTTAGGAGTGTGGAAAAAATCAAGCTTTGGGTATATTATAATCACTAAAAGAAATAGCTTCATATTCAGAATCCATCTTACAGCCAAAATTCTGCAGCTTCTTTCCATTTTTTAACAACTATTTAACAGTGAAACAAAATCAAAATGAAAAGCAGCTTAGTTTAATTTTCTTTTTAATGTAGAAATCCCCCAAATAAAAGAAACATTAATCTCCGCTTATCCAAACCTGTGGAACTAAATTGCCGCTGTTTGGACACAAGCCACACAGGGTCTCTGAGAAGGAGCTAGGTACCAACAGGAGTACTTGGAGGCCTTCCTATTGATTCTGCAAGAATTCTTTTAGGAACAAAGGAGAGAATGCCCACCATGGTAATGGATGCCTTAACAGCTTGCTGTATGCATGCCTGGGACATACCTGCAGGGAGATATAGAGTCCCAAAGAAATCTTCAATAAGCTAAAATAGTGTGTAGGTTTGCAAAGTGTTAAATTGGGGCTTATCTTGAAACATGACTACAAAAGTAAAGGAAGGATCCCTGCATTCTTGAACTCCGATGCCCATTCAGGTACAGAGACTATTTTGACACTTCAGTTTTTATGTTAAAATTATTTATTTTATTAATAATTTAATAAAATTATTAGATGCATCAAAAGCAGGTCCAGAGAGGTGATCCTTCCCCTCTGTGCAGTGCTGGTCAGACTGCAGCTGGAGTACTGCGTCCAGTTCTGGGTGCCACATTTCAAGAGGGATGTGGCTAATGTTGAGAGGGTCCAGAGGAGGGCCACTTGCAGGGAGCAGCAGGTCAGGCCCTATGAAGATAGACTAAAGGGCCTGAATCTATTCAGCCTCCACAAGAGAAGACTGAGAGGGGATGTGGTGGCTGTCTCTAAACTCACCAGGGGGGACCAGCAGAAAACAAGTGAGTCTCTGTTCCCCGGGCACCACCTGGGATAACAAGGAATAACAGCCATAAATTGACTGACAGCAGGTTCAGGGTTGATATCAGGAGGTATTACTTTATAGTTAGAGCTGCCAGGCTCTGGAATGTGCTTCCAAGGGAGGTGGTGCTCTTCCCTACCTTGGGGGTCTTCAAGAGAAGGTTAGCTAGATATCTGGATGTGGTATTATGATCCCAGCATTCGTTCCTGCCCAGGACAGGAGGTTGGACTTGATGATCTGTTCAGGTCCTTTCCGACCCTAGAAACTATGAAACTATTTATATGAGGTTCTGACTTAATTCAAGGCCCAAATATACAAGGTACTGTTCAAATTGTTATTAAAAAGTGCATCCCTATTCCAAAAAGTATATGTTGTAAATTAGAAAGAGAAACAACATATGAAAAGCAGAGAGATTTAATATTATCTCAAGATGGGAAACTAAGGCACAAAGAGGTGAAAGGACCTGTGTAACATCACATAAGAGACTGACTTCAAGTCCCCTAAATCCTGGCTTAGTGCCCTATCCACAATTCTATTCTTCTAATGAAATGGAACACAACACACAAAACATTCTTCTTCAATCATTATTTTTAGTATGAATCTGTATCAATTTGTATGTTAATAATGTTAACATTTGGTATTTATACTATAGACAATTAAATATTATTGCAAATATAAATTTGTAACATAAACTGAAACAAAAATATCAAAAAGTCCTCTGTCAACCTTTATCACTAACACGAACAATTCCCTATTTTATCTATAGGGAGGAACAATGAAAATGTCATATACCATTGTATGATGAATGTTGGTTAAAATTTTTGCCAATGTGTTGATTTTTAATAGCTATCATTGTAATTTAGTTTGAAACTAAAAGTCTATGAAAAAAATCAAGCTCCATTTTTTAAAAGGAGATAACTACAGGAGATTTAACAGTTAACAAACAAATCCTGCTTAGAATCCCTCATTAATCATCCCAGAAATTTTATCTATATATGCATAAATATGAGCAAGTGGACCAATGATCTTGCAATTGACCCACAAGATTATTCATCTGCACAAATGCTTTCTGGATGAGGGCCATTATTTGCATCCAATTATGTATCCAGTTTTATTCACAGTAATCAGAATAGTGAAGTGAAGTCAGCTTGTCAATATGTTATGCTATTTTCACAGCCTTAATCAAGCTTGTCGGATACTTATTAGGAAACTGGGTTTGGTTTGCACACACTGTGCCCAAATGTTTTTAAGGTTCCTAAGACTGGACATCGTTCAGGCACTGATGCTGAATCTGTGACTGTACAGTATAGATCTTCCATCTTGTACCCTGTGCCTGTCTCCATTCAATGATCCATTCTCGTGCCGCCTTGGCATGGGTGACTGGTCTTGTGCACCAAGTAGCCTCATGTAAACCCCAGAACGCTCCTCGATCACCTTCAGGGTGGCCCCCAAACTTGCCTGCCCCAATATTAGAATTGCACAGCTTACATCTTGCTCCTGATAAGAAAGAAATACTGCCCAAGGCTCCTCTCCCCCATCCTCCTTACTCTTTCTCATGCTGATTACAGAAACTGGAATTTAACTGCATGGCCTTGGAGTATAAACTTTTGAACTCTTGTGGTTTTGAGCATGCTTAATGAGCTGTTGCATATTTACCTCTCCGCCCCATATACTCAAATAGCTAATTATACTATACATGCGATGTATGTAATGATGTAACTACATGTATGTTTGTATGAAATGGAAGTAGGCTGCAGGAACTCCTGTGTCTGCACACGTGCCCAGGAGAGAGAAGATAAATGCCACTTGCAAACACAATTAGTTTGTTAGAGGTGATCTGAGCACCAAGCTTGCTCCACTCTAAGCTTTGTTTGCAAACAAATACATCCTTTTGTGCCGACTGATGTCTGTGTGTCTGTGATCTCAGCGCGCCTCCAGGGAAACGAACCGCCTTTGTGCAACACCAACTTCAGCTGGATCTTCAGTGGAGGGGGTTTCCATTGAGGATGCTTCCAGAGTTGTCATGTCCCTTGGTGGATGTGCACGGGGTTCCAACCTCCCCTACACCCCAGTCATGCTCCAACCTCTGAAACAGGCCTCAGAATCTTTTGTGGCTAGCCCTTGATGATGTCTTCCTCGGTACCCATGCTTCCTCCTTCATGGAAGGGCTTATGGGACTCCAACTGGATCTGGGAGGTTGGAGACACCTTGTCTTCAGAGATGTCCCCACTGATGTTCTGGATACTCCCAGAAGGATGCTGCCAATCACTGCTGCACTCGCGTATTGCCTGTGACCTCCCATCAGGGCCTTAGTTCCCTGAAACCCAGCAAGGGAGAGCTGGGTAAGCCCATTCTGGGTGGATAAGGAAAATAGGACAGGAGAGAAGAGCAAATGAAACTGCTCCCACAACACAAGATGAACACACAAAGGGGGACCCCAGACCAGGGAGGAAAAGGATCAAGGGGAGAAAGAAGAAAAGAAAAGGAGGAAGAGGGGCAGGGTGACCATAGAGCCATAGGCTCTCCACTTCCCCACTTTAAGTGCTTTAGGCAAGCATATCCCTTGGGCTGGAACCCATGCTTCTACCCTGGCCAGGGTCTTCTTCAGCTCCTACCAGAGTCCCTTCTAACTCAGTGTCTTGGCACCATCTGACAATGATACAAGCTTCCATGGTGGCTCCTGCTGCCACTGTCGCTGGTCCCTCTGCTGGTTCTTCCAACCTGCTCCAGTGCTGGTCACTCCCAGCACAGAGGATTTTTGCAGCCCCTGCTGCCACAGCCACTCTTCTCTGCACCAGCTCTTCGGCTCCTTGCCGGTGCTGTTCCCTACCAGCGTGGAGAACCCTTGCAGCCCCTGCTGCTGCAGCTGCTCCTCCCCATGCCGGATCTTCAGCTCCTTGCCGGGGCTGGGAGCCTCCAGCATGGCGATCCCCCTCCACTTCTGCTCCTGGCATGGATATTCCTGTGCTCCTGGGGCTGGATTTTTTTTCTTCACTGGGCAGTGTCTCCCATCAACATCACCTGACCTTAGCTGCACATGGGTGCAGCTGATGAACTGCTGGGCGTCTCTCCCGGCATCCTGCAAGATATAAGTTTTTTCCTTTCCAGTTTGACTGGAGTTTGTCTGCGGGCATAGTTTCCTGCTCACCCGTTCTTACATCCCTGGGACATACCCTTCCTGGAATGGAGACTGGGCAATTCAGTTGCACAGGTTTCAAGAGAGGTGCTGGTTCCCTCATGTTCCTAGGGTCTTTGTTCTACATTAATTTTAGATGGCTTAGGGAGCTCTTAAAACCATATCTTAATGTTTGGATTGTCCAAAAATTAAGACATGTAACTAGTTTTAAGCACCTTTTAGGTGTCTAAAATTTATGCCACTCCTGGGCAGGTTTGTCTCAGATTAGTGTTACTCAGCTCATGTTCCATGTATGTGGGTCTCTAGATACAAGCTACCTAAGTTCAAGTACTCCAGCAACCAAGGATGCAGTGTCCCTTCCCTTCACCATCCTGTTCTCTGTGGACAACTCACAGCAGTAGCTTCTAGCCAAGCCATTGCTCACCAGGCCTCTAGTGGCAAGTTACCACTTTGCAGATTGGGGAGAGTCAGATAAAGTTTTTAGCCTGAACCGGCGCATCTACATGAGACACTGGACATGTCTACACAAGATATTGACTCTACAGTAGCTTATTACTGCTGTACAGGAGCTCATTATTACTGTGCATTACTAGCATTTGCATGGAATGAATTGTGATGCAATGTTACTGTGCAGTAGTAATAGTCTACTACACAGTCAGCATCACCAAAAAACCATTTGAGGATGTATAGATTTCATAGACATTAGGGCTGGAAGGGACCTTGGAAGATCATCAAGACCAGCACCCCACCCGAAGGGCAGGAAGTCAGCTGGGGTCATAGAATCTCCGCAAGATAAGCATCCAATATACTCTTGAAGGTGTTCAATGTAGGTGCTTGAGAACCACCTCCGACAGTAGGCTGTTCCAGACCTTGGGGGCATGGACAGGAAAGGAATTCTTACGTCCAGCCTGAAACAGTCTTGCAGTAGTTTATAACTGTTCGACCTCGTCATCCCTTGGGGTGCTCTGGTGAACAAATGTTCCCCCAGGTACTGGTGGTCACCCCTGATAAACTTATAGGTGGCCATCAGATCACCCCTGAGCCTGCGCTCTTTCAGGCTAAAGAGCTCCAGGGCTCTCAGCCTGTCATCATAAGGTCTATTTTCCAGACCTCTGATCATGCATGTGGCTCTTCTCTGGACTCTCTCAAACCCCTCCACATTCTTTTTGAACTGTGGAGCCCAAAAACGGACACAGTACTCCAGCTGCGGCCTCACCAAGGCTGAGTACAAGGGGAGAATGACATCCCGGGATTTGCTTGAGAAGCAAGGCAGTATTTTGCTCACTTGACTAGCCGCAGCATCGCATTGCAGGCTCATGTTCGTCCTGTGGTCAATGATGACCCCCAAGTCTCTTTCTTCTGTAGTGCTAGCCAGCATAGCACTGGCAAGCCTATAAGGGTGCTGCAGGCGTTTCCTCCCAAGGTGGAGAACCTTGCATTTTTCAGTGTTAAACATCATCAGGTTCTCGTCTGCCCATTTGCTGAGCCTGTCCAGGTCAGCCTGGATTGCTCTCCTGTCTTCTGGCGTGGATGCTTTGCCCCAAAGTACGGTGTCATCGGCAAACTTGGCCAGTCCATTTCTGACTCCAATGTCCATATCACTGATGAAGATGTTAAACAGTATAGCCCCTAGGGCAGAGCCTTGAGGGACCCCACTGGTGACCACACACCAAGACGATTGGCTTCCATCAACCACCACCGTCTGGGTCCTACCATGGAGCCAATTCCCTAGCCAGTGGATTGTGGTGAGGTCGAGGCTGCAGTTAGCCAATTTGGCCAAGAGGTGATCATGGGATACCAGATCAAAGGCTTTTTCGAAGTCAAGATATACAATGTCAATCTCTTCCCCCTTGTCCAGGTGATAGGTTACCCGGTCAAAAGCAAATGACATTGGTCAAGCAAGACCTACCCGCAACAAACCCATGCTGAGTATCCCTCAGGATATTGCCTTCAGCTAGTCTGTTAAGGATAGTCTGTTTGATAATCTTTTCCAAAACCTTCCCCAGGATGGAGATCTGGCTGATGGGCCTGTAGTTTGCCGGATCTACTTTCCTCCCTTTCTTGAAAATAGGCACAACATTAGCCTTCTTCCAAGCTTCAGGCACTTCATCAGAGCAACAAGAGCTCTCAAAGATCCATGCCAGGAGCTAAGCTAAGTTGCTTGCTAGCTCTTTGAGTAACATTGGGTGTAACCTGTCAGGGCCGACAGACTTGAAGGTATCCAGCTTGTCAAGGTGTTCCTTCACAAGGTCAGCTTTGATGGAGGGCAAGGAATCTCCCTCACCCAGGCCTCCCTGACCTACAGTGGGAAGGGGTGTCCCATGGGACTGGTGTTTTATTGTCCTTGATATTTGTAGCTAGCTGGACTTCCATTGCAGCCTTGGCTTTCTTGGTTTGCTCTCTGCAGGTCTGGACCAGAGCAGAGTATTCCTCCTTGATGGTGGTTCCAGTCCTCTATCATTTGTAGGTCTTCCTTTTAAGATGTAGGAGATCTGCCAGTTCCCTGGAGAGCCAAGGGGACTTCTGTGCCCTTTTGTTGCTTTTCCTTTGAGATGGGATGAACTTTGCTTGCACATCCAGGATTGCTCCTTGAGGAGCAACCACTTATCCTGAACTCCCCTCTTGTTCAGGTTACAAAGATGATACAAACAAAACAGTAAAGCATCTGTACATATTTCCCAGGTTTGTCTTCCTCAATGTTCTTCAGCATTTGAAGGGCTGCAGTTAATTCAGAAACAGACTCAGTTTCATTTTTTTCTCCTTTGCCTTCCTATACATGTCATGGCATGAAGAATCTGTGGTCTCTTCTCTATGTCTCTAAAGCAGACAGGAAGAAACCCTTTCTTCAATATACCCTCCACTTCCTTTTCTAAGCTGACACTGAACAAAAGGACACTTAAGCCTACATCTCTTGTTCCATCTCCAACGAAGTGTTCTAACTATTAGGCCATGCCATCTGTATCTCTTTCCTTTAAAAAAAAAAAAAAGAAAATTTTAACCATCAGGGTGCATGTTAGGCATTGCCCAGTCTCTTCTCCAGCTCTCCTCTGAAAACTGAACTTCTACATCCTGTATTTACTATTCATTGCATAAGAAGTGCCAGGGAAATTTCTGCCCCATTGGAAATAGGAGCCCAAGCTAGAACAAAGGGCCTCCTTCCAAATTGTCGGTAAAAAAATTGCAGTTACACTGTATAACTGACATTCAGGTGTGTAACAGGAAATAAATATAGTCCGAAGAGTCCCCACACATGCTAATTCATCATGCTATCAATGAAAAAATGACCATAAATATTAAAAACACTCAAAGACTGATTAATTGAATCATACAATCATACAGTCGGAAGGAACCTCAGGGTCATCTGGTTCAAAGCCTACATGAAAGCAGAAACGCTACTCCTACGTCATCTGTGTCTAATGCTTACCTAGCCTCTTCTTGAAAATCTTGAATAAAGGAGATTCTTAGTTTTCTGGGCAGTCTATCCCACTGCCTTACTGTTTGAACAGTAAGGAAGATTTTCCAGACAGATAATCTAAATTTACTTTGCAGCAATTTAAAGTCATTGCTGCACATCCTGCCCTAGCCCCTGAAGAACAGCAGTTGTTTTTCCTCCTCTTTAAGGCATCTTTTCAAATATTCAGACTGATGTCATATCCCCTTAATTTCCTTTTTTTCCAAGCTAAATATCCCTACGTCTCTCACCTTTTCCTCATACAGTTAGCCTTACAATCCCTTATTTATTTTTGTCACCCACCTCTGGACCCCAGCTAACTTCTCCATAGCCTGCTTAAAGTGTTGAGCCCAGAAATGCACACAGAATTCTAGACAAGGCCTAACCAGTGCCAAGTAGAGGGGTACTACCACATCCAAAGACTCACTCCTAAGACGGAGGTTCAGTCAATGCAGCCCAAAATTACTTTTGCTTTTTTGTGACTATCATATTGTTGACTCAGTCTGAATCTGTAATTTACCAAGATCCCTAGATAACTACCAGAGTAGTTTTAGCCCACTGTGATAGATCCCTAGAAAACCATATTTTATCCCACTGTGATAGATCCCTAGAAAACTGCCAGAGTAGTTTTATCCCACTGTGTACTTGTGATTCTATTTTTTTAAATAAATACAGCACCTTATATTTGCCTATGTTTTAAATTAATCCAGTTCCCTCTAAGTTTTACTTACCCTTAGCTTGTGATCACTGAGCCAGTTATTGGTCCATGTTATAGTAATTTAATTTAGCCTACAATCCTCCAGTTTACTAATGCAATTCTCATGTAGGAATTTACCAAATATCTTACCAAAATCAAGGCATGCTACATGGAAAGAAGAGGAAGGACTTTTATAAAAGAAGACTGGGCAAGGAGGGAGGCTTTGATAAGAATATTCAAATACTTGAAGGGTAGTTATACAGAGGATGGAGTTATAGAGAAGAGTTTTTATCTATGGATATAGGGGACAGAACTAGGAGCAATGGACTCAAGCTGCAACAGAGGAAACTTAGATTGGAGATTAAGAGGAACTTTCTGCTTATGAGGGGGTCAACCATTGGAAAAGGCTATATTCAGGACATGGCCTCAAACTTAGGGCCTCAGCTTAGCCAACATGTTTGCTTTTCTGGGCCTGCAACCGAGTGGCTGATTGCCTGAACTGATCCAGGTTAGCCTGAAGCCTCTAGTACAGCCTAACATTCCACTTTCACCAGAGTGCCTGGCTGGGGTCAGCTGGCCATCCACTTCTCCCATATAAACCCCTGAACATGAACAGAAAGTGTCTGGCTCATCCTGACTTGGGGATTCTTTGCCTGCCCCTCTGGCTTGCTCATCAACTCTGGTTTTTGCCTGATCTCCTGGCTTCTTGACCTTGCTTCCTCCTCATCTTTGCTCTCTGCTTCATCTCCTGGCTTCTTAACTTAGCTTATTTCTAGTCCATAACCTTGGACTGAACACTTGGCTTCCTGATTCAGTTTCTCCTTGGATTCTGGGTCCCCCTGACTCTGGTTGTTGCCTTGATCCTTGAGTGTCCTCCAACCTGCCCACCCGCATCTTGGTATGGCAGAGCCTAAAGAAGTTGTGGAAGCTCCATCCCTGAAAATTTTCAGAAGCGGGTTGTGCAGACATTTGGCTGGTGTGATTTAGTCAGGGGTGATCCTGCCTTGAGCAGGGGACTTGACTAGATGACCTTGTGAGATCCCTTCCAGCTCTGCTTTCCTATGATCCCTTCATCCACCCAACCTAGGTAAAGTTGGTTTGACATGATTTGTTTTCAAGAAATTCATGTTGATTGGTAGAGATTGGCCTTTTCTCCTCTTCTTCTTTACAAATTAACTTTTTTATAATTCATTCTAATAGCTTCCCAAGTATTGAAGTCAGGCTGATAATTCCCCTGATCCTCCTTTTTCCTTTTTAATAACTGGGCACTATGTTGGCTTTCTTCCAGTCTTCTGGAGTCTTACCCATCTCCCACCACTTGGTAAATATTTTTGCTAAGAACACCAAGATCTCTTCATCTTTCAACACCCAAGGATGACATTCATCAGATTCTGCTGACTTAAATTCATTCCATCTAATCAAAAACTCACTGATGCACTCTTTGTTATCAAAATTTTATCCTTTTTTGTCTATATAATTAGATTGAAGATGTGTTTCTTTGAAATAAATTGCGTATAGCTGTCAGAAGATTTCTCCAATACCCACAGAAAAGAGTTTGCTGAATAATTTATTCAGTATGAATAGTTAAAATGTTTGTGGTCCATAGTCACCAATAAACATCATTTTATTCCCAACAATGGGCAGAACCCAAGACCCATAGATTTTTCACAGATTTGTTTCATAGAAGTGTTAGATCTGTGCAAAATTTTCATAATGCAATTCTCACAAAACTATTCAAAATCGGAAACTTCACCTAAATTTTACAACCTGAATTTACTTATTTAAAAGAAAAAAAAATAACTGGATGTGTTTTTAAATTTTCAGTTACAAAATTATTCTGTTCAAATTTAATATATGTAATAATACGCCAGGTTTACTAGTTGATAGGAAATGTAGTTAAGTGTCTAAAAATTCCATGAAACAAATGTAGAATTTCTCAGAGATCTCATTCCAGGTTTCTGACTAAATTATAAAAAATAATATGCAAGAAACCTTTCTTTGTGATATAAGTTCAGTAATATATGCCATGATACACTATGGGTATTTTACACCCAAGTTGTTAAACTAACTTATGGATTTGCTGACTGCTCCAGATCCTTTCTGTAGGAGGAGGATTCCTTCTACTCTGTCTGACTATTGATCTCAAAGGGAAACATACAATTTTTCAAAAGGTCATTCAATTTCTGAAAATAATATTGCAACAACCATCAGTTCTAATAGTGAAGATCTATAAGTATGTACAAGGGACAAAAGAGCCATTATTCTCCCTTGAAAGCAAAATGTGACATAAAAAGCTTGGGTTGGACTTTTTAATTCTGCTAAGGTAAGATGTGACACAATGAAAAGCAGGACAGATGGCAGATACAAAAGATACAATCATAATGCATACTGTACCTTCATCTGGAAAGGAAACATTGATCAAATAATCTGTAAAAGCACTCCTAGGGACCACAGCACTCCAGGCAAAACATAGATAACCTAGAAGAAACTCTTTTCAACAGAAGATCATACTAGAAAAGATGAAAAAAAATCCTTACCAAGAAAATGTATCTATCTGCAGCTTGATTAAGTAGTAAATAGATCAAACCTACTTCTGTAAGATTCACTTTAAAGGTACTTTACATGATCTTCCATTGCAAATTATTTCACCCATATCTTTAGAAACTATTAAAATATCCCACTGTTGCCGTAAAACCTAATGGTGAGGGGCAGAACTGCGAAACTGGAGACTTCCCTTCTGCTGACCAGAGTAAACCTGCCAAGTCAATTAACCTAAATTTGGAAGGATGTAATGTTCTCAAAAGTAAAAGATGACAATTAATTTGACTTGAATGAATCAATTTGTCTTTTATTATATCTGTATTGACATTAGAGTCCCCTTTAGTGGCATTCAATATTGGCAGTAGTACAAATAAGACTTCTAGTATTTAGATACCAACTGCACACTTGATGTTTTAAAAATCTGGATTAATTTTAAAGTTGATATTTTAAAGTTGCTCTTTTTATTAAAAAAAAACATTTAGAATCACAATTTCTCATTGATTACACTCCAGTTTGTACTCACTTATTTGGTGCAAAAGGCCAAGATTGCTGCCAGATCCTCTCATCTAGGGATTCTCCCAGGACCAGGAATTTCCCACTTGGCCAAAAGTCATCATAGTTGACTTTATACTCCTTTTTTATTGCAGCCTTTTGTACAGGATAGTGTGTTGTAAGCCAAGCTGGACATAGCTAGAGAATTATTGAAAATATATTCAACTAGCACCATGTTTATTAGTTTGATCTACATCAGGGCCATTTTTAAAATATAGAAAACCAAAATGGGCTTCTTTCTTTGCCTCACCTGAGCTCCACAAACTTTGTGTGGACTTCTGAGTCAGTAGGCATATCTACAGAAGATGTTATGATGCACTATGGTGCTGTAGTGTCTGTTGCAAGAAAATGGGATGCTGCCACTATGTTGCTGTAGCAATGCACTCTCTCATTATAGTGTATTGCTACAGATGTAGTGGCCAAAAATGACCGTGTGCTCCTGGCACAGCACAGTATGGGCTGTTACTGTTCCATTTTTAGTACTTCCAAAAGAAAGTACTAAATGACGGTATAGTAACAAAGGTGCAGTATGGCCACATGTACACGTTCCCCTTGTACATTTATGCAACAGGCAGTCCTGGAGTACTGAAAATCCTTGCTGGACTGCAGGAAAGAAGCATTACCATTAAAGCATTTTTATCACTCAATGACATTTGCTATGCAGGACATGAACTCTGTTCTGATAATTGTGGGACTAAGGGGATGGGAGACTGCAGTAACAAATGATAGCCCAGCAGATGGGACAACAAAATGTAAGATGCATTCTAATGAACCATTTCTATGAGTGCATTTACACGAGATGCTAAATGCTCAGAAGACTAATTTTACTTCACATTAGCATGGCAGGCAATAACTGCTGATGCACAAATTCATAGATTATAAAATCAGAAGGGACCACAATGGATCATTGTGTCCAACCCCCTGCCCCTGGCAGGAAAGAGGACTGAGGTCAGATGACCCCAGCCAAGCCTCCTCTTGAAGACCTCCAAATTAGGTGATAGTACTACCTCTCTTGCAAGCCCATTCCAGACTCTGGCCACCCTTATTGTAAAAAATGTCTTCCTAATGTCTAACATAAATCTACTCTCCACTAGTTTGCACCCATTATTCCTAGTTACTCCCTGGGGTGTTCTGGTAAATAGCGCATCACAAATTCCCTGTTGTCCTCCCTTCATAAATGTATAGGTGGGTACAGACATCTCTTGTGAAGGCTGAAGCGATCCAGATCTCTCAACCTCTCCTCATAGGATCTTTCATGGAGGCCACTTATCATGCGAGTGGCCCTCCTCTGAACCCTCTCCAGATTCTCCGTGTCCTTCCTGAAATGCGGTGCCCAGAACTGGACACAGTACTCTGACTATGGCCTGACCAATGCTGCAAAAAGAGGGAGCATCACCTGTCTGGATCTGTTAGTCATGCATCTGCTAATACATGACAAGGTGCGATTGGCATTGTTGATGGCCTCATTACACTGCTGGCTCATGTTCATCTTGGAGTCGACTATGACTCCAAGATCTCTCTTAGTCTCTGAGCTGCTGAGGAGGACATCCCCCAACCTGTAGGTGTGCTGGGGATTCCTCCTTCCTAGGTGGAGTACCTTACATTTATCTTTGTTGAATTGCATCCTGGGCCATAACTTCGCATGGATTCATCCAGGAACCATGGACCTCACCCAGGAACAGAGACAAGAACCCAGCATTTGAAAGACAAAAGACCCTGCAGAACCAGCAACTCTCACCATTACAGACACTCGAAACTGCACATCCCTGCATGAAGCACACATGCTCAGTATGCCAGGGGCTGACCCTTGCCTGGGCATGCCTCCTGTCACTAGGGTCACACAAGGTCTCCCCCTATAAAAAGGGGCAGTGAAGACAGACCCAGTGGGACACGCTCTCCATCTGGACCAGCACCATGCCACACCACCTATCCACCCAGACGTCCTGCCGGTGACCCCTTTCCAGCCTGGATAGGTAGATATTACCTGCACACCTCCTCCTACACTTTGGACTCTCTCTCTCTCTCCTCCTGGACTTCAGTGGACTTCAGCCCCTGCACCAAGCCTCTCTAACCCCTGCTGCCATTGTGTGTGTGTGTGGGTGAGTGGGTGCAAGGGAACCAATAAGACATTGTGTCACCATCTCCCCTGTTCAATAAAACCATTCATTTGCAACCTCGAGTTGGGTCATGTTTTACTAAATCCCAGTCCCTTCCTTATCTTAAATTCCAGCCTCATTCTCTCTCTCTCTCTCTCTCTCTCAGCTCCAGCCCCCACCCCTCTCCACTAGTTTCCCAATCTCCTCTCAATTCCTACTGCCTTTTCCCTGTGACTTTCTGCTGCCTTTCTCTGCTTTCCTGTTGTCCCTGCTGCCTTTCAGTCTCTCCTGCCGGTTTTCCTGTGATTTTCTGCTGTCCCCCTGCTTCCTATACTCCTACTGCCTTTTCTTTGTAACTTTCTGCTGCCTTTCTCTGCTTTCCTGCTGCCCCTGCCCTTACTGTTGCTATTCCTGTGATTTTCTGCTGTCTGTCTCTCAGTTTTCAGGCTTCCCCCACACCTTCTGTAATCCTCCCCCTGCTTGCAGCTTCCCAGCTCCTCATGGCTGTCCTGCAGTTTTCTCCAGCTCCCAGAACCTACTGCCACTCCCTGCAACTTCTCTAGCTGCCCCAGAGCCATCCTCTGGATCACCACATCCAGAGTCCCTCTTTAACACCCATACTTTCCCTTAGTCCCATTTTCCCTCTCCCCATGTACCTTTTCAGCATTCCCCCCCCATATCTCTGGCTCCAGTCCCAGCCTCTGTGCTGGCATTGCTTCCCTGTTCTGCAGGACTTGGGCATTGTCTTTTAATCAATTAAGATCAATTAACCTAAAGTCACCCTTGAGCCTCAGTTCTTCAGCCCAGGCCCCTGTAGTCTACCAGTTCTAATCCTGGTCCTAGTAACTTTAACTCCCTACAGTTCTACTTTCTTACCTTGACCTTTCCCCAGGTTTCCCAAGTACACCAAGCACATACATACTTACACATCACAACACCCAACTTAGGCATTCACCTGTGTGTATGTGTAGGTGGGTGGTATGTGTGTGAATTAGTGAATACACATAAATATACATGTATCAATATCACTGTGTGTGCGGTATAGGAATTAGTAACCCATGTATGTGTATTGGATGTGCAGGTGTTGGTAACTGGTAATTGATTCTGTCTAAATTTGGTGTGTAGCATGTATGGGCTTAAACTGCTGATAGGTGTGCATGAACCTAAACTAGTTATTTTGAATGTGTGTGCGTATATATATGGCATAGTGTACATGATTGACACAGATCATTAATTCGTATAACTTTTGGGGTGTATAGTGTATGTGCTTGAATTGGTAATAGGTGCCTAGGCTGGTTTGAATGTGTATGTGCCTGAGCTAGTAATGTGTGTGTGTATGCACCTAATTGGTTTGTGTATTTGTACATGTGATATTGTACACCACACCCTCCTGTCTAACAGCACAATATTGAGATCCTGAGCATTGACCTGACCCCTCAGGCCTACAGGAGGTGGCTGCCCCCTACTTCCATTGCCTATAAATCTCTTTCTTTGCCCCCCAGTCTTTCCTGGAGTTTTCTGTTCAGCCAAGAGAGCTTTTTATTCCCTTACCCCATTTCCTGCATAAGGGGATAGACTCCTTTTGTGCCCCAAGGATCACTTCCTTGAAAAACCTCCAACCCTCCTGGACCCCCATTTGCTTGATGCTCTTGAGTTCCACCACCTCACTAACTAGCCTTCTAAGTTTACTAAAGTTGGCCCTTCTGAAGTCTAACACTGTAGCCTCACTGGATATTTTTCCCGCGTTTTCCTGGATAGTGAACTCTACCAAGTGATAGTCAACATATCCCAGGTTACTGTGTACTCGCAGGTTCCCCATGAGATCATCCCCTTTACTAAGATGAGGTCTAGCAAGGTGCTACCGCCTGGGATAGGTGGAGGTCCTGCACACCGTGTAAGAACAAGTGGCTTGTTTTGGCCATCTGTTCCTCCCAGCAGATGTCCAGGTAATTTAGACCCCTCATGACCACTGCCTCCCTCGCCTGTATAGCATCTGAGGCCTGCCTAGAGAATACCTCATCTAGCTCATCATTATGGTGAGGATGGTCTATAGTAGACCCCCAATACCAAGTCCTTTTCCCCTGCCCCCCAGATCCCGACCCACAATGCCTTGGTATTCCCCTCCTCTACCCCTGCCTTGATGATGGATGATGTGTACTGCTCCTTAACATAGAGAGCTACACCCCCTCCTTTTTTTCCCCCATTCTGTCATGCCTATACAACCTGTACCCCTCAATGCCTACCACCCAGTCAAGCGTAGAATCTCACCATGTTTCAGTTGTGCCAACTAGGTCATACTGTGTGCTAGCAAGCAAGAGTGTGAGCTCCTCCTGCTTATTCCCCATACTCCTGGCATTTGTGAAAATACATTTTAGTCCCCCAATGGGTACTCTTGGTACCTGTTTGCCTTGAGTTCCCCTTAGTGCTTACCTGGTTAGGTCCAGTGGCTCTCCAACCCTGGGTTCTCATCCATCATAGGTTCCCCATCCCCCATCAAACCTAGTTTAAAGCTCTTTGGAGGGGATCAGCCAACCTGCAGGAGAACAGATGCTTATCTCTAGGAGAGAGATGAAGATTGTCCCATCCCAGGAAGCCTCCTCTCTGTAAGTGCTGGTCGTGGTTGTAGAATCCTCCTGAAGACACCATCTCTGAAGCCACTGATTGACTACCCTGAAGAAGGCATCCTGGCATCTCCAGCTGCTTCCAACTGGAAGGATGGAGGAGAAACCACCTGTGCCCCCAACTTCCTGGAAGCTCATAGAAGTCTACAGGAATGGTGCTTCGAGGCGGGCTTTGGCTTCCTCAGCCATGACCGGCACATCGTGATGAGAGACATGCTGGGATGGGATGGGCTCCACCTTTCCCCTAAAGGTAAGCATGTGTTCTCTTCCAGGTTGGTGAACCTCCTTCGGCGGGCTTTAAACTAGGCTTGTCGGGGGAGGGGGAAGATGAGGGCGGAGGAGACGATGAACTACCAGGCCCAGCAACAGCCAGCGAGCCCCGACCAATGGTCAAAAGGGAGAAACAGGTAAGTGATGGGGGACGGGGCATTGCTGAGACTAGGGGGTCAGTGGGCACAACCGTTGGAGGCCTCAAATGCCTCTACACGAATGCTCGAAGTATGGGGAAGAAGCAGGAGGAACTCGCCCTCCTCCTAGCTGTCACCAGCCCTGACATAGTGGGGATCACAGAAACGTGGTGGGACTCATCGCATGACTGGGCGGTGAGTGTTAAGGGCTATAGGCTATACAGGAGGGACAGGATAGGAAGGAAAGGTGGAGGAGTAGCACTCTACATCAAGGAGGAATATACTTCCTCGTCAATTAGCAAGGGGATAGAGGGAGGGCACTCTGAGGTGCTCTGGGTTAGAGTAAAAGGCAGTCCAGGGGATAGAGACTTAACGGTGGGAGTCTACTATAGACCTCCCGACCAGGGAGAAGAGCTCGACCAGGAATTCTTAGGTCAGCTCACAGAGGCAGTGAGGGCTAAGGATGTGGTCATCATGGGGGACCTGAACTTCCCAGACATCTGCTGGGAAGAGCAGTCAGCCAAGTCTGACCGCTCACGTCGGTTCTTAGCCAGAGTGCAGGACCTCCATCTAACCCAGGAGGTGCACAGCCCCACCAGGGGAGACGCCTTGTTGGACCTGGTGCTGGCCACGGGTGACGACCTGGTGAGGGGGCTGCGGGTGATGGGCCACCTGGGAGACAGTGATCATCGCTTGCTGGAATTCACCATCCAGCATAAGGTGGCAAAGGGCTGCAGCAAGGCAACAGCCCTAGACTTCAGAAGGGCTGACTTCAACAAGCTAAGGAGGATCATTGGGGAAGCGCTGAGGACCCAGAGGGGAAGGGAGCCAGATGTCCAAGGTGAGTGGTTGCTCCTTAAGGAGACGATCCTCCATGCCCAAAGGGAGGTAATCCCAACAAGGGTCAAAGGGAGCAGGAGGGCACATAAACCCCCATGGCTCACTAGGAGCATCCGGGAATGTCTCCTTGCTAAAAGGGAGGCATACACCCAATGGAGGGATGGGGTCATCACCAAGAAGGACTATGTTACAGTCGCCCGAGGATGTAGCGGGGCAGTCAGGAAGGCCAAGACAGAGATGGAGATAGGACTAGCTTCCCAGATTAAGGACAATAAGAAGTCCTTCTTCAAATACATAGGGGGTAAAAAGAGGGTCCCGGGTAATGTGGGGCCCCTGCAGGACACGATGGGCAACTTAGTCGTCATGCCAGATGACTAAGCTAACATATTTAACGATTTCTTTGCCTCTGTCTTCCTAAGTAGGGACCAGTTCAGCCACCTCCCTGCTGGGCCCCCCTCGGGCCCCGGGAGAGACACGCCTGGGCCAGGGGTTAGTGAGGAGTTAGTTAGGGTATTTCTGGAGAGGCTGGATGTGTTCAAGTCCGCTGGTCCGGACGATCTTCACCCTAGGGTTCTACAGGAACTGGCCGAGGTCATTGCGGGACCCCTGGCGCGGCTCTATGAGCACTCGTGGTGCTCTGGCGAGGTGCCGGAGGACTGGAAGAGGGCCAATGTGGTCCCTATCTTCAAAAAGGGAAAAAAAGAGGACCCGGGAAATTACAGGCCAGTTAGTCTTACCTCAATCCCGGGTAAGCTCTTTGAAAAAATTATCCTGGCACACATCCAGGAGGGCCTTGCGGGGGAATGCATGCTCAGGGGCAACCAACATGGGTTCATCAGTGGCAGGTCTTGTCAGACCAACCTGGTGGCCTTTTACGATCAGGTCACCAAATCATTAGACGCAGGGGTTGCTGTGGATGTAGTCTTTCTGGACTTCCGGAAGGCTTTCGACACTGTCTCTCACCCTGTCCTCATCAAAAAGCTGGGAGACTGTGGTGTCGATGCCCACACAGTCAAATGGGTCGCCAACTGGTTAGAGGGCCGCACCCAGAGGGTGGTAGTGGATGGGTTCTTCTCGACCTGGAAGGACATGGGCAGTGGGGTTCCGCAGGGCTCGGTCCTCAGGCCCGCACTGTTCAACATCTTCATCAGTGACTTGGATGAGGGGGTAGAAAGCACCCTGTTCAAGTTTGCTGATGACACTAAGATGTGGGGGGATGTGGGTGCACTAGAAGGGTGCAATAGGCTACAAGCTGACCTTGACAGGTTGCAACGGTGGGTGGATGAGAATAGGATGGGGTTTAACACTGATAAGTGCAAGGTGTTGCACATGGGGAGGAAGAACCGGCACCACACTTACAGGTTGGGGAACTCCCCTCTTGCCAGCACGGAGACGGAAAAGGATCTTGGAGTCGTCATTGACTCCACGATGAACATGGGCCAGCAGTGTGGGGAGGCAGTCAAGAAGGCCAACCGTACCCTGTCATGCATCCACAGATGCATCTCGAGCAGGTCCAGGGAGGTGATCCTCCCCCTCTATGCGGCACTGGTCAGGCCACAGCTGAAGTACTGCGTCCAGTTCTGGGTGCCACACTTCAAGAGGGACGTGGACGATATGGAAAGAGTCCAGAGGAGGGCCACTCGTATGATCAGGGGTCAGCAGGGCAGGCCTTATGAGGAGCCTTATGAGGCTACGGGACCTGAACCTGTTTAGCCTCCACAAGAGAAGGTTAAGGGGGGACCTTGTGGCCTGCTACAAACTGGTCAGGGGGGATCAGCAGGTATTGGGGGAGTCCCTGTTCCCCCGTGCGCTGCCAGGAGTGACCAGGAATAACGGTCACAAGCTGGCGGAGGGTAGGTTTAGATTAGATATTAGGAGGCGCTACTTCACAGTCAGGGCGGCTAGGGCCTGGAACCGGCTTCCAGGGGAAGTGGTGCAGGCTCCTAGCCTGGGGATTTTTAAAAGGAAGTTAGATGAGCACCTTGCCGGGGTCATCTGACCCCGGTGCTCTTTCCTGCCAAGGCAGGGGGTCGGACTAGATGATCTACCTAGGTCCCTTCCGACTCTAGCTACTATGAAACTTTGAAACTATGAAGTCCTTCATGATGCAGTCAGAACTACTCCCAGTTGCATCATTAGTGCTCACATAGACAAGGACCAAGGGGTACTAATCAGAGGGCTTGATGAGATCAGGAATCTTTTCAGTGATGTCTCTGATCTTTGCTCCAGGTATGCAGGAGACCTCTCTCACCATAGGATCTGGTCGGCAAATCACCCCTTCCGTGCCTCTCAGGATTGAGTCACTCACCACAATAACTTGGCATTTCTTCTTCTGCCTGGGCAATGATCCCCCAGTCCTAGCAGGGGTTTCAGGGACCACCTCCTCTGCATCCTCCTCTGCTGGAGAATGTTCCTCTACTGCCTCCTCCACCAAGGCTACCAGGGCCCTGTACCTGTTCCCCAGACACAGTGGGGGAAGCAGACACCAGCCCATGCTGCCTGGGTCCAGAGGTGACAGTCTTCCACTCCTCTGCTGCAGGTACTGCTCTTGGGGTTTCACCCGTAGGCATCTGGAGCTGCAAGGAATGGAAATATCCATCAATCACAGCCTCATCCTCCTTGATCCCCCTCAGCCTGCTCACTGCCTCCTGGAGTTCCCTCACTTGCTCCTCCAAGGCCCAAACGTGGACACATGAGGGACAGGTGCAGGGGCTGCCCCTCTCCCTCGACAGCAGGGTCCCTGCCAGGCTGTCCCTGCAGGCAGGGGGGCAGGGCTCCATCTGGGTGGAGACGTCCAAGGAGCTATGGGTGGCAACACCATCAGGGCAGGGTCCCTAGCAGCAGCACCCTGTGCCCTTACCTTAGCTGCAGAGCTATGAGTCATCATTGCTGTCCTGCTGGGTACTCCTTCTTCTGTGCACCTGCCTTGCACTAATGCCTGTGTAAATGCAGGCACACTCTTACAGAGCACACCTGTTTGTGCACTCTGTTCACGCACGCAGCTCAGGAGCATGACTCCCTGCCGGCTCACTTAAGAGGGTTCTGGGGGGCTCCCCCTCTGGATCCTCTGCAGCTGTGACAGACCTCTGCCCCACTTACCTGAAGGGTCTTTTGCTGCTTCCACTGCTGCTGTTGGTGAGTCCACAGGGCACATGTGTACTGAGGCACACAAATTAGTCTACTGCACATTAGCATCACAAAAAAGTGTGGTCCAGCAGTACAGTAGTGCCAATTACAGGTACTAACTTAATGAGATGTAATTACAGTGCATTAATAACCATGTAGACATGCCTACAGTCTCTGCAGTATCAAATGCATTTTTCCTAGTACTATCCATGTAGTTAGTATGTGACATAATCCTAAACCTATACTCATACAAGAATATATTTTTCATATATCCAATCAAAGTCATGGTATACAAATACTATATTACTAATTTATGTGAAAGTTCAAACATGTTATGCACACATGAATAGAATACCAACCTGTGCATAAAGAGGTTTTGGGATTTACACAACCAGAACATGCCATGTAGATTTTAGGTGCCTACAAAAGAATAGAATGCAACCCTGAGTGCAAAACAGGCATTTAAATGTTTGCTTTGCTAGACTAAGAAGATGGTGTCAAAATATGGTGCTCCTACAGAAAGCTCTAAAAAGTAAATGTCAGGTATGCAGTGTAGATGCAGGATAATGAAATAGATTTTTGTATGCAGGGTAGATACAAGAAAGGATCAAAGAAATGGATGGTGAAACATTAGGAAGCTCTCCAGAACACAAGGAATAGAGGGTGTTAGGATCTTCTCTGGAAACTGAATGTCATGAACTCTGATATACGCACAGAGAATTACAACTAGTTATATTTCTTAGCAAAATCACAGTGGTCATTTATGGTTTTGACTTCTACAGGTCTGTGGTTTGATGTCTAATTAGGAACCATAGGATTCTCAGCACAAAAGCTCACTCATATGCACACTAGCCAGTAGCCAGCAAGAGATGGTGAACTTTAAGAATAAATAACATTCATCCAAAATTTACAGTGTTATAATTAAAGGTATATTAGGACCCATTCAATGGCTCCCAGAGGCTGCTTTACATTGTTTTAGCTATAAAAAGATGCTCTAAAATCAAGGTTGTGATTGTTTTCTGGCCTCACAATAGTGGGAAAACACTGAAAACATGCAGGTGAGTCTATTCATGTTTGATGTATAATATAACCCTTTTATATTCTACTGTTAGAGGTATTTCTGTTCAATGTTTTTGATCAAAAATATTGCTTCAAATAAATTCATCACACAGTCAAGAGGAAGGATTCAATCTGTTGCTTGAGGTTAGATATGAATTAGAATATTCAAATATATCAGAATTAGACTATATATGGAAATCACCAAATGTCTAATGTATATCTAAACTAAATCCCTCAAGTCTACACAATTGGACTGCAATTGTAACCCAGATTCGCTTGATTAGTAACCCAGAGTGACTTGATTCATTGTTTTATCAGAGGAAAAGCAACAAAAGCATTTGTTAGGAAAAAACATTAAATGTCCACATAATTGATAAAATTGGTAATGAAATACATTGTTATTAAAATGATTCCTTTTAGTCCAATAACTTTATATAAGGTATTAAATAGTTTAGAATTCTTTCTGAGCTCAGCCTGTTATAAAATATTCAACATCTCTCCACTTTAAGCCAAAAATATTCCACTAAAATTAGAGTTAGACATCTTTAAAATAATTGGCAATATCAGCTTTGCAAAGGAAAGCAAAAGGGCCAGGAGATTTAATAATACTTCCATTGATCTTTGCATATGAGAGTAATCCTCCTTGGAAATTAGGTTGCTAATGCAGGAATGAGTCTTCCATTTTCTGGGTGTGCACAGATTAATGATCAAATGTTTCTTCACAAAGTATTTCCTGTACAAGAGGAAAGTAACATACTCTATATAAATGACCTAAATATGGTTTGATATCTGTTCAAGAAAATTCATATGCATCTGGTAGTTATAGATTCTGGCCCCATGGGTATATTTTAGCTATAAAAATAACACTCCTAAAGTATATTGGTTGCTTTGGACATATTTAATCTAAAGGAAGAGTTCAGACTTTACCTAGAGGTAAACACACTACTTTAAGTAAATTATGATAACAAAAATTGTCATTAGGAAGGAATTCCTCATTTACTTTTCCATTGTATTTATTTCAGTTATACAGGGACTAGACATTGAAATTCCAGCCTACTACAAAGAGTCAGCACTGTATTTGCAGTCCAGTTGTGTAGATTTGAGGGATTTAGTATAGATATACATCAGACATTTGGTGTTTATTCAGATCATAAGGTAAACCATATCTTTACCTTACCAAAACATAGATTTACCTTTTACTGTTAAGTATTTTTTCATGACTCCAGAAGTCACTTCATGTGTATTACATGGTAAATTTACCATGTCTGTTTAATACTATCAAGACTAAAATACATATATGGCGCATCAAGATGTGAGCTAAATATAAGCAAGAATTTAAAAAACAAGATGTAAGATGTGATGTCATTATTTAAAATAGTTGGTATAAAAGTCAGAATTGCCAACCTTTACTATGCACTACTAGCAAGTCTCACAGTGAACCACAAGTTGCTAGTAGTAGGATTCCCAGAGGCATTTGAGGGGATAGCATCACAACCACAAGGAAGAAAATTCCTTAGCTATTCTCACATGTGCCTTCTAAATGGAAAAAACAGTATGCTTGCTTGAAATCCAAACTGGTAACTCTGAAAGAAGAGCAGATTTGTGGTCTTGAGGAACAACTGATTACGTTGCAAAATGGTATGTATATGGAGTATTTCCTGGATCCCCAGATCCTATATGCACTAAGGAAGATTACAAGGAAGTAGGCAATGGAGACAGGTGATAAAGAAAATAAATAAAAAACAAAACAAACCCCAGAAATGTGCAACTAGAATGATGAATTACTGGAATAACTAAATGGAAGATCTACCCACCAGCTCAAGTCAGATAGACCTCAAGTAAGCCCAAGAACGTGTTCTTTAGAACACTGAAATAATGTCCATGTTCAAGGAAAGGAGTAATTGAAGATGAATCATTTAGCAAGGGACTGACTTAGGAATTTTTAAAGCAAGGTTAGACATCTTGCTAAAAAGTATGACTTAATCTAGCTTCTGGGAGAAATCCCATGTGTTTGGAAATCTAGGTCAGAAGAAGTGGTAATGGTAGCCCTTCCACCCTTTAAGTCTATTTATTTATGAAACCATCTGTTCATTTTTTTCCCTTTCATGACGCATGCAGTAATAAGAAATTCTGAATTAAAACAATGACTACAATCAAACATGATGCTTCAAGGGCTTCAGGCAGGCAGCTTCAGAGGTTGGTAAGGATTTTCCTCCCACGATTTACAGTTTTTCAGATCCTCTGTTATCAGCAAAGGCACAACATATCAGCAAGAGTTCATTGTGAGCACAGAATGTACAAGCTGGAGATTTGAGTTTACATGTAATGCCTAGAATGAAAATGTTGTTTTTCCCCTCTCCATCCCTACTCCTATGAGGGCAAAAAGAAAAAAAAAACTTTGGGACTTTCACCATACTAGGATCAGGTAAAGGTTTTTATGTTCAGACTACACATTTTTCTTTTCATACAGCATAGTTCAAACCTGTGCTGTGTAGGATCAGGAACAGAACAGGAGATATCTGTAAATATTCTCTTTATTATAACTCTATTCATTATTTTGAACATACTAAACATTTAAAAATTACTTTTAGGACATATATAGCTTATCTGGACAGATATCAGTAGTGTTTATTTAGCCATAAAGAATATCTGAGGTTGAATTTCTTAACACCAGCATGCTAGAAGCTTGGAAGCACAGGAAATGTTCCTAAATGTAAAAAAAAAAAAAAAAATCCTAATTAAAGCATGTCAGTCTTCTAGGAAACAGGAAGGTGAGTGGAGACTCTGTATATGACTGAGTGTCATGGGACAGGGTCCTTAAGACAGCCATGATCTCCTCAGGCCCCTCAACTGTGTCAATTTGGCCTGCTGGGTACCCTCAGTTCTCGCCCGCCACATCTTTAATGGAAATATGAAAATAGGGGGGCTGCCTTTAAGTCCTCTTGGACAGGTTTTTGATAGACCCTCTGACTCTGTGGGCTCCTAGACCATGCCCCATGCCTTGCAGATGATTCTGACATTGTCTGGTCTGGGCCTTGTTGTAATCTGGCCCTCTTGTCCTCACTGGGCTCTCCACAGCCCTGTCTCTGCACCCTCTTGGGGTCTGTTCCTCCTAAATACTGTGCCCTCTCGGGCACCAGGGTCCCCACGCTTCTATGGGCTCCCAATGAGGCCTCCTTCTTCTCCAAATAGCCTCACCCAAACCACCGGTCTTATAAAACAGCAAACAAAATATAAGCCCAGGGCTACAACATAACACAAGCTACATAAGGTGTGCTTGGCCCTTCTACATTACCTGGAGCTGATCAGGCGCAGGTGCAGGTGCAGGCTAATTTCCTCATTAGCTGGTTGCCATGGCAACCTGCACCTGGGCTCCTGTCTGGCTCTTTGGGCTCTTCCCAGGCAGTTTCTGCTCTTTTAGGAGCAGGCACCTAAGTGCCCTGTGACACACCTCCCCCCTTAAGGCCCGAACTCACCGGGGTGGGTCTTCATTCTTTATTGCCTCATATTCTTTTTAGGCTTTTCACACTCTTGCCCTTGCTGCCCGACAACTCTGGAACATGGAGGCGGAGGTTTTCAGGTGCCTCATGCTCACCTTTTTCCCATGGACACATCGTGTGAGATTTGATGGGAATTACCCAACCAGGGGTAGTCCCCTCACATTAGCCAACCTTGGTAAGATGTGGTTTCAGTCGGTTTGGCCTCTGGCCTTTTAGGGCCAATGGGGTCCTCCTACATTATGCTCTCTCTCTTTTTTTCACCCCAAGCTTTGCGGTGGGGCAACCAGCACCTTCCCCTTTCTTCCAGGAGAGTTCCTCTCTATCCATTGGGGTGTCTGCTCCCCCTCACCTTGGGCTCAGGTCCATCGCACTCCTACGGACCCTATTCTGACTCTCAGAATCGGTCGTAGGGTTCCCTGCTTCCATATGGTTCCTTGCAAATCCATGAGCCCACCCTGGATCTTCCACTGCATTCTTAACACGTTTCGGGCATATTCTTCCACCCAAAATTCTATTTTTCCTCAGCTGGTGGGTCTGCCTCCAGCCCCCATGTACACTTTTATGTAAGGCACACCCCTGACCCTTGCTGCAACCAGCTTCCTTAGGGCCTACCACTTAACTTGCCCTGGGAGGTTGTTAACATACACCTACATACACCTAGGGTCTCTTTCCAGGCCTTTGCTCTCCACCCTTTTTTTTTAGGGAACTTTTGGCTCAGTGGAACCCTCTGCTCCCTTGTTTGGGTATGCAGCCTGCGTCTGGGATGGGGTTTGCCTCGGTGTGAGATTTAGTGTCCCTCCTTCATTATAAAACTTTAGGCCTGGCTCTATTCCCTCTAAGGCCTCTTTGGGTGATCGTCTCCCCTCTCTCATCTCTAGCCCTTCAGCCTGCTTTCCCCTCAGGGGCTCAACTAATTTCCCTCTTCTGGAGTCTCTCTCTGGCCCACCTTGCACTAGACTTTGAGCCCCCTGTAGTCTGTTTCCTCAGTTCTGGGTGCTTCACCCTCTGCAGGCTATCTTGGGGAATCAAGCCCCTGGTCTTGCTCACTGTGCTTGACTGCACCCTTGTCCCCACAGTTACGATATCCACTGCACCTGTTACAGCTGTCTTGATTCACTCTGGCTTGGTGGACACCCCCTGGTCATATCTCTCCAGGAATTCTTCCAGCATCTGCCTTATTCACTCCATCTCTGCCACATGGTTGCTTGTCAACTGTTCCCATTTCTGGTTTAGGCCCTGCATGAGTGCAGATAGGATCTCTTCCTTCATAGCCATAGGGTCTACCCCTGAGGATCCCTCAGTCATAATGCTTTTCTCCATCTGCACTAGGCCTGCCTCGTCTCTCAAACTCTCCAGGCCTACGTATTCAGGTGGCTTCTCCTGTTCCAGAGGCCTCCACTCCTCTATCCACGTAGTCTCTAGCCATGTCTCCATCTCCCACAAGGCCTCTTTCAATGCCTTAAAGTCCTGGAATTGCCCTCGACATTCAGCTGGAATTGCCCTCGACTATGGCTATGTATTTTGCTAGCTGTACTCCCAGAACAACAAATCTCTTTTCCCTTATATCTGTAGCCCCTAGTATTTGAGGCTTCTGCTCTGCTTCAGTAAGCATTGTAACTCCTGTGGCATCTGGCATCTCAATCTCACAGGGACCCCGGGCTTTTGTAACAATGTGATCCCTCACCTCTCGTAGCCTTTTATTCTCTGCTTATAGCACCTGTGCTTGCTGTTTTGCAGCTTGCACTTGAAGCTGTAGCTGCTTACCCTCTGCGCACATCACCACCTCCTTAGCTGAGCTGTCTTCTATGAGGGCTTTCAGGAGCTGTACCTGTTCCCCAAGTTGGTCCTTTTCAGTCTTCACTCTCTGCAACTAGGTCTGTAACCCATTGTTCTCCTTACTCAAGGCCTTTAACTCCTTTTCAAGGGCTTGTTTCTGGTTTTGCAACCCTTTATAGTCCTCCATATAGGCTTTCACTTTCTCCATCTCTCCTGTGATTACCTTTCTGGTTTCTTCCATCTGGATGTGGCTTTTGACCAGCTCATCTCGCAACTCGTCAACCTAATGTTCAGCTCATCTGCATTTTTTTTGCCATGCCTCTAGCTCTTTCTGTAGTTATGACATCTGGTCCTCTTGGTGGTGCAGTCATGTTTGAAGGGCTGCTTTGATGCGCTAAGATACCTCCAGCTTCTGGAACACCTCCTCCTGCTCCTTAGGCCGCACTGTGCAGACTTCTGGGGGCATCAACATCCAAGCCATCAGCTCCTTCTGCATCTTCTGCAGTGCCTCTTCCCACTCCCGGGTCTTCTGAGCCTCGTTTGTGATGAGCTGTTTGTGATGAGTTGATGCATGAGTTCTCTCTGCTTCCGTCACTATCAAGCACCTGACTTCTTTGGTGCCTCCTTCCTTTTTGCCTGCTTGTACCCGCTGCTCTAAAACAGTGACCCTTGCCTCAGTTTGTTCTCTCTGGGATTGGGCTACCTCTAACTCCCACTCCAACCATGCCAGTTTTTCCTGCAATTCATCCACCTGCAATAGCCAGGTGAAATTCTCTTGTCTCAGCCACCTCCGCCATAATTAACTTGGTCTTACTTCCTTACTGGTCGGGGCCCAAATGCTTCTCCCTGTACAGTCTCTGGTGGTGGTAATTTCCCCTTCCACTCACCCTCCAGAGCTGTGGTGCCACTGCCTTCCTATAAATATCCCTCAATTCCTGTTTTTGCCCAAAGTTTCATTCCCCTTCTCAGGGACACAGGTTCCTTCCCCGTGCATGGCCAGCTTCCCAATCAATGCACCAGTTGTCATGGGACGGGGTCCTTAAGGACAGCCATGATATCCTCAGCCCCCTTAACCATGTCAATTTGGCCCACTGGGCAGCCTCAATTCTCATCCGCCATGTCTTTGATGGAAATATGAAAATAGGGAGGCTGCCTTTAAGTACTCTTGGACATGGTTTGATGGACTCTCTAACCTCATGGGTTCCCAGACCCCTTGTGGGTCCCATTTTACAATGGGTGTTTCAGGGCACCCTAGCTGGATGGGCTATATGCGTGGCTCCAACTGCCCCTTTACCATGCCCCAAGCCTCACAGATGGTATTGACATTGTCCGTTCTGGGCCTTGTAATTTGGCCTCCTTGTCCTCACTGGACTCTCCGCAGCCCTGTCTCTGTGTCCTCACCAGCACTGGGGTCCATTCCCCCCCACCAACTGCCATACCCTCTTGGGTGTTGGGGTCCATTTCCCCCCCCCCCAACTGCCATGCCCTCTCAGGTGCCAGAGTCCGTTTCCCCCACACACAATGCCTGTTCCCTCTCAGGTGCCAGGGTCTGTTTCCCCACCCCCAACTGCTGCACCCTCTCGGGCGCTGGGTTCTGTGCACCCTATATACTACACCCTCTCTGGCACAGGGTCTGTGCACTCCCTCTACGTTACTCAGAGCAGAACTTAGTCAGGCCTCCTCCCTTCACATGCTTCAGAAGGGCTCCTTCTCCCTTGGCCACCAGCAGAGAACTGCCTCCTAGTCCCCGTCCTGGGGTTTATATGGGCCCAGGGCCCTGCCCCTTCCGGCCCACTGACCAGGTGCAGGTGCAGGCTAATTTCCTCATAGCTGGTTGTCATGGCAAACTGCACCTGCGCTCCACCCCAGCTTTTCTGATCCTATGACCCCAGCTGACTTCCTGCCCTTTGGGTGGGGGGCTGGACTCGATGATCTTCCAAGGTCCTTTCCAGCCCTAATGTCTATGAAATCCTGTCTGGCTCTTTGGACTCTTCCCAGGCAGTTTCTGCTCTTTTAGAAGCAGGCACCTAAGTGCCCTACAACACTGCAGATATGGCAAATAGTTCCAGTAAAAAAAGGAGGAAATCCTAGTGATATTGTGTCTGAGCTTTTCATTTGTCTCTCTTGTCTATCTCGTTCCATATGAGGGGTTTTCCTGACTCATTCAGTCCTTTATTGTACATCACAGAACCATTGGGGACAATTCAGTGCTTGAATCTCTTGGGTATTAATGTTAATATTGTGTTTCTTAAAATTGGCCTTCAAGGTGTCCTTGAATCTCTTCTTTTGCCCACCTCTAAAGCAGTGACTATCAATGAGTTGGGAGTATAGGACCTGTTATGGGAGCCTGTTTTCAGATATCATTATGACATACTCTGTCCAACAGAGCTGGTGCTAAATAAACCAGCTTGTGGTTTTTGCTTGAATCAATACATTGGTATTAGTTCTTTTGTCCTTTCAATTGATATGAGGGATTTTCTAAACACATCAATGCTGTTATGCAGTAGGGTTTGAGTGGTATTTCCTAGTGGAAAGACACTTGAAGCTTGCGTACAGTCTAGATCAGTTCCCAGGGAGCCAGAGTTCAGAGGTGTCTGGTGTCAGAACTAGATTCAGAAGCCATAGGCAAAATCAGGACAGACCACGGCCAGCAGGTGAAGCTGGAGATAGGATAAGCCAAGAGTTAACTGGGGTCAGAAGCCAAAACCTAGAGATGAAGCTCAAGTAATAATCAAGAGCTGATAACTAGTGTTGGGGATTGCCAAGGGTCTTACTAAGATCAGAAGATAGAGCCAGATCCAGGAATCAAAACCAGAAAACTAGCAAGGCATCACATGGAAGGTTATGAACTAGGAGCAAGAAGTGGAAGCTTTCAGGTGTTTCCACTATGTCATCCAAGTTTCAAACCCATACAACAGGGTCAGGATTCAATGGCCTATAGATAAGACGTTCAGTTTGGATCCTGATGTCATGATCATCAACAACATAATTTTAGAGACCTCCAGAAGCTCTGGCAAATTTTATCTGGTCATCAATGTTTACCTTTTTTGGAGAAGTGGCAACCCAGGTAGGAAAATTGTTGAATATTCTCCAAGGATGTCTCTCTAATTGTAATGTGTGGAGGAGAAGCTGTTTCATTTGGGGTAGGTAGTTATTTATGTGCTTCACAGAAGCAATCAGGGTGACTTAGAGTTCTTCAACTGAGTGGGCATGGACAACACAATCATTAGCATATTGAAGATCAGTAATGTAGGTGTTTGTTATCTTGGATTTGGATCATAACCAGTTGATGTTAGATTCCCATCCATGTGATACTGGATGATGACTCCAGATGGTAGTCTATAAACCACAAGATAGGTGTGATATAGATGGAAAAGAAAGTTGTTGCAATCATGCATCCTTGCTTGTCTCCAGTTCTAGTAGTGGAGGGGTCCATTTCTGAGCCAGTCCTTAAGACAGTCACTGCCATGTTAGCATGAAGAAGTCTGATAATGGTAATAGATTTTGGTGGGCATCCAAATCTCATTAGGATCCTCCATAGGGTCTCTCTGATTGAAGGCCATGTAAAGATCTTCGTTGCTCACAGCACTTCTCCTGAAGCTGTCTAGCAAAAAAGATCATACATATTATATCTCTTACCGATCTGAAACTAAAATGGGACTTGGGCAAAGTCTCCTCAGTGAAGAAAGTAAGTCTGCAGAGGACAATGTGGGCGAGGATCTTCCCAACTTTGGACAGAAGTGCAATATGCTAATTGCTGCAATGGCAATCTATCTCCTTTCTTATATATGGTAAAGATTCTGGCAAGTCACTGGAAATCAGTTCATGTTTCCAAATTTTAGTAATATATGTAGTTACTAGGAGAGCTTTTTTCAACCTTATAAATTGCTTATACATTTTGGCTGGTATACCATATCACATCCTTTGTTGTTTTTCATCTGTGTATGGCCTTCAAGGCCTCTTGATAAGCTGGTGGGTCTGCAAGGTAGTCCTTTAATGGAGTGTTGTGAAATAGCTTTAATGATATTGTCTTTGACACTAAAATCTTGGTTCAGGAGCTCTTGAAAATTTTCCTTCCACTGGGTGTTGATGGTAGTGCTGTCTTCAAATAGTATTATTCTATCCTTGAACCTCAGAGGGATAGCTCCTTGTGTGCTTTGCCCGTTAGATTGCTTTGGTAGCATGTTGTGGCCTTGAACAAACTTTTGAATCTCTTTTTGCTTTCTCCTCCCACCCTCTCAAATTTTCCTCTGAGTCTCAGTTTTAATGTGGGGAAAACAAGATAACATTCTGGTAAAAGATTGCTTTATATGCTTAAAACTCATATTGTTATGGTGCTTCATAGTCAAATGGAAGGAAGAATTAGAGGGACAGAATTGTGTTCTATTGGGTGGAAAAGAAATAATCCTCACTGGGCACATCTACATGTGCATTTTACATTTACTATGCAGTAAGCAGGTCTAGGCTGGCATCTACACATGCAGATGCTAAAGCACAAGAATGCTGTGTGTGGACCAACTTGGGACTAAAATTACTCCCAAATCAGTCCACACATATGGTGTTACTGCACAGTAAGGTGTTTACACGTGTGTTACTGTTCAGTAACTAATTGGGCAAAAGTTTGATACTTGCATGATGCCATATTTACTGCTCAGTATGGGCATGCACTTGTAGATGCTGTCTGCACTGCACAGTAATTGTTGGCTACTGCTCATTAACTTCAGTTACTATGCAATAAGTGTGCACATGTAGATGTGCCCACAGGGGATTAGGGAAAGTGAATCATTGCTTCAAGTCAAGCATCCATACCGCTTTATCAATCCTAAATAACTTGGTATTTGATCACATGTGCTTTGTCCTGAATGAAAGTCTGTTTTAAAATCACACTCAGTTCTGAATAGCCAATAGAGCAGCTCTACTGTTTTGTTGAAATTACATGAGAGGTGTTACTTATATGCAAGTGGATCCAGATAAAAGAAGGTAAACAGAAGCCAAGGTGGGGGTGTTACCGTATCTTGTACTTTTGCTTTCTTTCACAGTAGGAATCTCTCCTCCACTGTGGTAATTATGCCAGCTGTTTTTTATTGTGGTAAACTTATTTTTCCATACTTGCAATCCCATATATCTCTCCTTCAGAAACCTAAAACTCTTGATTCAGCCTTGTGGGGACAGTAGTTAGTTTTCATTCCAGGCACATGAGGTGGCAGTTAAGGCTAGAAAAATTATTCGAGCACAGCTCAACTGTATTGAAAACAGCAGCTCCTTTAATCAGCACACTGATTGCTTTTCTTCTTTTCTTGTTCAGAAAGTGTCAAACTGTTTCATTCCTACATAAGCAGGAGAGATCTTGAACAAGACAATGTTTCAATCAGTGCTAAATATCAGCTGCCCTTAACACTATTAAGAATTAAATGATGCAAAATAAATTAATAAAATATTAAACTATTATAATTTATGATATGACATGTTTCCAGTGACATATTGTGACATGACTTAATTATTGCCCTCTGCTAAGACCTTCTGAACAGCTTTTCTCAAAAGGCAACTGAGTTTTGGAAGAAAAAACTCTTGAGGTATCTGGAAGTGGGGAGGGCAGGAATAGTTGTCCGACACTCTCCGACATTGGAGAGTGCCTGTGACCACGACTACTGTTTTCTACCAACAAATACAATTAATCAATCATTATAAATCATCTTTCTGTAATTAGTTCTTTTTGAAACAGGGAATCATCTCAGAATCCTGAGGTGGCCTTTCATGCAAGCTTAATTACTTACCTATATCCAAACCATTTTATAAATATTAAATAATTAGTACACAAAAAATATTAGCAGAATTTTGTTTTGATTATTACAAGCCAGTATAAGAAAGAAAGGATGATTGGTTACAGCAGTAGGGTTTCAGAAATTTGTGTTCAAATTCTCGCTCCACCACAGATATCCAATGTTACCTCATGCAAGTGAGTTAGGGCCAGATTCAATTAAAGGATGTAAAAATTAACTGTCATGATGTTTAACTTGGTTGTGTCTAAACTTTGGGACCAGAATCCTGAGCCTTGTGTAACGTGCCTGAGACTCTTATGTGATCCTTGAGGGAAAGAATGACGAATCTCAGCACAGGAACAGAAGTAAAGGGTGATTTATCTTTCAGAATTTCAGTCAAGGTACCTAAAACAATAGTGATGGTATCTAAAAATAAAATAGGAATACACTAAAAATAATAATACTGGTGTCTAAAATCCACCTAAATCCCAGTTCAAAATCTTCGGGTGAGACACTAAGAAGCAAGTAAATTAGCTTTCATTGTTCTGCTTGCTGTAGTACAGCACTTAGCTAATTAGTTTAAACCTGGAGACTGATAATTAGCCATGTTAATCTGAAGGTAGGTAGAAAGTAAAGCAGGGAGAGGCATGAGCTTTAGTAAAATACAGCCTACATCATTAGATGCTAAACAAAGCAGTGTACAAAGTAGGCTATGGCCTACAAAAGCTCATGCCTTTCTAAGTTTGCCACACTTTCCTGCCTTCTGTTTAGTTGAAACCTAATTCAAATGTCTCTACACTATACTGAAGTCTCAAAAGGACTCCAGCACAGACATAATCTCTCTCCTCCCTTGGATCTGGTCCTTTTCCTTTCTGTTTCACAGTTCCCCATCTATACAATGAGTCATGTTATTTCCTTACCTCCCAGGAATGTTTTGGGGATAAATATTATGAGGCGTATAAAAAAAAATTGACAGGCATAAAATACATATGCATGTGAATTTGGTGTAGTTATAGTAGATCTATGACCATGAAACTGAGATCAAAATTTGGTCTACAGATGGGTTAAGGTAGGTAAAACAAGGATTAAACTTCAGAACCAGCTGTCCCATTGCAATTAGTCTGTCTACCAATTCATGTTATTTCTCACTAAGGACTGGAGTGTCTTTTTCTAAAATATCTGAAAATTAATATTTTCATCAATGTACTCTTCAGTAATTTGTGATGTGCTGTATGGCACATATCATAATAGGTAATGTTGCATCATTACTAGCATTTCTATAACTATAATCATTGATGTTTCTGGTGAAATATGTGATGCAGTATATGTTTTCATTATGCAAAAGAAGATATTTGGCCCAATTTTCAAATCTTACTGTAACATTTCCAATGAATACTTCTGCATCACTCAAGTGTTTTTAGAATGAGGTGGCTGCAATTGTAAAAAGGTGTTTACCCAGTATCAGATTTTCACAAGAAAATACATGTCTCTTCAAATACAGAAAGTGCATGTTCCTGTTAGCAGGTGCATCTGTTGCACTCTGCTGTGACAATTTGTTTTATATTACATTCTCAATATCTATATATATTCACTCTCTTATTCCAGAGGCCAGATCCAGAGGCCAGTTCATGGGAGCTGGTAGCTCACCCATGTCAAAAATGTCAATTACAGTCTACAAGAGAAGAAAGCAGGTGGAACGGTGGTCTGAAAGCTTTTGAAATTGGAACAGGCAATGCAATGATGCATAAACTATAAAGTGAAGATGATGATGATTATGACAAAAGGTTATAACTTTTAAAAAACTTATATTAATCTTCCACAGCAAAGCACGGGTTCAACTAGTTGGGCATATATTTCCTCTCCCCTAATACAGGCTTTGCTCAAATGCAGCCATATAATCTTCTACAATACAGTGAAAATCCAACTTTCCATCTCCTGACATCAAAAGGACTTTATTATACCCTTATTATCTCATGCTTGGATTACCACCATCCTGAAATATACGTCATCCCTCTCTGATCCACCCACACTACTAAGATCATCTTTCCCACCTTCCAGTTTGTCCCTAATGACCCTTCCTGTTATCTCTTTGTTTATATAACAAGCCCTTTAGAGTAGGGATTGTGCAATTTTGTTTTGTACAGTACTCAGCACATAGTCTTAGTTAAAAATACACCAATCAATATTAATAATGTATGGGGTTGAAACTAGTCTTGAACTGCTTTGCTAAGCAGTGGGCACATCTACATGTGCTATTAATGTGCCTGAATAAATTTCAGCACAGTTTGCGTCAGAGTTTATTGCTCTGGGGCACAGAGTTTACATGTGCCCCTGGGACCACAGTTTGTTAAGCTGGGGCAGTGCAGCCCTGGTTTGCAGCGGGGCTCAGTCTTCCAGCCCAGAGCTTCTTTACTCTGACTCAACATGCTGCAAAGGGACTTGCTGAAGTACAGAGGTGCTACAGTGTGGGGCTAGCCAGCAGGCAGCCCCTGCGCTGTAGCATCCTCATGCCCCAGCCAGCCCTGACACCATCTACACATGTGTTGCAGCACACTAAATAACTCTGCCATAAGATAGTACTTGACCTGGACAGTACTATCCCATGGTGGAGTTAATTAGTTTACTGCAGCCTAATAGCACCACACATATAAATGAAGATGATTTACTGCAGAGCTAATTAGACAACTCCACAGTAAAGCACACGTGTAGATGCAATAGGTAGTTCATTGAACAATTTTTGAACAGCCAGTTTGACTGGAGAAATATCACATACATGGCTAAGTGTTTTGTTCAATCAGACCTGGAATGTTTGCTTGGTCTCTTGGCATTTTCTGGTCTTATCCAACACAGTGGATCAATTATAGGAGAAAAAGGGGAAAAAAACCATAAAAGGAATAAAAAATAAAACCATTTAAAAAAAAGGAAAAATGAAATATTTTGAACATCAGTAAGTACATTGGGGCATTTGTCCACAAGTGTTCTTCTGGCTGAAATCAAATGGAGAAAAGCCAAAACATTTGCTACTTCTACTTTACCATAGCCATTTTGTTACAGTGGTCCCAGAAGTTTTCCCAGTGCAATTACATTTTCATATGGCTTAATAAAAGTGGTTTTTTGGCTGTTTTGCATCAGCATTATGGTATAAAGCAGGCATAATGGGCAAGGATCAGACTTATTATTTTATTTTTAAAAAAATCTAAATATATCTCTTGTACGGAAATGATCTTCGAGCCAAAATAGAGGGTTGGGGTGGGGGGGAGTTCCATTCCTTCAGTCCTTGATCTCACTGTATTTTAGGACTGTTAATTTGAAAACTCATAATTGGGTAAATCCCTTCATACTTCAGTTAGGTAAGTGGTCTTTTTTGTAAGTGAAAATGAGTGTTTATGCTTCATTTCCTATGCTACCGAATAATATCCCATCAGGATATTAAAAAAATAGAACAATTCAAACTATAGAGTTTATGTTGCTGAAACTATAATATGCACAGTCCTATTGCCTTAGTGACTGGCAGCTTAATAGCACCATAGGATATAATGAGATATAGTTTCATTGCTCAGAAAGAATAGCCAAAATTTGAGGGAAAACTACCAACTGTATTTCAAACCATTCTTTGACCAGATCTTTGACTCACACGAACGTATATAGATCTGCTGACTACAGTTGTGTCAAATAAACTTACTGCAGCTGAAAATTTGCTTTGAATATCTTCTTTTGTTCAGTTTCCTCAAAAGAAGATATTGTTGGAGTTTGGACCAAAACTAACAATCAACGTAAGACTAAACTTCTGCATGAGAACTATCCTACAGCAAGTGATCCGTCAACTGTTAAACCAGCCTTTAGAGCATATGCAGTGTTTCTAGCCTGCTCTGCCAATGTTTACTTTTTTATATGTGTATGTGTATATGATTTTTACCATGTTGCTCAGGGGAAAAAGTGGATTTTACAATAAATTCTTGTAAGCAAAGCCCTGAAATGAGTTATTGGAACAGAGGGGCCCAAATCAGGAAAAATCACAAAGGCACCACAGGGTTGGTAAGACTGTATTTGATCTATCATCTAAAGTTTGGGGTTTAATATGTGGGAAAGATATAATCTAGACAAAGCAGACAAGAGATGAACAAAGTATCTCAAGATAACAATTCAGCCAGGAATTATAACACTGAAAAGTTAAGAAAAAAAGGATGTTATAGTTAGACTGATGCATACCATATTGTGGGATACAAAATAAGGTAAAGATAACAGTATTTTTTGTAAGATAACTGACAACACAGGTTTGAATGAACCAAAGCTGAGGAAGCAACAGACAGTATGCAAGTTTAGAAAATTGTTTAAATGTAGAGATCAGTAAATGAGGAGAATTCACTAGGAAAAATAAACAACAGGGGTTACATCTTTGAATATGTTTGAGTATATTCTGGTCCCACTTAGAAAAGCGACCCTAAAAAGTGTCCCTAATGGTAACTAATGAGCCAAGCAAATTGTCAGCAGTGTCATTTCCTTTTGTCCCTCACCATTGGCACATGAGTGTTTACCAAGGTATGCCAGGTGTAAAAGGAGGTGAAGATGGCACATGCTGCAGGAGCTGTCCCTTTCAGTGTAACAGTCTTTGGGGACCACTGAAATACAGCATAATTCACCAATGTACAGATGTCAAGCTTTCAGCTATATGGAGGCTAGATAATAATATAAGCATAGGAGATCTGAGTTCAACTCCCTTCTCTGCTAGAGGATTCAAACTCACATTTCCCACCTCACAAGAAAGGGATCTAACCGCCAAATAATAGGCTGTCCTGGGGCGCAACCTTTCTGTTGGCGTGGGTCTACTTTGCCAAAAAAATAGAATGAAAAATGTACCGATTGTGCAAATGGACATGACTCTGTAGCCTGAACTATAATTTAGGACTCTCACTTGTGATATGAGATATCCCATCAGTCATAGAAGGGAACTAAACCCAGGTCTCCTACAATGTGAACACTGTCACCACTGAACTCGTGGAAGAAAGGAAGGAAAAAGCCCTTTCTCTGACTCTCCATACTGATTTTTTTGGGTTTTTTTGAAGAAAAAGAGTGACCCCCACCATATGTAAAATAGAAGGGCTTAGGAACTCTTCCTCTGGAAAGGATCCCAGGCTGAGTGCCAGGGGGAAGGAAGCACCACATGGTAGCTCTGCATAAGGTGTCTAATACAGACATTCGCCTTGTGCAGACATTTAGTTTCTCCTATTCTCTTCTGCCCATGCCCTTGTGGTGACCCCAGAAGCAACCTCACAGGCAGGGGAGCATAAAGCAAAATGGCCACTGAGTCCAGGTACAGGCAGAGCAGGTGCAGGTGCAGGTGCAGGCAGGACAAAGGCTCTGCACCTGGACCTAGTGTCCATTTTGCTACAGGGTCCCCTGCCTGTGAGTTGCCGCTGGAGTCACCACTGGGGCACAGGCAGAAGAGACACAGAAATGAAGTGCAAGGTAGTGAGAAGGAAGCAGGGAATCAGAGTCACGTAACCAGGAAACCAGAAGGAAGGGACCTCTACCAGGGAAAGGATGCACTGGCAAACACACAAAAGGTAAGGGAGGAAAAGTTGTAGGGAGGGGCGGTGAAGAAGAGGAAAAGGGTCAGGAGAACCTGGCTCTCTTCCCATTCTAGTAATAGAGGAGGGGCCCCATTACACAGACACATACATGAGTTTCACATGATGGAAAAAAAACCCCTTTGAATTAGCTCTGAATATCAAGGGCAAGCTCAGACAGAGCACAGAAGAATGGGCTTATATTACGATACAACATGCAAAGCAGCAACAAAACATGTTAGCATAAATAATATCAATTGCTAAAAAAAAAAAACATTTCCAAAGAACACACTGGAATTTTCTTCTGAGAGGTGAACTTCAATCATTCAATTTGCTCTTGTTTCAGAACCTTGATTGCCGAGATATTATTTTACTTTAAAAAGGGCTGTGCTGTTTATTCATATACGTTTATGACAGCAATAATTCTTAGCCTAACTATTAATCAATGTCAGTTTCTACTGAGCAAATCCATCAATGTGTACCATGAATCATCACGATCATAAATTTATGCAAACAGCCTTCGGCTAATAAACAAGAATATTTAAAATAAAAAAAAATATGCATGAAATGTCAACCAGATCAATGATAACTAATTTGTATGGACGAAGAAATTATATCTCCCTACCTCAGGCAATCAAAGATTTCTTGAATAATTGCACTGGAACCTTTTCTAAGCAATTAAAACTCAATTGCTAGCAAATATCTTAGAGTAGAGGGAATGGCTAAAATGATATTTGTCTAATAGGCAATCAGAAATGGAGGAATCAAGATCTCTCAGAACAATGTAAATGGTTTGATTTGGTGTTCCCCAAGTCTTCTAGGGTCACTCTTAGGCTTTCATCATAGGATAAAGGTTTGATCTTGCAGGTGCACATTAATAGAGTCTGTTAAAATATGTCTGGAACTTCCATTAACTTTATTGGGAGCAATTTTGTGCACTGCAATTTAGGGAATGGGCTTTGCCTTCTGTGAATATTTGTCAATACACAAGCTTGGGAAATGACAGAATAGTTCATCTGAGTTGATGGTGTCTGCTATTAGAATCTTATTATTTCTAATATCTCATGTTAAAATCTATATGTGCTATTATCCATTTAAGAAATCCTACACTGAAAATTGAATTTACTTTTTTATTGATATTAAACCTGACAGCTGATACTTTAAGCCACAGATATTAAGTTAACTACCTTGTTGCACTGGGTATTTTGAATATTTCCTTAATATTTAATATGTTGTTATTGTCTTGTGCTGCAGACAGAAAATGAATTAAAATCATAATAGCAACGAGATATTTTTAGGAAATTCACTGTTTTTTGTGGGGAAGGTTGGGGGTTTTTTTGTTCTTGGGTTTTGTTAACTGGCTTTCCGAGGAGTCTTAGTGACTCAGAGATCTAGTAAGGAGGACATAGTTCCTTTCTCATCAAGGTCCCCAATCCCGTCCATATCAAAGTCAACACCATGTAATGGTTATTGTATGACTGATATAAAACTTCATCTCAGGCTGTTTCCTGAAGGAATCAGTCTTCCCAGACATAAGCAGAATTCTATAGTTTAAGGGTTGGTTTGTGTTCGAAAAGAGATGCAGTTAAGCTACAGACAAAATTGACTGATAAGAAATGTTTAAATGATAAAATAAACTTATGATTCCATGTATGGGTATACCTAGATGGCAAATGTAGTTTTTGAGGATTTTAGATTTATCAGTGGTGCTTGGTTTCATTGAAAATTTAGATTTCAGTAGCATCTTCTCAGGCAAGGGAGCATTATACGAGGTATTGTGCAGATCCCAATAAGAGAAAATTCCTGTTCCCAAAAAGTTTAAAATCTCAGGGCTTTAATCCTGTACATGCTTATTCAGTGCCTAACTTTGAAGACCATGAAATGTAGTATATGCTTAGGAGCTAAGCATATGAATAAGTATTTTCAGGTTTGTGGCCTAAGGAAATAAAGGGTATGTAAATTTTTAAATATAGTTTTTAAATACATAAAATACTTGTTTTAATTTATTTACAAATTATTAAGAATATTAAGAGCCAATCATTCCCAACTGTTTGTGCAGTTCTGATCTTTTTTGTAAAATTTGTTCGTAATAGATTAACCTCTGAATATTGGTTACTTAAACTGTTAGGGCTGTGCGAGTCTTCGGATCCTGCTTCAGATCCGGACCCGCTTCAGATGCTTTGGCCTCCAAAGCAGCATTTCTGGGTTGAAGCGGGATACCAGCAATGGTGTTCAGAGTGGCTCGGGGGTATCTGAAGTGCTTCGGACCCACTTCGGATGCTTTGGAGCCGCTTCGACCATTTTGAGGCAATTAAAAGACGGAGGGGGAGTGGGTGAGGCACGGAGAGTGAGAGTGGGGGAAGGAAGGGAGGCATGCAGGGAGTGGGGGTGGGGAAGGCTGATGTCTGTAGGTAGCCAGGGAGAAAGATTTCTCCCTAGCTACCTTTCCAATGGCAGCATCTGTGGGGTGGGACTAAAAAAAATATAAAAGCATTTGTTTTCAGCCCTTATGTGCCTTTTGCAGCTTCTTCCCTGTCAGCAGCTGTGTGAGAGAGGAACACTGCAACTGAGACCTGCCTTCTGCTTTTTCATATTATAAAGGAGTCTTTAGGATTTAGCTTAATTTAGCTTAGTTTAGCTCAGCTATTCAATCCAATTGTTAGTAGTATTACAATTCAATTTGTTTTAGAAACTTGTTTTGGAAACTTCGCAAAATGACAGTTTTGTTTTCCCAGCCAGTGTTATCTATCACTGTGCAGGGAGGTACAGATTGCTTTCTTGCACACATGTACGCATGCACGTACACACACACACACACACACACACACACACACACACACACACACACACACAGACCCAGAATATCACAGCAGAAGATGACAGACATTTACAGAAGAGCAAGACATGGATAATATATTGAGACACGGGAACACACACAAATAATTTCATTCACAGCACAAGACCAGCTAGACAATATCATGAGAACCAGAAATAAGACACAAAAATAATTTCATTCACAGCACAAGATAGACACAGATATTCACAGGAGAACAAGACAGACAGATATACAAAAGAATTCATACACACACACAAACCTTTTGCAGCACAGGAAAGATTAATATGAAGTGTGCTGGAAAGGCAGGTGCCAGGTCTTCTGGAAGGGGAGGGAGAGGGGGTAGGGGGAGAGCTAGAGCTGCAAGCCCCGCCCCTCCTAAACACAGATGCAGTCTATTCCCAACCAGTCAGGGGAAGCCAGGCGGTGGGAGCAGTGTCTGCACCTAACATCTCTGTACCTGCACCACCTCTGCTCAGCTCAGTCCAGAAATGGGCACCAGCAGTGGAATCACTGCCTCCTCCACCCCAATTTCAGCTCTCACCATGAGCCTCCCACTGCCAGAGAAGGAGCTATAGCTGGAACCAGGGATGCTGAGCGCAATGGCTCGGGCAATTCTGGGCACTGAGAGGGAATCAGAGTTTGTGCTCCAAACCCCTCACATTTCCCCTAGACCCAGATCTCCTCTGGAAATCAGCATCTCAGAGGAGGGTGAGGTTGTGGAGGCAAGTGGCTCAGCTGAGGCAGTTCCTCCTGCTGTTCAGCCTCAGCTTGCTGAGAAGGGGGAAAAGGCAGGATATTTGCCCTCAAGCCAGAAGTGGGGGAGTAGTGTAGTGTGGGAGCATTTTGAGGTAGCAGATGATCCCAGGTTTACCATCTGTCAGCACTGCTGAAGGCACATGAGCCGTGGTAAGGACGTGAGATACTTCTCCACCACAGCCATGTTGCTGCATCTGAGGCGGCAGCACCCCCTTGCCCTTCTTCCTGCTGCTCAGCCTGGCATCAGCATGAGTGTGCCAAAAGGGAAGTCCCCTGCTCACTCCAAAGCCCCCTTGCCCCTAAAGCAGAGGCAGGCCACTCTGGACCAGTGGGGGAAAGGTGGACAGGAAGGGGGGGCTGTTCCAAAGGTGCATGAGATCACCCAGAGCATTGGGGAGATGCTTGCTCTGGATAGCCAGCCCTTCTCCCCAGAGTGGCCAGGGTTCAGGCAGTTCGTAGCACTTCTGGCCCCATTTTTCAAAATGCCCACATGCACCACCTTTAGCAGGGCAGTGGTGGCCTCCCTGTTTGAGGCATGAGGGGAGTACTTGAGGGAGAAGCTGTGCAAGGCAGGGCTTCAGATAGCCTTGCACTTCACCTCCAACATCTGCAGCAGCCAGGGTGGCGATCACGCCTACCTCTCCCTCACGGGGCACTGGTGTGATCAGTCAGGCCATCGGTGGGCTCTACTGCAAGTGGAGGTGCTGCATGAGTCCCACACAGCAAGGGAGATCATGAAGGCCATGCACCACATGGTACAGGGGTGGCTCATTGGGCAGGCTGAGCTCACCAACAACAGGGCCAATATGGTGAAGGCTGTCCATGAAGTGGACACAGGTTGTACCGAATAGTGAGGGATGTCTTGGAGGGAGACAGGGCTGCCAGTGATGGCACCACCACCAGCACTGCTACAAGCCCACTGATTTTAAAATGCAGGAAGGTGGCAGGCTACTTCCACCAAAGCATCAAAGGGGGCAAGATGCTGCGGGAAAAACAGGCAGAGCTCAGCATCCCGCAGCACATAATCATACAGGATGAGGAGACTCGGTGGAACACCACATACTTGATGCTTGAGAGGCTGGTGGAGCAACAGAAGGCCATGCATGAGATGGCCTTGCTTGGGGAGATAGGGATCAGCGCCCCCCTGAACAGAGCTGAGTGGGCTACCATGTGCCAGATGTTGGTGGTCCTCAAGCCCTTCCTCAAGGCCACCGAGACCCTTAGCGCTGGTAATGCCCTCCTCAGCCAGGTTATCCCCCTAGTGAGGGAACTGGAGAACAAAATGGAGAAGTACCAGGGGATCAATGTTCCTAGCTGGGGAAGGCTGTTGTCACCAGACATGCAGGCACTGGTGAGGCAGCTGAAAGAGGGCATCAGGAGATGGATGGATCCTTTGCGGTCCAGTACAGTCCACATGATGGAGGGCATGTGCAACACAAGGGTGAAGGGGAGCATGTGCACTGGCAGCCCCCAAACCCTTGATCATTGGATGCATGTGCTGGTGAACAAAGTCAGGGAGGCCAAAGTGCAGAGGCGAGGGGATGTGGAAGAGGGGGATCCACTTTCCCATGCCAGAACTCCCAGCACCAGTGCCAGTACCAGTACCAGCACCAGCACCAGCACCAGCCAGTCTCCTCCACGCCAGCCACTGCCCATGTGGGCCAGGACATGGCTTCAATGCTGGAGTCCAAACGCACCAGACCCCAGCCTCGGGCACATAGCACCGTGGCTTTGGTGGCTACCTATCTCACTGAGGATGTGAAGCCACTGGAATGTGACCCCTTGGCCTACTGGCCAAGCCTCAGCCAGATGTTGCAGGATCTGGCCACGGTTGCCTGGCAACACCTGTCCTGTCCATCGACTAGTGTCCCAAGTGAGAGGGTGTTCAGCATTGCTGGGGATGTTGTGACACCCAATCGCACCTGCTTAGATCCTACATTAGTGGAGCAGCTGGTGTTCCTAAAGGTGAACCTCCCGCTGCTGGAGTTCCCCAAGCTCCACCTGCAGATGAACTGAGTGCCACCCTCCTCACCCTGTCTGCACTAATTTCCTTTTTGGAGGTTTTGAAAAGCCAAGTAATGCTCTGCTCTCAGCTGGAGGGGGCACTAACTGCATCACCAGCCAGCAGGGGAAGAACATGTCCCTGCTGAGCTCATTCCCCCGACAGGATGAACTTGGAGGTATGCGATTGGGGCTATGGAGAAGGAGAAGGCCCCAGGTCCTGGGCATGGCCACTAAAACTGCACCCTGCCAGGGTAGCGAGGACTGGTGGTGGTGCAGCAGCCCCGTAAACAAGAACCAACGATCCTCTGGCACCATAACCTCCAGCTAATGCATGCACACACAAAGTCCTGGCTGGGAAATGTCCAGACCTGTCATGTCTTTGACAGGCCTGACGCTCACTGGTTGCAGTACAGTTTTGAGGCTCTCGGTAAACTCAGCTTAGCTGCCTGGGATGCCAGCTTTAGGGTTGAAAATGCCTTTGTTAGGCTAAGGAAGTACCTGCAGTTGATATGTTCCAAGACCTTGACTGTACTGACCCCCAGACCCATTTCTACCACCTCTACAAAACAATTTTGGTACTCACCAACAGCAGACAGTACACACAAGTACAGAGCACTATCATAATGGGGATGGCAACTACAGAAATACGTGTCTCAGACAATAAGTGAGAAGCACAGGTCCACACAGGAAACTATTTTGGGTGTGTCACTTCCACAACACACTGCACAAAGCAGCTGACTGCGGTCTTCCACCACACCAATCACATAAGAGTGAATTTACCTTGCACATAAAGAATTGTTGGTATGAAAAGGGTCATCGCACAAGAGTGAATTCATACATACAGAACTCGCATAAAAATCTGTATTATGTCCAGACTATCTCTCAGTTTTTCAAGTATCACCCACCCATGCTGTCTTCCAAATTTTCCTTTCTCCTAACCGACATATTTTAGTCTGTATTTTTCCTTTGGATTTATGTATGTAGATCTAGCTGCATTGAGTAGGTATCTTGTTCACTTTTTTTTTGGAAGTAGAAGTTTGATGAGTTATCAAGTTAGGGGGCAGATATTTTTCTTGCTGAGTAAAATGAAGCCTCTTTAAAAATGCACACTGCTATTCTTTGGTCAGCTAAAAAGTGTGAATTAGCATAGCTACATTTACGTTAACTGAGGCACTTGAACACAGAAATAGGTTGGGGGATGTATTTTTTTGAGGGGGAATGGAAACACTAACTTGTAACATATGCACATTTTGCTTATATGCTGCTTTTGTAGTGCTATTTGCCTGTCTCACCTGATTTTAAGTTCTATTGGTAAGGTCAAGACTTCTCTCTGCCTGGCCCAATAGAGGATGACTGATTATCATTATTAAGGCAAAAAATAGACGTTGTAACAATTCATTAATAGTCAGTTATATTTTTTTTATATTATATTTATAAAATGCTCTCCTTAAAATTCTCCTTTCCTTTTCAAAGCAATAAGACCAATTATATTTTTTAATTTCTTTCTCTCAGGAGAATTATGTATAGCATCAGATTTGCCACTATCCGTTACAAAATCTAACTGCTGTATGTGAATGTAGAGTATAGCTGAAAGGGATGGGAGATAAACACTGGTATTTTCATGCGGCAAAGCCATGTATTTTAGTGAAATACCATTTTTTTAAGTTTTTCTTTTTGATATCTCTGACATATAGTTTAATATAACATTTACTTTTCTATAATCTAAAATATATTGTCATTGCAGGTTTGGTTAAGAAAGTTGAGACAAGAGATCTGGAAAACAGACGTAGTTTTGAGATAAGCATGATGCGTATGCCCTGTTATCTAGTTCTATGGTGTTCCTACTTTATTTTACCCATTCAAGAAACATAATACAGAAATTGTAGCTCCAAGACTTACTTTGAAACTTCTAATGCGACATCAAAGAACACCCAGAAACTAAAGATAACCCCTTTTTGTCAATCATTTTTAATCACAAATTTATTCAGCATAGCACAATGATAATTATTACAAACAAGAATCTTCTATATAGCTCCAGGAGAAATAAATATTGTTTAAAACATGCACCAATGGAAATGTATATGAAATTTAACTTTTTAAAACACCTACCTTAACAACAAATGTTGAACACTGTTATATGGAATCTACATACAGTTTCTCAATAGATTCCATGTTCCAGAAATATTTATAGTCATAGAAACTCCAGTGTATATGTATATGTATATGTATATGTATATGTATATGTATATGTATATGTATATGTATGCTTTCTCTCTTGATTCCCCAAGTATATAGTCATTTGAATTGCAGGTAGTTAGTTCTAAACTTTACCAGTTTAAGTTATAGATTTTAGCCATTTGCTTACTGCAACACTAATTCGGTAAGATACTTAACCACCTCACTAGCTTTGCAGACATAGACATGTTCTATGAGTAAACAATAAAATGAGTGTCATTTTTTTCCTTTGAAGTTTAAAGTTATCCTTCATATATTTTTTTTTAACTGTGTAGCTAGTTCAACATATGGAAGTTATTGAATTTTAAGGTTTTCTAGGCAATTTCCTTAGGCCACTGTAACTTCTGAAACCTGTCTAATATATCTAATAGGGTTTTAAAAAGTGTGTGCAGCCTCTGCTCATATGGCTCATCATGCAAGTCTCTAACCATATGGGTGGCCCTTCTCTGGACACTCTCAAGCTTTAGCACATCCCTGTTGAAGTGCGGCGCCCAGGACTGGATGCAATACTGCAGCTGCGGCCACACAGAAGTTGAGTAAAGCAGGAGAATCACTTCTTTGGATTTACTGTAGATGCATCCATTGTTGCATGCCAGAGTTGTATTGGCCCTAGCAGCTACTGCATCACATTGCCGGCTCATATTCATGCTGGGCTCTATTGTTACTCCCAGATCTCTTTCATTTGTAGTACTGGTCGGGTTAACGACTCCCAACCTGTAGGTGTGCTGGGGGTTCTTCCTTCCCAGATGCAGCACTTCGCATATCTATCTATCTATCGAAAATAAGTCCTATTTTCAAGAAAACTATTTATGGATGTAGCCAGAATCCCACTGAATGTTGGTGAGTCTTAATCATATTGCATAGACATTTCCCCCACTATCCCTCTTTTAAATCTTTCCATATTTCTGCCTCATTTCTCAATTTTTTTTAGTCTGTTTCTGAGCAGCTTCTGTATCTTTTCCCATTTTTGATCACCTTCACACTTCTATCTGGCTCCCCATTCCCCTTATTGACTTTTCCCTTTCTTCCCCATCTGCTTATGTTGACATTTTTGTCAGTCATTATACAGAATATTATGAGAAGGATATCCCAGGATATCTCACTGGAAGCACCACAGGAACAGCTGTTTTCATTTTACTATGAACATCCAGATATTCTCTTTTTCCCTGAGCAAGCCAAAAAGCCCCCCTTAGAAAAAAAAAAGGGAAGAATGCGATCATATCTTTAACCAGAGGAGCTCAGAATGTTTACAAAGGGTTTTGCTGGTTCCTGGGAGAAATGCCCTCATTAGCCTAGTACAGATTGTTCACCCATCCCTGGTGTAAAATTATTCTTATATTACCTATTGAAACAGCCTCTCGTGAATCTTCATATAGTATAAATTATGTATTTTTTCTCTCCCTCTGTTCAATGTCCACTCCACTCCTTTTTGTATTTCTCTCTCTATGCAAAGTTTGCAATGTTGTACTGTAGGCGGCATAGTTAATATATCCACTCTTCAGCTGGCATACAGGACTAAGAGTCTACCATATTGGCTGTGTATTCCTTCTAATTAGTTCTTCATACTAATTGATGCCTTCTCTTTGTTGTCCTCATGCCCAGTTTGACACTGTGGCTACACAGAGAGAATAACCCTGCTTGAATCTTTGCATTTTACTGCTGGTGATATTTAGTAAATGCTGTTCAATGATTTTTGGCTTTGCAGAGGCTTTGATGATGTTCTGTGTGTCTTTCCTACCTAAAACTATGGTTTTTATCAGTAAAATTCAGTTCCTTTCTCACCTACTGCTTTTGGTCTTCTAAGTTCATAAGTTTCTGTTTCAATGAGCAATTTGATTCTCTTCTTTCCTGTTCGTTACTAATGTTGAACGTACCTTTTAACTCACTAAGGCTTTGGCCAGTTGGCCTAGACCCCTCATACACTGTCCTGTAGCTTAGTTTCTCTGACCTGCAACATTTGCCAATAGCCATACCTTTCCTTTTTCACTAATCAAACAAAATCATTTCCTGAGGGGCTGCACATCGCAACTAAATTTGAGAAGCTCTTGGGTAGAAACAAGGTAATCCCTCTCTTATAGGTAGTATAAAATAACAGTCAAAGGACACACAAAATCCTGGAGAAGATCTTGCTGATGTATGACAAGGAGCCTGGTACTGCTGATCCAGTGAGAAACAAAGCTAAGGGATTGTAGTTTACTTGGGGCACATCTACATGTGGATTAATGCACCAAAATTATGGTGCATTAAATTTGGTACCTGTTATTACAGTATTTTCTACATCTCTTTGGTGAGAACCTGGTCTCCCAATTTCTTGTAATAACAGGTACTAAAACTTCATGAACCATAATTGGTGGTACTGCGCAGTAGCACCAGTGAACGTCTTCTGGGTGACACTAATGTGCAGTAGCCTAATACTATGCATTAGCACAGCTTTCGCCATAATGTGCTAATGCACAGTAGAATTAGTCTACTGTGCTTTTAGCATCTTGTGTAGATGCCCCCACAATATATGTACCTTTCTCCAGGGGTAAGAACTGGCCCATTAACCCATTAAACACTTTTCCAAATAGCCTTTGGCGTAGTCCTTGAAAAAAATACTTTGGAGAAAGGAAAAACTATAATAGAGAAAATAATGCATGGATAACACTTGACATAATAGTATGTATGTGCAGAAGAAATCAGTCATTTTGATTCACAGTATTTAGCATGAAAAAAATAAATAAATTTAGAGTTGCTATTATGCATTTCTTTTTCAGATATTTAATTCATTTTCTATCTTTGCTTTTATATAGCTTCAATAAGAGGTCACTTTATAAAAATATTTTTGCATGGGACAGTATGTATAAATTATACATACAACCTTATGCTCATTAGGTTTCTGGCTTTGAGCCAGAAACTTCTTAATACACTTTCTAAGAAATCTTTCTGCATAAAAATTATTCATGTACTCCCGAATGCAGCAAGCCCCTGATGAGAAGGAACACAGAACACTGCAACAAAACACTAATTCACAGTTTCAGGAAGTTTTTCACAGGTCAGATCTACATTATATTATGTGAGCTGATGAAATCAAAGCCCATGGTATGCTGTGAATAAGCCAACCTTGTTATTTATTATTTGACACAGTTCTAAAGTGACTGTCAATAGAACAAAAAGGCTTCTATTTACCTCAGCAGACACTGGATCAGCTCTTGGTCTAGATATTATGTGGTGTAATGGTAGGAAGACAAACTAACAAGACTGAAAAATCAAGAGTAAGATGTCTGAGAGCTTCAGATACTCTTTAAATATTTCAGGTCAGATTCACCGGTACATCCCAGCTGCTTCACTCCACATTTGAGATGCAAAAGAGACAATGATTATGTAAATAAAGAGTTTATCTAGCTAGTGCATCTTTGTTTGTGGCAGCTTTCTGATACCAAAGTAGTAAAAAGCAACTGACATATAGCAGTGAGACTGGCTCCTTTAAAATAATTTGTTTTCTATGTTATTCTCTGGTATATTTCCCCACACACATATATAAATAAGTTTATCATTTTCTACTTCCAGTAGCATAGACTGTGGTGAAAGGATATTAACAGAAGCCATTTCTTCCTCTTTTTTTTATACATTTTATTTATGTATTTTTATTATTACATACATTTATACCAAAGAACACAGCACTGAAAGCAATTGTTCAATTTTATATTGATGACCTAGTGGTGAATGGGAATTCCTATCTACTGCACTAGTAGCATTGTTTTTCATCATACTAGTCTAATGCCTTCAACATTTTTGCTAATGTAACATAAACAAATCCATACCCATGTACCATCTTGTCAGCCCAAATATAAACCTTTTTTTGAAATGCACAGGTTAATTCTTTTTATAAGCTAAGCCATATGTTGACATTATCAAAAAATGAGGGAGAGAGTTCATCAAAATGTCCCTTTTTCATTAAACCTCCTTTCTGAATTCAGCTCGTTTGAAGCTGGTTGGAAATGCTGGAGGGAAGGGAGGCAGGGAGTTAAAGAATTTGTGCAAGAATGCATCTCTATATTATTTTTAAAAAATAAAATTTCGGGGTTTTTCATCCAACTGTAGTTGTCTTTTCTTATGTTTTTTGTAAAAACTATTATACAACTTCTAATTTTTCAATCCTGACAAGTCTTTAACGCTTCTCAAATAATATATGGCTAGACCCTATATTAGGAAGTAAGATCCTAAAGAGTTAGATGCTGCAATGTCTAATTTTTAGGCACGTGGTTGCCAGAGTGGATTCCAGAACCCAAAAAGAGATGTGTAGGTTCTCTCTAGTTCACAGGGAAACTCAGGCATGCTGAGCAGAGAGCCAACAAAAGTTATTGCTCTCAGCACACTGCTGCCTAGAGTTGGAACTAAGCAACAAGGAAACACAAAGCCTGGGGAGGATTCTTACATCCTTCCTGCAAGTGCCTTAATTAGGGCTGGCAAGTGCCTTTATTAGGCAGGCATCTCCACCCACTTGAGTGTTTCAGTCGAAAATGGTCTCCTGAGCATCTTTCTTTCAAAGAAATGAGCAGGGATCACCCTTTATCTTTAAAGCAGAGACAGAAGGGCAGTTTTGATCTGCTTGTGGCCCCTTATACCTTGGTAGTTAAAGCACTCACTCAGGATGTGGCATGAGTGGATCCAGAATTTCAGAAAGGGGGTTTCAGGAGTGATCTGTGCTGCACCCCAACTCCCAGACTCTTCCTTTCACATGAGGGTGGACCAGCATCACTGCTGGAGCCACAGTGGGGTCTTTCTTAAGTCCCTCAAGCAGGGAAGAATCTTCCTCATTCATTCCCATGCATGCCCAGTGGCACCATGTTCCACTCCCTCCCCTCTCATTCCCTCCCTCTTCCACCTGCTGCTGCTGCTGTCCCCAATTGACCTGGGGGCCAGGAGAAGGACACATTAGCCACTGCAGTAGTGGTGACAATGGGTGAGTTCCCTATCTCTACTTCCTGTGCTGGCAGGGAAAACTGGGGGAACCGGGCAGGGAGGAGGGACTCACCCCCTGTTCCTACTGTCCCTGGCTGAGCCTTGATTTGCATGAAGCCTGACGAGCAGGCAGAAGCATTTCTGGAGCTTCCACCCAACCCTGCACCCAGGGCATCTAGAAATAGTAGCAGTGGTGGACAGTTTTGTGCTGCTGCTATTTGTCCCCAAGGCATGCCTGTGCCATGTTCCAGTGTGTGGCTGTGGTGGCCAAGCTCTTGTTCTGGGTGGTGCACACTGCCTCGGCATGGACTGCTCTGGAGTTTCTTTGCACAAGCTTTTTTGACCCTGGGATGTGCACACCATACATGTCACACATGCAGGCATTCCTCATTCTGCTAATATGCAGTGTGGGGCATTTTTTTGAAACCAGGAGATTCTGGTGTCACAGCTGAAAACCACAGCAGAAAAAAGTGGGGTGGCACACATGGCAGCATCATACACCACCCAAAACTGGAGCCTGGACAGCTGAAGCCACATTCTGACTGCTATCCAGGGACCCTGCTGCTGGATCACTGCTGCTGAAGCCCTAGGAGGCCCCCAGGACCTCAGGTAAGGCTGCTGGGGCTAGCCTAGATGCTGTCCCCAGCCTCTCCTTCTACACCAAGGATGGCTTGCTGTAGTATCAGAGCACGCGTACATGGGTGTTTCCCAGGGACAAGTAGCAGTGGCATATATTGTCCCTGGAGAAACATGAATCTGGTCCTGCCCTCTGGGTACATTCAGATATGAAGAAGGCACGTGCAGTTTGTGGTGCCAGGTACTGAGCTATTGAAGACATTTTAACATTTCTAACCTCTCTTTCTCTTTTTAAATGAACCATCCCAGTGTCTAAAGGCTGCAGCTCCCTTTTACTTCCAAGTTAACTAGCTTTTATTAGTCATTCTCTCTACCCCTGGATTAGTATCCCATCCACATTCCCAACAGCATCACTTTGCTCTTTATAGAAAATAATGATTTGTAGAAATCTAAGAAAGAGAGTGAGTCCCAAATTACCATGTACACTACATACATGTAAATGTGAAAGACCTAACTTTAATCAGGTGTCTAAGATTACTCTCAGCACAGATACTCAGGATATCTAATTCCTATTTAAGTATTTAACTTGCAAAGAAATCATGAGGACGAACTTGAGGACCAGGACCTAAATTCCAGTCCCAAGTGTGAAAATGTCAGCCAATATGTAATTATAGTGAAATTCAGCATTTAATAATACATTAAATAATATCTACTCAGTTGTGAATGTTCCCTGGGTATATATCAATTGCATAGTTATTTTAATGCTCAGTAAATGTTTTATTATCCATATGACATTTAAATAGTATCCTCTCGCTAAACTAAATACATAGCTAAATATATCTAAAACATTTTATTAGAAGTGTCACTGATAATCTCCCTTTTGGTTTGGGTGTGTTATAACTTTGTGCACTATTTCTGAAAAATTAGGTGATCTAATTATAATACATACAACCAATAACCATACAGTATGCTAGCTAAAAATCCAAGTAGAAACATGTTTCATTAAGTAATTGCCACTGTAGAAAGCAAGAGGTAAGTGGGGCCCATGCTGGGAGGAATTTAACCCCTCACTGAGTGGGAGGAGGTGGCTGAGTGGAGCTGGGCGGGGCCAAGCCCCCCCCCCCCCCCAGGCACCTACTTTGCCTGACCCCCCAGGGAGCCACACAAACAGGAGCGCTTGCCTGCTGGCACATGAGTTAGCACAGAGCTCGCACAGGAGGGCACGTAGGAGGGCCTGAGACCCTGCCTGTGAACCCCCCAGGGTAGACAGTCCCAGCCATAGCCAGCCTACCAGAAGCATGACACGGATAGGCACGCGTCGCAACCTGAGGGTCCCTTCAGGCTCTGTAGTCCTCCCCTAGGGCATCTCAGAGACCATCACCCAGACGGAGCCCATGGTTCCGGGCTCCATGCAGATGGAGCCCCTGGCTCTCGGCTGTGAGGGCTGCCTGTCCCTTTTTCAGGCTCTGGGGCCCTGGAAGCATGGCCACCTCCCCTTGTGGGGTCTGCTCCCTTTTGGGGTCTCTGGCGCACGAGCTGGAGGAGCTCCAGGCCACAGTCATGGACATGGACCAAAGTGGTCAAGGGCCCTATGGCACTACAGAGATTTGGGAGCGGGGCTAAAGGGTCTGGGGGCACAGGTGGTGTTCTCGCCGATCCTCCCAGTCTCAGGCTATGGGCTGAGGAGGGAGAGGAGAATCCACGTATCAACCAAAGACTGCAGCGCTGGTGTCATCGGGAAGGCTTTGCCTTCCATGACCACAACCCACTCCTTGGCAAGAGAGGCAGCAAGCTGCTGAGAAGAGATGGCCTCCACCTCTCTCCCCTGGGGAGGAGGCTCTTCTCAGCCAGACTGGCTGACCTGTTCCACCAGGCTTTAAACTAAGCCCGCTTGGGAACAGGAGGACTACCGCCACTGCTGGCCCACTGAGCAACCCTTCCAAAGCCAGCAGGCCAAGGAACTTAAGGGAGCCCACCCCTGTCCCAGCCCTGATACAATCTGTGGGCAAGGCAAGAGCCCCCAAGGGGACACTTGCCTGCCTGTACACAAATACCAGCAGCTTGGGGAATAAGCAGTAGGAGCTTGTCCTAAGGCTCAATGCAAATAATTATGATGTCAGAGGGATAATGGAGACCTGGTAGGACTCCACCCATGACTGGACCTTGGTTATAGATGGCTATACCCTGTACAGGAGAGATCGTGTAGATAAAAGGCGCAGGGGTGTAGCTCTCTATGTTAAAGAAAGCTGCATGTCCCTGCCCGCTGATATTGGTGACCAGGGTGGATTACTGGAGACCCTCTGGGTTAAAATCTGTGGGGAACATGGCACAAGGGACAAGATGGTAGAAGTCTACTACAGACCTCCCACCCAAAGTCCTGAGCTTGACCAGGAGTTCGCCCGGAAACTGGCTGAGGCTGCAAGCTCCAGGACTGTGGTTCTCATGGGTGACTTCAATTACCCAGACATCTCATGGAAGGATCACTCAGCAAAATCCCAGTGGTTGCAAAGCTTTCTCTCGTGCATGGATGACCTCTACCTGCCTGAAGTAGTCTATGGGCCAACAAGAGGCAAAGCGCTGCTTGATCTGGTACTGGCTACAGGGGATGACCTAATCAGCAACCTAGTGATCGATGGGAAGCTGGGGGACAGCAACCATGAGCTGATCACCTTCACCATCTGCCGTAAAGCTGACAAGTCAGTCAGCAACACGGAAGTTCTTGACTTCAGGAAAGCCGACTTTGACAAGCTCAGGAGGCTTGTCAGTCAGGCCCTAAGGGACCATGACCACAGGGAGAGGGGAGATCAAGAAGAGTGGTTGCTCCTCAAGGGAGCGATCCTCAATGCACAAGCTAAGTCTATTCCATCTCAGAGGAAAGGCAGCAAAAGGACACAGCAGCTCCCCTGGCTCTGCAGGGACCTAGCAGAACTCCTGAGGATAAAATGAAAGGCCTACAAAGGATGGAGGATGGGATTCACCTCCAAAAAGGATTATTCTGCACTGGTCCAGTCCTGCAGGGAGCAAACCAGGAAAGCCAAGGCTGCAACTGAACTCCAACTAGCTTCCAGCATCAAGGACAATAAAAAGTCCTTTTTCAGATATGTGCGGAGCCGGAGGAAAAGTAAGGGCAACATTGGACCACTGCTGAACCAGATGGGGCAACTGACAACTGACGCCCAGGAAAAAGCAAACCTATTAAATGGGTCCTTTGTGTCGGTCTTTCATCGGTCCCATGGGACACCCATGCCCACTATGGGACAGGGAGGTCTGGGTGAGGGAGATCCCCTGTCCTCCATTAATGCTGACCTTGTTGAAGGAACATCTTGAGAAGTTGGATACCTTCAAGTCAGCCAGCGCTGAAAATCTACACCCCAGGGTACTTGAGAGCTGGTGAGCATCATAGCCCAGACCCTGGCATGGATCTTTGAAAACTCCAGGTGCTCTGGTGTAGTGCCCGAAGACTGGAAGAAGGCCAATGTGGTGCCTATCTTCAAGAAAGGGAGGGAACTGGATCTGGCTAACTATGGGCCCATCAGCCTGACTTCTATCCCAGGGAAGATCTTAGAAAACTTTGTTAAAATGTCCATCCTTAATGGACTGGCCAATGCCAACATCCTAATGGATAGCCAGCACAGGTTTGTTGCGGGTAGGTCTTGCTTGACCGATCTCATTTCCTTCTATGACCAGGTGACTTTTCACCTGGACAAAGGAGAAGAGATTGATGTCATATATCTTGACTTCAAAAAAGCCTTCTAACTGGTTTCCCATGATCACCTCTTGGCGAAACTGGCCAATTGTGGCCTTGGGTCCACCACGAACCACTGGCCGGAAAATTGGCTTCGTGGTCAGACCCAGAGGGTAGTAATAGATGGAAGTCACTCATCATGGTGTCCTGTGATGAGTGGGGTCCTCCAAGACTCTTTCCTTGGACCCATATTGTTCAACATCTTCATTAATGATGTGGACATTGGAGTCAGGAGTGGACTGGCCAAGTTCTCCGATGACACCAAACTTTGGGGCAAAGCATCCACGCCAGAAGACAGGCGCATGATCCAGGTTGACCTGGACAGGCTGAGAAAATGGGTGGACAAGAACCTGATGGTGTTTAACACCAAAAAATGCAAGGTTTTCCACTTTGGGAAAAAAACCTGCAGCATCCTTATAGGTTCGGCAGTGCTACGCTGGCTAGCACTATGGAAGAAAGAGACTTGGGGGTCATCATTGACCACAAGATGAACATAAGCCTTCAGTGTGATGCTGTGGCTAGTAAAGGAACCAAAACACTGTCTTGCATCCATAGATGCTTCTCAAGCAAATCCCAGGATGTCCTTCTCCCCCTGTACTCAACCTTGGTGAGGCCGCAGCTGGAGTATTGCATCCAGTTTTGGGCTCCACAATTCAAAAAGGATGTGGAGAAGCTGCAGAGAGTCCAGAGAAGAGCCACGCGCATGATAAGAGGTCAGAAAAGCAGACCTTACAATGACAGGCTGAGAGTCATGGGGCTCTTCAGCCTGGAAAAGCGTAGGCTCAGGGGTGATCTGATAATTTATCAGGGGTGACCACCAGTATCTGGGGAAACGTTTGTTCACCAGAGCGCCCCAAGGGATGATGGGATCATATGGTTATAAACTACTGCAAGATCATTTCAGGCTGGACATAAGGAAGAATTTTTTTACTGTCCGAGCCCCCAAGGTCTGGAACAGCCTGCCATCGGAGGTGGTTCAAGCACTACATTGAACACCTTCCAGAGCAAATTGGATGCTTATCTTGCTGGGATCCTATGACCCCAGCTGATTTCCTGCCCTTTGGGCGGGGGCTGGACTCAGCCGAGGTCCCTTCCAGCCCTAATGTCTATGAAATCTATAAAAACTATGAAATATCAATGCATCTGAACAGAATACAATTTTCCTTTTTGCACCTAAATATCCGCTTTTGAGTCATCGTTGTGCTCGCCTTGACACCTAAGCATGTGAATACATAGAGGCAAACATTCAAACAGCCTGAGGTGGAGTTGATCTAAGTTATGCAGTTTTCTGTAAACAGTGTAGTTTAGATAGGTAGTGAACAGAACACACATATGCTTTTTAGTGTGAGGGGAGGAGAGGCATGGGCAAATCTTAGACCAGGTTGCACCAATTTTAAACCACTCTGTGCATGCCAGGCTTCAAATACTCCCTCCACCCTCCCCATCCCCAAGAACTTCTTCTGAAGCTGAGACAGTTCTCTACTTTTAATAGTTATTAGGTAAAATAAGTGGAAAGCAGTGCAGAAGTTTCTGCCCTAGTGGGAACAAGAGTCAAGGGTAGCCACTCCTTTGCACAGTACTCCCCATTCCATTCAGGCACACATCCTCTAGTTTTCATTATTCCTCTTGACCTCACATATCTCCCCCTTCAATGCCCATGGGACCAGCTTCAAAAGGAAGTTGAGAGAAGGAGCATGGTAGTTCCTAACCTCTGCCTTCATGGTTACTTCACTGTGTCAGAGGGTGTGTCTACATGAGATGCTTAATGCCACATGAGATTTAATGTAATGCACATTAAAGGCACTTAAAAGACATTAATTTGTGCTAATTCGTAGTAATACCAATTATGATGTATTAAGTTAGTGCCTGTTATTACAGGTACTAAACTTAATGCACCATAATTATGGTATTAATGAAGGTGTAGACATGCCTAGAGAAATGCAAGTTAAACTGTCTCTGGGCAAGGCCAGCATAGAACCTGGGCTTCCTGCTTCTATAGCAAGCTCCCTGAACACTCAGCTCTTGATGACTAAAACATGTGGCTAGTCTCCCACTACTTCTAACACTCATTTGTCATGGGTTTCTGACTAGTTTTCATGACTTACAATTATACATCCAGAATGGACATACATAGAAATGTACATGCTCAGCTAATATGTAGCCAACTGTGTACTCTCAGTCTACATATGCACATTGAGGCATCAAGAATTCATGGGTAACAGAATTGCAGCCATTGCATATGTACCAAAACTGACACTTGTACATATGTAAAATTGTCATTTAAGTGCATAAAGGGAAATAGGAAAGGTGCAGTTATGCTAGAGTTAATTACTTAAGGCCATGGAAAATGTCACGCCTCAATCAAATTCATAGAATAGCTTTGACAAGTCTAATAACTGGCCTAATTCATATGCTCTGAAGTGCACCATAATAATACAGCAATTACACATGAGGGTCAAATAAAATGTTTTAAATTTTCTATTCATGACCAAAAAAAATGCCCTGTCTTCTTTCCTAACTAAACTTGCCCAATATTTGTCTCACCTTTTCTTTCTAATGGTACCACATGTTAACTTTATTTATTTCAAACTCTTCTTTACTAGTAAGCAACAAAGTAGATTAAGGATTTCTTTTGTGGCTGTGATGGTACTAATTGGGGATTTTAACTTTAAAATGTCAAGCAAGTTATTAACATGGGTAGAGGAAAACCATATTTGGAATTTTATTTTCCAGAAAATTGAGGGTATGATTTGGGTATCATCTCTTTTAGATCTTGTTCTGACAAATAAGGGAGAACTGGTAAAGAATGCGGAGGTGATTGGAAATCTGGGAATAAACAATCAGGATTGATGACTGGAAAAAGGAAATATAGTGCCCATCTTTAAGAAAGGGAAAAAGAGAATCCAGGGAATTACAGACCAGTCAGCCTGACCTCAATAACTGGAAAGATCATGGAGCTGTTCCTCATAAACAATATGATTATGAACAGCCTGGATGGATTCACTGAGAGGAAGTCACATCTGACTATTTCAATATCCTTATGTGGGTAGGGGAAGAAGAGTGGATGTGACAAACTTGACTTTAACAAGGCTTCTGACACTTTTTTTACTCACCATTATCATTAACAAACCATGGAAATACCAATTAGATGTAAAAATACTTTAAGGTAGACACATAGTTGGTTAGATCATCATATTCAGTGAGTTGTCATCAATGGTTCAATGCCCAGTTGGGAGGAGGTACCAAATGGGGTTTCCAGAGGTCTGTCAAGTATCTGGTATTTAGCATCTTTGTTAATGATTCGGACAATGATATCAAGTGTATAATTGGCAAATGTGTGGGTGACACTAATTTGGGTAGAAATGCAAATATTCTGGAGACAGGGCTAGGATCCTTAATGACCTGGAGAAATTGGTGTCATGTTCCAAAATCAATCAGATAAAATTCAGTAAGTACAACTGCGAAGTCCTGCACTTGGGACACAATAACTGCATGCACAAATACAGATGGAGGGGTGCCCAGCTAAACTGCAGTACTGCAGAGAGGGACGTGGGGGTCACACTATACCAGGGGCAGGAAAATATGGCTCTCAGGCTGAATCTGGCCTCCAAGGTAATTTCATCCATCTCACCAGGCGATTTCACCCAACCCACAGGTGGGTGCTTACTAATTCACTGTATCTGGTCTGGCTGCAGGCTGTCCTTTCTGTGCTTGCATAAGGTGGAACCTTGCTCATTCCCACAGGGGCAGTACATGCTGCACTCCCACCCTTGCAAACAGGATGGCCCTGCAACCCCACAGGTAGGGAAGCAGTGGGCAAGGGAATGATGGTGGTGGCAGCAGTGGGTAGGGGGGAGGGAAGATAGGGAAGAAGCAGAGGAAAGGTGGCAGTGGAATGTCAGGGGGTGGGGGCAGTGTGGTGGCAATGGCAGGTGGGAAAAAAATGGCAGTTGGGTTGGGGCACGGGCCTGTGCTGATGCCTCAGGGCTATGGCCTGCAGGTACCCAGGGTGGGGTGGCATGAATCCCAGGCTGGTGGGGGAATGAGGTCCACCTGGCTCCATCACACTGGACTCGCATGCAGTTCCTGTGTTCTATGTTCAAGTCGCACACCTCCGGGGGGAGCCCCATGTGATGGAGCTGGTGGCCCAGCCCCACTCACTGCTATGTGCAGGTCATGGGGAATGGTGGAGAGCTCCACACTATAGAGTCAGGCTAGCTTTGCCCCTCCCCTGCTGCATGACCTGCACCAATGGCTTCACTGCGTGGGGATGCCCTCAGCAGCACAGGGCTGGGGCATGAGAGCAAGACCTGCATGAAGAACTGCTGTCCCAGCTTTATACAGTTCTGGGGCTCACTGGGACTGCATGCCCCTAGGGGGCTCTGTCTGCCACAGGCCACGAGCACCCCAAAGACCCATTGCCTGCTGCTGCCAATGGAAGCAGAGGCTATGTGGAATGGGGATGGGATGTGAGGGAGACATGTTTGTAGGGGGGTCCCACACACACACCATCCAGCCACCCTCCTCCTCCATACGACCCACACTGCCCCACGGGTTGGACAGGCTCTTGGCTGGGGTGGTTTAGTTAGGTATACTCCTGCCTTGAGAGCAGGGCTGGACTTTATGACCTCATGAGGTCCCTTCCAGGTCTACTTTCCTATGATCTGACGATTTAAAAGAATTCATGATTTTAAGAAAAGGAAAGCATGAGGCTAGCAGAAGGATGGCATTGGACATATTTCAAACCAATTGAGAGGAATAGTAAAGTTCTAGGTAGACAGGCTGAAGGATAAAGGGATCCAGGAAGGCTAGCAGACTCTAAAGGGCATAGTATTGGAAGCTCAACATGAATTATACTCACACAGTGGAAACACAAGAAGGGTGGAGACCAATCTGGCTACACAAGGAGCCCGTTAGCTAACTCCAACTCAAAAGGAAAAATACAGGCAATAGAAGGAAGGTCAAGTCACTAGAGAGTCACAAGAAATAAACAAGAATTTGCAAGGACAAAACCATGAAAGAAAAGGTAAAAAATGAGCTATAACTGATGAGGGTCCAGTGGGGTGTGTGTGGGATCCTCATGAGGGAAGCCAAATAGAACAAAAAGGGTTTTCATAAATATATTTCACAGGAAAGAAATACCTAGAAAACTGTAGGGCTACTAATTAGCAGCCAGGATGAGCTATTAACAGAAGCCACAAAAAGGGAGAGCTGCTCATCAGTTACTTTACCTTATTCTTCACAAAGAATAAAAAAAGTTTCAAGAGCACAGCTGAAAAAAATGACTATAAGGAAATTGAATGGTAACTATAGTCATGATAACTAAAGATAATGTCGAAAACTTTAGATTACTTCAAGTAATTTTAAGTCATCATTACCCAGTGAATTTAATCCCAAGCCACTAAAGGAACTGGCAGAGAGGATCTCAGAGCCACTGGCAATACTATTTACAATTTTGTGGTATAGGGGCAAACTTCTAGAGAATTGGGAGACAGCTAACATAATAAGTTAACATAATATCCATCAATTAAAGAAGGAAAAAAGGATTTCCCAGGGGTGTATAGACTTGTCAACCTGACTTCATTACCTGGGAAGTCATAGGAACAAATTATAGATTTTGTGGAATCCAGCATTGTCCACAACATGGGGCAATGCCTGCAAAAACTGCAAAAACACCAAAACCAAAAATAAAATGCTGGTTCTCCAAAGGGAGCTAGCAATCCCCATAGTGCTAATGCCTGGATATGCAGCCCACCAGAGCAAAAGGGGGAGGGGAGCTGTCAACAAGACAAGGAGCCCAAGATGCCTGCCACCCCCACCCCTCACCACTGATTGGCAGCAAGGGCTGGGGCCACATGACAGACAGCCCTTGCAATCAATCTGCAGTGAGGGCCAGGGCCAGTGGGGTCCATTGGCCATTCAGAAGCATGGGTGGGGGGAGGCATCATGATCAGCCCACGAAAATGGTGGCTGGCCCCATGATCTCCACACAAAATCAGCTGGCTGTATCCTTGAGTTGAGTAGACCTCTCATTTTAAATAGTCAATGTGTAAACATCTGGAGGAGAATCTGATCACTAGTAACCAGCTTGAAGAAAAAATCCTGCCAAATCAACTTGATCTTCTTCTTTGATTAAATAACTAGTTAGGTGGATGAAAAGAATGTTGTGGATATAGTATACGTGGACTTTAGATGTGGACCCAGATGACATTCACAAAACCAAGCTGGTGAAATATTGGCTTGATAAAATTAATATTAGGTGCATGCAAAATTGGTTCAGTAACCAGAGAAAAAGATAGAATGGCAGGCAGTTTCAGATGAGATCTGTGTTGGGTCCAGTAATGCTTAACTTGTTTATAAATTATTTGGATGCTAGAATAGAATTAAAAATGGATGGAGCTAGACTGTTCTCAGTGGTGGCAGATGACAGAAATGTCAAGTTGAATCAAGGAAAGTTTGGGTTAAAAACTTTCTCATGAGGAGGGTAGTAAAGCACTGGAACAGGTTACCCAGAGAGGTTGTGGAGTCTCCATCCTTGAAGGTTTTAAAGATCTGGATAGACAAAGTCTAGGCCAGGATGATTTGGAAATGTTCCTGCTCAGAGCAGGGACTAGGACTACATGACCTCCTGAGATCCCTTACAACCCTAATTTTCTGTGATTCTATGATTATATGAATACTAAGCTTCCTGATGAAGTTTGCAGATGAGACAAAACTGGCAATGATTGCAAACACTTTGGAAGGTAGGAGAAATGTAAAGGGAGCTTGATAGATTGGATAATTTGGCTAGATTTCAATAAAGTTCAATGCAGATAAATGTTATCCCTAAGAAAGAATAACCAAATGTGCAAATACATTTTCCAATACATGCAACTGAGACATTTTCAACACATTTCCAATGAAATGTAAACCTTTGTAGAAATTTGGTATAATTTGAGAAAATATGGGTTACATTTATGAAACATGCAGACCTACTGTCTGTGTTATATAAAGATATTTTGAATAGCAATATAAAAGAGAAAGCATTACTTATGACAAAATGGGCTCTTAACATTGGATCCAAAATTAATGCTGAAGAATTGGAGTTCATCTCAAAGAATGGTCCTCACATATCCATCTGCACAATAAAAGACAATTATTTTAAAATCCTATGTCACTGTCATCTCACCCCATTTAAAATTACATGTATTTATGGTCCAGAAATAGGCAAATGTTTGAGGGAGTATGGTCAATTGGGAGAATTCTACAACATGAGATGGACGTGTCTCAGAATCAGATTATTCCAGAAAAACATTGGAAACATGATAGGGAAAATAAAAGGCTGCCAGCTATTAAATCTGCAATTAGGAGATAAGTCACTGGGCAATATCTTTGCTGAGAAGAAGCTAAAAATTTTCATGGACCACAGAATCAGCCTGAGTCAGCAATGTACCATAATTGCCATACACACACATGCAAAAAAAGCAAATGTAATTTACCACTGGTGCTACAGGCTCTGCAGGAGCAGGTGGGATCAGTGCTGCCTTGTGACATCCCTTTCCCACAGGACTGTCACTGTCTAGATCACCAATTGTTGACACTGGATTTGGACCCAGCACCTATACCTTTGTTCTGGGCAGGCACAACCCTCAGACTGACCACACCACCTGCCAGTTGATAGTAGGCAAGTTTATTGATATACAATGATAGGAAATAAAAGCAATACAGGCAAAGCAAATACAGTATACATTACCCAAATTCCCTAGTCCCAGAATATACACAAGGCGAGCAGTCCAGCCGGCCAGTATGTAAATGCCACCTTGAGGTCCTTTGTTTAAGTGTCCACCATCAGCAGCCTTGGAGGTCAAGCCTGATGCCAACTGCATCCTCTTTTCTTTTTAAAACTCCTTCTTTTGTATTCTTTCTTCACCTGGTGACTTCTGATGACCCTTGATCCATGGCTGTCGCTGGTTGGTCACACAGCGGCACATCCCATATTGCCAGTCAAAAGCCCATTTTCACAACTTAACACATGCCCACCTTCAAATTTGGGACTTTACTGGTCTCCTAATTTGGTCTGTTCCCTCCAAACTAGAAAGCTTAAGGCTTTTTGCAAGCAGGCACTACTGCTCTGAAGCCCTGGAGCCAGGCCTATCTCTATTATGAAAATAAAGTGTGGATGTTTTCAGTGACCCAGGATGCGTGGCCCTGCTGTTTTCCTGCCTGGGTTAGATACTCTGACAGCTTCTGAAGGCTGGGAATCCTGTGTGACTTTGAGACACAAGCTCTTTAGAAATCAATTAATGCCTGCTGCCCATCTTGACCCCTTAAAAGTGCATATATCTATACTTATATAAGCCAATTCCCAAGAAACAGGCCTTTAAATACTATGTCTAAACCAACATAAGCATCCCTTGGGTTACTCTAGGACTGCCTCCCAACTTTATCATTAGTAATGATAAGCTGTGGCAGGTAAAGTGGGAAGTGTGCATTAGGTGCCTGAGAGGGGGGAGTACACTGGTAGCGGTGAAAAAACAGGTGGCAGAAGCCTTAGGCAAGCTATACCACTACATACAAAAATAAAAGGGAAGGTCACCTTGGATGTCCAGGCAGTCCAGCTCCTATGAAACTGGTGAGAGTTAAAGTTGAGTTCTGCAACAGAAACACTTGAATGAGAGCAAAGGTAGATATCTTGCAAGTCTTTTCAGAGGGAAAATACTATCTGATGCTACAACCTTTGCTAAACCAAGATTAATTTATCTAAACATTTTCAAAGTACTGATAACATCAGACTTAATTGATAAAACTTATTCAGCCTTTAAGGAAAAGAAAAGAAACCTAAGAAAGTCAGGGAGTTCTTCTCAGATGTTTCAGCTCTAAAAAGCTGGGGAGTGAAAGATAAGTATTGGAATATACAGTGAATAAGAGGCAGAAAATAAAGACTAGAAACTAAAAATTAAAATTTTGCTTGGTAAAGTGGTAGTGTTAATATGTGCCCTTTGTGCCACTTGTGATCTGGAAAGGAGTTTAACAGTTAGATAGAAAAATATGCTGATAAAGTAATGTAGGTTACATTAAAGAATACTGGGAGAGATTTCCGAAAAATTATACAAGATTAAATAGACTAGGCAGCAGTATGACATAAATGACATCCAAGGATAGACACCGGATAAAGAACACTAGAAAGGATAATTTGCATTGTGAATTGTAATTCACTTGAAATTACACGAGGACAAGAGGGTAACCTGGGCATCATTCTCAGCAACTTACTAAAAGCTCTGCTCAAGGTGTCGCAATTATTTAAAAAGCAAACAAAGGATAGAAGACAGAGAATGTAACTAAAAGATTATTAAATAGTAACTATATAAATAATGGTTCTTCCTTATCTGGTGTACAGTGGCCAGTTTTTGTTATTCTATTTAAAGAAAAATTATAGCAGAAATCAGTGTTGTTCAGGGACATGTGATAAGCATGGCTAGAGTTATGGAAGATCTCTGGACAAGGAAAAGAAAAAGCAAAAGACTGGGGTTAGGAGGAATAGTGGATTTTTAAAGACAGATTCTGATGTATAATAAATATCAAATAAATACATAGGGAAATGTGGTGCTTATATTTACAATCACAGAGATAGTCAGTGGAAATGGAAGATAATGCATTTAAAACTTACAAGGTACTCTAAGTCCTAACCAGTGCCTTATTAACCTGAAAAACTTATTGCTTCTAGAAATAATTGAGGAGAGGAACTTAATGTGATTTAGAAAAGGATTAGACGTATATGTACATAATGGGAGGGTTCATAGTTAATTCACATAGAATAATTTTGTATTTTAAGAGGGTTATAAACTTTATAAATCCAATTAACTAATAAGGATTACAAAGAAGAAACTTCACCTACTGAGAGATTTTTTTTTCCATTATTGAACACATCAAATTTGTTTTTGCATTTTCCTCTTGAAGCATGCATTGTTACAGTTCTCAGATATACATACTAGAATGCATTGACTTGGATTATAGCACAATCTGATAATTGGTATATTCCTAACCATACTTTTCTGTACCAGTTTTGCTGCATTTAATTCACTATGTATTTTACATACTGAATCTAGAATCAATAGAAGGGACCTTGGAAGATCATCAGGTCCAGACCCCTCCACCAAGCAGGAAAGATAACTGGGGGTTAGGTCAGGTGACCCCAGCAAGGTGACTGTCTAGTCTCCTCTTGAAGATTTCCAGGGCAGGTGATTGCATCACCCCTGGAGGGAGCTTATTCCACAGTCTGGATACCCTGACTGTGAAGAAGATTTTGCTAATGCTGAGCCTGAATCTATCTTCCAGGAGTTTGTGGCCATTACTCCTGGTTTTCCCCTCGGGTACCCTGGTAAACAGTTGCTCTCCAAACCCTTGATTTACCACCAAGTCCCCTCTCAGCTTTCTTTTCCTCAGGTGAAGAGTCCCAGATCCCTCAGCCTTTCCTTATGTGGCTTGCTGTGTAAGACTGATCATACCAGTGTCTCTTCTTTGGACTCTCTCAAGATTGTCCACATCCTTGTTAAAGTGTGGTGCCCAGAACTGGATGCAGTACTCCAGCTGCAGTCTCACCAGTGCTGAGTAGAGGGGAAGAAACACCTCCTTGGCTTTTCTGGAGATGCATCGATTGATGCATGCCAAAGTATTATCTGCCCTACTAGCTACAGCATCGCACTGCCAGCTCATATTTTGTACTGTGGTCTATTATTACCTCTAGGTCCCTTTCATTCGTGGTGCTAGACAGTTTGGTGCCACCAAACCTGTAGGTATGTTGGAGGTCATCCCGAGATGGAGCACTTTACATTTCTCAGTGTTGGACTTCATCAGGTTCTGATCTGCCCAACTTGCTAGCATGTCTAGGTCTGTCTGTAACTGTAGCGTGACCATGCTTCCCCATAACTTGATATTTTCCGTGAACTTGGCCAGTGAGCTCTTTGCCCCTACCTCCAATTCGTTAATATAGATGTTGAAAAGCACTAGAGCAAGCACTGAACCTTGTGGGACACCACTGTCCACCTCTCACCAGGATGACACAGATCCATTCACTACAACTCTCTGGGTCATATCCTGCAGCCAGTTTCTCACCCACCTGACTGTCTCAGAGTTAAGCCTACAATCCTCCAATTGTCTTGTGAGGACATCATGGGATAGTAGCTCAAAGGCCTTTTGTAAGTCTAGGTATACAATGTCAGCCTGCTCTCTTGTGTCCAGGTGGTGAGCTACATGGTCATAGAAGGTGGTGAGATTGGTAGGGCGAGACCTGCCCACGATGAAGCTTACCTTCTGCAAGCTTAGCGCAGATAGACTCCTTGATGAACTTTTCTAGGATTTTCCCTAGAATGGAAGTTCGGCTGATTGGCCTTTAGTTACCCAGGTCCTCTCTCCTGCCCTTCTTGTGGATGGGCACAACATTGGCCCTCTTCCAGTCCTCAGGAACTTCTCCAAAGCACCGTGAGTTGTGGAAGAGTTTTGCCAGTGGTTCTGCAATGACTTCAGCCAGCTCCTTCAACACTCTCAGATGAAGATCATCCAGTCCTGCTTTCTTGTATGCATCTATTTTTATTAATTGGTCATACACCAATTCTACGGCAATAGTAGTGTAGAAGTAATTGGCTTACTTGACTAGAAAAACAGACAAAGACCAGATGTGCTGATACTGCTTAATTCAAATGTTCTGAGATAAAGAATCCGCATTCCTGCATTCCTTGGGTTATCTTGATAGCTTGCCCTGTGCATTCCTGCATGCCTTGGGTTATCTTGATATCTTGCCCTATGCATAGATAGTTTGTTTAAGTAAACTTTCCAAGTTTCTGTGTAATTTACTATTGTTTTGTTTCTCCAAGGTGTATTTTTTATCTCCTTCTCTGTCTTTAGTATAAATACACTTGTAAACTTAGAGAGTCTGAGAAATCCTTTGAAACAGACAAGTGGGTGATTCCCCTTGCTGTATGGAATTCTCCCTGTGATCGCAGTATAGCCTTAAATAAAGAAAAGCTGGCTCTGTCAGTTCTGATTCAACCACAATGCGAAGTTTCATTTCTTCCACAGTAGGAAGGCAATTATTCCTACTGTTCTCATCCTTTACTCTACCTGGTGTGGTTTTCCCCTTGGTCCGGTGAAAGACCGAGGCAAAGTAGTTTCATAGTTGGTAGGGTCAGAAGGGACCTAAGCAGATCATCTAGTCCGACCCCCTGCCCTGAGCAGGAAAGGATGCTGGGGTCAAATGACCCCAGCTAGGTGGCTGTTTAGCTTCCTTTTGAAGACCCCCAGGGTAGGGGCAAGCACCACTTCCCTAGTCATTCAGGAGTACAGCTTTCTCCAGGGTGCCAATAACCAGCTCTCCTGAGTTGTTGAGCAATGACCCCACACTCCCATTTGTTTTCCTTCTGTTCCCTATGTACCTAAAAAAGGACATCTTGTTGCCGTTGATTGCCACTGGTAATCTAAGTTCAGTCGCTGCTTTAGCCCATCTCATCTGTTCCCTGCAAATGTGGGCCATCGTGAAATAGTCCTCCTTGGGGCCCACCCCGAGCTTCCATTGTTTATTAGCTTCTTTCTTCTTTCTAAAGAGGACCATGATTTCCCTGTATATCCAAGAGGGCTTCCTAGCCCTTCTGTTACCTTTCTCCACATAGGAATGGACTTCCTTTGTAGTTTAAGGATTGTGTCCTTAAGGAACAACCACTCTTCTTGCATATCTTTCACCTTCAGTCCCTGGTCCCACATCCCTTGCCCTCCTCGTGACCTAAGCTTGTTCAATTTTGCATTTTTGAAGTCCAAGACTTCAATCCTCCTATCCAATTTATCTACCTTACATCGGACAGTGAACATGATGGTTTCACGGTCACTATCGGCCACACTTTCCTCTATATTTAAGTCAGTCACGAGGTCAGGACCAAGTCTAGCAGAGCATCACATCTGCTTGGCCCATGCACCTCCTGAGTCAAGAAATGCTTCTCAGCACAAGTGAGGAAGGATCGTGACTGATTCAGCTAGGCCAACTGTTCCTCCCAGGAGATGTCTGGATAGTTAAAATCACCCATGACAACCATGTCACGTGCACGTGCAGCCTCAGTCAATTCTTGGGTGAACTCCAGATTGAGTTACTCCCCCTGGTTTGGTGGTTTGTAGTATATACCTGTAGTTATGTCTCTCACCATGGCCCCCCTGCAGCCTGACCCAGAAAGTTTCAAGCTGTCCATTTTTGGAGCCAATGTCAGCATCCAAGGAGCTGTATTGGTCTTCCACATAGAAAGCAACACCTCCGCCTTTCTTCCCCACCCAGTCCCTTCTACGCAGGGTATAGCCCTCTATAGCTACACTCCAGTCATGTGAGGAGCCTCTCCATATATCTGTAATCCCTAGTAGGTCATAATGCACACTGTAGAATAGGAGAACTCCTCCTGCTTGTTTTCCATGCTCCTGGCATTAGTATATAGGCACCTGACTCCTCCTACTGAGGCCCTCATCTTCCTGTCCCTCTGATGGAGAACTATTCCCTCAGCTCCACAACAGTGGCTGTCCCTGGGTCCCTGTCTACAGGGATTAATTGTATGTTGGTCCCTGGACACATTTGTATTTGTGTATCCCTGTCCCCTAGCAATCTTAGGTTAAAGCCCTGTCCAGAAGATCGGCCATCCTGGTGACAAACAGGTGGCCTCATGAGGTGGATGCCATCCCTTTCCTTTCTCCCTGAAGTATGCATCATGGTCAAGGATCCAAAGCTTTCTTGGTAGCAGCAGCATTGGAGTTGCAGGTTTGTTTGCTCAATGGATCCTTCCTTTCTGGGACCACAGCCTGCAACAGGGAGCATAGAAAAAAGACTACCTGGGCTCCCAACCCCTTGAACCCAGCTAAATCCTATACTAAAACATATTTATTTTACAATAATTGAATATATTATGATACCAACAACTTGCTTTCAATTTTGTGATCTCTCAATTATATGATTCTCTGTTCTGGACATCTCAGGAGGCTTGATGACTGGTAGACAAATTCAGGTAAGATATAAGTGATGGTGCAGGGCCCCTATACTAGCAGGGTAGGAAAGTTAACCACACATTTTGCTTCAGCTCATAAATATTCTTTTCATCAAGATGAGAAGTTATATATCATGAAACTTCCATATATTTAGTTTGAATTAATAGCCTGAACTTTATATGGCCAATAATTTTACTTTTTTTCCAGAATGATTTGATGTGAGTAACAATTTGCATGTTTGAAATTAAATGGCACTCAGAGCAGCAAAAAACTAGTCAAATATATCGAATTTGGTTATATTTTTGCTGTGTTTTTTTTAATGACAGATCAACATGTTTGATTGACATATTCACCACTGTGAAGCACTTTGTATGTAACTTTTATAGTATTTCATTCCAGCATGACACAGTATAATGGCATTAAAATGAAATATATTGTCACATTTTCACGTGCTATATTATAAAAATGACAAGAAGCAGTATATGGTCAGCAACAAAAGGCAGTTAACTCCATCTAATTTCCTCTCCATCTGCATGTATACTTAGGGTTAATAAGGATACAAAGTTGTCAGTAGAATGTGCAAGCTAATCAAGTTACCCAAAAAGAAGGTAAGAAATTCCAAGAAGAGTGGCTTATGGAGGCCACTTATTGGAGCAGATGTTGGCCTCTAAGGAGGCTGGATAGGGCAGATGTCATGACCATGGGACTATGGCAAACTCAGTCATTGTAACAAGGGGGCAATGACCCTGTTACTTTAAGAGGGGAAAACAACAGATCATAGCCATGTTTTGCTGGAGACAGCTGAGAAAGGGCCAGCTGGTTTCATAACCAGAGCATCCAACAAAGATTGACAACAAAGATATCTGTGAGGCATGGACATGGCTTTGGGGGCAGGGGGAGACCTTGATTAATGTCCCTAAGACAATTTACTAATATAAGCCCTGGATAGAGCTAGTAGGGCCATGAGGGTAACCTGGAAGGCAGGATGGGTGCTTGCAGGGCACAGAACTGTGGCATTATTAGATTGTGGGTCTGGGGAGAGAGTGAGAGAGACAGACTAACAGGACCAAGCATCTTGGTCAGTCAGGGGCATCCAGAAGTGCTCCAGGACTCAGTCAGCCTCCCAAGTGATATATATCAAGACATGGTGGGTGATACAGTGGCAAAGTATACTGAGAAGCTGCAGTGGGAGCAGGATCAGGATGACGACTAAGAGGTGCCACCACAGACACCCTTGGGCAGATCCTGCAAGTCACTATGGAGTTGACATGATATCTCATTAGATATTGGTCTTCTGTAACTACCACAATGACTACTACTAATAAAAATAATTTGTATTACTGAAAGGCTAAAAGGTCCCAAAGGAGCTACGCTGTGCTATGCAGTGTAGGAGCAAGAAACAAAAATTCATCTTCTGTCCCAAGGAGATTTCAGTCTTGCAATAGAAAATCCTACCTTCCTAAATTCAAGTGGAATTTTATCATTGATTTAAGGAAGACCAGAATTTCACCATAGGATTTTTTTTATTTTTGGGTTTCTGTACAGCATAAATCCTACTCTTTGAACACCCCCCAGGAATAATACCAACACAGCTGTCCTATAAGTTTTGTTTGATATTGCAGCTCCACCCGGCAAGCCATACTCCCTACATTATCACTGCTCTATATAGAGGCTTTAAACCTGAGTGCAGTGTAGTACAGGATACATTATATGGAAGGAGAATACACAGATGATACTAAAATAACTGTTTAATCATCCATTTGCTTCAGAACATGAGAAACTGTTTGGACACATCTAGTACTGACCTCCACCAAAATATAAAAATACATAAAACCTGAATAAATGATGAAAAACATTAGCATATGATAAAACAACTTATATTGAACAGCTGGCTCCAAATATATTGCCCACTGATATTAATTTGCAAGGCTGAATTAGTAGATTGCTTAAAAAGCAGCTTTAATTAACCAAGTGAGGTATAAAGGTTATACTGAAAGGGAGGGGGGGGAAGGGAAGCATGCCATTAAGTAAAAATAGAGGTGGGATGATTAGGCCAGGCAGGAAAGTGAAAAACATTTTTAATTATAGCATGCCAGGCAAAAAAAATATTTTTACAGATTTTTCTGAAACAGACATTTAAATGCGTATGTCCTAAGGGGCACATATGGCAGTCTTGACACCAGATAACAAGGGCTTGCATTCTCTTTCTCAAGTATTTATATGACCTCCCCCTCTGTAGTATCTGAATGCCTCAAAATCTTTAATGAATTCATCTTCACAACTCCCACTGTGATACCTGGAAGCACCATTATCCTTGTTCTAAAGCTGGAGGACAGATGCCCAGAGACAATGTAGTTGGAGGGCGAGGGGGGCAGGTAGGATCCAAGTTAATTTTTAGGCTTCTACACCCAAAATTGTGATCCTGAAAACTGCTGTTTAACTGACATAAAACCCTAGAGTTATTTTAGGTACATCTTTGACATTAAAGTCCTTCTAAAATTCTTAGACATCTAAAATGTTGTTTCTGGATATGTCCAGAAGCATTTCATTCTTTCCTGTACTGAGCAGGTTGGAGGCAGACCCTGTTAACCATTGACCTGGTGATGGGTATTCAGCCATGTAACTGCAAATGTACGTACAGTTTGAGATCCTGTATGATCATTGTGAGTGGGCAGGAGGAAGGCCCTCTCCTCTTGTAGCCCAATACTTACCCAGGAAGTGGGAAAACCCCCATCTTTCATATATTCATTGGCTAAAATTGCTAAACAAAACTTCAACGTTTCTGTCAAACTTCAAACTTCTCAATTACGAATCAGACACCCAGATGCTGTAAACCAGTACAGTTCTATTGAGATAATGCCAGTTGAAACTAAGTAGGAATCAGTTCCTGCTATTTGAGAATCTGAAGTAAGTGTGCATCTTATTTGGTAGTACAAAACAAAAATTATCCAGCTTGGACTGAGAGGACTAGTGCTAAACTGTCCTTATCAATTCTACAGTTTTGTAGCTCAAATACTATTCAGCAGTATTGACTTGTTGTAGAGGCATTTTTGCATTAAAATTAATAGGACACAAGTAATCTATTAGGTATGGTTATTTAATATAAACTTAAAATATATTTTTAAAAATTGCTTATGTATAATATAGTTTCCTGTTTAGTAGACACATAGCTGTATCCCGAGTGACTAATCCCCAATGCATATTTACTTTTTGTGACAGTGGTAAGACATCATATGACTGACTTTCTCTGATAATACAGTACATTGAGACATGTTTTTTGTATATCTAAATTTCTCTATGATTCATTTTCTTGATTTTCTTTAATTTACTCTACTCAACAAATCATCATTCTCTGGAATCAAAAAGTATACAGCTTGGTAAAGAATGCAGGTAAATTGAGCTTTTATAAGTAGTAGATGCCTTTTTTGTTAAGATTCACTGAGACTTTTTTCAAGTTAAATAGCAATTGTTGGAATTAACCATTTTGCCCCTACAAAGGTAAATTGTTCAAATAGATTAAAATCAAAATTGTATGTGCATATGGTTGAAAACCATTTATATGGCATGAGTCTCCAATGAGAAAAATGTTTCTTCTTATGTTATTTTCTTCTTCAAATAGACAATCTTTACCAAAAAAAAGAATATTTTATTTCATGGATCCTTTAAAATGTTTATGGCATTCAGTTGGTTGATAAAAATATATTGATATTTATGTTTTCTAAATCTGTGCACTTGTTTCTGTTACTCATAACTGGACAGTATTTGAAAATGAATAATTCATATCAAGATTTAATAATCTAATCAGACAGACAGAAGTGACACTTTTGTCCAACTTGGTTACAGACAGTGATCTATAGCTGTGACCAAATATAAGTGCATGGCTGTAGGCCGCTTCAAAAATGGCTGGTTGGGCAAAAATCTGAACCCTCATTCAGGAGGGGGTTAGAGAAAGATGTTTCAAATCAGAGCAACTTCTGTAACTTGTGTCTGCACTGCCTCCCAGTTTGTCACTGTTTTTGGAATGGGGAAAGGGAGCAGAGGGGCTGGGGAAGGAAGTTACACATAAACTGGTTTAAGTGATCAGAAACTGGTTAAACCTGTAACAGAACACAAGTTCAGTGTACAGAAAGCAGTTTCAAAATGGCTGAAACTGGTTTGAGATAAACCTGGTTGAATGTAGTATCAGATTTAAATGATTGAGCTCAAAACAGCTTATGCAACTTCTATCCCAGAACCCTTCCTGATTTAAGTTAAACCAGATTCCCCCAGCATCCCAGCATGCTCTCTGGGCTGGGCAGGGATTTTTGTTCCAGTGGAGCAGGGCGGCCCCCACCCTTCTGCTCCCTAGCTCAAGCAGAGACAGGCAGGGAGGGGACCTAGCCAGATGCTGGACCTAGAAGGAAGCAGGGAAAACATTTCCCCTGCCTTCCTCCCCTGTCCCACCAGCACTGACCTAGCATACATTTCTCCACTGGCTGCCCCAGCGGCAGGGGTGTGGCCAGCCCAGGCAGTAGGCTGGAGTGAACTGGCCAGGGAAGGGGTTTTATTTCCCTCTCCCTGCCCACCAGCATAGACCCAAATGCTCCCCTCTGGCTGGCATGGCCCCTGAGGCAGGGAGATTATTCCCCTCTCTGCCTCTTCTGCCCCAGAGGACCACAGCTGGAGTCTGCCCACCCCAGCTGCCACCACTGATCATTCTCTACGTGGGGTGAGTGGTGGGATAAGCCCCCTCCCGCCCCCACTGCCAGAGCCAGGGAGGAGGAGGGAATAACCCCCCTCCCTGCTGCCTCACCTAAGGGGGGCTGCCAACCAGCCTCTACCCAGAACCACACCCTACCCAAACCCCCACCCTGCTGCTGAAGTGGTGAGGGGGCAGGCCCCTTGATGGGAGCAGCACCCCCTGTCATGGTGTCCCAGAGCACAATTGTCTTTCCGGTGGGGTGCTGCACTGTGGGGTGAGGAAAGCTGCAGTGGATGGCATGGGGTGAGCGATGGTAGTGGTAGGGGAGTTTGGGGGCCTATGGCCACAATTCCAAGTCCTGGTACTGCATATCACCCCCCACAGTCCATGGCACCTCTGACACCCACCCCTACCTATGGTGCAGTGCCTCCACTGGGAAGAGGCTTGCGGTCCCTGGACACCATGAGAGGCAGTGCTGACAGTCTGCTGACAGTAAAGTTCTGCCTGGTCCTAGCTGTGAAAGTGATATGAACAGCTAAGTCACCATGAAATAGCCAGTACAGTTAAGCTGACACATGTTGCCTTTGTCACTGAGATGTATGGGAAGGGCAAATAGCTTCTGTCACTTACTGCTTATGATAGCCATGTGCATCTTCAATGGTGTAATCTGCCTGCCTTTTTAAGCCTGGACAATACTACTGAAGGATGCAGTAGCAGAAAAGGCAAGTTAGTTTGCTAGACATCTGAAGGCAAAACCTATCTGAATGTGAGGTGAGAACATAGGAGGCCAGTAAGAAAGGGCTAGGGAACCCCTGTTAGTTAGGCAGAACAAGTGTCACAGGTTAACTGTAAAAGGTAGTAGGTGCTAGTAGCACATAGATATCAGAGCCTACAACAGAAGGATGCTGGGCTGCTGACTGAGGTAAGTAGCAGAGCCTGGCCCCATTTATGAGGTCAGGTGTCTAGAGAGGGAGGAAAAAGGTCATAGAAGCCTGAGCCTAGGACTAGAGGCTCAGACTGGTCCTGATCTTGCAAGAAGAAAGAATTCTCCTGAGCACCTCAGAGAAGTAAGCAGTTTGTGCTATAGCTGTTCCTCTACAGTTTTAAGTTCTGACTTGTGGACAGGGAGTGACTGAAAGTGGTGATTTTGTTTGCCACAGGTGGGATGCTGGGGAGGCACTCCATGCCGTAAGGAGCCAAAGCCAAGATAGAATCCTGCAAGGATCTGGGACTGAGTGGGCTGCATGGGCTGAAGCTGAGACAGGGCCAGGGACTTAGTGAACAGGTAGGAGCTAGAAGGACCCAGGCTGTGATGTGTGAAATGAGATGAAGCCACGAGGGCAAACAGGTGCTCAATGAGCTGACACTCAGATAGGGGTAGGTGCCCTGGGGTAATTTTGCAGTTGGGGACAGACCTGCAAAGGCCAGGGCTCAGTGGGCTGTGGGCAGGGCAGTGGCCTCAGAGAGCTCAGGTAGCATGAGAGAAACTGGTAAAGGGAAGACATGCATGGCGTGGACATGGCTATGAGGAAGGCTGGAGACCACAATCAGGGTTTGAACCAGAGAGACAGGGCTGATAGGCCTGGAGTAATGAGGCAGAGAAAAAGAGTAATGCTTTACTTAGAGATTGGGGCCAAAATATGGTTGCCCAGAGATTTGTGTGTGACTTCACTGTACCATGCTCCAAACACTATACCACCAGACATTATCCAGTTCCCTTTCCAGATCTTCTGGCACTAAGCAAAACAGAGTAAAGTACCCAAGGCTTACTGAGGTCTCCGAGAGTAGCTTTTCATATTTATTAATTGTCCATCAAGGAGTTCCAGGCAAGCTTAGGGCAGTGGCCCAAAAGACCAGTGACACAAGAGGGTCAGAGTGGCCTCCAGGGGGTTGTCCTCTAGAAGCAAATCCTCTCACTGGTGATAGCAGTTTAAAAAATAATAGGTCCCTAAATCCTAAATTTTGCTTTGTGGTAATTTTTTTGAATTTTGCAAATTTTGAAAAAAAATCTTTTCTTTTTTTTATCAGTTTCTACATTAATAAGTGATTCTGCATACATAACAAGACAAAACAAAGTAAATGTCCATGCACTTTTAATATACTATTCAGTGGTAAAAGCTGTTTTGCTAAAGTAAGCTATTATTGGAGCTAAATAATGTATTTTCTAACAATCAGCTATAGCATTGCTTCCTCCATATGCATGAACGTATAACTTCATTGAAGATAGTTGGTATTCAACATGTAAACAGCTTTGTTTTGTAACTGATAAGTTTACTCCACAAAGACTTATGCACGTTTTATTTTATGCATTGTGAATAGTCCCATTGAAATCAATCTTACTAGTTTCATAGTTAGTTTCATAGTTAGTTTACATTACTAGTATATAATGCAGAGAGATGATTATCTGAGATTGAAGGTATAGATACTAATAGGGAAAGCCACTTATTTTTTAACTAGCCTTATCTGAAACAATGTTGTATGAGGTGTATGCTGGTTAGAGAGAGCTGGTTTGGAAACAAAATTAAAACTGCAGGGTAGGAGCTTTTCCTAAATCTGTTGTTGCCCTGAAAATTAATCTCAAAAGTTCTATTCCTTCTGTGAGAATGTGGAATAACGAATAGGGAGCTGATCTTGCTCAAACTCAGCCCTGTTTCACTATTGGCTGTAGTGAGCAAGGAAGGCAGTAGGGATGGAAAGAAAAAGGAGATACATTCATTCAGAGAACTATTTCCCTGTCTTGTAACATTATGCAGGCAGGAAGACTGAGCATTCACATAAAAAATGGACCAGTATTGGGGATGTACCAATGTACATGTATTACATAACTTCTCTAAAAGAAAAAAAAAAGAAAAAGAAAAGCTTCACAATCTTCCAGCATGAAATTAGAATAATTTCATCTACCTCTCGTATTATAAAGATATTTTTCCAGACCTGTATTTCAATTCTATATATACTATCTCTCAGTTTTAAAGGTGAGTTCTAGATGAGGCAGTGATATCGGGGATAGTATAAATAATTTGTCAGCATTAAAGGGAAACCATAGTGAGCTGCTGAAACGTTAACTCCTGTGATGGCTACTGAAGATCCACAGGGGAATTTTCCAGTGAAACCACAGCTCCTATACTGGGAGTTGCAGAGCTATGTGGAAGCATCTCATCTCCATTCTACCAAGTCAAAAAGTTGTCTACATGGGAACACTCAGAAAAATTTAATTTGAATTCATTTTTTTTAAACTGGATTAAAGGGCATTAGGTCTTTGAGTGGGGTTTTTCAAAGTGACCTTAATTCAATTTAGCTTACTTTTACTTTGTAAATGAATTAAACTAAATCAAATTAAGACCCAATCCATTCTAAATGGTAATTTCTACAAAGGGATTTAATTCAGTTTAAGAAAGCCGCTGTATATTCAAACAAATAATTTGTATTAACTTTCCCATGCACCTCCATGAAGAAGACTTCTGACTGTAACAGTTCAAATACAGAAGAATATAAGGAACTTTTATTCATTAATTCTTACTTGATTATTCACTCACCACACATTTCATTTTCAATTTTGGCAAATTTAATCAACAATCTCTAGATGTTTCCCAGTTTTTTTGTATATTAAAGTATTTTCACTTCAAAATTTTTCAACATTTTCTCTTCATATAGAAGCAATCTTTTCCAAAACCTATGACCAATGGGAACATAATCCATTTTCCTCTTAAATCCTAGTGCACACTTCCTGAATATCCTAATATCTGTTTTAGTAATAAGTATTCCCTTTACCATGTGCAACCTTAATATGGAAAGATCTAGACCTGAAAATGAAAAGGGCAATAAAATAAAAGTATCTCTATTGGATTTCATTGCTCAGCTTACAAGTTAACAGAAAGTTAGCAAATAGTAAAAGCCAATTTATTTGATTAAGTTCTCTTAATGCTTATAATCTAATATATGATAAATAGCATATGGAAATACATCTGTTTGCTTAAAATATGAATTTCAAAGCTGTCTGTATCTTGTTTAGGACAAATCTTTGTAGCTGCCAAATTTTATGCAGTTCCATATGCATATACAAATAAAGTAATGTGATAACCTGGAGCTTTTAAAATAATTTCTGAATTCTCCTTCAGTTTTACATATTCTACCTGATCTCTTTCCAAATCTTTTTCATTCAGTTCCTCTTCTGATCTTCTCCTACTCCCTATTCCCTTCATTCTTCTGATCCTTCCCCTCTTCCTAGCCCATATATAAACCAACCATCTCTCTCTTTCTTTTTTTTCCCAAACCCCATCTTCTGTCATTTTTCCTTCTGACCCTATGAATGCTTCTTCCTCTTTCTTGGGATTCCTTACTGGTGAGATGAGGCAAGGAGGCTGCTGTACTGCTTGCAACCAAGAACATCAAAGGCCCCTGAGTAGTCACTGAGAAAAAGAATAAATGGGTCTTTCTGGATGTACATAGGAAGATATGACTTGAAGGGATCTCCAGTCTCCTGATATTACAAGCAATCATACAATAAATATCATATCATGTCATATAAATAAGCCCTAACAGTCCCTGCCAATCTGACCTGGGAGACAATCCCATCCTGACCACTGATCTGAGAATCAGTTTAACCCTGAAAACATGAGGATGGCTCCCCAGCCAGGCACTTAACAGGTTTTTCTGTACTATTGTAACAATAGGATTGAGGATCTTTGGATCACAGTCATAGGCTTTAAGAAGTAGGAAGAATACATCTCAAATGCGTAGATGACTTCTTACAGGATTATTATTCACCCTTTTCTGTTTCAACATTTTACTTTACATTGTTACACTGAGCATTGTTTTGTAAGAAAGATCACATTTTGTTTGAGTCACTATCCACATTAATAGGTCACCCCAGCACATGCTTACAAAGTAGCAGTTTTAAACATGTCCTCACTGCCTTTTTCTTTTCTTTCTTTTTTTCTTTTTCTTTCTTTTTTTTTTTACATTTAATTAAGGCTTCCAGTGACGGTGAAATTATTGGTCCTGGAATCATCTCCGACAATGCCTGAAAAGACTGTTTAGAGTGACTGTTGTGCAGTGCTGTTAGCCAAGCTACAGAGTAAAGCACCATTATTATATAGCACGTGGCAACCGGTTTGGTGTTCCAATAATTATATGAAGTTCTGAGTTTGACATGGGAGACATTCAAGTAAATGTCTTGCATGTAAAATAGCTTGGGGTTTTAATACTGCTTATTACGAAAAATGCAAAGATTTGGCTATGAAATATTGTTTTCCCATTCTAATTCATATTCATAAACACAAAAAATGTCTTTTTGCTCTGTCATTAACTTATTTTTTTTGGCATGGCATAGTTTTAGTGGTAAAGGAAAATGTGATTTTTATCTCATCAGTACAATAATGCTGAACTACATCTGTTGAAGTCTTTCTTGATTAAATTCATCAAGAGCTAAACATGGCTTTGTTTTCTCTGTTTGCTTTTTAGAATATTTTTGTTGGGTCACAAGTTTAATTTGACAGATGAGCCTTCATGATACTAATTACTTCTTTTCTAATTGTAGGCCTAAGGTCTAAATTGCTAAAAATTGAGCTCAATAATACAGGACTGCAGATCTGCCATGTAGTTGAAGAGAATGGAAAAAGACAGATTAGCAAGTATGAATTCTAACCTTGTGAGTTGCTAAACACATTATTTCTCTAGCACCCTTGAAGATATGATCCCAACATCAGTTACACTGAGTTTAAAGTTACTCAGTTACCTGTATAACTGAAATAAGAATCCGGCCCTGGGTTTCCAACTTTCTTGCTGTAATGAGTTGCTTCTTAACACATATGTAAAGTAACTTATATAAGGAATCATATGATCATAGGAAACTAGGGCTACAAGGGACCGTACAAGGTTATTTAGTCCCTTGCTCAGGTAGGATTGTTCCTAACTATACCATTCCAGCCAAGTGTCTGTCCAGTCTGCTCTTGAAAATTTCCAAGAATGGAGATTCCACAACTTCTCAGGGAGCTTGTCCCAATGGTTGATCATACCCAACGAACTCAATGTTCTTTCTAACTGCCAACCAAAATTTCCTCTGCTCAAGCTTGGGGCCAGTGCTTTTAGTCCTGTCCCCTGTGGCTACAGAGACAAGTCCACCTCCATCGTCACCGTGATGATCACCTTTCAGGCTTGTTGTCAAATATCCCCTCAGTCCTCTCTTAACCAGATTTAAAAACCCTTGCTCTTCCAGCCTTTCCTCAGAATCTTGCTTCCCTGACCCCTAAAGATTTTTGTAGCTCTGTGCTGGATGCTTTCCAATATGTTCATATCCTTTTTGAAATGTGGGTCCCAAACCTGAGCACAGTACTCTAGGTAAGTGCTGAATAAAGCAGAAGAATAACTTATTTTGATCTGCAAGTGACACTTCTCTTAATACAACCCTGTATGCTATTTGCTTTCTTTGCAACAATAGCATACTGATAGCTGAAATTCATCATCTACTGTAGCACTATTGTAGCCTACAGTAGGCAGCAGATCTACCATAAGCCCTGAGCCCTTCTCTGCAGAACTGCAGCTTAGCCAGCCGTACCTCAATCTGTATTTGTGCATACAACTACTTCATCCCAAGTGTACTTGCCTTGGTTAAATCTCATCTGATTTATTGTAGACCATTTCTTCAGGCTCTCTAGGTCATTCTGGATACTAGCCCTGCTTTCCATTGTCTGCAACTCCATTCAACATGGTGTTGTCTGCTAAGCATGCACTCGATCCCATAATCTAAAACATTAAGGAAGAAGTTTAGCAATACCAGATCCAGGACAGACCCCTGGGGAACCTCATTTGACCCCTCCTTCCAACTAGATATTGAGACATTGATGACTGCTCAGATTGGTCCATGTCAGAAGAGCTCAACATTCTGATGTCACAAGGAATCAGACTAATTGAAAAACTGATCTGAAAGACTGAAGTCAGCTGTTCGTACAGATCACAGAGCTGGCAATGCAGTTTAATATCCTAGATATGATATTATGATAAATCTCCTGTCACCAGATTTGGTGTTTAAATATTAGTTCAAGCTGAAATGAGTTATACAATGAGTTCTAGATGCACACACACCCCACTATACTGGTGAAATATTTTTCATTGTGATCAATGACTTCCACAAATAAAGTAGGGAAAGAATAACTCATCAAAATTATGCTTGGACATGCATTGCTGGACCGAGGCAGAAAGCATGGCAAGATGTTCACTTTCTCTGGAGAGAGTCCCTGATCTCTTGGGAGAAACCACAAATGTACAGAAGTTCATAATTTTTCTCCCAGAGTAAAAGAGATCACTCTGGGAGAAAATAACTCAAGAACAACTTAAGTAAAGTGGCTCCCCAGAGAATACTTCTTGGGAGACAAAACTTCTGTACAGGCAGCAGATGCAGAGATGACTTCTGCAATCCCAATGTACTTTGCTTTCTTTTGTCCTATCTCCCATAGGGTGAGGGAGAGTGTGCATCAGTCTCTTCCAGGCAGGAAGGAAAACATGTACCCCAAGTGCTTCAGACTAAAAGCCCCATATTAAAGCACTTAAGGGGTATGGTCTGCTTCTGGCTTGTTCCCTGCCTGAATCACTTGGGTGTGTGGAAGCATACAAGCATAATACTCCCTCCCCAATCTTAGCTGGGCTCAAACACAGCATGGGGGAGGAAAAAGCCTAAATGACTCTTCTGTGCATGGTACAGATCCTGCCCCCAGCTTCCCTGACCCTGCTGATCCCTGACTACATTCATTTAAAAAATGCTTCAAAGCTTTCTGGGCTGTGTGCTTTGGGGAGCTCTGGAAGCCCAGCATCCACACTGCAGGCTCTTTGCTTCTCTGTCTGAACTTCTGTACAGGTCAGGTTTTTTTTCTCAGGAAGATAAACCCAGGAGACTTGTCCTGGATGATTTGAATGTCTATGCAGGCTCAATCACCATGGGAAGTTAACCAGGGTGGAAAAAGGATAGAAGAAAAAGAAAGAGAGGTTGTAGAATATAATCTAATTAAAAGCTCTGAAACAAAGGAGAATTACATTTTGGCTAATAGAATGCCCCAGGGTAAGGACAGTACTACTTAAATTATGTTTGTTAATATACAGATCTATAGGAATACATTAGGGTTTGGAAGAAGAAAAGTGACATTTAGTTTATCACTTCACTCCAGCCATCAGATGTGCTAGCAAAAACTGATGCAGAATTTCTTTTACATCTCTTTTTCTGTTTAGGTTCACAAGAGTTTTGCAACAAGACCCCAGATGCAGTAGGTATGTTCTACTGCCAGAGGACTTCACCCCTTAGTCTTATTAGGTGTTGTCTATAGCCCAGTGTCAGTGGGCATCTTAGAAGGATAGTCATATCAATAGAAAGGGAAAGGGGATCTGGGAAGAAGGTTATAGCACATCTGGAAACAGAAAAATTAAGAGACATATGATATTAACAGTTCAGGTGTCCTTTTTTACTTGGTTAGACCATAGGAATGGGCTTACCCAGAATGTTCTATTACTGTTTTACTGCTCTTTTGCTTGCTTCTCAAGTGCTACTCTATTTATAGCTCTTTCCCACTAGTCTGTGAACTGATAGGGTATACAGAGCTCTATTCTTTTGAAAAAAGTAGTCTGTTCAGAATAGAGAAGATATATTTTTCATTACAAGACAGTTTTCTTAAAGTGAAAAATAGTAACTGAACCAATTGTGGGCAAAAAATCAACAGGCAAGGGGTTACCTAGGAGACAGATGTGGGTACAAAACACTGATGTGATGGGTCAGAGTCTAAGGAACCTCCAAACTTTCCCACCAATCTCTGAGCCTTTCTTGCACGTGAAGCAGAGTAACAAAGAGCTTCTTTATTTGCTAGTGGTTCTGTGGCTACTCCATAGCTGAGGCCAAAAAAAGAGAGGACACAGGCCTGCTAGGCCAACCCTGCTGAAAGCTGACCAGCACTCTGACTTGCAGCTGTGTTACTGGATTTGGCTCTAGAAGAAATAAATGCAAGTGGGTGAATGTTATGGAGATTTACTAACAATATGTAACTACAATTCAGCCTGGAACCTTATAATATCACTTCTTATATGGGAAGCTGATTTAATGTTTGCTGCTTGGCCAACTCATACTGGCTGTAGAAAACAAAAGATGATTTTAATTTATTGCTCTAGATTATGTGAGAAAGATTAACAATACAATGAAGTGGCCAGACTGCAGTGCAAACTAAACCAAAATAATGAAATATTACCCACATCAAAAATAGGCTTATGAGTTTTAAAAAACTTGTTGATGGCTATTCATACAGCTTATTTACTTGACATATATATTAATTTGTCTAGCAGAGAATCTACAATGTACATCCACAAGCATGTGTGCATTCATAAAACTGTATTAGGCATATTTTCTCTGGCTGACTAACCAATAATGATTTGTAAAAAGTGGAAAGAAGAGTCAAGTGACACTTCTTGAAAATGTTGGTGTTCTTGTATATAATCCTGTTAAACAGAGTTAAGAGTTCTGTTATATTTTAATGTAACTCCACTGTCTCCTATTTTTATTATGCTATTCAAAATGTAATGCTTCTGACAATATCTGTGTAACACAAATAAAGAGCTCGATTGCCAAATGCTGTAAATCACCATATCTCCACTGAAGTTGAAGCTAAAAAATCTAGCCCCAGGTACAGTAGAAGAATCATTGATTGGTTTTATCTAAGTCTTTTGGGTATTGCATATTTTATTACACTAATGCTCCTTACAGTAACTATCATATTAAATCAGAGTTTTAATATTATGCTTCACAAATAGCATGAAACCAAGTGTATATAAATCAGGGATCTAAATTGAAATTTTAACGTGAGGATTCATAAACTAACATACTAAATCAGAACTTTAAAATCATGATTCACTAATAAGAACTTTTACATGCAGCATGCATAAATCAGGGCAATATACTTGATGCTGAAAGTTAATGTGAATAAATCATAATTCTGGAAGTTAATGTTAATAAATCATGAAAAAATGAATTATACACATTTGTCTCTTCTTTGTTTTAATGGGACATTTTTTCTATTTATCATATAATAAATATCATCCTTTGAGAAGTGTACTTTAAACACTTGCTCTTTTACACAGAACTGTTAGTAGGATACAGAGCATAGGTGTGTTTCCACATGAAACAGAAGCCAGATTTTAATGGAGTAATATAGATATATACCTACAAAAGACTTGGCAGTAAGCTCGAGCTAAAAATGAATTTGCTGAGATTTGAGGCATTATTTCATCAGTACTGAGTGACACCAGTACATGCATTGTTACCGATGTGCCTTCCCCCAGGAGACATATGATTCCAGGACGCAGAAAAAACATCAGTTAGAACAGTTTCTTGGGTGGGGGGGAGGTCTCCACAGAACCAGATTTGTCCCTCAATAACACTTACTTTTCCTCTCCTTCTGTCAGATTCATTTCTTTACCTGTGCAGACTCACATTTTACAGTCCTTGCCAAATTCTTACTCAAGCTAATGAATTTCATCTGAATAGGAGACTGGATAGTGGCTGAGTAAAAAATCTAGGATTTGGGTCCAGATATTTAGTTTAGGTGACTAATTCCTATTGACTTCAATGGAAGAGCCTAGATACTTTTCTAGTCATTGGCTCCTACTGTCAACTAGCTGACACGTGACATGTTCTACAGAGGGACCATAATCGGTATACATACTATACATCTGTGCATATATGTCACAAAGGTATTTTGGCTTTTTTTGTTGTTATTAGCTAGCAGACAGAAATTGCCTACAGATGCTTTGGGGGAAGGATGGAGAAAGACTAAGAGAAGTCAATTCTGAATGAATACACACGGTCAGCCTAATTCTCTGGTGTATGAGATAGAAAAGAAGGCAGATGTATAATTGGGGAACTTTTCCAGACTCATTTTAAAAATGTGATGAGTGCTTATTGCAGCCAATATTGAAGACTCATTCTATCTGGAACAATGCAGCTTGCAGCATGAGACATGCATCCATAGGACACAGTGACTGGTGGACAGTTTACACAAAGAATTTACTAGATACAATTTCTGAATTTCCAGTATATGAAAAAGGTCTTCCCTTACATGACAAAATATCCCTAAACCTTCAAGGCAGGAATATTCCACTAAAAATTTAGAAAGAAATTACATCAACCTCAATAGTACTGCATTTTAATTCTTTCCATTCTTATGCCTATCTATTTTTTGTTCAATTGCTTAGAAGTTGAAGTGGAGAAACAGTACAAAAATTGTTTATGAATATTGGTTTGAATTCAGAAATGAAATGTGAGTCATCTATATTCATGACTAGAGCTGTGCAAATAATGAAGAAAACTCACTGAATAGTTGATTTGAAAAAAAGTCAAACTTATTGAATAAATACATTTAGCAAATAAATTTACAAATTATTTGTCTAGGTCTTCTTTTAGAACAGAACTGATTTTTTCCCCTCCTCTTTCTTCATAGAAATGAGAAATAGAAAGTAGTAACTAGGTCATCTTGTCCATCTTTTTCCATATGCAGGATTGTTTTCTGTATAATATTCAGGAATAACCCATCGATATAATTCCTTTCAAACTGGGAAGAGTCCAAGCAAAAAATTGTGTGCATGTAGAAGAAAGAAACATCCACTTGGGAAGTCAGCAAGTCACCACAAAGATCTTCCTGCTGGATTGGGGGCTGTTTCATTTTGGGAGAAAAATGCTGGCTTTCCACTCAAGAGAAGTTCTGTGGAAAACTAAGCAATAAGGAATGAGTTCCAAACAGCAGCAAGTATTCACCCAAGAATCAGGAGCAACATTAACTCCATCCCTAATAAGTTTCAGGCTACATGTGATTACAGTGCAGGGTTAGTAACATCTCTCCTTTTGACCTAGATCAGTGGTGCTTAATCTTTTTGTGTGCAGGGCCAGATAAGTAGTGCCTGGTTCCCATGCAAGTAGTGCCTGGTTCCCTGGGCCCATGCAACAGAGTCCTATCCAGCTGAATGGAGGAGGGCTTGCAGGGGCAGCCAAGCCCCAATCCAGCTACGTGGGGAAAGGGACTTGGACTGCCTCCAACCTAGCTCAGGTTGCGGGGAGCACATACTGGTCCCAATACAGCCCTATGGGGGGCGGAGGATTGGGGATAGCCTAACCCTGTGGGAAGAAAGGGGTGTAGCCCAGCCCTAACCTGGATGGGCACAGGAAAGTGGTCCAGCCCCATGGGGGTAGAAGCAGGTAGGGCCTAGCCCTTAACCGGCTGCACAAAGGTTGAAAGTGTGGCCCGGCACCATGGGAAGAAGGGAGCCCTGATCCAGCCATGCAGGGAAAGTGGACTTGGCCCCACCCTAATTTTGGCCATCCGCAGAGAGGGTTATGGCCCAGGTCTTACATGCCATACCGGGCTTGGGATTTTGGTAGCAGGGAGGAGTGCCGGTATTAACTGCCACTGTTCCCCAAATGCCAAATATTCCAACTTATGGGGAGCCCCACAGGCCAAATTCCAAGGCTCTGTGTGCCATGTTTGGCCCATGGGCCAGAGGCAGAGTACCTTTGATCTAGTAAGACTGAGTACCTTTTATTCATCTACTACCATTCAAGCCTATGACCAGGGCTACATGCCGTAAGTTCTTGGCACATGCTATTGCACGAGTTTTATTGCAACATTGTTATTGAATGTAAATTCTTTGAAGCATTCTCATCCCATTTTATCAGAGACATCCTCACACACTTATGTAAAAATTGCATGGTGGATTTTTCTGCAGATTTCAGAAAATTCACTCTCCTCTTCACACACCTACAGATATATGTATCCTCCTTCTGAAGTTCTCCACATTTATAGAAAGTCTAAGTGGTGTTGTAGGATTTTGTGGGAGTGGCACCCTGAAGGAGTTAAAGACATCCACAACTGCCACTTCTCACGTGAAACAGATCAGCTTTTCACATGGCATATTTGTCTTGCATACAGTATGCACCTCTTCTCCAAAAAGCAGTGCCTCCTCCCACAACTGGAGTGTGTGTCTTAAGGAGGGAAGCTGTTTTCTTTACTGGAAAAATAACACACCTGGATCCATTGTGAAGAATAACTTGAGCCCAAGGAAACAAGGTAGTGTCTTGTGCGGCTTGTGATATAGAAATGATGCTTTATTTACAGAAACTTATATAGAGAATTGCTTACAGTAAAGAACTAACTGTCATGCTACTGCCTTTGCAAGGGTCTAATCTTTCATGACATGGTAGGTTCTCCTGGAAATACAGTGTGTCCAGCAAGTGTGGCATATCAGGAGACAAAGTGGGTGAGGCAGCAGGAAGTTCCTGCCACACCAGGAACTGTCACACACACTCTCTCCTGGGATGCTGCACCTCTTGGATACGGTGTGTTCCCAGGAGCATTTATTCTGTCATACCATTGGCCATGACGCTGGGAAAAAAACTTTTTTCCCCTCTACATTCTGCCTCCCAAGAAGGAGGCATGTGCTTTATTTGAGGTATGTAAATGCAAGAAAATATGGTAATATCAGATCTGATTGTGTCACATCAATATAAAAATAAATAAAAGACTGTGGGTTGAATGTTAAATGGATATATTTAAAGATAAAGATAAAATATCGTAGATAACCAGATATTTTTCTTTATATTTCTTTCCTCTATATGACATAAAGTTAAGATTAAGCCCATGAAATAAGTTATATTACTAAAGTGCTTATATAGTATTTTTTTAAATTTCTTTAAAGTTTTTCTTTGTTTACAAAATGTCAACATATTATAGATGATCTTCTATTAAAAATCAATTACTCTAAGCAGGACAAAAACAAGCATATTATCAGTAGGTAGCAGGTAGTAGTGGGCTATAGGTTACCCATTTAACTGGCTATGTTTATGTTGCACTCCATTACATTAAAATATACTTTTGAATCTGGTTTTTGGATGGCAGTTCATAAAGTATATCTGAATACATATCTAAGAAAGGCTTAAATGTTATACAGTACTTTAAAACAGGATGTTTTATACTGTACACACTATATATTTATTCATTATCATTTTAAAGTAAAATTAAGGTAAATTCTGTGAGGTCTTACTGACTTTGGCAGTTTCAATAGGGAAATATCACTTATATCTGAAATAAAGGTGACTACCTTCTGTAGTAAATTAGTTACAAACAAGATTTTCTTCAGCATAAAGTAGGTAAGCTTCATTGCTACTTTTCTTTATCCCTTATTTGACCTAAAAATTACCTGATCTAATTTTGATTTTAAGTATTTTTTGGTTTAGGTTTGTGTGAAAAAGTAAACAGCAAAGTGGCAAAAAGAGCCGGAAAACGTCACTTCCAGAGCTATTACCATATTAGGATAGAAGCTCCAAGAAAAGAAAAAAAAGTGGAGATGGAAGTCTCAGAAAGGGAGGGGAAAAAAAAGAGTATCTGAAGGAGAAAGTGAGGGAGAAAGATCTCCAGGAGATAAGACACTTACCTCAGGATATTTCTCGTCATTGGAGAGAGCAGAGCTCTGAGAAAGATGGGTGATTCCTAAAGAGGCACTGGAGACACGGCTGGCAGCTGCACTGAAAAGTAAACCAAAAAAAAAAAGAGAGAAGAGTGAATTGACTCACTCCCACAAGCTTAGTGAAAAAAACTGAGTGCTGACCACAAGGATTCAAGGCTTCAGGAACCCACCAGATGGAAGGTACACACTCAGGATAGCAAAGTAAAGAGAGAGAAATAACAAGGCTTGAAGAGAAAAGCCTGCTCTGAAAAGAAAAAAAAAAGGAAATAAATGGATAAACCAGAGTTAAAGGGACTTTGTTTACTAACACCAAGTTCAGTCTAACCAAAATTGATAAAGGTTAAATAAGAACAGTATGTAGATAGAATTACGAAGTTGATATAATTGTTATAAAAAAAAGAGAGAGAAAAGGACCACTCCTGTTTAAAGATAACAAAAGTTTGTATAGTGTTATAAAGAATGAAGATAAAGACTAGTGTTAATCTGTATCTGATTGTGAATATATATATCGGCGAGTGTGTGGGAATAATCGAGTGAAGTTTTCCTCTATAATACCGAGATTCTTAATAGAGACACCCAAAGAGCAAAATAAAACAACAAATATATATATATATAACAACATCCCAACAAGTGACATCATAAAGCAGAACATATGATAATAACATCTAAGACGTGGCAGGTGGGAAAGTCGGGGTACTTACAGCTCTTTGGGAGATTATAAAAGGAAACGGAGAGGCAAGATCCACCATCACAGTGGTGCATTGGCTGGGAAGCAATGACAGCCTGATGAGAAGACAGCATGGAGAGACAGCTAAACCCCATGGGGAGTCTAGAGCCTTTACAACAAACCATGCATCTAGTAGGGCACTTACTACAATAACAACAAGCCACTTGACAAATCTCACTTGAAGAAAAATGGATATAGCAACAGACATGGGCTCAACAACACCAAGTTGAATTCAGAGTCCCGAAAATGAACCCACAAGATGACCCAGAGGCCTTCCTTGAAAGCTTCAAAACAGCAGCATTAGCATCCGGGTTAGAGCGCAGTCGGTGGGCCGACAATTTAAGTGTACTCTTGATAGGAAAAGCACAAGCGGCTTATGGGGTGATGGCACGAGGCGAAGCAATGGACTATGATAAGGTCAAGAAAAAGGTTCTGTGTTGTTTAAATATTAACCCAGAAAATTATTGACGGGCCTTCTGCATGAAAAAGAAAAAAGAAGAGAAATCCCTGTGAATTCTGTTGCAACAATTGGCCGATCTGTTAGAAAAGTGGTTGAAGCCACAGGAGGTATCCAAGGTGGAGTTATGTGACCAGATCCTGTTGGAACAATTCTTAATAGATTTAGAGGAAAATACCTAACGTTGGGTGTGGTGTCATTGACCAAAATCATCGGCAGAAGCATTATGCTTGGCTGCGGATTTTGATAGCACTCAAATGGATAACTACTGAGAGAAAGCCTCAAAGTCCAGAACTCCTTAAGTTGGATGAGAGAATGAACAAAAGGAAACTGGAGAAGGGAAGAGACGGACTACAGTATGTTTCAGGTGTGGGAGAATTAGACATATTGCAAGGGAGTGTGCCACTCATCCTCGATTGGGTCTGCGACCAAAGGAAATACCATTCGAAACCCAGATACAAAGAAGTGAGAGGGGTGACAATGGGCAGGTGGAGATGATGGACTGTAGCATCAGGGAGATACATTGGGAAGCATCAAAGGAAAAACCCACTGTGTGGACCCGAGTTGGAGGGAAGAAAATAAAAGCTATATTGGATACTGGATGTTCCCAAACATTGATTTTAATTACCTGGACATCTGCTGGGAGGAACAATCGGCCAGGAAAGACCATTCCAGGAAGTTCCTAGCTGAGATACAGGACCTCCATTTAATCCAGGAGGTGCACGGTCCCACCAGAGGAAACGCCCTGTTGGACCTGGCCCTGGCCACAGGCGATGCCCTGGTAAGGGGCCTCCAGGTTCTTGACCACCTGGGCGATAGCGATCATCACTTGCTGGAATTCACCATCCAGCTCAGGGTGTCAAGGGCCTGCAGCAAGATGGTAGCCCTAGACTTTAGGAGGGCCAACTTCAACAAGTTGAGGAGACTAGTGGGTGAGGCACTGGGGTCCTTGAGGGCAGGGGAACTCAGTGTCCAGGACGAGTGGTCGTTCCTTTAGGAAATGATACACAAGGCCCAAGGAGACTCCATCCCAACAAGATGGAAGGTGGGCAAGAGTGCCCAAAAGCCCCCCTGGCTCATCAAGGGTGTCCAGGAAGGCCTGCTTGCCAAAAAGGCGGTGTACACCCAGTGGAAGGGGGGTGATATCGCCAAAGAGGAGTATACCTCCTCTGCTTGGGCCTGTAGGGGGACTGTCAGGAAAGCTAAGGCGGACATAGAGCTAGGACTAGTGTCCAAGATCATGGATAATAAAAAGTCCTTTTTCAAAGACATAGGGAAGATGAAGAAGTCACCAGGTAATGTGGGGCCCCTGCAAAGTACACTGGGCAATCTGGTGGTTGTGCCAGAGGAGAAAGCAGAACTCTTTAACCAATTCTTCACGTCCGTTTTCTTGTGCAGGGACCAGGACTTCCCCGCTGTGATGCCAGATGGACTCGAGGGGAACGCCTCCAGACCTCAGGTTGGGGAGGACCAGGTTAAAGAGCTTCTGGAGGGGCTGGACGTGTTCAAGTCAGCGGGTCCAGATGCTCTCTACCCCAGGGTGTTGAGGGAGCTAGCTGGGGTTATTGCAGGGCCCTTGGCACGGCTTTACAAGCACTCGTGGTACTCGGGCCAGGTGCCAGATGACTGGAAGACAGCTAATGTGGTCCCCATCTTCAAAAAAGGGAAGAGAGAGGACCCGGGAAACTATAGGCCAGTCAGTCTTACCTCTATCCTTGGGAAACTCTTTGAGAAGATCCTCAAGGAGCACATCTGTGATGGGCCGGCTTCAGGGATGATGCTGAAGGGCAACCAGCACGGTCTCATTAGGGGCAGGTCATGTCAGACCAACATGATTGCCTTTATGATCAGGTCACAAAAGCAATGGATGCAGGTGTGCCGTGGACATAGTCTTTCTAGACTTCAGCAAGGCCTTTGACACCGTCTCCCACCCCATCCTCATTAAAAAACTAGGCAACTGTGGCATTGATGCCTACACAGTCAGATGGATTGCAGATTGGCTCAAGGGTCATACTCAGAGGGTGGTGGTGGACGGGTCATATTCGACCTGGGGGGAAGTGGGCAGCGGAGTCCCCCAGGGCTCGGTCCTGGGGCCTGCACTGTTCAATTTCTTCATCAGCGATTTGGATGACGGGGTGAAATGCAACCTGTTTAAATTCACTGATGATACCAAAATTTGGGGTGAGGTGAGCACGCTAGTAGGGAGAGAAAGACTGCAACAAGACCCGGATACGTTACAGGAGTGGGCTGACATAAACAGGATGCGTTTCAATACTGACAAGTGCAGGGTGCTACACTTAGGCAGTAGAAACCAGCAGCACACTTATAGAATGGGAAACTCCCTTCTTGAGAGCACAGAGGCAGAAAGGGATCTTGGAGTCATTACTGACTCCAAGATGAACATGGGCTGACAATGCGAGGTCACGGTTGGCAGGGCTAACTGGACTTTGTCATGCATCCACAGGTGCATCTCATGTAGAGCCAGGGAGGTGATCCTCCCCCTCTATGCGATGCTGGTCAGGCCACAGCTGGAGTACTGTGTCCAGTTTTGTGCAACCCATTTCAGGAGGGATGTGGACAACATTGAAAGGGTCCAGAGGAGGGCCACCTGCATGATCCAGGGACTACAGGGCAAACCCTACAATGAGAGACTGTGGGACCTGAACTGGTTCAGCCTTCACAAGAGAAGGCTGAGGGGGGATCTGGTGACTGTCTATAAACTCACTAGGGGGGACCAGAAGGGTTTAGGGGAGATACTGTTTCCCCTAGCCCCCCCTGGCATGACAAAGAACAATGGACACAAATTATTAGAGAGTAGATTTAGATTAGACATCCACAAGAACTACTTCACAGTTAGGGTAGCTAGGAGCTGGAACCAACTTCCTAGGGAAGTAGTGCTAGCTCCTACCCTGGGGATCTTTAAGAAGAGGCTTGATGACTACCTGCCTGGACTCATTTGAGTCCAGTCTTTTCTCCTGCCCAGGCAGGGGGTCGGACTTGAAGATCTACAAGGGCCCTTCCAACCCTACTTCTATGATTGATTAGAACCAGAATAGGTCCCCGGGGCTGGGCTCCAAGCGCAAGCGCTGTAAAAATGATTTGTATGCATGGCCAGTTCTCGGTGTACCTCCAAAAGGAAATATCAGGTGGAAATCTTGGACACCACCTGAGAGATGCCAGTAGGTCTAGCCAATGACCTACCTTACCCGATGGTATTGGGCAGAGACTTGGAGGAGATTTATGAAGTCCTAGACACTGTGAGGAGACAAGAAGTCAGAGTAGAAGGTTTAGGCAGAGAGAACAGTGAAGATTACACTGAACCCGATACACTGGATTTGGAGAGTTTAGCAAGCAGCTCCTGCTTTCAAGAGCCTCAACAAGGCAAGGACCTGTTTTGATCAAGACAAACACAGCTGGCTAAGCAGGATGATCAGGTAATTTGCCCAGAGAAATGCCACACATTCCTCAGGTATGAGTTGAGGAAAGGCTTGTTATATAGGATCAAGGGAGGACATATAGAAGGGACAGAGGTACTGCAACTGCTGATACCTCAAAACTACAGGGAACCCCTCTTGAAACTCACTCATATGAATCCATTAGGAGGGCACATGGGAAGAGCTAAAACGGAAGCCAGGCTAACTAAGTGGTGTTTCTGGCCCAGACTGTATGAACACTGTGAGGGGGCCGGGACCCTGAGGGGCCCGGCCCGAGCGGGGAATCACGGAGTTCCGCCCCGCTTCCGGGTCCGGACCCGGAAGCCGGGTGGGGAACTTAAGGTTTCCCGGAACTGGAACCGTGCCGACGCGGGACCGGCGCGGGGAGATAAAAAGGAACCGCCTACCCTGAGCAGAGGAGGACGGAGGCTGCGGCAGGAGCCTGCCCCGGGAGCTGCGGAGCCGGGAGCTACGAGGATGGGAGCTGCGGAGCCGGGAGCGGCGACACCGGGAGCTGCGGAGCCGGGAGCGGCGAGGCCGGGAGCGGCGAGGCCGGGAGCAGCGGAGGCAGGTACAGCCGTGCCGCGTGCCACGTGGCGGGAGCCGGCAGCGGCGAGGCCAAGTGCCGGGGAGCCGGCGGCGGCGAAGCCGGGAGCTGGAGGTCCAGAGGCAGCTGGGCCGGGTGCGGTAAAGCCGGGAGCCGGGCGGCAAGGACCGGCGGCAGAGAGGCCGACCGCCGCGGAGCCAGGAGCGGCGCAGCACCAGCTGGCAAGGCCGGAGGCGGCGGAACCAGGGGGCGCAGCAGGCCCCGAACGGACGGAGGTACAAAAGGGACCGGTGGCCATTGCACCGGAGGAAGCCGGGAAGGGAGGCTGGGTCGGAGGGACCCTCCTCCGGCGGCTGCGGGCCGCGTGGCCGCAGGGAAGAACCGCAGGCAGGGGGGCAGAGTTGTAGTTTCCCCGGGTCGAGAGAGTGAGACCCTGAGTTAGAGACGCCTCAGGACGAGTGGAGCGATCAGCACCAGGGAGACTAGGTGCTGATAGGACTCCTGGGGAGGGCCCAGCGGTGTGGGGGACCCCCCCCCACTGCAGAGCTAAGACGAAGACAAGGGAGCCCCCAACGGAGGCTCCCCTCCTGGAGGACCGGGTGAGGGTGTAGGGGAGGAGGAGCCCTCAGGACCCCTGGACCTTGGAGGTACTGTACCCCACGTGGACCACCAGCTTCCCGGCAAGGGTGAACCCCATATTTCCATCAAGTCGTGGCAGGCGAAAGCGGCAAAGCGGGACGGTCCAACACGTACCCCTCCTCTCCAGGGGACATCCGGGGATCGGGGTCCCACGGTAAGTGGCACACCCCCATCCCCTTACAACTGGTGCATTGGCCGGGAAGTGAGCCCGGCCTAGCTCGGAGAGCACTACAGCACCATGGAGCTCCCTACGAGCGCGGATGTGACGCAGCAGATGCTGCATCTGATGGCCCAGCTGCTACAGCAGCACCAGCAGACTGCCTTACGGCAAGCGAGTGTGCAGGAGCATTTGCTCCAACAGCAGCAGACAAGGGCTGGCCCGTATAGCGGGGAAATGAACATGCCCTGCATGAATCGGGAAGACGACGTCGAGGCCTTCATAGAAACTTTTGAGAGAGCGGCTCTCGCCGCAGGCATAGACTGGACGAAATGGGCCAGTAGGCTGGGAGTCCTGTTAACCGGCCCGGCCCAGGCAGCCTACCGAGCCCTAACCCGCGCCGAGGCCAGCGACTACGAGCGGGTGAAGGCCGAGATTCTACAACGCCTTGACATCACCCCGGAAAAGCACCGACAGGCGTTCCGAGGAAACAAGACCAAGGGCGAGAAAAGCCCCAAGATGTTGTGGCACAGTCTTAGAGATGAAATGATGAAGTGGCTGAGGCCAACGGAGACCACGAAAGAAGAAATATGCGATCAGGTCCTGCTAGAGCAGTTCCTGACGGACCTGGAGGACGACACCCAACAGTGGGTGAGGTGTCATGGCCCCACAACTTCCCTACAGGCTCTACAGCTGGTGGAGCAATATACAGCAGCCCAGGTAGGGCGGCGCCCAGGCCGGGGAAAACCGAGGGCGGAAGACTCCACCCGAAAGGGCGGGGGAAGTAAGGCGGAGAAGACCCCAGGGAACCCGGGTGTTAGTTGCTTCCGCTGCGGCGGCAGGGGACACCTTGCCCGGTCCTCCCCGACCGAAGCCGAGTACCCCCCCGGTAAGGGGGCCCCGCTCCCCAGGGGTAGCAGCAGAGTAGGGGAATACACTCGGGAGGAACCTATGGACTGTGGGGTCGGCGGCAGGGAAGACACCTTCCCCAGGCCCCTGCCGCGAGTAAAGGCCTGGGTGGGGCAGCGACCACTCATGGCCGTAATTGACACCGGATGTGCACAGACCCTAGTCAGACCATCGCTGGTAGAATGGGGGCGCGCCCCGCGGTGCACAGGGATCCACCTAGTCTGCCTGCACAATCAGAGGACGCACTTCGAGCGGCGGATCCTAGAGGTCCGGCTGCATGGAGTTTCGAGACATCTGCCCGTGGGGTTGAAGGAGGATATTTTACACCCCATGATCGTGGGGAGGGACTGGCCGGAGATATACGAGGTGCTGGCCGCTCTCCAGCCTCGAAAGGAACCCCCACAAGGCCTAGCCGGGGAAGAACCCGAACCGCCTTGGCCGGGCCAGCTGGACGGCCTGGCGAACAGTTACCAGTTCTGGGAGGCGCAGGAGGAGGACGCGGAGCTGAGACACTTCCATGAAGAGGCACTCCAACGGGAGCGGCAACCGGTAAGCCCCACAGCGGATCGGGGACAGGGCCCCCGGGTCGAGTTAAGACAGGGTCTGCTATACCGGATTAAGCCCGACCCACAGGCGGGAGGGAAGTCAACTTTTAATTCCCTGCCACTACCGCACACCCTTATTACAACTAGCCCATGGGAACCCAATGGGAGGCCACTTGGGAAAAAGGAAAACAGAGGCCCGGCTGATACGCTGGTGCTTCTGGCCCCACCTATATGAGGACGTGGAGAGGTTTTGTAAAGAATGTCGTCACTGCCAGTTAGTGAACCCCCACAAACCCCCGCGCGCCCCCCTTCAGGTGATGCCCGTTATACGGGAGCCATTCACCAGGGTGGCGCTTGACGTGGTGGGGCCTTTACCACGAAGCACCGCCGGCCACCGGTTCTTACTGGTGCTTATTGATTACGCCACCCAGTTTCCGGAGGCGATTCCCTTACGGATGGTGACGGGCTCCAAGGTGGCTGAGGAGCTTATGAAGTGGGTTGCCCGCTTCGGGATCCCGCGAGAAATCGTGACTGACCAGGGAAAGAACTTTATGTCGGCTGTAATGGCAGCCATGTGCAAGGTGCTCCACGTCACCCACCTAAAAACGTCAATTTATCATCCCCAAACGAATGGCTTGGTCGAGCGTTTCAACGCGACACTGAAAGGGATGCTCCGGCGCTGCACACAGGAAGATCCAGCCAGGTGGGATTTGTTGGTACCACCCTTGCTGTTTGCAGTACGGGATGCCCCACAGGCCTCTACGGGCTACTCCCCTTTCAGCTTGGTCTTTGGGCACCAACCCCGAAGTTTGTTGAACATCCTAAGGGAGAGCTGGGAAAGCGGCGCGCGAGGGGGTCGTCAGGTGGCGGAATACGCACAGGAACTGCAGGACAGACTCCACAAGGCCCAGAGAGCAGCCCACGACAACCTCAAACAGGCCCAGAGACAGCAAAAGGACCGATACGACCAGGGAACCCGGAAGAGAGAGTTACAGCCCGGACAGAAGGTGTTGGTGATGCTGCCCAGCTCTCATAGTAAGTTCGAGACGCGGTGGCAGGGGCCGGCCCGGGTCGTTAGACGAACCGGCCCGGTCAATTATGAAGTCCAAAGGGAGGGCCATCCGAGGGCGTCCCAGGTCTTGCACATCAACCTACTGAAGGAGTGGCAAGAGCCGCACGGGCTCCTTCTAGAAATGGACCGAGAGCCGGTAGATGGGGAGTGTCAAGAGGGGGAGACTGGGCCCAAGACCCGGGAAGGGGGACCACTTGGGGAAGAGACGTCCCTGTCCCCTTCCCAACAGAAAGAGTTACAACAGCTAATCGTAGAGTTTGGGGATGTGTTTTCAGAGACCCCGGGGAAGGCTAGAGGCGTGGAGCATAATATCCTGACGCCACCAGCCCAGATTGCCAGGGAAAAGTGGCGGCGCATTCCTTTTTTTCGGCGCCAACCGATTAGAGAGGAGCTTAATGGCATGCTGGCCCAAGGCATCATCATGCCTTCCCGCAGCCCCTGTCAAAGCCCGTTGGTGGCGGTGACAAAGCCGGACGGCAGCTTAAGGCGGTGCGTTGACTTCCAGAAAGTGAACGCCATCACCCAGTTTGACGCATTCCCCATGCCTCAGATAAGTGAACTGGTGGAACGTATCGGGCAAGCCAATTACATCTCCACCCTGGATTTAGCAAAGGGGTATTGGCAGATTCCCCTGCGAAGGGAGGATCAGCCTAAGACTGCCTTTGGGACCCCCTGGGGCCTCTATGAATTCAAACGGATGCCGTTCGGGTTGAATGGGGCCGCCGCAACCTTCCAAAGGTTAATCGATTGGATACTAGCACCCCACCAGGAATATGCCGCCGCCTACCTCGATGACATCGTGATCTTTACCAAGACGTGGGAGCAACACCTCCAGGCCCTGAGACAGGTCTTGCAAGAGTTACGAGGTAAGGGCCTGAAGGCCAACCCAAAGAAATGCGCCCTTGGAAGGTCAGAGACTAAATATCTCGGCTTCCAAGTAGGCAAAGGGCTGGTAAGACCTTTACGGGATAAGGTGGCGGCACTGCGGGACTACGAGGCCCCGGCAACCAAGCGGCAGATGCGGGCCTTTCTGGGGCTCGCCAGCTATTACCGGCGGTTCATTCCCCGGTTTGCGGAACTGGCGAATCCCCTGGTAGATACCACCAAGGGGAAGGAACCACCACGCACCAACTGGACTCCAGAGAGACGCAAGGCGTTCAACGAGCTCCGACAAGCCTTGTGCCGGGGAGCGGTACTCCATACCCCTAACTTTAACGCCCCCTTTATCCTACAGACGGATGCCTCAGCGTACGCCCTGGGAGTGGTCCTCTCGCAGGAGGTGGAGGGAGTCGAACGCCCCGTGGCATTCGCCAGTCGCCGTTTGAACGAGCACGAACAGAGGTACTCTACAATTGAACGGGAGTGTCTCGCCATCCATTGGGGTATAGACTATTTTCGGTACTACTTATTGGGCCGAGAATTTCATTTAATAACTGATCACGCCCCGCTACGGTGGCTCAACTCGGCTAAAACCGAGAATGCCCGGATAATGAGGTGGGCCCTGGCACTCCAGCCCTATCAGTTTAAAATCGGGTATAAACCCGGTGGCAGCAACACCGTGGCAGACTTTTTGTCTCAGTGGGGGGAGATAGAGAATACCCACGAGCCCTTGGTACCGCCCTGTGCGGACGGGGAGAAGCCCTTGGGGGGCGAACATCGCACAGGAAAGGGATCGCCTAGCGGCGTCTCGAGGGGTGGGGTGTGTGAGGGGGCCGGGACCCTGAGGGGCCCGGCCCGAGCGGGGAATCACGGAGTTCCGCCCCGCTTCCGGGTCCGGATGCGGAAGCCAGGCGGGGAACTTAAGGTTTCCCGGAACTGGAACCATGCCGACGCGGGACCGGCGCGGGGAGATAAAAAGGAACCGCCTACCCTGAGCAGAGGAGGACGGAGGCTCCGGCGGGAGCCTGCCCCGGGAGCTGCGGAGCCGGGAGCTACGAGGATGGGAGCTGCGGAGCCGGGAGCGGCGACACCGGGAGCTGCGGAGCCGGGAGCGGCGAGGCCGGGAGCGGCGAGGCCGGGAGCAGCGGAGGCAGGTACAGCCGTGCCGCGTGCCACGCGGCGGGAGCCGGCAGCGGCGAGGCCAAGTGCCGGGGAGCCGGCGGCGGCGAAGCCGGGAGCTGGAGGTCCAGAGGCAGCTGGGCCGGGTGCGGTAAAGCCGGGAGCCGGGCGGCAAGGACCGGCGGCAGAGAGGCCGACCGCCGCGAAGCCAGGAGCGGCACAGCACCAGCCGGCAAGGCCGGAGGCGGCGGAGCCAGGGGGCGCAGCAGGCCCTGAACGGACGGAGGTACAAAAGGGACCGGTGGCCATTGCACCGGAGGAAGCCGGGAAGGGAGGCTGGGTCGGAGGGACCCTCCTCCGGCGGCTGCGGGCCGCGTGGCCGCGGGGAAGACCCGCAGGCAGGGGGGCAGAGTTGTAGTTTCCCCGGGTCGAGAGAGTGAGACCCTGAGTTAGAGACACCTCAGGACGAGTGGAGCGATCAGCACCAGGGAGACTAGGTGCTGATAGGACTCCTGGGGAGGGCCCAGCGGTGTGGGGGACCCCCCCCCCACTGCAGAGCTAAGACGAAGACAAGGGAGCCCCCAACGGAGGCTCCCCTCCCGGAGGACCGGGTGAGGGTGTAGGGGAGGAGGAGCCCTCAGGACCCCTGGACCTTGGAGGTACTGTACCCCACGTGGACTGCCAGCTTCCCGGCAAGGGTGAACCCCATATTTCCATCAAGTCGTGGCAGGCGAAAGCGGCAAAGCGGGACGGTCCAACGCGTACCCCTCCTCTCCAGGGGACATCCGGGGATCGGGGTCCCACGGTAAGTGGCACACCCCCATCCCCTTACAAACACATTGAAGACTATTGCAGAGCCTGCCCAAGTTGTCAGAGGGTCAGCCTTCAAAAACCCACATGGGCTCTCTTACAATCCATGCCAGTGACAGGAGAGCCATTCTCCCATATAACCCTGGACATGGTTGGACCCTTAGCAAAAAGAGTGACGGGTTACCAATTCATACTTGTCTTGATAGACTATTCCACTCGGTTTCTGGATGCCATCCCATTGAGAACAGTCACTGGGCCTCCAATAGCAGAAGAATTGCTTAAGTGGGTATCCCGCTTTGGTATTCCTAGGGAGATCTTTATGGACCAAGGGATGAATTTTATGTCCCAGGTTATACAGCATCTGTGCCAAGTATTAAAAATAAAACACTTGTGAACCACAGTTTATCACCCCCAAACCAATGGGTTAGTGGAGAGATTAAACAGAACCCTTAAAAATATCATGCGTAGATGTACACAAAAGGAGCCGCAGAAGTTGGACTTGGTCATACCCCCTCTGTCATACATGGTACGGGAAGCCACACAATCATCCTTAGGGTTTTCCCCATTCAAGTTGGTTTATGGGCATTGACCCCAAAGCCTGATGGATGTGGTCTGAGAGGGATGGGAAGAAGGAGGAACCCCAGGAGTGAGGCCATCTGAATACATCAAGGAATTGAGAGAATGGTTATGAAAGGCAGACAATTTAGCCCAAGAAAATCTCCAACAAGCCCAATAGAAACAAAAAACTAGGTACTACCAAAATATGAGTGAAATGGACTTACAACAGGGACAAAAAGTGTTAGTCTTATTCCCAGATTCTACAAGTAAATTTTTAACTTGTTGGCAAGGTCCATTCAAGATATCCAGGCTTGTTGGACCTGTCGACTATGAGGTTCTTCGCTCTAGACAAAAAAAGGAAAAACAAATTTTTTATGTCAATTCATTAAAACGGTGGAAAGAGCGAGAAGGTTTAGTAGCTTCCTCTATGAGATGGCAAGCAGAAAATGAGGGTACAATGAATAGGGAACAACAAGTCAAGAAGTCTGTCTAGGAACCCAGTTGATGGCACAACAAAGAGATCAATTAAAACTGCTTATACGAGAATTTGGAGACGTGTTTAACGAGAATCCCGGCTGTGCTACAGGGATTAGCCATAACATTGTTACACCAGAAGGAAGGGTAATAAGGGAAAGATGGTGGAGAATCCCGTATCATAGATAAGAAGTAGTGAAGGCAGAGATAGACAGGATGTTATAGCAAGGAACAATAACAGAATCCTGGCACCCAAGGCGAAGCCAATTGGTAACTGTTCCAACACAAGATGGGTCCCTTCTATTTGTGCATTGACTTTCGTAAATTAAATGCAATTTCAAAAAGTTCAGTCCAACCAAACTGATAAAGGTTAAATAAAAACAGTATGTAGATAGAATTACAAAGTTGATATAATTGTTATAAAAAAAAGAGAAAAAAAGGACCATTCCTGTTTAAAGATAATGAAAGTTTCTATAGTGTTATAAAAAATAAAATTAAAGACTAATGTTAATCTGGATCTGATTGTGAATATATATATCAGCAAGTGTGTGGGAATAATCGAATGACGTTTTCCTCTATAATACCAAGATTCCTAATAGAGACACCCAAAGAGCAAAATAAAACAACAAATACATATATAACAACCCTCCCGAGAAGTGACATCATAAAGCAGAACATAATAACATCTAAGACGTGGGAGGCATTACAGCTCTTTGGGAGATTATAAAAGGATACAGAGAGGCAAGGTCCACCATCACAGTTTGAAAGTACTTTTTACTGTTAAACTTTGCCCAGTGCAATGGTTGCATAAGGATATGGAATATTATTTTTCCTTCAAATGTTCTATATAACTGGAAGTTGGAGGAAGAAACACTCAGGACTTTCAAAATAAAATAATTGATTAAATTAATTTCAACTTGAGGTGGGAAGTCATCAAATCTGCCTTAATACCAGAAAAGACTTTTTCTCTTGTAAGCTGAAGCTCTGATATCATATCTCCATTTCATAGTTTTCATGAAAATGCAATATATTATGTCTAGATATATTTTAATAGTTTCCTAATAGATTGAAAAGCCAGATCATTAGTATTGTGAAGAACTAGGCTACTTTACACAAGGCCTATGTCAGTTTATGAAGTTCTATAGCTTTAATACAGTTTTTGTACTAGGCTGATTCTGCAAATTTGGGGTACTCTGCAAAGCCAAACTCACTGGGCTTCCTAGCTACAACTTTCAATGTGCTACCTCCTCCGCTTTCCCTGCCCCAATTTTCCATGTTACTCTAAGTATAGAAAATAAAAGAATATATCCAGAACAGCTTTGTATTTGGTAGAGAGTGAAATGGGAATTTTGTAATGAATGGAGGGTTAGTGCTAAATAAAAAGAGGACACAGCCTGCAACATGTTCCAGCCAAGTTCAAGGAAAATATAGAGACATCCTAATTCCCCCAAGGATAAAGATAGCTTACTACAGAGCTCTCAGTCAACATGAATCAGCTCAGTACTCAACAATGAGCATGGCAGTAAGCAACGCAGTAAACATCAGCTAGTATTTCAACCAGCCCCTTGTGACTTCTGGTTTGGCAGCCTCATTTGGATTGGTCCTGTCTTTCTACTAATGTTTTGCTGTTCATGGCACTAAACTTGATTTTTCTCACTGTTGTGTACAGTATAAATATGTTTGCCCCATTACCTTATATGGGTCAGTGGCTCCAACAATCACCCTTTTCTAGCAATACATTTTTAATCATAACAAAGCCATAGCTGCCAAAAACTATTTTTTTTAAATCTGTATATATAATAATGGATGAATGAAAGCAAATATCCTCAGTTCTTTGGGGTCCAGCTCCAGTGAGAGACGCACAGGCAGAAACCTATCATGCCCCTGTGGACCCCGTCCTTGACCCCCAGCACAGCTGGGAGGTAAGTGGGGCCTGCAGTGGGTGGGAATTAGACAGCTGTGGGAGGCAGCTGAGAAGAGCCGAGGAGGTTCATGCCCCCATCCAGCTCCTACTTGGCCCAGCCCCCCAGGGAGCCATGTGACCAGAGCCTTGTGAATAGAGCGCACAAAATAGATATGGTCTGGGCCCAGTGAATGAGTTAGCATGAGAGTTCACACAGGAGGATAAGCAGGAAGGGCATGAGGCTCTAGGTGGTAAGCCTGAAGAGAAGGGTCTGCACAGCAGTAGCCCAGACTACTACCTGCACTATGGTGGAGATATGCCATGCCCCAAAGCTCCCTTCCATGACTGGACCAGCGCCCCCTTTCCCCCACAACCTGGTACCTTCCAGTCCTCCACCCAGGAGGAACCCATAGTTCTGGCCTCCACTAAGATGGGGCCCTTGGCTTTCATCTGTGTGGGTGGCCTGGCACATGGGATCAGGAGAAATGACACCTCCCCTTGTGAGGTTTGTTCCATATTGGAGTCTTTGGAGTGAGGGGAAACTCCAAAATGTGGTGCAGAGGCTGTGTGCCATCATGGATAGTGAAGGGGAGACTCCTACTGCTAGGCTCTTCACCCAAAGAAAAAAGAGGGAAGAGCTAGGTTGCCTGCCAGGACAAAGGTGGACAAGAGGAGCTCCCATACTGTCCAGCCAGGGGTTTAGACGAAGGTTGTCTTTGGCTCCAAGACTCGTTGCACTAGGGTCACCTGCCCCCTGGATCTCCACAATAGGTACAAACCCCTTGCAGCACTGATAGAACCAGCAGAGCTGACAGCTCCTGCACGTGAGGAACAAATACAACCAGCTGCCATCCCCAACAAGAAATGTGGAGTGGTCATCCTCTTGAGGGGGACAGAGGGAGCAATCTGCAACCCTGATCCCTTAGCCTGTGAGGTCTGCTGCCTCCCAGGGGCCTGTATCTGGGATGTAGCTGATAGGATCCCAAAACTTATCCAGCCCTCCAACCACTATGCCATGCTCCTTATCCATGTGGGCACAAATGACATGACTCAGAGCAATCCCAGCCAGGTTATGAACAGGGCTCTGGGAGTGGCACTCAAGGGGTTGGAGTTGCTCCTCAATCCTTCCAGTTATGGGCTGAGGAGGTAGAGACAAAGTGTAGTGAACAGAAGGCTGTGGTGCTGGTGCCATCATGAAGGCTTTGGCTTCTATGACCACGATCCACACTTCAGAGAGAGAGGCAGCGGTTTGTTGGGAAGGGATGGCCTCCACCTCACTCCATTGGGGAAGAAGCTCTTCTCAGCCAGCATAACTGACCTGCTTGACCAGGATTTAAATTAAGTTTGCCAGGGGATGGGCAAATAACCACTAGTGCAAACCCACTAAGCATCAACCACAAAATCAGCATATCACATTGCCCAAAGGAACCCCCTCCCTCCTTAGACCAGGGGTGGGGCTTTTCTAGGAGTGCAGGGATGCCTAGGGCCTCCAATGGCAGACTCAATTGCCTGTACACAAATGCCAAGACCCTGAGGAGCAAACAGGAGGAACTGGTCCTTCTGCTAAATGGTAATGACTAGGATCTCGTAGGGATAATGGAGACCTGGTAGAACTCCACCTATGACTGGACTACAGGTATAGACTATAGCTTGTACAGGAGAGATTGTATTGAAAGAAAGGGTGGGGATGTAGCTCTTTGTGAGGGAGCAGTACACTTTCCTACAAGTAGAGATTGGCACCCAAGGAAGGTGACTTGAGACCCTCTGGGTTAGAGTACAAGGGGAACATGGTAAAGGGAATATAATGGCAGGAGTCTACTACAGACTTCCAAATCAGAAGCAAGAGCTGGACCACGAATTTGCTAGGGAACTGGCTGAGGCTGCATGCTCTCAGTGCATGGTTGTCATGGGAGACTAACTACCTAGACATCTGGTGGGAAGAGCACTCAGCCAAATCTGATCTGTCACAGCTTCCTCACATGCATGGATGAGTTCTACCTGTCTCAAGAAGTTTACAGGCTGACAAGAGGTAAGATGCTGCTGGACCTGGTACTGGCCAAAGGGTGTGATCTAGTCAGTGGCCTAATAATTGAAGGGAAGCTGGGAGACAGTGGCCATGAGTTGATCACTTTCACTATCCATTGCAAAGCTGGAAAGTCATTCCTCAACCATAGGAAAGCCAACTTTCATAAGCTCAAGAGGCTAGTTATTAAGACCCTGAGAGGCCATGATCTGACAGGGAGGAGAATTCATGATGAGTGGTTGCCCTTTAAGGAAGTGATCCTTGAAGCACAAGGGAAGTCCATGCTAGTCTGTAGGAAAAGTAGTAAAAGGGCTCAGCAACCCTCTTGGCTCAGTAGGGAACTAATGGACCTCCTGCATCTAAAAAGGGAAACTTATGAAGGATGGAAAACAGAAACACCACTAAGAAGGAGTATTCAGCACTGATCTGCACTTCTAGGGAGCGAACTAGGAAAGCCAAGGCTGTAACCGAACTCCAACTGGCTACACAAATCAAGGACAATAAAAAGTCCCTCTTCAGATATGTGAGAAATCAGAAGAAAAATAAGGGCAACTTTGGACCCCTGCTAAAGCAAATGCGGCAGCTGATAACTGACACCCGGAAAAAGTCAATTTGCTTAATGATTACTTTGTGTTGGTCTTTCACCATCCCAAAGGGACCACCCTGCCTGACAAGATACAGGATCACCAGGGTAAGGGTGAATATACACCCACCGTTGGTGTAGATCTTGTGAGGGAGCATCTTGAGAGTCTGGGCACCCACAAATCAGCTGGTCCAGATAGATTGCACCCAAAAATGCTAAAGGAACTGGCTGACATTTATAGTGCAGCCACTGGCAAGGGTATTTGAGTACTCATGGCACTCAGGCAAGGTACCTGAAGATTGGAAGGGGGCCAATGTGGTGTCTATCTTTAAGAAAGGGAGGAAGGAAGATCCAAAAATCTACAGGCCAATCAGTTTTACTTCAATCCCTGAAAAGATTTTGGAAAAAATCATCAAAGAAATCATTAATGACAGGCTAATGGAAGGCAACATTCTGAGGGATAGCCAACACAGCTTTGTTGTGGGTAGGTCTTGGCAGACCAATCTCATTTCCTTCTATGACCAGGTGTCACAGGACCTGGACAAAGGAGGAGGTTGATAAAAAAGCCTTTGAGCTGGTGTCCCATGCTATCCTCATGGCAAAATTGGAGAACTGCGGTCTTGACAACCCTACAGACTGATGGCTGGAGAACTGGCTCTGAGGTCAGATCCAGAGAATGGTAGTTGATGGAACCAAATCAACATGGCACTCAGTGACTAGACGTGTCCCCTAAGGCTCTGTTCTCAGACCTGTACTCTTTAATGTCTTCATAAACAATCTGGACTCTTTTGCCAGAAGCAGACTAGCTAAGTTCACCGATGACACCAATCTATGTGGAAGAGTGTCCACACTTGAGGATAGGCTGGTATCCAGACCAACCTCAACAGGCTTGCAAGCTGGATGGATGAAAACCTGATGGAATGCAAGGTGCTCTACCTCGGGAGAAAAAGCCCCTATCACACTTACAGGATCGGCAGTGCTACACTCGCTAGCACCATGACTGAAAGAGACTTGGGGGTCATGATTGACCACAAGATGAATATGAGCCACCAATGCAATAGCACACCTGGCAGAGCAAACAAAAGTCTCTCTTGCATCTACCAATGCATCTCAAGCAAGACCCAGGAAGTCATTCTGACACTGTACTTAGACTTTTTGAGGCCACAACTGGAGTACTGCATCCAGTTCTGGGATCCACACTTTAAGAAGGACGTAGAGAAGCTTGAGAGAGTCCAGAGGAGAGCCATGCACATGATCAGAGGGCAAGAGAGCAGGCCTAAGAAGAGAGGATGACAGTCATGGGCCTCTTCAACCTGGAGAAGCAGGCTCAGGGGTGACTCAGTGACAACCTAAAAGCACATAAGGGGTGTGCATCAGGAACTGGGAGAAGGTCTGTTCACCAGGGCACCCCAAGGGAAAAAAGGTCTAATGCTCACAAACTCCTGGAAGATCATTTCAGGCTGGACATAAGGAAAAACTTCTTTCCTGTCTGAGTCCCCAGGGCCTATAATAGACTCCCCACAAAGGTGGTGCAAGCACCTATCCTGGACACTTTCAAGAAATATTTGGATGCCTACCTTGCTGGGATCCTTTGACCCTAGCTGACTTCCTGCCCCTTGAGCAGGGGGCTGGACCCAATGATCTTGCAAGGTCCCTTCCAGCCCTAATGTCTATGAAACCTATGAAACTTCAGCTGTTTATTTAAGGGTCTTAAGCATACCTGGGTCTGAAGATCAAGGCAGCCCAGGAAGGATGTACCAGAGTATCTTTACTGGTATATTTCTGGGTATGGAGCATACCTACAGGATACAACTCAGAGGATACTTGGGAATGGGCTGGCTAGTATATACTGCCACTGCACTGTAGACATTCTCTAAGAGACCAGAATATGATTTGCATGTCTCTTACATTAATCTACACAGCGTGTAGACACTTACTGTGGAGTACAAGACACTTACTGTGGAGTTGCCTAATTAGCTCCACGGTAAAGCATCACTGTTAACACAAGTGGCACTATTAGGCCAGAGTAAACTAATTAATTCCACCATAGGATAGTACCACCCACCACAAGTACTATTCTGCAGCAGAGTTATTTACTCTGCTGCAACACATGTGTAGACAGTGATTGGGGGTGCCAAAGGCATGAGGGTGATACAGAGTGGGGCTGCCTGCTGGCTAGCCCTGTACTATAGCACCCTTGTGACCCAGCCAACCCCCCTGCAGCACATTGAGCCAGGCAAGAGCAACCCTGTGCTGGCAGGCTAGCCCCCTGTACCCCCTTCCAGTTGGAGCTGTGCTGCATCAATCAGTGTGCTGTAATCTCAGCGTCAAATGTAAATACTGCACCCAGGAGCAATACACTCCAGTGCAAATTACACCGGAGTTTATTGTGTTGCATTAATATTCACATGTAGGTGTGCCCACAGAAATCAAGTTATTAACAGGGGACAAATACCAGTTTTTATAAACTACACACTTGGAATACTCTCCCTGATCTTCTTAACTTCTGTCTTAGTTCTGCAACCACTAATGTCAATGAAAAATTACCTATTGATTTCAGTGGTACAGAACTCAACCTACATCCTTCATTCACATCTCCTATGTAAATTTTGTCTGTCTTGAAGCATTCAAGAAGTAAGGGGAAAAAATGGAAACAAGTAAGCAACAAAGCTAAAAAATGTTACCTTCTAGGCAAATACATTCCATAAACCCACATGACTTTGGGATTGCACTCCTCTTTTCCTCTTTCCTTTGTTCCTCCTCAACCTCATTGTGCCTCTGGCTATTTATGACCTTACATTACTATTCCTTGTTTTTGTGAGAAGATTTAGAGAGTATTTGGGTAGCTGAAATTAAAAAGATTTGTGAAAAGTTCTTATCTTTTATGGGTTTTTAATTATTATTGTTATGTAAACTGTTTAATCGTTTATTATTGTTACATATTTGTATTACATTACAATGCAATTTTGTCTATTTGTATTAAAGTAGTGTCATGTCACTGATGAGACTTCCACTGTTGTAGCTGCTGTACAAAACACAGAATAGACACAGTCTGTGTCTTAAAGTACTTTTAATCTAAGATGACAGACAAAACAATGGACACTGAAGATGTGGAAAAATAGGGTGGGGTGGTGGGGAATGGACACAAGAATACCAAAAGCTTAAGCTTTCCATTTCCTTTGGGCGATGGGGAAACACCTGGGTGGACTGGTGGACAGACACACACAAAACCAGGGAAAATTCCTTTTTTTTTTTTTCAACAAAAGTGTTCATCAAAATGGCATTTTCTGAGAATGAAAACACTTCTGAATGACAAAATTAACTAATGTTGAATATCTGCAAGCCAGGCAGCTGGATAAAAACTGTTCCTGATTTCTTTCTCAGAGAAGACAAGAAAGTTAGTGAAAGCCTGAAACACCTCTTGTATGGGCAATTTTATGAGGCTGAGACCCTGAATCAAGAAAACATGTAAGCACAACCTCAAACCCAGCCTTATTAAGGGCAGGACGTAGCATTTGCCCAGGGAATTTTTCCAGCACCAAGGCCCAGAAAGAAGCTTGCTTTTATTTTTGTTAATTTGGACACCTGAATTTGCTTTTCAGTGGGTTTTTTGGTTGTTGTTATTTTGCTTTGGTTTTTTTTTACTTACCATAAAGCAATAACTATACTGTCAAAAGAAAAGATAATAGAGGCCTATATTCTCTGTGGGTGCCAACATATTTAAAATGTCTATCTAGAGTACAGTGAAAATCTTGTAAGTCAGGGGGTGGAAATCCCTGCTGGGAGCACCTGTGTTGCACAGTCTCTGTTGCTAAGGGCACTTTTCTTATTGCAGAATATAAATCAACTTTTACTATTTAACTCTTTCATGGTACTCTGTTTATGAAAGTTGTAAATGAGGACACAAAAAAAAAATGTAAGAATATATTTCAGAATGAAAAATTTACAGCTCATAACAGATGGCTACTCCCTCAACCAAATTCCTGTAATTGTAAAAATCAGACTCTAGACTTTACAACTACAGCCTTACCTATCTTCAGGAGTAGAGAAGCATAGAGTAAAATACAGATGTTCTCAAACCAAATAAGTGCACGCATTCTCGATCAAATTACAGCCAGTATTAGATGGCACAATCATTTTTAGGCAGGGATAACTTAAACAATGATTTCAGCTGGGCATCATTCCATCTACATTACTATTAAAAACCCAGCAAAACATATTTGTTTTCAAGTTAAAATCTCTGCATTAGAGTTAAAATGGTGATTAAGAGTGCTATAAGGTTGGAGAATAAACCAGAAAGCAGAAGGAGCGTAAGTAGGGAGTGAGGAAATTAAAATTAAGTAGTAGAAAATGTAGGCTGAATACCATAGCATAACCAAGGGAGATAACAGGACACCAGCCTCAGGCACCAACTTAGATGGGCACCAGAATGATACCCCCCTCCAAAAGTCTTTCCCACGGCAGCCGTATCCGTGTTCTCAGTGGTGTACTTGGGGTGGGGGAAGAGAATGGGACACTGTGGAAGGCCTCCAGTTCCAGCAGTCCAAGCCACAACAGCAGCTGCCAGCTGAGTGCAGAGAGCCAGGGCAGGTACGGTACCACTTCCCACCCCTTTCCTACTGCCCCCCATTCTCCAATCATTGGACATAAATCCCGCAACTCTGCCCCCCTACCCCGGATATTTGAAGATCTCACCTCTACCTTTCTGGATAAATATCAGGAAAAAAGCTTTTTAACAACAAGTTTTGAAGACAGTGGAATCCTTTCCAGGAAAAGTGATGAAAAGGACACAGTCCCTGTTGTAATGCGTATTGAAATTATTTGAAGGCATATTTAAGATATAATATTGACTTGATCATCCAGTGTGGTGCACTTGGTACAACTTTCTAAATTCTAGAAAGATTTACCAGGACATAGTGTACGCATATAGAGTACCTTTCTAGATTATATTCACATCATTCTCCCTATCTAACAAATGTGTTAGTTTATCAAAGAAGATCACATCTGGCGCAACCGTGATCGTTCTTTCATCTTCCAAATACTTACAGATTGATTAAATTTTTCCTAGGAATTTTGTCTGATACCAAAGTCAGGCTGACTAGTCTATAAACCCCTCTTTTTTTTCCTCTTTTTCAAGATGGGCACTCTATCAGCCCTTTTCCAGTCCTCTGGGAGTTTGCCTATCATCTGTCTTCATGCAACTATTTTTGCCAGTGGTTCTGAGACTTCTTCAGCTAGTTTCTTCATCATGTTGGGATAAATTCTTTTCTAGTCCTTCTGACTTAATTCAATTCAAATTTGTCAAAAGTTCCCTCATGCATTTGTTGCTTATTCTGAACAGTAGCCCTTTCCTTTATTTGTTACTACCCATTTTGCCAGTAGTCAGTAGTATGGTCTCAGGGATTTTTTGTTGTCTACAAGGCATAAAGCAAAGTAGTCACTGAACAGATGTGTCTTGTTTGTGTCATCTGTTAATTGGTAACTCTGAAGAGCAGAACCACTGCCTCTAACCCTTCTTTTCCATATGACATATTTGTAGGGCCTCGTGTTGTCTTTTAACACCTATTGTTAGTTGCAACTAACGTTTTGTCTTTGCTTTCCTGGTTTTCTCCCTATTTATACTATTCTTTTATCTGCTTCCTTATAGTGATGTGCCTACCCTTCAAGTATTTTTTGATTTTCCAAGGGCTGAAAAGCAACATATATAGCTACATCAGTCTTTCCAGAATGCCAGCCTTCCTGGACTCATGTCTTTTAATTTGTCTAATTCTGTGAATTTGTTGAAATTTGCCTTGATAAAGTCCAAATTCCTTGTTTTTATTTTCTTGTTATTTCCTTTCTTAAAATTATAAATTCTCTTATGTTTTTAACAGTTTAAAAAAACCTTCAGGTTCACTATTAAGTCAACCTTGTTGGTCAGAACCAGTCAGAGGTACCCCTTAGTGTTTCATCAACTTTCTAAACTAGAAAGTTGTCCTTTATGTACTTTAGGAACTTGCTGGACATCCTGTACTTCATTGTATTTTTCTTCCAAAATATATCAGGGAAGTTAAAACCCCTAGTACTACTAAAGTATGTCTTTTAGATTTCCTTATTGCCTGTTTGAAGAATGCCTCATCTGCTTCATTTTTTCTGGTTTGCTAATCCCCACATTAGCATCACTACTGTTTGTTTTGTAGCAAACCCCCCAGGTTTTTATTTTTTTTTTAACTTAAAAATATATTCCCTCCCCTTCCCCAACCATTTCTGATTTTCTCTCTGCCCTCTCTATCACTTATAAGTAATTATAAGTAGTCATAGGTAAGATAATTTCTTGTATGTTATTATTGTAATAAGCCCCTTTATATATTGTAAATAGTGTTCTGTTATTTTTGTATTGATTTTTCCTGTTTTATATTGTATTATATTGTATTCCTATTGTTTTTCCATTGATTTTTATTGTTTCATATTGATATTGTATGGCTTAGGCCTGTGTCTGTAAAGTTAACCAAAGCATTATCAAGTTTCCATTTTGTAATGCCAAGCCTCCATCTTGTGTCCCCTGCATGAGCATACCCTATTGTATAGTATGTTGCAACTGTGAGGCATACCTACCCCTCCTATGTAAATTGGTTTCTGAATAAATGGGAATGAATGAGGGTGCTTGAGGCATAATGGTATCAGGCCTCTGCTAAATGACCAGTAATGACCAGACCATCAATTCATTCAACCACCCAGCCATTGCCTTGCATTGACTCACCCAGGAACCACAGACATTACCCAGGAACAGAGACAAAACCCAGCATTTGAAAGATAAAGAAGCTACAGGAACCCAACATTTGGAAGATAAAGACCCTACAGAAACCAGCAACCCCACCATTGTATCCCACCAGACAAGGAGGACACCTGGACCTGCACATATGCATCTGAGGACTGTCCCTTGCCTGAGTATGTCCTTCCCATAGGAGATACACCCTATAAAAGGGGTAGTAGAGTGTGGACTCCTTGGGATGCCTTCTCCATCTGGACCACCACTATGCCATGTCATCTATCCACCCAGAGGCCCTGCCAGCAACCCCCCTCTGGATAACACCTTGCTGGAGAAGACCCTGACTGGCCATCGAGGATCAGCTACAGCCAAGGATAGGTAGCTATCACCCACCTTCTTTCCCCAAGCAAAGGACCTGCATACCTTGACTTCATTCCTTCTACCAAGCCTTTTCCTCTCCTGCTTTCATTGTGTGAGCATGTGGGAAAGAGTGTTTGTGTGTGTGTGTGTGTGTGTATACACCAATAATTTTGTGCTCTGTATAGTGCATTACCCATTAAATAAAACTGATATTTTTGGAACTCTGAGTTGGGTTTGTCTTTCTGCAGTCCCAGTCTTGCTCTAATCTCTGCTCCCTGTCCCTGTGACCCTCATCCAGTCTCTCTCTCTCCCCAGCTTCTGTGATAGCTTCTACCCTACTGCCCCTTACCTCCAGCTCTGCCGCTTTTCCTTGTCGCAGCTCCGGCTTTCTCTCTCACCTCTGCCCAGGGCCCCAAGTAAACCCAAGTAACACTGGGGCATCGTGACCCCAAGTAATCCTGAGTCCAAGTTACCCCAAATGCCCCCTACTGTTAACACACGGCCACAGAATTATGTGTTTGTGTATGTACATATGTGTATGAGCCCATGGAGTGTTTGTGTAGTTTGTGTGTGTATATATAATTTTGTATCATGCCCTCCTGCTTAACAGTGCAATATTGAGATCCTGAGTGTTGATCTGGCACAAGTTAAGTCAAGCTTGTTTATTTGTTTTTTCTACCTTTATCTTTACTTACCTATACTCAACAGATCTACCTCTCGCCTTCTTGGATCTCAGAGCAAGCCCTGGACCTGCTTACAAGACAAAGTGTCCCCAGTTCAGGGAGGTGTGTATGGAGCTATGAGTGGCCATTCTTCAACTCCACAGAATGGAGAAAGCAGCAGGGCAAAGCCCCCTGTCTACTCTTCAGACCGAGGCCTCTGGTATAGGAAGTGACAGTGAGCAATGAGCATCTTCTCCTCAGTTTCTCAGGACTTTGCCCTGCTTCTTCACTCCCCATCTGGCCAGACTTTGCAATGACCCCTGTCCATTCCTCTCTGCTGGGCAGACCCCAGTCTGGGGAAGCACTGGAGGCATAACTCTTCTTCTCCACTCCACTCCAAACCAAACGGGGAGGGGAGAGTCTAGACATTCATTCTTGCAAGAACACCTTTTCACAGGGAGATCTCCCAGATGTCAACCTAAAAGATCTTTCTCCCAGAGGCAGTATATTTCTCCTGGGAGAGATTGAAGGAATGCTTGTATGAGTACAGCTTCTACTAGGGAAGCATTAATTTTCCCAGTAGAAAAATAAACACTTGTTTGTGTACATGGCCTAAATTCTAACTTGTTCGCCCTATTCATTGGTGATGAGAGTTTATAGACTGCCCCATTTTTCCTCTTGCATCTTTAGGCCTATTATGCTTTCCCATCCCTTCTCTGTAATTAAACCTAATTCTACCATTCCTCATCCATTGATCCTATATTCACATTGGCCAGTGGGTTTTTGTCACCTTAGGACTCAAACTTGAAGGTCCCCTCACCATTCATGGTAGCATGGACTTCAACCCTTGAGCATATAATAGGGCAGGCTTGGGCTGATTATGTTGAATACCGTGCTGCTACAATTTATTGATATCAGAATTCAGATTATATTGGTTAAACCTACAATACGTCAGCCTACATATGCTCACATTTTGTCAACTGATTTCCATGCAGACACAGGCTATAGTACCCAGTAAAGGTGCAGAACATATTAGCTATTTTCTATAAACATATTTTTTTAAATTCCCAGTTCTTGATATTTTCCCCTATATTTTAATCAAAACCGTCAGCAGAAAAAATAAGAAAAGCAAAGAATTAAAATTTTCAGAAAAATTCCATCCTTAAAACGTGTTTGCTTAAAAAAAATCAGATGAATTCTTCAATCCAGCAATGCTGTGAATAATTTCTTCTCGCCAAGTTCCCTGGCATACCTCTCATTAATTTTTTTGTTCCTTAGTACTCAGTGGGTACATCTACGTGAGATGCTGACTGCACAGTAGTAACAAGCTACTGCGCAGAGTCACCTGAAAGCCATTCAGCAATGCTACTGCATCACTGAAGTACTAAATGACTGCACAATCAGCATCTCACGTAGACGCAACCACTGGGAAGCCACATTAGGTGTTTTTAATGACCACAGAGCACTAGAAAGAACTCACACAAACCCCTTAAAAAAATTACATGAGATTAGAAATTACAGAGGTTGCTCATATTTGACACAGGGAAACCTTCATGACGCCCTCCTTTCAGGTTAAACCTGGGGGAGAATAGAGCACTGTATTATTCTTTTCCTCTAAAGGATTTGGGGAGTAGAGATGGGGTGGGGGGGAGAAAAAGTGTTTTATAAATATTAAATAGTGTTTTATAAATAAAGATCTTGTGAAAGGCTTTGGCGTGCAAAAATGAAATCCTATGGATGTTGGTTTGGAAATGCTGAAAAATGCTTATGTTTAGCTACAAATATAACATGGAATATAGGACATTGAAGAACATATAACAATAAATATAACAAGCAGCAAACAATTTGGGAGATACAGAAACTTGTCCTTTGGAGAGGAACATTAAGAACTCAAAGAAAAGCAAAGACAAAAGGAGCCAATAAAGACCTCAATGGAACACTTAGTCGAGATGGAAGCCTCTAACACCCAGATGCTGGTGGAAATTTCCAGCATCATGAGAAAACCTGAAAGCACAAATTATTTTAAGGGGTTTTTTTATAAACACAGTCAGAATAACATCAGTTCATCTATCATCCATTCTTCTGATGGCATCTAATTCTGTACAGGAGATGGTTTAGACCCCAGAGTTGAGCAACCTCTAAGTTAATAACAATTCAGTTACACATTTTTATAAAGGAAGAAGCAGGGAGACATAAAAATTAAAAGAAATAATGAAAAAGATTAGGTGAATTTCCGGTAAGTCTCAGGATATCCAGCATTAAATCAACATTAATAACTGATATCAAAACATAAGCAAATGATATCACAGAATGCCTCATGAGATTGAGTTAATTTGTATGAGATCTTGAATGATAATTATTACAATATGAAAATTCACATACAAGGAGTGCATTTGGAAATATATTCTTCCATTTTTCTTAAGTTAAGTGAATCGTATTATTTTATAACAACTTTGTTTTCAAATGAAATAAGATAGAGTATATGCTTAGAATGCATTTTGCATATAAAATCAGACAATAATGCAACTCATGTTTCTATAGAAATCCTGAAGGTTTTTTGGACACAAACTGCAAGCAATGTTATATATTCAGGCAATTATCTTAAAAGGACTAAACAGTTTGTGTAAGAATAGAACACTTTTCTTGCAAACGTCTTGATAAGGAGAGGTTTCCATAAAGTCATACTCTGTTACATAGATACAATGTAACAGAGTATGACCCTATGGAAACTTTTCCTTATCAAGATGTTTGCAAGAAAAGTGTGTGTGTGTCTGTGTAACTTCCTGAAATAACTAAAAAAATTGAAAGGCATCAGTCAACAGGATTTCACTGTAATGACATTTGTCTAATTTTTAATGCTTGCTGAATGCTACAGTAGCTCAAGTGGGAAAGGTATTGCCAGAAGTCCGCACTTTGCTTCATCTTTTTGCCTATGTGGAATTCCTTTTTATTTCAGTTTTATAATTCTAGCTCTACAACTTCTAACCTCCCTCCCTTTCCTCTTTTTTTTTGCTGCATAGAAATGTCTGCAAATTGGGGAGGCGGGAGGGGGAATCAAAAACTCGTCATTCAGCGTTCTAATATTTCTAATATATTTCTTTCAGAAATGTTGTCCCTCGATTATTTTACTGAAAACATTTATTCCATCAAGCTTTACAGGCATAGTTGGTCAGATAGTTAAATAAATACTTTTACTACCAGAGGACTAGATTTTTAGCAGGTGAATGTTGGCATAACTCAGCACCAAATTCAGTGCATGCATTCCAGTGTACATCAGATTATGATCTGATCCAAATGCTGAAGCTCTTAGTATCTCTACATATGAGTAGCTTTGAACAGAGGCAACATTAGAAAACATTACTTATAAGAAAAGGTTGAAGAAATTGCGTTTGCTTCATATAGGAAAGAGTAACAAAAAACATGAAAGCAATCCTCCAATATGCAATAGCTTGTTACAAAAAAAAAACTGATGTACTTATCAGTGGCCTTGAAGAATTAAAGAGGAAATCAACTTAAGTTATAGTAACTCATGTTGGAAATTCTGTCTAATGGCTGGGATGATCAAAGGTAGGTCAGAATGTCATCTTATAGACCATGGGTCAGCAACCCCCGGCAAGTGTGCCAAGCACGGCATGCGAGGCCATTTTGCTTTGCACACCACCACCGGCCTGGGCTCTAAGCAGCTGTTGCCAACCATGAGGCACCAGCAGGTGGCTGGGTGTCTACAAGCCCTGCTGCAAGCAGCCTGGGCTCTGTGGTTGGCAGCAGCTACCCAGAGCCTGGGTCGGTTGCAGCCAGGAGGCTGCAAACATCTGCTCTGGGCTCTGGCATGAGCTCCAAACTGACAGGTGCACATGCACCTCGGAGCAGATGGTGTGGGAGGGGCCTGAGGCAGCACAACCCTGGCCTTTCCCCCTGCTGCTGGCACAGAGCTGATGACTGGGCTCCGGAGCCCAGTGCAGCAGTTTGTAGTCAGCCTGGGCTCTGGGCAGTGGCTGCAGGCAGCGGGCAAGCTGCAAACAGCTGCACCAGGCTCCACAGCCCTGGCATCAGCTCTATGCTGGCAGCAAATGCACATACACCTCAGAGCAGAAAGTGGGAGGGCTGTGCTGCCTCAGGCCCTATCCCCACTGCCCTCTCCATGGTATGCGTGCACCTGCCAGTATAGAGCTGATGCTGGAGCCCAGAACAGCTGTTTTCAGCCTCCTGACTTCAGCCAGCCCAGGCTCTGGTAGCTGCTGCCAACCATGGAGCCCAAGGCTGCTTGCAGCAGGGCTTGCATCTGAACCCGCCTGACTTCCACCTGCTCTGGGCCCAGCCCCAGCTCAGCCCCCCACAAAGATGAGGCTGGTGCTGCCCCTTACCAGGAGCACTGCACCTTCTGTGGACTTGGCTGTGTAGCATGGGTGGGTGGTTGGGCTGATGGGCAGGCTCCTGGGCCAGGGCCTAAGCAAGCTGCACTGCATCCCAGGGGCTGGCTCCCTAGGGAATCACAGGGACTCTAGCAGGACCAGGACATTGTTGGGTCGGACATTGTCCAGTGGCCCAGGAGTCCAGCTCCATGTGCCCGTACATCTGGTTCTGTGTGTTTGTCTGCCTCTGTCCGGTTCTGTGTGTCTGTGTGCATACACATGTATCTGGTTCTGGATGCATGTGTGCATGTCTCTGTTCGGGCTCTCTGTGTTTGTGCACCTGGTTCTCTCTCTGCTCTTCTTTTTCTTTCTCTCTCTCCTCTTTTTCTTGTTTGTCTCTTTTTTCTCTCTCTCATTGCAACATGCTCAACAAAACAGGAATACACAAGAACAAAGGCATCATCTGTGATTATTAAATATACTAACATGTAGTGCGTCCTGCCATGTTGCCCCCCGCCCGCCCCTCCCTGCCCTCATTTTGTTTTTCTGGCTTGCTGGTACTCTGGCACCTTCCAGGATAAACAGTGTGTTTTTTTCCTCACTCTGGCCAAAAAAATGTTGCCTACCTCTGTTATAGACTAACAATTAAGAGAGGCATAAGATACTGTAAGCAACAGATTGCATCATGAGATGATGTCAGCTGTTGCTTGACAAGTTTATGCCTGTATGAAGTGTTCTATAAGGTGCCATTCTGCCCTGTTTTCTGTCCAAGTTCAAGCTAACAGCAAACTATTACTCTTTTAGGATGGAACAGGTTACTTATTGGAGGCTGCAAATTTCTTTAGCTAGGTGTTTTAGTAATAAATTAGACATCTGTTGAGGTGCTGTAAGTGTACTTGGTCATGCCTCTGTGTAAGGTATTAAACTTGGTGATTTCTTAAGGTTCCCTCCAGCTGTTTGTATCAAAAAAGATTCTATGTAGCCTCATTCAGAATGCCAAACTTATTTAAATAGGTAACTTTTTGCAAGATCAGTGGCTAAAAAACATTGCTACCAGAAACTACAGGGGTTCACAAATAAGTTCATAAATACTGTATTAAAAACTCAAGTTATTAACACATTTCATAAAATTGCTGTCTTACTGTAGACACCCCCGGGCAGAAATACATTTAACAAATTATTTTTATTGAGTAATTTGCTCCGCTTCAGTATTCACATCAGCAAGCCCATATTTTGTATGGCAAAGGATATGGCTTAACACAGAAGGATGAGAATTTTTTTCAACTTTCTTACCAGTCCTGAAAGACAGAACCAATTTAGTAAACTAGGAAATGATCATTTTCAGCATATGAATTTACTTTGTATCAGTAACTGTGATAAAGACAGAAGATTATATGCAATGGAAAAAAATGTTTTACATACCATAGAAATTGGAATATGTTTCCTACTGCTATTGCTAAACTATTAAAGAAGCAAATAAATTAACCAGCCAGGGATGTGACCAAACCCTTTGTAATCAGCAGGGATCCTGGTTTTCTCCAATTTAAAAAAAAAAATCCCCAATTTTTGGATTTATGAAAGTAACCTCAAATCCACATTTTTCCATGATTTAAATGAAACACCACTAATACAGAACTAGATATATAGTGATGTTTCATTTTTAGTAGCAGGGTAATAGCATAAAACTAAATGTTGACAGAATTTGCATGTAAAAATAAAATATTTCTGAACAACCAGAAGCAGTGAGGAACCAGGAACCACAGCACTGTATGTTTGAGTCTGCAAGAAACTTTTCCCCATACAGAGGCCATAGTGAAGCTCCAATTAACAGCTGCAGTATTGACTTCCCTAAAAGAGCTATGGAGGTCTAATACCACCACAGGTGATTACTGGAAACAAAGGAGAGAGAAGAGGACCATAGCCCTATCCTGTTATGAAGATGAGGGAAATAAAATATTATATCATAGTATCATATGAGGGAAGGGAGTTTACAATGTATGGTTTAAAAGAATGTTCCAGCAGCCACTCTTCAGGAAAAATTGTTGCTTCCTTTTTACCCTTTACTACTGGCTCTTGGCCTTTGCTGCAGCCACAGTTCATCTCTGCCTGTATTTCTTTGAGCAAAATACCATACTGGAAGTATTAAAAGGCAAGCACTTCTGTGGACTCCAGGAGCCAATGGTTTCTCCAGCGGTTGACTTCCATATATGTGCTAACTGAGGACCTAGGGCAGATATCAATATCAATATCTATATCGATATCTGACTTGACATTTGGATGATAATCAAAGTCTTGATCTCCAAATTGCCATCATTTCTCTGTGTCTGGGAATAGTCTAACAAAGACTAGCTTTCGGTTTTCTGGTCTTCTGGCTCTGATTTTGAATTCTCTTACCAGTCCCTTCTTTTGCCTGCGAACTACAAAACCAATCAACTCAGCAATAAGCTGTTTTATATAAAGCCACTCAAAGTCCAAACTCTTAGGGACTTGCATCCAAAATTGTACCCAGAAACCTCCTGTTCAGCAGTAAACTAATTCTGGAGGTATTTAAACTCAGTAGAGTTCCTTAGACATATTAAGTTCTGCTACTGCGCACTCACAGACTGAACAGGTAGTCTGGTGCTAAGCTCCCCACTAAGGCCCATAAGGATTTAGACAGGGTGAGCACCTGTAGCAGGAAGCTTGGTGCTCCTGCTATTTTAAGAGACAGCAAGAAGCAGTAGAAGCAGGCTGCAGGTGCTCCAGAGAACAATTTACAGTAACTTGACCAGAAGGGGGCTGGGCTTGAAGTATATAAGCCCTGGGAATGAGCTGGTTAGGCATTCTAGCCCTGAGAGTCATGGAGAGAGGAGCTGTAGAAGAGCTCCTAGTTAACATCTGAGCTGGGGTAAGCAACTCTAGAGGCTTGAGGAAAGGACTAAGGGGAAGAGAAGGTCCCAACAGGCCTGGGAACATGGAATAGAGGCCCTGGAGCCCAGAGGGAAAAAGCTTAAGCCTAGAAGCAGCTGAATAGGCAGGGCCATATAGCTCAGCAGAAGTGGAGTTGGAAATGTTGATACAGTGAAAGGGCCTGAGCCCCAGATGGGACTGAAAATGCAGGTCTGATCTGATGAGGTCCAGTCCCTGAGACTGAGACCAGAGCCTGATATAGGTACATGAAATGGGGCCAGCAAGCCCTAGAGTTTCACTGGTCCAGGAGCAGGGTCAGGGTCCAGAGACAGGGGCCAAAGGTGGGGGGGAGGCACAGCCAGAGATTAGCAGGGCCAGGGGAGCCTTTGAGTCTCAACTGGCCTAGGAGCAGGGCCAGAAAGGACCAAAGACTGAAGATTACAGCTGGAGACCAAGGGGGCCAAGGAGCCTGTAGCCCAGGAGGGGTGAGGACTAGGGTTCCCGAGCCTATAGCTCAGGAGGGGTGCATGTCAGCAGAGCCAGGGGGTCAGTAGCCTGAGGAGGATGTTAGGAAAAGCAGAGAGAGAGAGAGGGAGGAATGAATAACATCTGTGAAGCATGGGTGTGGGTACTGGGGAGACAGTGCCCACATAATTAGCCCTTAAGGTACTCATGAGGAGATCCAATTTAAGAAGCCCCTTTGTTAAGGCATGGCAGGTGCATAGAAAGAGAGAGTTGCCTGAAGAGAGGTAAGTTGGCAAGGACTGAGGGGAGCTCCAGGGGCATCATGGCCACCCCTGGAGTTGAGCCCCATTACAGCATCTAAATCCCCTGAAAGGTTTAATCTGGCAATTATGTTCTGAACACAAACACATGACTAGGATTAGGTCCTCCATAAAATCTGATGGTAGCTGCTTCTTTAAAAATGTGGCTACTGGAGGAGGAAGAAGATCTGGTGGTGCTGTCAATGTTCGTCTTCCACATGGTGGCCTAGTCAGTAGTCTGAGCTGTCAGCCAGGACAAACAGGGATCAGATTCTTTTTCCTGAGAAGAGAAGAGTGGACTCTTAAACACTTTCTTGCAAAGAAATGGAATGGGTCTTCCTTCTTCCCCTTGGACTAGTGCTGGGTTTTTTTGTTTTTTTAAATCCAATGGCTGTCTATTTTTTTACATTAAGCAATCCTGGGATCCGGAGCCACAGTCTTGAACTCCCCACATAGGAGTGGGGACTCTTTCCACATCAGAAAAATCATGCTCCAAGTTGTTTCCATTCACTGGTTCAGTAAATCTTTAATTCTGGGCTGCACAGTAGGACACATTCAACAAGAGGGGAGTTGACAGCCCGCCACTGCCAACATTCCCCAAAGCCCCTGTTTTTATGCTGGTTAGGGCACTCTTCTAAGAAATGCCAGTCTAAACCCTTCCATCATGTAGAGCATAGAACTCTGATCTCCCATTTCTTAGGCAAGGGCTGTAACCATTGAACTATTAGATAAAAGACAGGAATCCAACCCCACCTCCAAAAACACTGAGTCTTCAAGGAACAATTGTAGATGCACCAACAAGACAAATTCTAACCTCTTGATCTCGTGTGGTTTTGGGCACCTCGCTAGCAGCCATGATTCGGGCACCTAAACTCAGGAGAGAGGCAGATAAGGATATACACCTGTAACTCTGTCCTATTGCTCAAGGTGGCTCTTTCATCTGTGTGTGTTGTGGGATTGAACCATTCTTGTGAGACACGTTAATTCACCAATGCATTGCAGAGGAAGACTAGACATGTAGGTACCTGTCTCTGAATGTTGAGTTTCATTCCTCGCGCCACACGCTTTATATTTAGGTGTCATAGCACCTAACTCAATGCTGCCTAAATTCCTTGTTTGTTCCTTCTCCATGTGAATAACTGATCTCCCAACTATGTAAACTTTTGAAAGCAGTGCATAAATATAGTTAGCACAGGGAAAAATTATCCTGAAAGTTTAAAGTTTTGAGCATTATTTTGTTTTTGTTCTACATAAATGTGCCGTGTAATTTAAACTGCTACACAAAAGTGAAACAGTCACTAGAAAAATAAGTGCCAACATTCTTGGACCCCCTTCTATTAAAATAATTTTTCCTCCTCTACCAAATAAAATAAAAGGTTCAAAGGGAGAGAAAGGGACTACAACACAATATGGAAGTTGGGAAATATCATTGCTAATTGGCCTTGAAGGAATGACACTTCTGCATTTTGCTGCTGTCATTATTATTATTACAGGGAACAGAGTTTGATGAATAATTTATGATAGGGGAAACTTCCATCAGACTGAAAGAGAAACTCTGCCACGTCCAAAATCAACTCTGTGTTAGCCATCACTAAATATTGCATAGCAGTCTTTTACTGCATGTGATTGTCCCATATGGAGTAAATTTGATTTTTCTCTTTGAAGAGATGCTTTAGAGACTTCAACAAGTGCTGAATGACAGCTATACTGGGACTTGGTGAACACAGAATGTGCTCAGTCAACCCAGAAATATTCTGCATGTGAAAAAATCCCCCAGGCACCTGAGACAAAGAAAACAGCGATGGGAAAAGATATTATTTTGGTTTAACTGTAATTCCTATTCAGTAATTGTACAATCAGAAAATTGCATTTAATATGACTGTGATGAAAATGAGACTGACAAGTTCAAAAGGTTCAACAGTTTAGGAAATGAAAAGGGTGGTATTAAAAGGGTACTTTTAAAAAAGTTTCTGGTTATAGTTTAAAACTGATCACAGTGTATGAAGATGAGTGATACGTAACCAAGAAGCAATATCTCACAGGGGGGAAAAAAACACCCAACTCTTTTCCTATGATAAAATCATCTCACATACGTGTATGAGATTGAAAATTAGATTTATGAGGTACTGGAAAATGTGTCTGTCTTACTAAGTAAACAAAATGATGTGGGATGTGGAAGAAAGAGAGAAACAGGCACACATTTGGTTTGTAAGGTAGAAAATCACAGTTTGGGTAACTTAAATTTAATTGCTGGGAATGATTGTGCCTCTTTCATCAAATGTCCAACACATCTGGATCTACTATTACTGTTAAATGACCTCAATGCCAATTATTTCAAAATCACTGTTGGCCCTCTTTTGCCCTCCTTTAACTCTTCTTACCCTCCCCTTGCAAAAGTAAATGAGGTTACATAAGTGTACTATATAAGTAAAGAATTTAAATGTGTCCCTTTTTCTTTTAGGATAATTGGATCAACCAGCCATCTCTTGGGTCTCATAGGTACCTTTTTTTAAAGAACTGGTCCTCTGAGCCTCAGATTGCAATGAAATTAACAACTAACTCATACATTTTTATGAAACTGGAAACCTGTCTATTGTACAGTATGTGGTTTCTGGTCAATGTTATAAAATCATTGTATCGTGAAATTCTTCAATGGGTAGTCAGTCTGCTATAAGCTGACATTTGCCATTTCACATATCTGCCAGACCAAAACTAGTCATAGGTTGTTAAACCTTTAAGGTCAGCTATTCACATGGAAACAACTTGGGACAATGGTTTGGGTGAAGCTATAAGTAGTAGCTTCTCCAATTTCTCTTCAGAGAGGAAGAAAATAAAGAGTGGGAAATCCTTAGAAGCAGAACAAAGAAACTGGGTGTTTGTGGTAGGTTGTATAAACTCAGACAGCAGGACAGAAGTTTTGAGTAGGAGAGGAGATAAGAGAAATGATCCTTTGTGTCTGCACATGTGTGCATTCATGTACAGCCCATACAGAGACAACTGACATGGAGCAGGAAAGAAAGAGAAATAGAAATATTTTGTCCAGGATATTTTGAGGAAAGGGACGGGGAGGGAGGGTGTAGCGGACCAAACCACCATTAGGCACCTTACCAATCTTACCCTCAGATAAATTCCTTTCTGATTTGACTTTGATCCAGACCCTGGCATCACAGAAACAGTGTCCAGACTATACATTTCTAACAAGGAAAGGCAAGAACCTTATCAGAAGAGAAGATGCATGCCTTGGGAGCTTCATATACAGGAAGGGGTAGGTTACATGAGAATATTAACTTTCTCTGTCTCCCCTTTCTACTAATGGAAACAAGAAGTAGAAAAAAAAAATCTCACTACCTCTCCTTGCTGGCTCCCCAGCCAGACATGACTCCAACTATGCATTTTTGTAAAGGATTTGAGGATCCATTGCAGTCAAAGCTTCACCTACACAAAACTATAAGGCTTCTTTCTTCTTCCCATTTAAACATCCCTCTTATTGAGCTAGGGGGCATGTTCACTTCCATAATCAAGGAGAACTTGGACAAACAAACTGGTAACCTTACTTCGCTAGAAATATTTTACTTAATTACTACATAAAATGAAAAGGGGTATACTGTATGGGTACTTGATTCATAGAGCTTCTTTACCATTTTAAAATGGCAAAGACATTGTAGAAGCTCTGAATTGTTGATTACTGACAGTTGACTCAGTTGTAATCAAGGGGAATTGGGGAAGGGAAGCAGCTATAAGTCTCTTTCTGTGATATGAAGGAAACAGACAGGCCTGCCACAAAAACAGTATGGTAGGATTAATATGAATCCAAAAAAAACAAGTATTTGAGACTGAAAAGGGGTTTTACCTTTCCTTAAAATGTCCTATCGGTTTGTTACCCTGTGGATGAGCTTTCCCATGCCATGCCAGTGCATCACAGTGAGTGCTTGGATTATATTTGTGGTTGAAAACCCAACAAACTGTTTTGAGATTGTAGTCCAGCTCAACTGTTAATAGTAGTGATAATTCAAACCTGCCAGTTGTGCTGTTGTTGTGTTTACTATTGTGGTCTGAGTCTCACTCAGAGTTATACAGTACAAGTATTCAGACATATCAATTTTCTAAGTTACTTGCCTTTTCTAGGATATCTGATAAAGACCAGGTTTCAAATATTGCTTTAAAATTATGACCTCTAACCTTTTACCATTAAATTTAAAATCTGCCCATTAGAAATAAAGCTAGAAGGGGAGGAATAGGGAGGGAAGGACTTTCCCCTCCCCAACCCCCTCAATTCGTCCATTTTTAATACCAGAGAAGAAAATTTTCTCTGGGCTCTCTGACATAGTTCCTCCAACTGCTAGCACAGCCTGCACAATTGCTTGCACTGGTTGCAAAATCGATAAACAATTGTCTCCATGCATTATCCAATGTTATGAGGCGGTGTCATGGATAAAATAAGGATTATGGATAATTCTTTTAAATTATGTTTTGACGTAAGGAGGAAAGAGTCCCACACCTCTGGCAGACTACTGGTGCATATGCCACAGGTTACAAGGGAACTTTAATGGACCTTATAATTCAGACAAGACCTGGTCCCAGTTAAGCACAGGTAGAATAGTGGCAGCTAAATTTTTAGTATGCAGTGTTGAAGTGATGATCCTAGAGGAACAATAAGTTAAGGGCAAAAATTAAACTAAGATATTAGTGCCACAAAACCAGAGTATACCCCCAATAACAACCCAGATTATTTGTGTGAAATAATAGTTGCATAAATACTTGGGAGGCAATTTAAAAAAAAATATGAATATTATTTTAATGTCAAGAGCCATACTGCAAACAAGATTTGAACTCAGTGAACAGACCTTTCAACCATACCAATAACCATGTAAACAGATATGAAATAAATTAATGTACAGTTCAGGAAATCAGTATTTCACAAAATAAACACTAGAAAGAATTTGGAGTAGGGACAGAAATTATACATAACCAGTATACGTGATCAGAAACTGGTTCAAACCTATAATTCAACAGAAGTCTGGTGCACATAAACTACTTTTAAAATGGCTAAAACCATTTTACAATAAATCTGGATGGATGTAGTATTAGACTTAACTTATTTACGTTAAACCAGTTTACTGAACTTCTGACCCAGATCCTCTCCAGATTTAAGTTATCCAACAGCCCCCCAGCATCCCAATATGCTTAGTACCTCCCCTGTAAACAGCCCTCCCCAACCTTTGCCCATGCTGTCTGTTCCAGTTAAACCATGAAGTGTGCTTTAGCACCCCCCAGCCTCTGGCCTGAGCCACTGTAAGCATATGGTTGCATTTCTGGACTCAAAAGTCAATGTCTGTTCACTAGATAATCAATTCAATATATGCAGCATAGAATAACCTATGAAGATTGAATCGATCCAGCCTTGTGATTTTGGACTGTCTGTACTTAGCCTTGTTGTCTGTTAACTTTTAAAATCAGTTGTGGCCTTCAAAAAGTTTTGGGTAGAAAGTGAGAGGAATCGTTCAAAGGTCTTTTTTGCCATTATGGAACAACTTTTGTCTTTAAAACTTATGATCGAAAGGGAGTCCGCCTTTCAGCAAAAGCAGTGAAATTCTACCACAAAGGGGATGTTAGGATTTTTGCAGCTTGAGCAAAGAATGCATAAACTATTAAGAACTAATCCAAAACAAATTAATTAAGTTCTTGGGGCTGCATCTAGATGTGCGTAGACATTCAGTTCCCCTGGGACAACTATCAGTGGCAGACCTTACACTGCCACTACTTATCCCTGGGAAACACCCATGCCACTCACTCTCTGGTGCATGGTGAGCTGCCCTGGGTGGGGTAGAGGAGGTGGGTGCCAGCAATCGGCTGGCCCCAGAAGCCTAAACTGGGGGTCTTGGGGCCTCCCAGGGTTGTAGTTGCATCGCTTCTGCCACACAGAGCCTGGCTGGAAGCAGAGTGCAGTTCTGGCTGGCCAGGCTCTGACTTTGGGCAATGTATGCTGCTGTCATGTGCACTGCTCCACGTTAAAAAAAAAATTTTGGTCATTTTTTTTTTTTACCCCTGGATATCCTGGGGTCAAAAAAATCTCTTCATGCTGCTCCCCTGCAGTGTAGGGAACAACAGAACATGTGGTATGTGGCACATACCACACAGCGATGCTTGTCTGGATGTGATCTTGGGAGTCTTCCCATTAAGCCCAATGGACTTTGAGCCATTCCCTTAGCTAGCAATGGATTCTGTTCTGTAGTAATTCCTTTTTGTATCTCCACACAGTAAAGATTTGTGAGGGGGGCAAGTGTGGGTTGTGAAAGAAGCAAAAGAAATATAGTTAAATGTATCCATTCTCCATTTTACTACTACTTACTGAAAAATGGATGCTGCTAGACAATATGCAGAGGACACTTTGTTCTTTACTAGAAAATATGAAAACTATTCCAGCCAAGAGACTGAATTCCTGATTCTATGGTAACCTTATGAGAAGTATTTTTGCCTTCCATGCCTTGGAGGACTGAAAATCATAGGAAAGGATTTGAGGGTACCAGAGGTGTACTGATATGTTAGAATAATGAAGAAACACAAGCATCGTTCTGAGTATAAGCACATTTTGTCCTCTCAGCACATTTTTATATTAAAATATAATCTTATGGTATGACAATCCCAATAGGAAAAGGATCTCATTTATTAAATTCTTCAAGCATAAATCTCAGTAAGGTCACACTTAAAATATCAGAATTAGAACATATTACAGGTTCCCCAAAATAATGAAATAGAGACATTGATAAAATAATTAAAGGCGATCATATTCCAGATGTTGTATATCCCTAAATCTGATGCTAAGTAGTCTGCCTGCCTGGTCCAGTAAAGATAAGAATGATGCATCATGTAAAGCAAGGAAGGAGAAAAGTACAAGTGGGAAACAAATTTTTAAAAAAGGAAAAGCGGTTCATTTAAAATCTATGGCCAAAATGGGACTTCTAGATCCATCTTGAAAAAAGGAAAAGATTTCAGCAGCCACTGCAGCATAAATCACATGCTACTGTAGGCTGTCCAGTGAATTTAGGATCTACCTAGAGGTAAGGATGAAGTTGGAGTGGGTCAATGTGAAGGATAAATGGACCAAAAATGAAGATGGGATATCCTTTGCCCTTCTAGGTCAGGGATGGGCAAAATGTGACTCGCGGGCCAGATGTGGCCTGCCAAGCCATTCTATCTAGCCCACGGGGGCCCTAAAAAATGTAGAACATGAATATTTATGTTCCCTTGGCTGCCTGCCATGTGGCCCTCGATGGCTTGCCAAAACTCAGTAAGCAGCCCTGCATCCAAAATAATTGCCTGCCCCTGTTCTAGGTCAATGGAAGCTATCCTGAATATTTAATACATTTCCTAGAGGTATTAACTTTTCAGTATAGCACCTCCACCCCTACCTCCACATACTCCTGAATGGCTACCAAGGGCGTGGGAGTCCCTAGCAGTGAGACTCAAGTAAGATGGAATCGCATACAGAACAGAAGTACAACACCATAGAAGAGAACCTTGGCTTCTGCCAATTCTGGAACTTATGTCAGTTTTGGGGTGATGTGTTGGCAGCTTTTTTCCACCCTATGACAGAGTACTGATGGGTATAACACAGGGTAAAATTATTTTTTAATAGGATCTATAACTCTCATAGAATTTGGTTCCTGTTTAGTGCAGAACAAAATTGGGTATAATTCCTGGAGAGGCTGTGGGAATTATAGACTCAAGAGTAATACATGGGAGAAAAGGAGAAATAAAAGGCAGTCATCTTACTCAGTAAGAAAGAACACAGGAAGAAGAGTTCAAGATTCATCTGACCATCTCTGATTAAAAACAAAAAAACAAAGCAAAGCAAAATAAAATAAAACAAACAGTCGTGTCATGCTAGGAAGTCCAGGAGGGGATTGAGTTTGTGATGGAATAGACTCTGCAGCTGTTCTAAAAGGAGCAGTGTGAGGAAAGCCAGAATCTATAAATAACAACTACAAGAGAAGGAAGTTTACATGAGAGTGCTGGATAATTCCAGAGGTCATCCAGCTTTTACTGCAGTTGAGTGAGAGTTAGGAAAGCCTAACAGTAACTAGAGTGATCTATCTGCTTTGGAATCCATACAAAGGGAAGGCAGATTTTGGATTTGCTAATACTGGACAAAAGTCAGACAGATCCTAAGAGACAGTCTCTTGGAGAGGATGAAGAATGGTTTGCCAAAGTCCCTGTTTATTTTGGAATTTCTGTTGGATTTTTTGTTTACATAAGAAGGGTAGAATCTTCCTAGTTTAGCTGGAAAACTAATATAAATTAGTAATAACTCTACCATGAGAGGCAGACTTTGGGCTAGAGGAGAAATAGAGGTCCAGAGGCAAGGCAAAGGAGAATTGACATAGAGTAGTCTCTATGACAGATCTAATTCAAGGATTTTCTCATTTAAAAAGTTTCCCTTCCCGGAACTGGGACAGAACTGTCAAGCCCTAGTTGTGGTTGGCTAGACAATTTGCACTTCATTTTTAGTCATGTGGTTTATTTTATTTCTGGTGACTAAACTTAAAAGAAAGGTGGAGGAACTCCATAAAGCAAAAGCATTCTCCTTATGCATTCATCCTACTTTCTGGGCTTGCATATTGTGCGAGAGCAGAGGAGCTGACAAGCCCTGAGACTCGTGGGGTGGGAATCCCCACAGTAACAACACGCCCGCTGCCCTGGAGGGCGGGGTGCTTACTTAAGTGTTTCAGGTGTGCAGCAGAGCCAGCGGTCTTAAAGGCTGCACCAGAACGGAGGAGAGGGGGCGTGAAACTGGAAGAGCCAGAATGGAAGCTGACCGCCGGCGAGAGTCCAGAGCGGTGGATGCACGCCGGCACGCACCAAGCCCGCACATTCTGGGGCAAGGGTAAGGCCCCAGAGAGGCGGGACAGCTCAGGGCGGTGAGCCCTGAAGCCAGTTGGGGGAACTAGGACGACCGGGAGCATCTAGCCCCGGCCGGGGCTACTCAGCAGGAAGCCCTGGGACCAGGGCAACTGACCGGGCAGCACTGTGTCCGTGGTGAGGGACAGAACTGCCCCAGGAGTAGAAAAGCCCTAAGGGGCAGACAGCTCTTCCCAGAGAGAGGAAAAGGAGACTCTTGAGTGGGAGAGTCGGACTTTACTGAAACCAACACAGGAACCTGGAGTCCACTGCTCTGGTCGGGAACAAGGTATTTGGTCCAGCATTTACTATTTTTGTTTCTCGTTCGAGGAATTACCCCACCCCTCCAAAGGGGAGACTTGAAGGGCAGCAGTGACTCGTGGGTGTTGGACATTCCTGGAGACCTGGGCAAAGGTGTAGGGGAGGAAGGAGCCCTCAATTACCTTGGACCCTGTGTGACCGGAAGTCTCATTTTTGGACGTGCACGCGTCAGAGAAAACACTGAACCAATGAATCATCAAAGTCGTGGCAGGTGGTTCGACGCGTGCAGACCCTGAGTGAGTACACTTTCAGGTCAGGGATTATCGGAGGGACGTGCCCTGACAGGTGGACGACCAGACCCGCTGACACATATGAATACAGTACAGCCGTGCTTTTATGTTTGCACAGCAGCATCCAATCTAATGATGAGATTCTTTATGTAATGCTACTAAGATTTAAAATGTTTCATCTATTATATATGTTATATGTAGGTGTGTTTCAAGTTGTATTTTCTATCAAAGTTAACTGTGGTAAAAGGTTATGCCAGAGTATTTTTCCATAATACTTTTGAGATGTAAAAGCATAATTACTACTTTGTAAACCTTTAAATAACAATTCCAGGCCAGATCCCTTATTGAAGAAAATCTTTATAGCTCCATCAAATGGAGTTCTGCTGACTTACACCTGTTAAGTCTTGCCTTTTTAATGCTGTTTAAAACAATTTTGGCCATTTACACACAGGTATTTTGCAGGTCCTGGGAAGAAAATAAGAGTAGGTCAAAAAAGAAAAAAGAGCAACATACAGAAAGAAGGAAAAAAGCTATAAAAGATTGAATAAACAGGTTGATAAAGGTCCTTTTGGAGGTGATATAGAGGTTTCCTTGTTTTCTTTCTGTATGGATTTTCTGGTAGCCTCTTTTTGTAGGTTTGCAGGGGACATATCTACCAAAGCTACACTAGAGATTCATGTTGTTGACATAACTGAATATGTTCCTCTGTTAAATTTCTCACATTGTCCATCAAATGCCCTCAGAAGAATAGAGAATGGTGTTGTGTGTTCTCAGGCTGAGAACAGTAGAGCTTACAAAGACCCTTTCTGCTCTTTTTTCTTACTCTTTGCTGGGGGAAAAAAAGATTTAATGAATTCTCAAGTTCTGCAGAAGAAAATACTTATTATACTGACAAATGTTAGTTTGAGGGCACAATGGGATCTAATCCCCAGTCCCAACAATTTTGCCTCTTGCAATGCCACATGTGCATGGCAAGATGTGTGCACTTTTGGGGTGAGATCAAAATCATGCCTTACTTGCCAGTAGACAGAGAGCCTGGGATCATTATACCAAGATGCTGCATCATGGCAAGTTGAAAGCTAGGTGCCTGACAATCAACTGATTGTCTGCTGGCTCCAGAAATATGTTGGGGTTCAAATAGGACCCAATGTGGTCCTTGGTGTTGGCTGACAATTGTATGATCCTTAACTGGATTAGGACCACACCAGGTCTAGAACCCCAACCCCAGTGTAGTCACTACTAGCTGACAATAAGCTGATGGTCACCTGGATTGGGAACGTCCTTGCTTTCCAGTCCCAGTGTGCTCCTGATCCTGCCATGGATCAGTTGATTGCACCTTGAATGGGGACTACACCTGGGCCAGTTCAAGCTCTGGTGGGGTCTTGATCATCCTGGAGTGCAGCAGGGTCAGTTTCAGACGTTAGCACAGTCCTCTAGTCCTGCCACACATTCAGTTTAAGACACAAGATGGAAACAAGTCACAAAAATGTACACATTTCTTGTAATATTTCTGTCGTTAGTTTTCTTTTTTGTGGAGTCATTAGTTCCCTGAATGTGTGGCTGGGTTACTACTTAAGATATGATTAATAGACTAATAGCATCTTAAGTGAAACATCTGCCAGGGGGCATAGTCTATACTTCTTTTCCTTCAGACCTTGGATGAGCCTGATACTAGTTAACACAGGATAGAAATAGATGGTGTTGCATTTGTGCTTCCATAAAATGTATGCTGGTACAAATGATGAGTAAATAGATGTGATTTCCAATTGCACATTCCATAAGTGGAGAAAGCCAACATGCTTCCTGATGTGGAGGCATGGAAGCCGGAGAATCCCCAGTGCCCTATGCCTCCATGCTGCGACCTTTACAGCTCCATGCCTCCTAGCTGGGACCCTCACCACCCTGTACCACATGTGGCATGAGTCAGTATGGGTCTTGGCAAGGAGGGGCGCAGAAGTGGAGAATCTCCAGGCAAGGAGAGCATCATCCCTTTTGCGGAGGACAACAGGTGATTTATGTTTTACCCAATACAGTGCCACAGCTGATCCAATTAATCTAGAAACATCCATCTTTACCCTCAAACTCCTCCCTCTCCACCCCGCCTTGATAATTGGACTTAACAAGATCACTCTGATGATTCCAGTTCCAAAAAACTGGATTACTTCTAATGCAGTTATACTACAGTACTGTCAGGACTATGCTGGCCTGTCATATACATGTACATACTATCTTAAACTACTTAGTTTAGTTAGAGGATAGCTTATCACATTGGCTGTTGGTTGTTGTAAGGGACTGGGGTATAATTAGTCTGGCCTAATGGTTGGCCAGAGGAAAAGCTAGGTCCTGGAATTGGGTCAGAGGATGGGAGCCATGTTACCAAAACCAGAGGGAAATCCAGGGGTACAGTCCACAGTACAGTCTGGGGTCAGATTCCAGGGATCAGATGTTGCAAGTACCAAATGGAAGGAGAATCCTTAAAGTGAAGTCCAAGAGTAGAGCCTAGCTGGCGTCAGGGAACAGAAAACAGATCCACAGGGAAATCCAAAGTGAAATCTAGAGTCAGGAACCAGGAGGCATACCACAGCAGAATGGTTGACTGGCCTATAAACCCAGGGCCTCAGCTGGTGTGAAATAGATAGATGGTACTCCCAGCAACCAGTCAAGATGCTCACTTCTCCTAAACTGGGGCAGGGTTCAGTAACTGAGGCCTACCACAGGTGTGGCTGCTAAGGTACTTGGCCCAGGCTGGCCTGCCTGATCAGAATCCCTACAGTTGTGCAAGATACTTTAGAAACAATAAATGACAGCCCCAACCCCACCAAATTTATATTCTTAATAGTTATACAGAATAGGTAGTAGAAAGTAATTAACAAACTGAATGGCAGAAGGAGTATAGCTAATCTTACCAGTTGTACATAATTCCTAGATAGCCATGTACCATAATATCAATTTATGATCTGTCTAAGCATTGTCAGGTTGGGTTTCTTATTTGCACTGGGGAAAATAAATTTTGAGGAAGAATGTGAAACAGAATAAGGTTGTGGCTGTAAAGATCCTGACTGGGAGCTCTACTTACTCATAATAGTCTTCTTACTTAGGATTAAACAGGAATGTGCTTTTCTTGGAGAAGTAAGAGTTGGAAGTCAAGGTAGCATCATTTCTGACTGAAGACAGGAGCTGACAAGAGCATGAAGGGTATGATTAGGAGCGTTAAGAGAAATCTGGCCAAGAACAAATATTAGAGTTCTAGATGGAAGTGATGTCAGTAGAATGTAGGACATGGAGCCAAATTGTATGGGGTGTAAATGCATTTACTCATTCAGGAGAAAAGCTTAATGTAGGAGCTGAATCTGCCTGCACAATCACCATAGGAACAAGTATTTTGATTTTCTTTCCATTCTAATTTTAACTGGAGCTTTCTTGATTAATTGAAGTCTGAAAACCTTGACCTAGGTATTGCATGACAACTTCATCTAGCACAGTGTTTCCCAACCTTTTTCCAGCCCAAGGCACACTTGCATTAATAAATTTTTTCCGCAGCACACCTATTAAGGCATTCCTCATCCTTATACCTATTGTAACTTGTAGCTCATTGCCATGGCAAAATTCTGCAGCCCACCCATTCATTTCTGATGGCACACTTTTGTGCCACAGCACACTGGTTAGGAAGCATTGATCTAACATTTATTCTGCTTCTCATGATCTGATTCTCAGGTGCAACCACTGCCTTTTATGATGGTTAAAAAGTCATTTCAGACTCCATTTCCCTATGAACTATGTGGGGGGCTGCTATGAACCCAACTGTGGTGTACCCTGGGTCCCACATTTCTCCCTGTTGCCCAAGCTGCTTTCTCAAGGAACGGACTAAGGTTTACCCTGGGATGACTCCTTGTTCCTGCAAGCTTCAGCTCGAGTGCCCTTACCCCAGATTTTGCAGCCACAGGAGACATTTTTGCCAGCTCTGTGACCAAATTGTGTGCCTCCTTCCCTCCATAGAAATGGCATGCCTAGACAATCACTTGCTCTGGGATGATGCTTTTCTACAGACAGTAAGGAAATCAGTAAAGCAACAAAACATCAAGAAGATTTATTACATAGAAGACAAGAATAGTACACAAAAAATAGATAAAGCTTCTCACTTTTCTTGACTATCTTCAGACTGCTTCAGAGAGTTTTGTCAGTATGTCCAGATACCAGCCTTCCTGCTGTTGACTCTGCCAACCCAGCTAGCTGGGGAACAAAACTCCACGCAGGCATGGGAAAATCCAAAGATGGCCTCTACCTAACACACATCTTCCAAACACCTTCAAAACAGCCCTCCACCTATAAGTATTGTTCTATTTGCTGAGGAGTCTGAGACCCCCCCTCCCCCCCGAAACTGTCCTTCTGCTTGGGAAATCTGGAATTCCCCCAGTTAATGGCCCAGCTCCCTGAAATGTACTTCTTATTACAGCACTGACCTTTTTCTTATGGGCAAATTCATACCCCCAATATTTTGTGTAAAAATCCCAAAAATAGCCCTTTCTGCCACATATTTGAGTGTGACAAATGCCGTTCTTCTAAAATAAATAAATAAATAAATACATTAGGTGGTGATACTTAATAGTTTTACCTTCCCCCTTTGTGCCACAGCTTTTCTGACATATACTTAACTAGAGACCCGGCTATACCTTTTTGATTAAGCGGTGACACAAAATTGCAGTGATGCATACATACACCATCATATAATCCATATAGCAATAAAACAGCTACAAATGACTACAGCTTATCATTAGTTTTAGAAAGAGACTAAACACAAGATTAGTTAAAATAAACTTAGCTCTTGGCTCTGACCCCCAAATCATTCCTGCTTATGTGGTGGGTTTGTGACAAAAGTTAAAAATGCATTCCTATTTATATAACAGATATGTGCTGAGGATTGATATTAATAAGCACTTTGACAATGAAAAGCATTCTTTCAATGCCAAGTGAAAAATTAAATGAAAATATGAAATGGAAATGACATTTCACTGATAGAACTAAGGGCAAAATAGAGTTTGCAAAAATTTCCACTGGTGATGTTTGCAAGTAATAAAAACTTTAGCTTGGTGGTAGATCACACCACTTGTTTATATGGGTCACAGTTAAAGAAAGAAGCATGTTGACGTGTTTTTTGATAAATAATCTGAAGGAGCAACAAACTCCAAGCCTCCCAGTGTAATTTAGGAATCACTTTACCATATTTACAATCAGTTTTCAAAGCAGACCATAACTTTAAGAATACCCTGAAAGTGTCCCTTCATTTTTATATAGTGTCTCAAACTACTGTGTAATTTATTCCAGTTGCCATAGCTTTAAAATTTGTTTTGTGAATACGTGCAGTATACAGTTACCAAAGAGGAATGTAACCTTATTTACTTTGCTTTTATTTTCTCTTTACCTAGAGAGATGGGAAATGGGGGTAGTGTTATGGTTCCACTATATTTCACCCTACCCTAGTGACCAGTTTTACTAAATAAAATGAGAAAATGAAAGACAAAAATTACCTAACTTTGATCCGCCCTTGAAATCATGCTGTAATAAAATAAGAGGAATCTCGGTGTTCTTCCCTGAACAGCTTTGAAAGTAAGAGTGGAAGGTGACAACATAAACTATTACAATAACCCTCTTAGGAACTGCCTTGTTACAAATAGATTCTGTTATTGAAGAGATGTCTGTGACAGGGTTATGCAATATAGCAACAATCAGTCAACTAAAGACTTTCAGAGGTAAGCGTCCTCAGTTTCACCTCAGGCACTTGACTGGGAAGCTGGTGCTTATCTGATATTAACAAATGACTGTGAATTGGCTTATTACTTTAGTACACAGACAATACTATGGCCCCCTCTACATGTTAAAGGTATCACGCAATGAACTGGTTACTTGTACAAATACCTTCAAGCCAGTTACATGTGCAAAGTAGCTATCATGCCATAAAAAGCTCCAACCATTTATAAAGTAAGACCTTGAAAATATGTACTGGCTTTATAGCTGGTTGCTATTAAGGTTGACTTTGCACATGTAGCGGTGCATCCCCTGTGGCTGGGGCCCCTGTCAGCTGAAGGAGCTCCCAGCTGTAGGGCAGCACCATGCCCAGCTGGGGCTCGGAGTCCCACAACTGAGGGGACTGTCAGCCCCAGCAGTTGCTGACTGTCAGTCCCAGAAGCACAGGGACCCTGAGTCCCACAGCTGTGGATGCTGGATGCTGAGACCCAGGTGTGTCCTGGCAGTTAGCAGGTGCAGCTACCCCAGAGGTGCATGAAACCAGGCTCCTAGACTCAGGGATGCATGGGGCATCCCCATATCTGGGAGCACCTCAACTGAGGGGCTCCCAGCCATAGGAGCTTGGTTCTTGTCAGTGCATGGGGAGCCTGGGATTTGTCTCCCCCTGCACTGGCAATAAGGCACAATGGGATCTAATACACGATCCACAGAATTGCACCTCCTGCCAGGCATATGCTATATGGCAGAAAGCATGATTGCATGGATCACATTAGATCCCTTTGAGCCTTTACCTGCACATGTAGAAGGGGCCTATTAAATATATTTATAGGTTTGTTTGTTTTCCCCAGAAATATTGTGTTAGTGTACTTGACAGGTGCTCAGCATCTCTGAAAATTAGAACCAATTTACAAGACTTAAGCCTGTAAATGCCACAACACTAAAAAAGCTGTTACTGCAATAGAAAATGCACATAAATCTTTTAAAGCTGATATTGTCTATGTTTTGCTCCCCACTACCCCAGGGTAAAAATACATACATTTAAATGAAACAGTTCATTAGGACTAGTCTCTAGGGTACTAAACTGTTTCTGTTGATGACCACCTCTACTGACTACTGCTTAGTCTAAGAAATTAATTGAGTGGTTGGTTTAATCGCTCAGCTCCTGTGTAGGTCCCCCACCTTGCAATGATGACATTTTGTTTTATTAGCAACCATTACATAAGCAGGTCTTTGTATGATATGGATTTCAAGCTGATTGAATTGTGAACATTTATTAACTTGTGCAGCATGCAGAACATCCTTTTTTGAGAAGAGAAAAGATAGGCTGGCACTTTATACTGTTGCTTGCTGCACAACAAAGTACACTTATAACCACTTTTTTCTATAAAAAGGACACAATAGTATCTTCTATATATGATATAATATATCTTTGATATCTTATATACATATTATAATATATTGCATCTTATAGACCTGTTATAATATATTTTAGTAGTTCAGTAAATGGCACTTTAAAACATGCAGAAGATTGAAAAGTGGGCTTCATAGACAGTAAGGCTGGAAGGGACCTTGGAAGATCATCAGGTCCAGCCCCCTTGTACCAAGCAGGAAAGATAACTGGGGGTCAGGTGACCACAGCAGGGTGACTGTGCAGTTTTCTCCTGAAGATTTCCAGGGTAGGTGACTGCACCACCTCTGGAGGGAACTTATTCCATAGTCTGGACATCTTAGTTGTGAAGTAGTTTTTCCTAACGTTGGACCTAAAACTGTCTTCCAGGAGTTTGTGACCATTACTCCTAGTGTTCCCCAAGGGTGCCCTGGTGAACAGTTGCTCACCAAGCCCTTGATGTATCATTCCCATGTAGTAATAAGTTGCTACTAAGTACCATTTCAACCTCCTTTTTTTTTAGGTTGAAGAGTCCCAGATCCCCTCAGCCTTTTCTCATGTGGCTTGCTGTGCAAGTCTTTGATCATACAGGTGGCCCTTCTCCAGACTCTCTCAAGCTTTACCACATCCTTGGTAAAGTGTGGCACCCAGAACTGGACACAGTACTCCAGCTGCGATCCCACCAATGCTATTTTTGGCCTCTGCAAAAGGTATTACTTTTTATAACTTTAATTTGGATTTTAAAAACTTTTACTATCGTTAGCAACACTGGAAACTTTTCTCTAGTTAAGAAGCCATTATGTTTAAATTCTGACATCTTTAGAAGAGACTATTCAGACTAACACATGAAAGTATTTTGATAATGGATTTTGCTTGTAGTTCTATAAAGCCCAAGACCAATAAAACACTTAAGCACATGATAAAACTTTGCAAATACACAAGCAGCCTCATTGACTTCAAATGTGAGCAATCCCACTGATTCAGGTACATGAAGTCAGGACTTTTACTAGTATATGATGTAGAAATAAGAGGGTGTGGAAGAAATAGTAGGCCTAATTGGCATGGACTACCCCTATCATCCCAATGAGGTCGTAACTCAGAGAACTAATGATGACTTAGATGTCATCTTTGTGCACTCATTCATTTCTGTGTAAGAAAGGAGAGGGAAACAAATCACAAATCTGTACAACTTACTGTACTGTTTTTTGTTAATGCTGGGAAGCCAAGTTCAGGGAGCACACTAGCAATAAATGACATGTGAAACATAGTTTGAATATACATGGTGTTTACTGTAAATAGTATCTTATTTATGATTTATATGGGTAAAACTTGGAAGTGCACCACTTTTCCCCTCACCTTCTGGTTAACCACTGCTTAAGATTAGAAATGTATCCAACTGTTTTGCTGAATCAAGGCCTATCAAAAAGCATAATATTAATATCATCTGAGTTATACTGATATGAAGTCTGAAGTAAGGAGGGAAAAGGTGACATTATTTTAAAGCAGTTAGAATAGACTAAATATTGGGCTTTTCTCACTTGTTTGTAACAGATGTAGACATTTTAATTCTCAGGATTTTTTGAGAAAAAAAATCTAGGAAGTTTTCTTGGTCTTAACCAATATCTCAGGATATTATATTCTGACATGTTACTCTTTGCCTCTGCAGAATGGTCTTTCGTAAAAAGAGAAATATTAGGCAATAACATGAACTGAAAGATGATCAATCAGCTTAAGCTTCTCTAGTTGTAACCTTCACCTACTATGGTTTTGTCTTGTTCTACCCTTTTTCAATTTCCTTTATCAAAATTTCAATCCTCATGCTAATAATGGAAGTTTTATTTTCCCAGAGATCATCAGCAACTGACACCTACCTGTTTACTGTTAGTCTTTGTCTGTATTAGAAACCCATTGTGACAGTGTCTTCCAACCAAGGATGTGACAACACTGCAAACACAATATTTAAGAATACAGATAAGTGGTTGGATACAAATATTCAAACAATTATTCTTGGCCTGAATTGCTGATTTTATAGTTCCTAATACTGTTCATTCCCTCTGTCAGTTCTTCCTTTGTGAAATCTACCCTTCCACTTCCTGCTCCTGGCTTGCAAGGAGCAAGCTTACAAGGAAATGTTGTGTGCCTTCTGCTGACCTGCCAGTAAGGCAGGGGAGAAGACTTGTTAGCCTATTCCAGCTATAAGGATGATGGGGATAGCTCTCTAAGCAGTAAGAGTGTGAAGAAGTATTATGGGGCCAACAAATCAAGAACTCCCTAAACACTGAGTATGTCTGAACTACCCACAGCAGTGGTTTTCAAACTCTTTTGAATATGTACCCCTTTGTCTGCAAAATACTGTTGCTCATAACCCTTACACCTGACATGTCTCTGTTCATTCCTTAGGAGGAGTGTCAACACCAGTGGCAGCACATGGGAATGCCTTTTACTCATTGTACATTGATCAAATCAGAATCTCCACCTCCATTATTAAAACTTAGGCAGGTATCCCTCGACACATACTCCAGGTTGAAAACCACTGACCCAGAGCATGTGTGTTTTGTGCTAGAAAAGAGAAAGGATCCATTAAATGAAAAAAAAATTGAAACAAATGTTTGGGGTCCTATAATTTTCAACCCTACCTTGCATCACAATTTTTTCCCATAGACAGTAAAATGGAATGCTTCTATCCAAAGAGAAGTGTAGGCTATGGAAGCAAAGAAGAAAAGCATAGAAAACAACTGTTTCTTTACACAGTAATCAGGCTCAGAGTGAAGCAGTGGGGAAGATACTGGAGTATGTTAGTTAGTAGATGAACAAAAGAATACTGTTGTTTTTTAGCACTTTCCAAATACTCTCTAAAAGTTAGAGACTGGAGTGCTAATCATGTTTTCTATTGCTTTGGTATCTATTCTCAGATACCTTTTACTTTTGCAGAAGAATCTCACTAATGTGATAATAAGTCATTAAAAATTAGGACTGTAGTAATATTGGTAGTTTTCATAATCCAGAAAGAAGACGAGGGGCAGTAGGAAACAGTTTAGCAATATTGCACTCAAATTCCAAAGACAGAATAATCGTCAGTATAACACAAAACCCTCTCATGTTGCAGAGTAACTTTCTTTCATATAATGCTCGTGTCTATAATTCACTTATAGAAGATAATTTTTTTCATGACATACTAGGGCTAGATTTTCAGGTAGTTTAATCCTTACGGTCTGCTAAAGTCAGTAGAAACAACAGATTTGTACCCGTGGAGACTCAGTTTTAAGCTGCAATAGCTAGCTAGCTGGTTACTCCTTGCTATCAGACAAGTTACTTATCTGATGGATGGGAGGAACTTGTATGTAAACATCAGTGGGGAAAATTGATACCTTGTATGTTAAACCAAACTATCTTTATTTACCTGACCTCTGATTTTTTTTTCCTTAGGCTGCGCAAATTGTAGGACATCTAAAATGTATGTTTTTCCCGGTAATTTAAAGGGAACAAATAATATCTCATTTCCCCCCTCGTATTGCACAGTTTTGCAAAATTATTGAGTGGGTGGTACTGTGTTTTTTCTAGAAACACATTTGGCTTTGGGAATCTAAAATTTATACACAACCACACCAATTTATACCCCATTCTTGCCCCCTCCCCTCCTTGCATTGTACATCCTCACTAATGTGCATTAAAACCTAATAAAAAGCCAGGTTCAAAAGTACTGAATAATAATAATTAGCAACTATCTACAGCTCAATTTTTTATGGTTGGAATCACCCCAATCCAATCCAAACTAGAAAGCTTCAAAGACTTAGCAGCTCTCTGTGTACTTGTTACATTCAATCATTTTACGTTCAATGCAGCTGCCATATTCACTCTTAAGAGGCAATGCATCTCCAAAATAAAAGCTGCAAAAAGGAACCTTTTCTCCCTGCTCTTGTACTCTTCTGAGAATCTTAAATGAACCAACAGAAATCACAGAAGATTGCTCAGTCAAAGTTAGTGTGTATGGCCTAGGGCTCTTGAAAAGCAGTAGATTAATTCCCAGCATTATCAGACCAGTCAAGAGTCATAACAAGTTACAATGATCTTTTGAGTTTGAATGTGGAAGGCTAGAAGGGTATTCTTTTAAGTATTTGCCTATAGTGAGAAGGAGTTTCAAGCTTCAAACACTGCTGAGGAGACAAGAACAACAAAAATAACAGTTGACACGAGCAGAGTTCTGTCACAGAAAGCCTGGAATGCAGTTGCAGCCCTGCCACTAAAAGTAAATATAACTGTAAGTGCTGGGAAAAGTGGTCAATGATACCAATGCAGATGAAGAAAGCTAGGGAAAAGAGAAATGTTACAAAATGCAATGGATCTAAGTTCATTTTTTAGCAGTGTGACATCAATGGATAAAGTTCTGATTTATGTTGGTATAAGAGAGATAAGAGTCTTGTTAGCAAAGAATAATCTGAGAGAGGTAGTTAGTGGTGTTAACCTGAAGTCAGGAAGAAGTCAAAGTAGAGGTGAACCTTACAGACTTTTTGTGTGAACTACAGCTTCATCAGATATTATCTGATATGCCTTAATGCTCCTGGCTATGCAAAGGAGTTGTATAAATTGTAAAGATCAGTTAAACTACATTTACAAAAGACTTGGTAGAGACTACAAGGGAATGTCACTCATTCACACACACAGACAGGACTTGCAGTCAGATGTTATGGCCAAAAGGAGGAGGAGGAGTTGAGTTTGGGAGACTTCCTGGATGCCTAAGTTTTTAACCTTGAATTTCTTCTTCACATGCCTAAAGTCACAGTTCAGAACATGCCTCAAAACACCTCAGTCTGACATGATCAGTGCCCTGAGCCTAGCTGGAATCCATAAATTAGGCATTCCTCCAGTTATAGCCCCTGACATCTTCTTATAGCACCCTCTTCACAAATTGCAGTAATAGTCACTGCTTTTTTTCAGCAGAGAGTGTATGGAGAAGGTGTAGGACTGTCTCTTCGCTTTTTAGTCCAATAGGTTGGAAGAAACTCTGCTTCTGGGGCTTTTGTTGATTCCTCATCTCTGCATGAGAGGGTTCAAATCTTACCTCTCAGAGGGCACATCTAAATGTGCTATTAATTCAAAGTAAGCTTATTACACAATAAAAAAGCTGACAACCGACACCCAGAAAAAAGCTAACCTGCTTGATGGGTACTTTGTGTCATTTTTTTCATCAGCACAAAGGGTCTGCCCTGCCTAGCAAGATGCAGGATGGCCAGGGCGAGGGTGAAATTATACCCAGCATTGGTGTAGACCTTGTAAAGGAACCTCTTGAGAGGCTGGACACCTTCAAGTAGAAGGTCCTGGTGGATTGCACCCCAGAGTACTTAAGGAGCTGGCAGAAGTCATAGCCCAGCCACTGGCAAAGATTTTCAAAAACTCCTGGCGCTCAGGTGAGGTACCTGAAGATTACAAGAAGGCCAATCTGGTGCCAATCTTCAAGAAAGGGAGGAAAGTAGATCCAGGTAACTACAGGCCAATCAGCTTGACCTCAATCCCTGGTAAAATTCTAGAAAAAATCATTTGAGTCCATCCTTGACAAGCTGGCTGATGGCAACATCCTGAGGGACAGCCAATATCGGTTTGTTGTAAGTAGGTCTTGCCTGACCAATCTCATATCCTTCTACAACCAGATGATATATCACCTGGACAAGGGAGAAGAGATTGACATCGTATATCTGGACTTCAAAAAAGCTCTTGATCTGGTGTCCCATGACCTTGGAAAATTTGGCCAACTGTGGTCCTAGCTACATCACAGTCCGATGGCTGGAAAAGTGGCTCTGAGGCCAGACTCAGAGAGTGGTGGTTGATGGAAATGAATCATCATGGCATTCTGTGATCAGTGGTGCCCTCCAAGGCTTTGTCTTGGGACCTGTTCGCTTCAACATTTTTATCAATGACATGGTGTCAGAAGTGGACTGGCCAAGTTTGCCGATGACACCAAACACCGGAGGATAGGCTGGTGATCTAGGCTGACTTGGATAGGCTGAAAAAGTGGACAGATACAAACCTGATGACTTTCAATACCAACAAATGTAAGGTAGTCTACCTTGGGGAAAACCCCCCCGCAGCATTCTTATAGGCTTGGCAGTACAATGCTCATTAGCACCAAGGCTGAAAGAGACTTGGGGGTCATGACTGACCACAAGATAAACATGAGCCACCAATGCAATGTCACAGCTGGTACAGCAAACAAAACTCTGGCTTGCATCCATAGCTGCTTCTGAAATAATCTCAGAATGTCATCCTCCCACTGTACTCAGCCTTGGTAGCTGCAACTGGAGTATTTCATCCAGTTTTGAGCTTCACACTTTAAGAAAGATGTGTAGAACCTTGAGAGAGTTCAGAGAGCCATGCACGTGATCAGAGGACAGGAGAATAGGCTTTATAAAGAGAGGCTGAGAGCCATGGGACTTCTCAGCCTGCAAAAGCACAGGCTCAGGAGAGACCTGGTGGCAGCTTATAAGTACATCAGGGGTGTGCATCAGGATCTGGGAGAACATCTGCTCACCAGAGTGTCCCAAATGATGACAAGGACCAACAGTCATAAACTCCAAGACTGTTTTAGGCTGGACATAGGAAAAACTTTTTTACTGTCCAAGCCCCCAAGGCCTGGAATAGGATCCCTCCAGAGGTGGTACAAGCACCTACTTTGGACTCCTTTAAGAAGTGTTTGGATATTTATCTTCCTGGGAACTTCGACCCCATCTGACTTCCTGCCTTTGGGGTAGGGGGCTGGACTCAATGATCTCCGGAGGTCCCTTCCAGCCTTAATGTCTATGAAATCTATGAAATGTGAGCATGTGTAGATGGTGACACTTTACAGCACATTAGATTAGTCTACTGATCAGTAAAGTATCTCATGTAGATACCCCCAGTGAGTATCTAATTACTAGTCTATAGGCTAGTGTGTAAACAGCCCTTAGGGCATGAAATGAAACTCCAGCTTCTCACCTATCAGATGAGTGCCCTAACTCAGGGGTAGGTAACCTTCAGTCCACAGGCCAGATAGACCCCACAGAGCTATTGGATTTGACCCACTTATGTGGGGCTTTGGTGTTTGGAAATAGGGAATTTCAGCTGTGGGCATGCTCCCTGTGCTGCCATGGCAAGAAGTGCTGGCTGCAGATGGATCCTGGCACCTGCTCACCTGCCTGCCTCTGACCTATGGCAGGTCATTCTAGTTTGTGGCTGGAAAAAGGTGGCCAACCACTGCCCTAACCAATAAGCTACAGTCATGCTCACTTTAACTTTCCCAATGAATCATTGTTTCTTTTGTGTAAAGTAGACATTTCAACAGTAGGAGCTCAAAGTGCTTCTCAACCTACCCCAAAAGAACTTAGCACAGTGGTTTGCAACCACGGTGCTGCAGGGTGCTGTGCAATATTAAATATGCAAGCATGTGCATATGATTCACAAGATAAATCCAGAGTTTTCAAATGCAAATTCATAGTAGCAAAAATGCTCTGAGTTCTTTGAAAAAGAAGAATTGCTCCATTATTTTCTCCTAATCAAGAAATGAGTGAAAGCTAAGGTTTGGTGTTTTCTGAAGGGTGCCTTCTGTTTAAAAAGGCTAAGAACCTTCAGCATCTGGAACTTTCTGGGGATAGGAAATACATTTATGAATGCCCTCAGGTAGAAGAAGAGATTTAACCAGCTGTCCTCCGGGTTGGGTTAGTGCTTCTCATACTAGTATATTGTAAAAACATAGGCAGTGGCAGTTCCTTTTCTAGCTGCTGTATTTAAAGAAACAAGAGTTACCTCTGATTGGGAATTGTACAGTATGCCTAAATACTTAGTTTAGTTCTGTGGTCTCCACTGCTGAAGCAGTTGTCTAAAAATTAGTTCATGCAACATTTAGGTTGCATTTGGACTTAAGCTTAAGTAACTTGCTCAGGATCACACACATGGAGTCATGGAGAGAGGACTGGGAAGTCCCTGCTGGCAGGGGCTGGGGAGCCTGCTCCCTGCCCAGCTCCATGATCATGGAACTGGGCTGGTAACACGGTATTCAGCGTGTTCCCCATTCAGCTCCATGATCGTGGACATGGGTAGGGAACAGATTCTCCAACTCCTGCCCTGCAATTGTGGAACTCGGGCTCGGAACTGTCCTGGTCAGGAGCAGGTCTCAGCCCTATGCCTTGATCAGGTGATCCAAGCACAGGGCTTGGAAAGATTTGCTAAATTTGCAGGTAGAAAATTTACTTGCAATTAGCATAACTTACAGCACAGTAAGCATGCACACATGCTTATTGCACAGTAGAGCATCTTGTGTAGTAGTGGTCATGCCAGATGGGCCGCAGAGTAGTGCCTTACATTTCCTGAGAACAGTTAGCAATACTTATGATGGTGTATATATTGTTTTGTTTAATAAGTCTTTTCTTTGTTTTGATCATGAGGGTTCAGGGAAGCTTCCTTGAGTTATGATAGGAAGATAGAGACAAATGTGTTTGACTGTGTCTCTGAAATGAAAGTTTGCTTTGATGTAGGATACTAGAATACATATGAGAGTACAGTTCTTGTCGTAAAAGCTGGCAGCTGAGCTTTCATTACCTAATCATTGAGAATAGCATAGGAAGAGACAAAGTCAGAAGAATAGATGAGGTAGAGATAAAAATCACTAAATCAGAGATAAAAGTTGCTAAGTCAACCTGTGACCAAGAAGGGACAAATGCTAAGACAAGGGAAGTAAATTTATCTGCCAAAAGATATAACCCTGAATAGCAATGTAAGTGTTGCTCAAAAATTCAGGTCACTAAGGCCTATGCATAAGTTATTGTCTATGTGGCACAAGAATGTCTTATTCATAAATTTATCTACGTCAAAATCCATATGAATGTGTGTATCAATGTGTTTTAACTTAGATGGCTGCACTGTGGAGCTTTCCAATGCCCTAGGCTAATTTTCAAAGTGACATTGCCCTAGGCCAATATAAAATGAGCACTAAAATAGAGCAGAAACTTGTCATTGACAATAATGAGTGTTAGATTGGGCCCTATACATGTTTCTGAATTCCTTCTCTTAAAAAGTGCAGTACACACTTAACGAATTTGTGGATAATGCCAAGTTGGAGGGCATTACAGAAACTCTGGAAGGTAGGATCCAGGATGACCTGAATAGTAGGGTGGTGTAAAATTTCTCTGGCTGTTTCACTTAGATGCTGTTTTGACTCATTTCAAATTTCTCTAAGCTCGAAACAGAGACATCTAAATGAAACGAAGGGCTTTGAAACAGCCTTGAAATGAAATGAGGGCAGTCAAAATGTTTTAAAACTTTTGAAATGTTTCGAGTATCAAAGCTGAAGCTGGGCTTGCCTGCATGGAAACAGAAGGTAAGGAGAGGGAGGGGGAAGAGTGGGGAAGGACTACTCTGACATTGACTGTGATCCTTCCCTAAGGTCCCTTCCAATCGTAGTGCTCTGGGGGAGGGATGGAAAACCAACATAAAAAGCAGCATTGTTTGAACTGGGCTGCTTTCTGCCTTGGGGTCAGTTACTGAGCTGTCTTCCAGAAGCTCAGCAGCATTAGACAACAAATGCTACCAATCATTTCCTACTGACCAGCCTAGCAAGTGGGATTTGGCAATATCTTTTGCTTTATTTCTATACCTTTGTATTTTATTATAGTCATTGATTTATTCCTTTCAATTTATTTCTCCCCAAAAATCCTCTTTTTTGTTTAGTCAATTTGGATTCTTTTCAAATCTGTGCTTTCTTTTACAGTGTGAATTCCATTCACTGTGCAGGGAAGCACAGCATAATTATATTGCATATTATAAAATAGAATTTATATAGGAAAGCACATACATACATTTATATATTTTTATTTTATTTATTACATAAATACATGTATACAAACATATATAGATTACATAAATACATACATAGTTATCTTAATATCTACATATTTTACATAAATCAGACAGATAACATTACAGAAGAAGAGACAGATTTTCCAGCATACCATGGCAAAGACAAGACACTATGAAATACATGATGAAACGAGGTGGAAAGGCAGCTGGAAAGCCTTCAGGAAGGGGCAGATGAGGGAGTAGAGGGAGAGCTGTAAGTTTCCACCCCCCCAAACTGAGTCACAGTGTATTTGCTACAACAAGCAGGCATGAGGCTTCCACAAGTACAGGCAGTAAGGACAGGGGAGCAGTGCCAGTGCCTGTGCCTAACTCTGCATCCCTTTCAAGAGCACCAGCCATAACCCTCCCATGACCCACTACTACCATGACAACAAGAAGCAACACCAGCATGACAGTCTCCTCCGCCCCCATTTCACTTCCATGCTAAACCTTCCAGTGCCAGAGGAATAGCTGGAGCTGGATCTGAGTGCCCTAGAAAGGGAAATTCTAGGGAAGGAGGGGGAATCAGCTGAGTTTGTGCCTGGCACCCCTCAAGTTTCCCCTATAGCCAGGTGTCTTTCCCCAGAAGGCAGTTCAGAGGAGTCTGAGGTAGAGGGTGTGGAGGCAAGCAGCTCAGATGAGTCCATTCCTCCTATTGCTGTGCCTCTGTCTGCTGGGGGTGGGGGGTGGGAATTGCAGCATCTGCACATCCAACCGCACCCCAGAAACAAGCAGGTAGTGTAGTCTTGGACCGTTTTGGGCTGGCAGATGATCCCACATACACTATCTACCTGTACTGCCAAACCAAAACCAGCTGGGGCAAGGAAACAAAGCACATGAGCACCACGAAGATGCTGATGCATCTCTGCAGGCACCACCCCCTTGCCCTTGCTCCTCCTCAGCCTGGCACCAGTAGAAGTGTGCCCAAAAGGAAGTCCCCCTCCCACTCCAAAGCCCCATCCCCCCAAAGAAGAGGCAGGCCACCCTGAAACAGTGTGGGGCATAGCACTGCCAAGCCTATAAGAATGCTGTGGGGATAGAAAGGGAGTGTGTTGCAAATGTGAGCAAGATCACCCAAAGCATTGAGGAGATGCTTGCTGTGGATGGCCAGCCCTTCTCCTTAGTTGAGTGGTGAGGGTTCAGGCAGCTCATGGCGCTCATGGCCCCATTATACCAAGTGCCCACATGCACCACCTTCAGCAGAATGGTGGTACCCTCTCTGTATGAGGCACGCAGGGAGTACCGGAGAGAGGAGCTGCACAAGGCAGGTCTACAATTGGCCTTACACTTCACCTTGGACATCTGGAACATCCGGGGTGGAGATCAAACCTACCTTTCCCTCACAGGTTACTGGTGTGACCAGTCAGGTTGTTGGTGGGCTCTCCTTCATGCCAAGGTGATGGATGAGTCCCACATGGCAACAGAGATCATGGGGAACATGAACTGCTTGGGGCAGAGGTGGCTCATTGGGCAGGATGAGCTCACCCACAGGTTCATGGTCACCAACAATGGGGCCAATATGGTCAAGGTGGTCCATGTTGCCAACTTTTTTGGCATCTGCCTTGTGGCATGCAAGTTCCACCTCATTGTCAGGGATGACTTGGAGGGGAACCGAGCTGTCAGTGACAGCCCCAACACCACCAGCAAGCTCATTTTGAAATGCAGGAAGGTGGCAGGCTACTTCCACTAGAGCATCAAGGAGACAAGATGCTGTGGGACAAACAGGCAGAGATGAACATCCCACAGCACAGAATCATGCAGGATGCAGAGATTTGGTGGCACTCCGCATATGTGATGCTCGAGAGGGTGGTGGAGGAACAGAGGGCCATCCATGAGATGGCCTTGCTCGAGGAGATTGAAATCAGTGGCCTTCTTAAAAGAGCTAAGTGGAATAACATCTCCCAGATCTTGGTGGTCCTAAAGTGCTTCCTCAAGGCCACTGAGACCCTCAGCATCAGCAATTCCCTCCTTAGCCAGGTGATCCCCATAGTAAGGGAACTTCAGAGCCAAATGGAGAGCTTCCAGGGGATCAGTGTTCTTGGCTGGGGCAAGCTGCTGTTACCAGATGTGCAGGCACTGGTGAGGTGGCTGAAGGAGGGCATCAGGAAATGGCTTGACCTCTTGCAGTCCAGTAAGATACATGTGCTGGCGGCCATGTGTAACCTGAGAGTGATGGGCAGCGTATCCAGTAGCCAATGCCTGAATCAATGGATGGAGGCACTGGTGAAGAGCCAGGGAGGCAGAATGGTGGAAGTGGAGGGACATGAAAGAGAGGGATTCACTGTCCCATACCAGCATGCCATCTACCAGCCAGTCTCCTCCCCCAACACAGGAGCTGCCAATGTGGTCCACAGGCTTGGCTTCCATGGTGGGGTCCAGAGGCACCAGACTCCACCATCAGGCAGATAGTGCTCAGGCCTTGGTGGCTGCCTACCTCACCGAGGATGTGGAGCTGCTGCTGTGCGACCCCTTGGCCACAGTTGCCCGAGAACACCTGTCCTGTCCACCAGACAGTGTTCCAAGTGAAAGGATGTTCAGCATTGCTGGTGATGTAGTGACACCCCACTACACCTCCTTGGATCCTGGTATGCTGGAGCAGCTGGTGTTCCTGAAGGCGAACCTCCTGCTGCTGGGGTTTCCCAAGCTCCAGGTGCAGATGAAGTGAATGCCACCCTCCTCACTCCATCCACACCTATTTCCTCACTCCACAATGCCTCCATTTCCATTTTCACTGACTGGCTTTCTTGCCTGCATTGCACACCAGCCTCTGGCTTCTTTACTATTCCTTCCATCCAGAAACAGCACACACACCAACTGCAGGTGTTTCCTCAGCCTGATGAAGAGTTTTTCAACCTGAAACCTTGCTAAAATATATTTCTGTAACTATTCAGTTAGTCTACTCAAAGATACCAGATTAGATTGACCCAAAGAACCTTGTCTGCCAGTGCCATGTCCTTAGACCAACACCCCTAGTGCCTGTCCCCAGTCAGGTGACCAGAAGGACACAGGGCCCTGGGCACATCTAAGCCCCAGGGCTGGGGCTGACAGGGTGAGTTCTCTGGCAGATGTTGGAGAAGAAGCTCCTGAAGGAAAGGAAAGGAAAGGAAAGGAAAGGAAAGGCTCTGTGACATTTTGGCTGCCTGAGATGTTGCTAGTACTACTGTGCTGCTTTCTAAGTTATTACCTTTTGTTATTTAAAGTGGTGGAGATAAAGATGCAGGGAAGGAGGAGGCCTCATTTGGGCACACTACCATGTGGTACAGAGGCCCCAGCACCACTGAGGGTGTGCTTTAACACACACACAAAGTCACACATGTCACAAGTTTTGCTTGTCAGTAGCTTAAGGTGCAGTTTCCCAGAAACCCCTACACCTATCTCTTTAAAACTTAGCTGACTTCATGGCTTCAGCAGGGGCTACCATACCTACTGTTTGCACTCCTTACCCCTTGTGCCTTCACACTGACAAGTGACATGAGTGTTGCTTTCACAACTTTGAGGTAGATTTTCCCAGAATCCTCTGCATCTATCTCCTTGAATGTTGGCAGATTTCATGCCTTCATAAGGGGCTACCATTTCTGCTGCTTTCATCCAAATCTGCCGAGAAATGACAAAGTTATGGGTGAAAAATAAAATCAGCATCAAAACAGAAAAACAGTTTTGATGAAACGAAACAGAACAGTGGTTCGAAACAAGACAAAACTTGAAATGAAATACTGTCCCATTGAAGCAGCAAAACAGAAGTCAAAATGAAATGGTGCTGTTTCACACAGCCCTACTAAACAAACTGGAAAAATGGTCCACAATTTATCAGTTGAGTTCTGACAAGAAGTGCAAAGTCCTGCATTTGGGATATAAAAATTACATGCACAAATACAAACTAAGCTAAAATACAGTACTGCAGAGAAGGCCCAGAGAGTTGCAGTATACCAATTACAAGGGAAGTTTAGGTTAAATATTTGAAAAAAAAAATTCTCACTAGAAAGGTAGGAAAGCATTGGAAAAGATTACTCAGAGAGGTGGTGGAATCTCCATTCCTGGAGATTAAGACCTGGGTAGATAAAGCTTTGGTTGGGATGATCTAGTTGGGGATGATCCTGCTTTGAGAAGGAGATTGGACTAGTTGACCTCCTGAGGTCCCTTCCAACCCTAATATTCTGTGATTCAATGACTCTATGATAACCTGAATATGAGTCAACAGTATGCTCTTGTTTCCAAAAAACCTAACAGTATATTGGGTTGTATTAACAGGAGTGTCACTTGCAAATCAAGGGAAACAATTCTTCAACTCAATTTAGAACTGGTGACTTCTCATCAGGAGTACCTTGTCCACTTTTGGCCCCACACTTCAATAAGGATGCAACAATTTGGAAAGACTCCAGTGCACAGTGACAACAATTATTAGGGGCCTTGGAGGCAAGACCATAGATGGTAGAAGGCCAAAGCAAGCGGGGCTTATCCCCATAACACAGCTCCAGTCATGCCACTGCAACACCCCACCACCACACCTAGCACCCCTGCTGCAAGCTTGTCTTCTGAGTACAGCAGCAGCAAATTCCAGCTCTACTATGGCCCTGGAGGAGGGGTAGGGGTCAAGCAGCATGCTCTGCACTGCACCCTGCACTCCCCCCATCCCCTCCAAATAATATTTTCTCCTGATGTGTATAGACAAGACTTATGAGAAAAGGCTGAAAGAACTACGGATATTTAATCTGGAAAAGACAAGACTGCTGGGAGTTGGTGGGGAGGGGGGAGGAGGGATTTGATAACAGTCTTCAAATACTTGAAGAACTATTACAGAGATGATGGAGATGGGTTTTTCTCCATGGCTGCAGGGGACAGGACTGGGATCGTGGCCTGAAGCTTTGCAGGGGAAATTTAGATTGGAGTTTAGGAAGGAGTTTCTGACTTTGAGGGCAATCCCACATTTGAACATGCTACCTAGAAAAATTGTGGAATCTCTCTCCTTAGACGTTTTCAAGAGCAGGTTGGGCAGACACTTGGCTGGGATGGTTTAATGAGTTATGCTCCTGCCTTGATGGCCTCATGAGGTCCCTTCCAGCCCAGCTTTCCTATGATCCTATGAGAAGATTTTTCTATAGATGGCCATTTGAGAGAGATTCCTTCTCTGGCTCCTGTGCCTTCTCTTTTCTTTTTCTTCTTTTGTTTTGTTTCCTTTTTTTGTTCCTTTCAGAATAAGTCAAAGTTGAAAACAATGAAGGACAGTTTTCTTAGTCAAGATTTCTATGCATTTATTTTACTGAGGCAAGAGAAAGAGAGTTTTCATACATATTTCTGAGAGAACAGTACAATGTAGAAAATTATGTCCTCACTACTTCATTCCAATTTTTCATTGTGATTCATTCTGGCAGAGTATACTTGACCCTTAATTCATTTTAAAAATAAGGATGAGGTCCCTGTGCTTGTTGAAAATTTGTAAAAAAAATTTATTCTTACTACCACACACATGTGGGTGGCTGCTGTATTTAGGGACTGATTCTAAATGCTCTACTCACACTGAATAGTTTTCACTCATGTAAGTAGCCCCAGTACGGCAAATAGGACCATCTTTTTTGAGTAAGAGTTGAAGAAGCACAATTTTTTGTCTTGTATGTAAATTTGTGCCTAAGATAAAGCATTTTTTTCCTTGAAGTTGTCATTTATTTTGCACCTTAATCTCAGCATAGGAGTTCATTGTTCATATGGAATTAACTACAGTTTTATCCTTCAGAAAAATGTTTTGGTTTTTTTAAACAGACTTGGCTCAGACTGCCAGGAATTCCCCCATGTGGGGGTGTTGTCTCAGGGGTGGGCCCCCTGAGTGCGGCCATTGGGCACCAGGTACCTTTTCCCTGGGGGCGGGGGTGCTGGCCACTCCCCCAGCCCCAACACACACACCCAATGGCTGTGCTCTTCCCTTCACTCCACAGCTGTACAGGGAGGACACTCCCTGTCTCCTTTCTGTGGCTGAACAAGGGCATGACAGGTAATCTAAACTCTAGTTTAGAGTGCCTTCATTTATTACCTGATTTAACAAGGGTTACTCTTTCACACAATTGGCCATTTTAAAAGGCTTCTGCAGCTGTGCATGTGTCAGGGCATGGCTGTAGAACACTTTCAGGAGCCATATCACACAAAAAATGTCACTTTTGTCTGTGCCCTGTGAAAGAATGATCAATGCATCTATACTACCATAAAACAAATCAGCCCAGCATCATATCCTTGAAATGGATTGAGTCCACTAGCACACCTAATGGACTAACACATGATATGTAATACAGGTTGCTGCTTTAGTTTTAAATATGTCAGGAGAAGGTGGTGGTTACTCTTTCCTCTTATACTGTGGTTACAGCACTTTTTGCGAACATAGTTAACTCAGATTCATTCAGCCTAAAGACAGCCTACAATGCTATAAACCACCCAGACAGGGGGACCCAGATCACACAACCCAGTAAGCTTTGCAGGTTCTCCTATCAGGCTGGATACAGGTGAGAGTGGCTGCTGCCCCAAAAGACTGAACCCCATCCCTACAACACCCACTCCCTCCCACAGTTGTCTGACAGCAGACCCAGAGTGGGTGTACTCTTTATCAAGTCTGTCAATTTTGCCAACAGCAGCTCACTGGAACCTTACCCCTATGGCATCAGCTGTCAGATTCAGCACAGATCAGATGAAAAATCTTCACTCTTCAACTCTCCAGCCCTTCAGGTATGGTTTGTCTAGGGATCTGGGAATGAGAGGTGGGGACAAGCTGGCCAGTATCTCTGTGGGGTGTGGGTCAGGAAGCTCCAGGCAGTGTTCATGAGGGGGTCTGGTGTCTCTGGTCCCTGTGGGAGGTGGGCAGGGAAGTGTCTGGGCCTCTGCTCAAGACTCCCCACCTGCATGGACACTGCCCTGCCTTCCCCTATAGGGACTACAGTCTCAAACCTGCACTCCATGGACCCTATATGGGAACCTTATTTATGTCCATGCAGGGGGATGGGTTCAGGATCTCCAGTCCCTGTGAGGGGTGACAGTGTCTATGCAGGGGGCAAGGAGGGTTAGGGAATCCCCCATCTTGGTGGGAGCAGGATCCACAAAGTTTGTATATGGGATGAGGTAGGGTCTGGCAGATCCAGTTCAAGAAGGATCCATTCAAACAGGTCCCAGATCCACAAGACTGTTCCATCTCACCTTACCCCGAAATTTGGGGTGAAGTGAGCACACTAGTAGGGAGGGAAAGATTGCAGCAAGACCTGGATAGGTTACAGGAGTGGGCTAACAAAAACAGGATGCGTTTCAATACTGACAAGTGCAGGGTGCTGCACTTGGGCAGTAGTAACCAGCAGCACACTTATAAGATGGGAAACTCCCTTCTTGAGAGTACGGAGGCAGAAAAAGATTTTGGAGTCATTATTGACTCCAAAATGAACATGGGCTGACAATGCGAGGTCACAGTTGGCAGGGCTAACCGGACCTTGTCGTGCATCCACAGGTGCATCTCAAGTAGAGCCAGGGAGGTGATGCTCCCCCTCTATGCGACACTGGTCAGGCCACAGCTGGAGTACTGTGTCCAGTTCTGGGCGCCCCACTTCAGGAGGGATGTGGACAATGTTGAAAGGGTCCAGAGGAGGGCCACCCGCATGATCCGGGGATTACAGAGCAGACCCTACAATGAGGGACTGCGGGATCTGAACCTGTTCAGCCTTCACAAGAGAAGGCTGAGGGGGGACCTGGTGACAGTCTATAAACTCACTAGGGGGATCAGAAGGGTTTGGAAGAGACCTTGTTTCCCCTAGCGCCCCCTGGCATAACAAGGAACAACGGCCACAACTTGTTGGAGAGTAGGTTTAGATCAGACACCCATAAGAACTACTTAACAGTTAGGGCGGCTAGGAGCTGGAACCAGCTTCCAAGGGAAGTGGTGCTGGCTCCTACCCTGGGGAGCTTTAAGAAGAGTCTTGATGCCTACCTCTTTAAGAATAGGACTTCTGTGGCCTGGAGGGACAAGGACTCAGATGGTTTGTACTTGGCTTCAGAGTAGGGCAAAGACTTTAACCCTCTCAACAAAACTGAGCAGAGAGAAATCTCTGATCAGTGGAGGCTGCAAAGGAGGGAAGGAGGGAGTATGTGGGAGTAAATGGTCCAAGGAGGACAGAAGCTAGAGGAGCAGAGCTGCCAAATCCTGTAGGCAATAAGCTGCCCAGGGATCAACTTCACAAAAACTGATTTAACGAGGGTTCATCTGCCCCACACCATGAATAAACTAAGAGCTGAAAACTGGTACAGAAGCTGCTTAATGAGGAGCATGACACAGGGCTGTGAACCCACCTCCAGCAGAGAAGGCTTAAGCAGACTATTAGTTGGATAATGAGGAACCCCTGGATTGGGACTGAGAAGCAGGGATCAGCTGATGGGCTGGGGTGGGGCTGGTATATAGCCAATATATAGGCTTACCTCTAGGGCTAACTAGCCCCTCTGGCTTTGAGTAGAGAGGAGCTCTTCTGAAGGATTTAAGTAGTTAAGGGCCTACAAGGAGGGGAGGAATTATAAACAGGATTGGGGGCTTTCTTTGTTGGTGACTGCATGAGCAGGTTAAAGATTTTTGTTAATGCTTCTTTCCATTTACTGGGGGGGCTGTGTTGCTGTTAATATTTTGCTTACTGGAGGCCTGGGGGTAACTATACAGCCTGTACAGCAGGGCATGCTAGAACACATTGCAGTTTTAATTCTGTGAGAGCCAGGGGCTTAAAGAGAGAGAGGGTAAAGCTGGAGCACAGGCTGAAGCCAGAGTGGTAAAAAGAGCCAGTGGTTGAGACCAGTCTGAGAGAGTTCAAGATTAGTCTGCAGTCAAGGGCATCTGAGCCACTCTTTGGGTGGGTCCTGTCACAATCTCCCCATGGTAATTTTAATACATGTGATTCAATTATTGTTAAATTTGGAAGTATTTTGAAAGGACTTTTTCCCTAAGCTGCTGGGCAAGTCATTGGCAGGAAAGAAACAATTGTAACTTTCTGTCAGAATACTTCCTTGTTATCAACTACTATTATGCTTCACAATAGATCCTGATCCAGGAAAGATTTAACATGTGCTTACCCAATTTTACTGTAATTACTTTTTGTACCCCAGTGAAACTATACATGTATGTAAGTCTAGGACCTGAGATAGCTGTTGTTTGGCTGAATCTCAAACTTCTTTCAATGGTTAATTGTTATTTTCCTTCTGTCTTCAAATTTCTTGATATCTTTCAGGTACTAAGAAACTGTTTTATATACATATTATTACAGTCATAATATTACTCATGCCATATAACAATAGAATATCACTTGCCTAATGTGTTTTTATGATCCTTCTTAGTTTGCAACCCATCACTGCATTCTTTCTTCCTCTCCAGTAATTCTTATTGCATGCAGTGTAATAACTAATTGTGCTTCAATATTAATTTCCAGGTCTCTTTTCAACATTACATTTCAAAGTATTGCTCTCCCATTTAACCAGGTGTTTTTGGTTCCCTCTGTCATTATTCCAAGTATTCAAAGTGAAATATACAAAGGAATCTAGAAATATTATAAGTGAGATAATATCATGGCAATAGCATAATTTTCCAATTTATTATCATAATCAATGTGATCCTCAGACTTCCCATGTCCTGAGGAACATAACTGTAAACATAATAAAATCATAAAATAAAATTTATTTTATGTTTACAGTTATGTTCCTCAGGACATGAGAAGTCTGAGGATCACGTTAATTATGGTAACAAATTGGACAATTATGCTATTGCCAGTAACTGGGAGAAAACTATAGATAACCTCCTGATACATCATCTCATACTTATAACCAGATGGTTTGTGCACAATATAGTATGATTACCTGTTACCACCATACCACCAACCAGATTTTACTTAAATCTAAGGGGGGCGGGGTGTTATTGGTGTTAATTGAAGTTGGTTAGTTAACTGACAAAACATAAACTAAATCAGAAATGTTAGACTCACCTCATAGACTCATAGAAGTAGGGTCGGAAGGGACCTTGTAGATCTTCGAGTCTGACCCTCTGCCTGGGCGGGAAGAAAAAACTGGACTCAAATGACTCCAGCCAGGTAGGCATCAAGCCTCCTCTTAAAGACCCCCAGGGTAGGAGCCTGCACCACTTCCCTTGGAAGGTGGTTCCAGATCCCAGCTGCCCTGACTGTGAAGTAGTTCTTACAGACCTCTCCAAAGGTCCTTTAAGAAGAAAGGATAATATTTCTTTAAGAACTATTTAATTTCAAAGACTCTTTAAGAGTCTTTTTATTTTGATTTAAATTGATTATCTTGAGATCTGAAACTCCTTGTTAAAAGAGTAAGACCCTTTGGATTCAGTTGAAACAAAATTCAATTCCTGTTAAACCCCCAATTAAACCTAAGATATAGCTCTGGAAATGAAGTGTTAACTTCATCTATTACTTAATCCAACTTTTATCTCTTATTTGGCCTGATTTTTAAAGATGCTTTGAGAATTTCCACCAGAAGAACAAATAGTGCATATGCATTAAATGCATTGTTTTTAGTAATATCTTCTGTTCATAATGTTCTGGGCCAATGAAAGGATAACAAAAGCTAATTTAAGATACAGCCAAGTATGAAAAAGGAGTGGTTCTCTCCCTTCCCCCCTCCCCCATGTATATACAAGAAGATGGGGGTGGAGAGTTGCTTAAAAACTCTGAACTGAATAAGCAACTCTTCTCCTCTTTCTTTCATCCCAACCTCAAGTTGACAACACTTACCATAGCTCAACTTGTTCCCTTACAGAAAAGCTGTAGCTAAAGGGCTTAAAAGAACTGAGGGGGGGAAAAAAATGAAGCCACAGTTCATCATAGGGAGAAAGTTGTCCTTCCATCTGGCTGAATACACCAGAACTTCAGCGTGTGCTGATGAAAACAAGTTGTAAATGCAGTCCCTTGGTAGTTGTTTACCATATTTACCTGAATAAAAGATGAGTTCTTCTCCTTTTCCTCCCCTCTTACCCCCAGTCACAATGGAGGGGGGAGGGTCTCATCTTACATTTGCATATTCAAGCATCTCATTAAATATTGTCTATCATTAAAATGCTGCCAGAAGCAGTATGTGCTCAGTGATAGAAACCATCTATGCAACTGATTAAATGCAGCAAATGTCAAGCACAACTATAAAACACATGACCCATATTGGGCAAACATACTAAGGGGCAAGGTGCCCCCCTGCCTTTTACTTTTTAAGGGTCATACCAAATAAAAATAAAAAGAAGTTGTTCCCCTCAGGAGGGAATGAATACCAGGCTTTGAGGTACAACAATACCAGGCGAGCACTTGGACAGGCTAGAACAAGCTTCAACACCCTCTACTAGTACCAAAAAATGGTGATGGGAGCCTACCACAAGGACAGATTGGTGCAATGTATCTGAATAAAATATATGCTAGGGCCTATTGAGTGCAATCCCCCGCAGCACCAACTCTTTTCCAAGTCTTTGTAAATCACTAAATTACATACAGTTTTATATTTTGACTTTTTCTCTTCCTTCCCACAGCTGAGCTACACTTTCCTTTCCCATTTCCAATTATTCCTTTCTTTTCACCAGCCTTAAATGTCTGGTAAACATCAAATGGGGTTCCAAACAATTCACCCAGAATCCCTCTGTTGTCTCCTTGCTCAGCCTGTTGCATAGGATTAGTGTGAACCCTGCCCACCACCATGAGGTAGAGCCAAGCATAGGGAGAGGGAGAAAAAAATGGGGGGTGGGGGAACTGAGCACATGTGTGTGCACCCCCCGCAGTGGGAGTCTGCAGGGGGGGAAGGGTAAAAGGCCATGGGGAGTAGAGGAAGTGAGGCTGGGGCTGGGCAGGGAACAGGAGGGAGCTGAACAAAGCTAGGCCCAGGACCCATGTGGCCATCCCTTCCCCCACACCCAGGGTCATTGCCTAGCGCTGGTGCCCCCTGCACCAATGAATTTACTGCCCCCCCCAACCCCGCATCAGCCCCAGCCCCACACCACCCATGGGGCTGCCAGAGTGGGGCCAGCCCCAGCTACACCACCAGGCTGGAGGGGAGAGAGCCCCTGGGACCCACAAACCTGCTCCACCGCACTGTAAGTTATTCCTGGGAAAAGTCCAGCGCAATTCCAGCCCCAGTCTGAGTCCCATCCAGCAGTGGTGCACAGATCCAAGGCATGTACCCCCTATGCCTCACAGGATGTAGCAGTCAGAGCTGCACTCCACCCCCAGACGAGCCATTCACAGTTCAATACCATGCCCTCCCAGCTGTACAGTGCCTGCACCTCCCCCAGCCCCAGCCCCACTCCCTCCCCTGTGGTAGCCACTGGAAGCCCTCGGATGGGCTGGCTTGCAGCCCTACCACTGCCCCTCATTTGGGGAGGCTAAGCCCCATTAGCCCCCACCTTCTGCCACATATAAAGCCAGGCCAGGTTGCCCTGCACCTTATCTGCATATACATTTTTGCAGGATGCCAGGACTTGTGACAAGAACACCTGGGTCCTGTTGTGAGTTGGGGGTTGATTAGCACATAGTTGGGTAGGGATATCTGGAGTACACATGCATACTGAGCTGTACTAAACTAACCGTGGGGTCACCATGGCTTGAAACTCTGTTGTCTCTGCTGCCACCCAGCCCAGTGAACTACATGGTAAATCTTTTGACTTTGGACTAATATCATGCATAATTTCTACTTTATATAAGTAGGTGCAGAACTGCTGCTTAAAATTGTTTATGGAGTACTTGCACTAAAACTTGCAGCAGTTTCCAAAAAATCAAAATACATCAATTCTGGATGAACTAAGTCTATGGGTAGCCATAGTAATTTGCTTATAGAAAAATCATGGGCGTGTTTATTGTGAAGTCAATGTTTTGAAATTTGCCCTTCATTTACTTCCATGTTCTCAGGTAGAGCAGAGACTGACAGTAAGGGATTAGGGAAAGGGGCTGCAGGGGAAAGAAGTTGGGGGGGCAGAGGAAAAGGGGCCATTTGACACCTCCCCTTAGATTTATTTTCCCTGTGGTACAGAAGAGGGGACACACATTCAAGCAAAACTTCCAATAGTTAGATTCTATACCTGGATAGTTATAACAAATGAATACATTTTTCCATATATAGAATCTAACTTTTGAAGGGGCTCATCTTATATTCAGAGTTGTCTTATATTTGAGTAAAAATGGGAAATTTGTAACACTTGTAATGCAATATTGAAATATTATTGTATTCTAAAGTTGCAAAGAGCTTCTCCTGTTAGACACCAACTTGTTTAGATCAGGTTCCTGAAAAGAGGATACAAATTAACCTTTCATTAACAGAAAAAAGAGCACAGCAACAGAGCAGCTAAGGCATTTCACTGAAGATCCAGAAGCATGAGTTCAAACTTCAGTCTTAACTTGTGCCAAGGGCCATTTGACCACAGTAGCAGCTTTAATTCATAATGGACCTAGATTCATGATGGACCCTTCCTACATATTTAAACTGTAACAGGATATGGAAGTCTCTCTAGAAATATCAGAATGGAAAAAGTGGAACTATATAGTATCCTGCCCTTGTAGCATGTGATTTATGACTCAGTTGACAGCTACTATTTCATGAGAATTTTTAAACCTGGAATGTTTTAATTTTTAATCTTAAAATCCTATTTGAAAAATGAAAGCTGCGTAAACCAGTGTTTTGGATCAGTTAAACACAGACTAAATAAAATGGATCAGAAATCTCCATTAACAAAGAGGCAGCCCTGAAGCTGGTATAAGTCTGTTCAGTACCACTAAAATTAATGAATCCATGCCAATTTACATCCCCTAAGGATGTGACCAGAAATGTGCTCTCTTATATTGTTCAGTTATGCTTACAGGGTCTGGTTTTTTAAAGCAAAGGATTTCTTGAACAATAGCACCGCATCTGAAGCTCATGCTTTGGCTCACATGATGGCAAGCTGTGGCAACTCCTATTTTTCCAGCCAATCAAACAGCATATTTTCACCATAAACTGCAATGAAATATCAAAGGTTGACTAGACCTGGCCTGTTATGCAAGAATATCTAACATATTTTGCCCTTCTGTCTTAACAATTGAAGATCTAGCCAGATTCTTGTCAGTGACTTGAACCTCTCCTGTTTGATTCTCCCTAGTAGAGAATTCAGGTGGTTCATAATCTACTAGGATCAATTAAAAAATGATGCCATGACAAAACATTTTTGAAGTACTTTGTTCTTCAAACATAGAAGGAATTGCAAATCTTAAGGACATTACTATTTGCTGTCTGCCTCTACAGAATGGAAAAGAACATGTGGTATGACTCCAGTGTAATGTTTAAGGAACTGAATTATGGGCACACAACCTATGATTTACAGCTCTTCTTTCCTATTGCTTTCAGAAGTGTATGTATGAAATGTAACAAGCTAAAATAATGCATGAACTGGACATCTAGAAGTTATTCTTATCATAGGGGCAAAGATCAAGATAACATTTCAGGTAAGTTTCAATATCATTTCAATCTACACTTGATTTTTCTCATTTAAATGTGACTAAAGAATTAACAGTTTCTCTCTGTTTTCATTTGTTCTCCTCTTGACCTTTGAAAAGTTAAATAAAAATGTTGAAAGAGTCTGCTTATAACACTTGTTAACTTAAATTACCCACCAAATCTCTCGTGGAAGTCTCACAAGACTTCCCACAGACTAAGGTCAGATTTCATTATCTCCGTTCACTCTGAGTACTTCTCGAGTCCATGAAGAGTTTCACTGATAGCAGCAGTACTGTTTGCAAAGTAAAGTGTTATTCATTTCCTGTAAAGGTGGCAGAATCTGGCCCCATACAGCTTTCCCCTTTATATGAAGCTCTGCAAGGCAAACAGATTTCAAGTTCTTACAATCTACCTGAAAAAGTTTGAATAGGACCCTGAGGAGGAATTTTTCCCCCCTTAATTGGCTGCATTGTATTAAAGTAGATAAAAGCACTGAGATGCCTAAATGATACATTGTTAGCCTATCCTTTATCCTACAATAGTCTACTAAAAATAGTTAAATGTATTAATTAAAAAGACAGGTCAGTCAGTGCAAGGTTTAATTACCTGTCTGCCATGGACTGTTTCTCGCTTTTACCCACACGCTAATGAATATTCAGCTTTGTTCTTACTGCATACAACAGAGAGTTTTCTACCAATAGTAATATCTGCTAAACATGACAAGATTCACACTGGGTTAGTTGGCTATGAAGAAACGGGAGCAAACGAACCATTATATAACATCAGAGCTTTGAGGTATTTCATTGGCAAGACACAGTAGATATGACGAATAGACATCACTTTTTTGCTTCATCATCATTTTAAGGCTTGGCCCTTTCATAGGCTACATTTGGCAGAATGGCTTTCTAGGGTTTCTATGCAGGAATTAAAATCACTGCAAAAAGTACAAAGGCATCTTCCAACTAAATAAATACATTTGTGTTTGTACAGAAGTTTATCTATAGTCCTATATTCCTATACATTAAGCAATTTTTAACATAAAGTTTCTAATGTGACCATTTTTTGGACAATGTCATACCTCCATTGTTTTACTTACAAATGCATAGGAGGAATAAGCCCCAGGTCAAGAATAGCAACTTTTTCTTTGTTCCTTGAAGTACATTTCCTGCTTAACTGAGGAAAAATCCCCACGATGTTTTCTCATTTGGTTTGCTCAGGAATTCTTGGCAGCCAGACAAAATAATGAACATGGGCAATCTGACATGCTCAGACTATGCCCAATGCCATAGAAGCAGATGCTGCATGCACAATATCTAGGACATCTTGGAGAAGCTATAGCAGTGGAGTATGTGGGAGGAGGGGGGAGAGAGTTGGGCCCAGACTCCTACCTAACTTCCTACCTTCCTACCTACCTTCTGGACCCAATGTATGGCACTGCTCACAGGGGATGCGGCCACACCTGCCAAGCACCAAGTCTGGCACCATCCCCATCCCCATCCCCTGTGGGTGGTGCTGAGCTTGGCACTTGGCTAGGGGCATGCCACTCATGTGGGGATGGTCAGTGCTCAGCTGGAGCCAGCACATCCACTGCCAGCTGTGCAAGACTCGCAGGGGATGGGGCACCAGCTGAACACCAAGCCTGTCCCCATTTGCTGTGAGCAGCACTGCCAAGTGCTGAGACCGGTGCTGCTTGCAGGGGAAGGGGCTTCACTCAGCACTTGGCTGGCACGGTCTCATCCCCTATGAGCAGTGCCAGGCTCAGTGCTCAGCTGCTGTGGCCCCATCTCCTGCAAGTGGCATTGGAGTGGCCCAGGCAGCACCGCTCGCAGGAGATGGGTCCGACCAGCTGAGTGCTGAGCCTAGCCTAGGCAAGCCCAGCCGGGTGCCTGTTCCCATCCCAATCCCATGCGAGTGATGCTGGGCTCATCACTCAGTTAGCACATCCCCATTAAGATGAAAATTGAAAACAAAATAGAAAGAGCATCACTGTACCACTATAAAAATAAATTATGTGCCCACATCTCAAATACTATGTCCTGTTCTAGTCTCTGCATCTCAAGAAGGATGCAGTAGAATTAGGAAAGGTACAGAAAAGGTCAACACAGATAGTCAGGCATTTGGAGGGGCTGATAGTCTCTCCAGGGGTACTAAGAGAGACTAAAAGGCTAGGATAGCTTAGTTCAGAAAGGAGAAAAATGAGGGGTGATATGAAAGAGGTCTATAAAAACGTGAAGGGTATGAATAAAGTGAATAGGGAATTGTTTTTTGCCAAGTTCTAGAATCCAAGAAGTAGGGTTCATGTGCTATAATTAACAACAGGAGACAAATTTAACACAGACAAAAGGAAGTATTTTTTTATACAACATGTAGTTTAAACGTGGAACTCATTTCCACAGGAGGTTGTAGGGAGACTTGTAGTATAAACAAATTCAGAATGGGAATTAACAATTTTTGGGGAACAGCTCCATTGATAGTCATTAAATAAAACAGTTATGAATGTATTATCTGATATCACTAAATCAGTGATGATGGATGGTATGATAGGTCACTTTAGACATGTGCTGTTCATATATTCTCCTTCTAAAGTAGCTCTACTGCCACTGTTAGGGAAAGGTTAATGGGCCAAATGAACTATTGGTCTAACCCGGTAAAGCACTTATGCTCTTATGATACAGTCTTTAATGTCATGATTGCATACTATTTTTTTTTTTCCCATAGGATCCTTGCCTCACTCAATGAACAGGCTGAATATACAAGTGAGGGTAGATTTAAAGATGCTTGAACAAATTGAACTTATCCATATTTTTCAACTTTTGCTTTTTGTAATTTAAAACATATGTACCATATCTTGAAAAACCGGAATAGAAATATTAGAAGAAAAAGAAAGAAAGTTAAATTATTTTATGTAAGATCATGGGTCTGTACTAGCAGAGGGTTGGAATCTCTGTTAATGAAGAACTTGCACAGCAGTAGTTTATAAGTTGCCAAGCAAACTCCCGAGTGCCAAACCAGTGAGTTTTTAGGTGTCACTACCCAACATGTGGTGAATGGCAGGATAGAACCATTTGTTTTGTTTGTGTTTTGATGAAAACTGCATAATTGGGATTCTAGAGTTTGTGATAAGCCATGGTATTTGAAGTCTGAATGGTTAATCCCTTTTCTCCACACAAAAAAAAGGTAGAGTTTATATGTAAAATATTTCAAGACAAATTCCTGGGTAGGCCAAAAGAACAAGCAAAGATTTTGGAGGAAATCCCATGAGACATTCCCAGTAGTGTACCAAGAGGTGAGTGACTGGCGTGCAAGACCCAGGCACTGACCATGGTAAGGGTACCAGAGTGATGTCACGGAGCTAGCCTTGGCACAGGGTCATCAAGAGGCTTCCAGCTTCAGCTGGGCAGACCACAGGTAGGACTCCCCTTGCCTATCCCCTTCTTCCTCCTCCTGCTGTGCATCCAACTATTACTGTGTTAACCCTTTCACAGTCACCCCTCAACTAAGGCTTTTACAGCTACAATAAACACAGAGCTAAGATTGCCTGATCCCTCCACTCTCATCCCCTTGAGTTCAGAACCCCTTCCCATGACCCTAGCACACAGAAATAACTAGCTATATCTCTTGACATTCCTTCTAAGCCCTATAATGAAACTCTGTACTCAATACCATGATAGCCTTCAAGGAAAAAGCAGTTGTGATGTACTAGAGACATGCCATGTTATCATTCTTTCTTCCTCCAAGAAGGGAGTTCCTCCATCCAGAGTCCCACTTGGTGGCTGTCCTGGAAGAAGGATTTCATGATTTCAGAAAAAAATTCCAACAGCGTGTGGTCTTAGAGAGTGAGGAATACAGAGTGAACAAGATATGGGAAAGCATTACCATCCTAGATTCAAAAAGTAAAGGAAGTTGTTACAAAGAAAGTGGAGAGTAGAGGCGAGGCTTGGCAATTTGTGAATATCAGAAGGGATATAACAAGAGTGTGTGTAACTGCAGATGAAGAAAAAGATGAGGAGAAAATACCATACTAGAAGACGTATGTCCTATAACATCAAATAATTCTCAAATAAGTCTCTTATGAACCTTTCATAATTTTTTTCAGTGTTCCTTTTTTTGAAGAGAAACACCAGTATAGGACACAATATGGACTCGTGCTGTATCTGGAAGTTGTTTTTCTTCCCTGTTCCTATTTGTTTTTCCTCCATTCATATACCCAAGTATTGCTATATGTACCTGAATCTAAGGTGACTCTGAATTTAAGACAACCTCCCCCAATAATTAGATTCTTGACATAGGAACTTTATAAATTTGTTATAATTTTCCATGTATAGAATCTTTTGGGGAGCGTTGTCTTAAATCCAGCCTCCTCACTGCTGAAGGGGGGAAGTAACAAGAGGGAAGTTGTGGGCAAGAAGTAGTAAGAGCTACACATCCTGACCCCTGCTCCTTGCCCCTCCCCACACCTTGTCCTTTGATGTCTTCCCCTCCCACCACTTATCTCTCCTGTTGCTTGCCCCCCCTACTACCACTATCACTGTCTCTCCCCCTCTGCCTACTTCTGCCACCCCCTGCAGCTTACCATCTGGATTTGGCAGGGCTCCATCCTTGCTTTAACTTGGAGCAGGGAGCATGTAGTTGCTCCAGCCTGGCCCAGTAGTGGCTGTTGCTGCCACTGATGCCACTGGCAGGCTGGCATGGGGCTGGAGGGAACTGCCTGAGCCAGAGTTGAAAGGTAAGCAGGAACAGAAGCTGTGGGGGGGGGGGGGTTGCTGATGGGATGAAAACATGAAGGGGGAGAGCACAGCAGTATCAGGGCCAGGGCCACAGCAGTCTCCAACCCCTCCACTACCTTGTATTCAAATCCAAGATAATCAGTTTTTTACTCCATGTTAAAATGGGCAGGGGGACCTCATCTTGGATTTGAGTAAATATGACGCAGTAGCCCACAGTATCATAGTGGGCACATATACATGTGCACATTTACCGCACAGTAACTGAAATTACTGAACAGTACAGGCATATGCCTGCCTATACAGTGCAGTAAATATGGCAATTTATGCCGATTTTACACCCAATCAATTACTGTGCAGTAACATATATATAGACACTTAACTCTGCAGTAACACTGTGTGTGTGGACTGACTTGGTACTAACTTAGTCCACACACAGTGTTAATGCACTTTAACATCGGCACATGTAGACGCTGGCCTATTCTTGCTTACTGCTCAGTAATTTACTGCACAGTAAATTTAAACTAGTACAAATACTTGTGTAGATATGTCCACTTAGAGCTAATCTTCATTTGGAGTACTGCTTAATGCCATTTAGATTCAACTGCTCTCCCCTGTTTAAGGATGTTTTCTACACATTTCATCACTTCTGTGGTGGAAATCTGAGGGAATTATCTGGGTATATGTGATATTTCTCTGTTACCTGTGGCTTTTGCTTGTTTGTAATACATTTGATAAGATCTGTAGTAAAGTCTTTGTACCTCATTACAATTTTATGAGAAAGAGGCCCCAGGTAACAGAGCTGTCAGATTCAAGCATGCAGGAAGTAGACTACACTAATGATATCTGAGGACTACCTCAAATGCTTACTGAACAATGTAACAAGGTTGTCTGCCCCTTTAAAGCCAACCATCACTGTTTTATTATATATACTATTGGGGTGGGGTTGTCAGCTGGCTCCTATAACATGTTCAGGAAGCAAGATGGGTCAGTGAGAGCAAAGATACAAGATAAAAGTTTTGTGAGATTCTGTAGGGAAATTGCTTTGTTACTATATTTTCTGTGTTTCAGACATGGTTGTAATACATAAAGAAGTTATGCTAGTGATTAAAACAAAACAGCTGCTATAGTGAAAAGGGTACAAATAGAAACCGTGACAACTTTGTAGGATTTCAATTGCAGATCAGTTTCTGAATGTGTGTTGCCTGTGATGATCTATGTGGAAGACCCAAACATAAAAGCAACGATCAATACAGGAAAAATAGTTGCTAACTTAGTCTTTGGTATCTTGTAATTTTTACTTTCACTATAATTAGTCATTGATTCTAGATGTAGGAGTATAATCAAGGGAGGTGACTGTGGGCACGTCTGTGCAAGACATGAATTGTACAGTAACCTAATACTACTGAGCAGTAGCATGCCACAGCAAAAACCATGCTAATGTACTACTACACAGTAGTATTAGGCTACTGCACTAAAGATCCATGTGTCAACGCTACTGTGCAGTAGCACCAGTTACTGATTTGGTACTTGGTTATACAACTATTAAACTTAATGCACAGTAACTACGGTACATTAATAAATCTGTAGATACTCCCTGTGTGTGTGCGCACGCGCACGTGTGTACATATGCTAAAATGGCCCAAGGTACAGAAGTGTCTAGTTAGATCTCATGTTACACCAGGGATAGACAACACCCCAGTATGGGTGCCAGATCATCACACGTGAAGGCATTTTGCTTGGTACCATGTGCCTTGGAGCAGGGGGTGCCTTTGGAGTGGGGGCAGGGCTACACTGCCACAATGAGAATTGGGCCCTTTGTGGCTCCCCCACCATCTACCCCTGCCATGCCAACATCTTACAAGTCAAGTTTGCAGGTGTTTTCAGCACTGTACCCAAAAACTTTGCTGATCCCTGTGTTGCACCATTACAGTTTAAAAGGAAGAATTGTTAACATCTTGATTCTCAACAGAGGAATTTTTTTGTGAATTTACTTTGAACTGAAAATCGTTTGTGGCAAATTATCATTTTCATTGTGTCTATAATAACTTGCTTTTCTGTGGTTTTAATTACAGCATACAAATGCACAAAAAAAAAATCTGTGTTCCCTTCTCCCCTGTTTTCCCTCCCTACCCCCACCCTGCTGCCAAAACAAACCCTTTTATCTATCAGCTCAGATGTAGGCAAAGCCTCATTTAGGTTATTAGTATTGATATTGATACAGGGACCTTACTGCATGCTAGGACTGTGGCCCTGCTCACATCAATCTGAGATACTTTAGTTCCTCCAAATACAGTGGACCTCCTGTGAATATATCTGCAGTGCCAAATGGAAGTTTTAGTCCAGCTAATGCTGTTCATTTTAATCAATTAATGGAAAAAAGAAGTTCTCTACTTGCTGCTTCATCTTGTCACCAGACAGCATAGGTAACTATTAAAGCTGCAAATCATTTAATTATGGTACAGCGGTGTGATGTCTAAAAGCAAGCATACAACATGAAAAGGCATCAGATAATATTTAATTGTATAGGTAATTCTTCAGCCTGCTTTTATCATAATAAGTCAGTTTAAATTAGGTGAACCTAATTTAGGCATCTTTAACTTAGTTGAACACTGCTAATATACTTGATGAAGCAGCAGAAGCCACAACATTTTTCTCTTGATGTAAGGTTTGCTATAAATACAAGAAACAATTAATGGTAATGCATCTCTTGACCATGTACTAAAGGTCATATCTTTTTTTAGCCAATATAATTTAAAGGTTTCAGATGCAACCACAAGGCTGCCAATAGTTCCCCGAGAGCTGCACCCAACCCAGATAGCCATAATTGGGATTTAACCACACCAATTGCCTTAGGAATCATTAAATTACTTCCTATATGCTGGCTACTCCTTCCAATTAAATGATTTTGGCCATTCATAGAAGACAGCTGGAGCAATAATTAAAAAAAAAAAAAAGAACCCTTCAAAAGTAACGAGTTAAACAAGAAAGAGTCAAGTGTGGTCCAATACATAATCATTTTGTTCTTTAAAAAAAGTGTCTTTTAACAGAAGAATTATGAAACGATTTGATACTTTGAACAGAAAAAAAAGCCAATACAAAAGAAATGCCATGTAAATGATTCCACTCATTACAATTCCTCCATGGTTCATGGATTTCCTTCTGTGTTGACTAACTGTATATGTAAATTACAGGGAACTAAAAAAAAAACAACAAAAAACTTAATTCTGTAGATCACTCATGATCTAAATACAAATAAAGTCTTTTGTTTATAGTTTCACACTGAATGTATAATTTCAATCATTCATTGTTATCACTTATTTCCCTTCATATTTTTGATGTTGCGTGCACTTCACAATTTACTTTACAATTACAGCACCCTGGCAAGGTAGGCTTTAGGCTTCCTAGTTCACATGGAAAAACTGAGATGGAGCATTTATATATTTTACTTCTCAGGAGATTTATAACCATAATCTTCTGATAGAGGGAAATGGTCTGGTAATATGAGAACAGGATGAAGGCTGCAAACTTCACAGTTCTAAGTTAGTCCTAATTCTGCAAACACTTACCACTTAAGTGGAGGAATGCGGTCAATGCCAGTAATTCAACTGAGTTTAGAATTTAAGTATTTTTAATTGAACAATGGGCCCAAATTGAATAATAACCTAATAACACTGGGTTATAACACTGACTGCCAGTGTCTTTAGGCAACTTGCCTAAATTATTTGGGCCTGAATTTTTGTGGACTTGTGCCTTGTGCAGTTACTTATACCTAGGCAAATTAAGTGTAAAAATTCTATCAAAATAAAATGGGCCTTTCTCATTTCCTCACTTCACTAGCTGTGATAGACCATTAATGCACTATCAAAGGCTGCCTGGGCACTCTAGGACAAAATCATATGAACCTCTCCTTTTTTCTATACAGCTAGGCTGCCCAGTCTCTAAGTAGATGAGGGCCTTATGCCCAACAGTCTGCACCAACAAGGCTTGCATATCATGGGGGCTGCACTAGCAAAGGGCATGGGCCCCTCAGCCTGCACCCTATACAGGGTGGCAGGGTGCTTCCATGCTCTACCTTACCTGCAACTTCCTGCAAGCTCCCCTGGGGCACCATGCTGCACCAGTGCTCCAGGCTGCTACCTTTCCTGGAACCACTGGATGTGCCTCACTGTACTGTGCCTATCCATACTGCTCCACTTTCTGAGCTGGGTCAGGCAGCAAAAGTTGGGGGAAGGAGAGGGGAGTAAGGCTGCTACTGCAGCTGGAGTAATAAGGCCAGGTGGGAACTGAAGGGCCACATATTAATCTCTCAAGGGATGCATGTGCCCAATGGGCCACTAGTTGGACAGCCTTGCTATAGACCACGCCACTACATGGCTGAACAGAATACAGACCTGGAATGGACGTGCAGGGCAAATCTATTGAAGATATTTCTTTACAAACAGCTTTGTGAGAGAAAATCACAAGTGAAACTTTACTCTTCCCATACCACACTTGATCCTGCCAAATGGCGAAATGGCAAAATATTGCAAGATCAAACCCTACCTGAACAATAATATAATTGTATTTATCATTGGTGTTCAATAAGGAGGAAAAATGGCTTTCTAGTAAAGTAGTTTGACCTGGCTTCACCAACTGGCTCTATCACAATCTACATGTATGACTTTGGGCAATTTACTTAATGGTTCTATGCCTCAGTTCCTCATCTATAAAATTGAATAGGTCTACTCATAACATCTGATGAATTAAGTCATTGTCTAGAAAGCTCATGCCTCTCTGAACCAATGGGTTTCTGTGGTGTCAGTCCTCCCTGCCTTTTTTCCCCTGTAAAGCAGGGTGATAGTACTTTCCAAACCCTCAAGTAATGAGTGAAGATAAATTTATTTTTATGGGTTAATACCTAGCTATATCATACAGCAGTGACTACAAGAATACAGACACAGACAGAAATTCTATTCTCCTCTATCTTTTCCCCTTTCCTCAAGTGTGTATAAAAATATGAATATATAAGCGTGTATTTAGGTGTGTGTGCACCATTTCACCCAAAAGGATCCTAACAGTTTTTATTTGTTACTAGTTAAAAGCAAAACAATCTCAATCCAAAGTTGGTTTATTGCATAAGACTTGCCCTGCAATCAATTACAGGCATGGATTAGGAGTTAGAATTTGGAGGTATGACTGTATACCTTCATCCACCTCTGCTGAGTCACAAGAGTTTAAGCCTGGCAGTAAAGAACCCTATGCAAATTAGAACAGGAATTTAGGTAGGCAGAATGGATACAAACGGAATTTGACAAGGATCATGTCCTTACTCTTAGGAAAAATGTTTGGAAATTTTTCGTAAGTATAGGACATAAACTCAGTTCCACATACTATCCCCCAAAATGGTCACTTCAGCAACATAGTGGGCATATCTACATGAGATGCTTTACTGATAGAGCAAGTTACTGTGAAATAACATCACCGTTTATAAGTTCAGATGCTTACTCCACAGTAATTTGCTATATTCATGAGTAAATTTGCTACCTGTAAATACAACTGCCAAATTTACTCATGATTAGTTACTGCTCAGTAACTTGTTCCCAGCCCCCACTCCACGATCAAGCTTCCCAGCTCCCAGCCTGTTCCCAGCCTCTGCTCCACAATGGTGGTGTGGGGGCTGGGAGCTCCCTGCATGGGAAGCGTTCCCTCCGCAACCTGTAAGTGGCTGGGACCTGTGGGGAAGTCTGCACATGGAGCCAGAAAGTGGGTGGGCACTGTCCCGTTTCGGGCAGTCCCCAGCCAGCTCGGGGTGGCATGTATAGACTTCCCCACGGAGCCCAGGGCTGGCTAGGAACTGTCCCAATCAGAGGCCGGTCCAAGCTCCATACCCTGATCAGGCGACTAAGGCACAGGTCTTTGAAAAGAGCTGCAGGTTGGGCCAGGCAAGTCCCAGCCTCCTGCCCCAATCCACCAGTGGGGAAGCTAGCAGTAAGCCCCCAGCTGGGTGGGAATTCCCCACCCAGCCAGGGTCTCACTGCTAGTTGCCCCACTGGCAGATTGGGGTAGGAGGTTGAGACCTGTTCCTCCCCTGCAGCTCTTTTCCAGCCCCCTGCCTCCAGTCAGGGAGCCATGCCCAGGAGCTCCCTGGTTCTGGGGCAGGGGGACATTGTCCCCACCCAGGCTCCAGTGGCAGAGCCCACCCCAGCAGCAGGCAGCTCCCGGAGCCCGGGAGCAAGCTCCCTGCTCCCACCAGGAGACAGCTCTCTCCTGGCCCCATGCTCCTTGCAGGCCCCTGGGCTAACACCCAAGGGGAGCCTAGAGCTCCCCCGGCTGGTGCAGGGCTGGGGAGGGTGGGAGCACACTACTGCCAGGAGCAGTAAATCTGCTCCCACATGCTCGCATGTGTCCACCTGCCCAGGGTGGATTTCCCCTACAGTAAACCCTCCCACAGGATTTGCACATGTAGATGCACCAAGTGTCCCCTCACAATGTGGTGGATTTAATATTAATTCCGATGGAAGATTGCCACCTGCTGATTTATAAACAGGTGGTGTTTGGAGCTGGTAGTGTTTTCTTCCCACAAGAGGAAAACACTCCCTATACTGCCTCTGGGCTCAGTAAAGATTCAGATGTGCCTGGTAAATTTCACAGTTGTTCCTATTTGCAGACACAAATACAGAGTTGTTTGTATTTTAAATCTGAATGGGGAACAGTGATCAGCTTTCCATTTAGTCTTTTAACTACAAATAAGCTTAAAAGCAGCTCAGCTTTTCTGTGAATGACTGCTAAATGTACAGAAGCTGGGCAAATGCATCAAGGGAAAAATGGCAGTTTTGAAAAAGCATAGTTTGCTGTGCTAAATTCATTGAGAGATAGGTAAGATATTGGGAAGAATGTGGATGAGAAAAATCATTGTATTACTTCTAAAAACTAGATTACTGGAAAATTAGGTCTTTTCCCTTTCCTCCCCTCATCACCAGCCCCAGTATTATGACACTGGGAATTGCTTTATAAGAAAAAAAATTGTAATTTCACAATCATTTTTTTAAACAGATGTAAATTAGGAATTTATGTTACATATTACAATATAGTAGTATTTTTACATATTGAGACATTATGGGGTGCTTCAGTCACATTCATACATGCCTCGGGTGGTTGAATGCTCAAGCAGTCCTCGTCTGCCATTGCACCAAAGGAATGTGTTAATGAATCTGTAGAACATAATCATGTCATATTTCGCTGCTCTGTTAATTTAAGTGGCTGTGGAACATATCCTGGGGCACGAGGGATCTATATCATGCAGCCAAATTAAGCCATGCATCTTATCTGGATCCCTTGGTCACAGAGCCATACTTCCCACAAACTGTTGCAATACTTTTTTGTGAAAGGGGTGTGTGTACATCTGAGATGGGAAAGGAAAAAAATCCTCAAGAATGAGTACAAGTATATCACTGTCCTATTCTTTATTACTATTAATTGGAAATTTGATCTATAGAAATACTACCACGGAGTTATGCTGAACATAAGAACCAAATGATGACCTGTATCCCCATGTACTTCCCTACCTCACAAGGGTGTTGCAAGGATAAATTAATTCATAAATGTGAGGTATTGTGATATCTTATACTACAATAAAAATAGGCACCGGAGGAGATGTTTTACATTTTCTGTGTTCATCTCAGAATGTGCCAATATTTTTTTTGTTTGTTTTACTTTCCACTGTTAGAGTGAAGTTATACATTACAGTTAGACCATACTAAGGCCACATAAAACAAAAGCATTCATATGTTAAGCTCAATTGGACTAAGTGTCCTCTGAGCTTCTCAAAGTTATTCCACTTCAGGAGGGAGTGTGGGCTGTGCTACCTAGCTAATGTTAGGGTAGCTTTAGTCTGCTTCATGGAGATAAAATGAGCAATTTGCAGTCCTCCAGCATCCAAGGATGCACTGGTCCCAGTCTCCCCTACTATAAATGAGGATAGAGGCTAGGTGTCCTGACTTCTAGCTATGTCCCTGCTCACCTTTCCTCTAGTGGAAAGTCAGAACTGTGCAGGCAAGAAATGGTGTTAAACCTTCACTTGTGACTGCTCACAGCATGTTCTAGTTTTAACACCACTTCACATTCCACAGTTAGTATGAGCTAAGTGTAATAAGTAACTACAAACCCTCACCTACTTTTAAACTAGAGCACTTCTAAAGAAGTCTGCATATCAGGCGTTCATATCTAACACTTCCAAAATAGAACTGACAAGGGAAAGCAATCAAGACCTACCTAGTCAAATATCTCCTTCTCCTTAACAGTTGAATTGAAGTCCTTTAGCAAATAGTACAGCCCAGTCTTTCACAAAGACAGATTAACTTTAAACTGTAACAATATTTTGGAAACTACTCTGGGTTCAGACTTCCCACTGGAGCAGTCCAAGCACAACTGCAGGATGAAGGAGTGGGTATGATGAGATCTCTTTCAGAGAGAAGGAAGTTGCTCACTTTTACTTTAATGACATATTCCATCTTAGCAGCAGTTCCACACTAGAATGAGTGCCTTCTCTCCATCATTCCTAGTGAGTTTGGTTTGTCTACTCCAGGATCAGTTAGTAGGACAAACACAGCTACCTGGGATTCGTTGTCCTTTTTGGCTTTAAACTAAGATTTCTGGGGGACAGGTGGTCAATAAACAGTTCTAGCCCAGGTCATGACAATTACAGTAGTAACAGCTTGAGTCGCGCAAGGGGACCCACTCCGACAACAGCCCAAGAAAAGGTCATACCCCATCACACATAGGAAGTCTATGGCTTCCCATAGGAGACTCAACTGCTTGTACACAAATGCCAGGAGCTTGGGACACAAGCAGTTAGGGTAGAGTAGGGTAGGGTAGGGAAGGGTCCTGTTAAGGACCCTTCTATTGTGCAGTAAAAATTATGACATCATAGGGATAATAGAGACCTGGTAGGACTCCACCTATGACTGCTCTGTGGGTATAGAAGGCTATAGCCTGTACAGGAGAGACCATGTTGGAAAGACGGTTGGAGGTGTAGCACTCTACATCAAGGAGCAGCACACCTCCCTACAAACCAGGTTCACTAACCAAGAATGGCACCTCAAGACCCTCTGGATTAAAATACGGGGAGAGCATGAGGAAGCGGATAACTCTAACTGTAAAAGTCTATTACAGACCTCCCAACCAAGAGGAAGAATTGAATCAAAAATTCAATAGGGAACTGGCTGAGGCTGCATGCACCTGATATATGATTGTCATGGGGGACTTCAACTTCCCCAACATCATCTGAGAACAGCACACAGCCAAATATGACTGGTCACATAGCTTTCTTGCCTCTATCTAACACAGGAAGTCTACGAGCTGACTAGGAGAGAGGCACTGCTGGATCTGGTTCTGGCCAAAGAGGATGATGTGATGAGCAATCTGAGGATTGATGGGAAGCTTGGTGACAGTGACCATGAACTAATCACCTTCTCCATTCAGTGCAGAGTGGACAAATCCCTCAGTAAAACAGAAACCATCAGCTTTGGGAAGGCAGACTTTCACAAACTCAGGAGACTGGTCAGTTAGGCACTAATAGACCATGGCCCCTTGGGAAGGAAAGTCCACCAGGAATGGTTATTCCTTAAGAACTCAATCCTAGAAGCACAAGGGAAGTCCACCCCATCCTGCAGGAAATGCAGTCAGTGCACAGAAAAGCCCCCTTGGCTAAACAAGGAACTGTTGGACCTCCTGAACCTTAAAAGAGAAGCCTATACCAAATGGGAAATGGGAATCATCACTAAGGAGGACTACTCAGCACTTACCCGCACCTGTAGAAAGCAGTTCAGAAAAGCCAAGGCAGAAACTGAACTCCAGCTAGCCATCAGAATCAAGGACAACATAAAATCCTTCTTCAGATATGTGGGCAGTCAGAGAAAGAGCAAAGGCAACACTGGACCCCTGCAAGATAAAATGGGGCAGCTGATGTCTGATGCCGAGAAAAAGGCTAATCTTCTAAATAAATAGTTTGCGTCAGTTTGCCATCCACCCAAGGGAGTCACATTGTCAGACAGAATGCAAAGCTTCCAGGGAGTGGGGGATGGGTCCATAATGGACACTGGTCAGGTGAAGGAACACCTCAAAAGGCTAGACATCACTAAATCCTCAGGCCCGAATAGTATGCACCTGAGAGTCTTGAAGGAACTGGTGGACATCATAGCACGCTCTATGGCAAAGAATCTGTGGCATTTGGGTGAGAGGCCAGAAGACTGGAAAGAGCCAACATGGTCCCAATCTTCAAAAAAGGAAGGACAGAAGATGCAGAGAACTGCAGGCCAATCAGCCTGATGTCCATCCTTGGAAAGATCTTGGAGAACATCATCAAGGGATCCATCAGCAACAAGCTAATGGAAGGCAACCTTCTCAATGCCAGCTAACATGGCTTTGTTACTGGAAGGTCTTGCTTGACCAACCTTGTCACCTTCTATGACCAGATGATGTATTGCCTCAATAAAGGAGACAAGGTTGATGTTATTTACATGGATTTCAAGAAAGCCTTTGACTTGATCTCCCATGATGTCCTCATGGTTAAGCTGGGGAACTGAGGCCTTGACCCTCTCATGGTATGATAGGTGGGGAACTGGCTCCAGGGTCGGACCCAAGGAGTACTAGTTGATGGGAGTGAATCAATGTGGTGCGAGGTGACCAGTGGAGTCCCTCAAGGCTCAGTTCTTGGACCAGTACTCTTCAACATCTTCATTAATGATCTAGATTTGGGCATCAGATGCAGACCGGTAAAGTTCATGGGTGACATTAAACTATGGGGGAAAGCAGCCACACTAAAAGACAGACTGGGGATACAGACCAACCTGAACACCCTTGCAATGTGGGTGAACCAAAACCTGATTACATTTAATGTAGAAAAGTGCAGGGTGCTTCACCTTGGGAGGAACAACCAGCATCATACTTACAGCCTCAGCAGTGCTACCCTCACTAGCACCATGACTGAAAGAGACTTGGGGGTCTTGATTGACCACAAAATGAACAGGAGCCACCACTGCAATGCTGTGACTGGCAAAGCTAAACAAACTCTGGCATACATCCATCAATGCATGTCTAGCAAAACCAGGGACATCATCCTCCCACTTTACTCAGCCTTGGTGAAGCCCAAACAGCAGTACTGCATCCAGTTTTTGGCCTCCCAGTTCAGGAGGGATGTGGATAGGCTCAAGAGAGTCTAGAGGAGAGCTACCCATATGACCAAAGGCCAAGAGAGCAAATACTATGAGGAGAGGCTGAAGGATATGGGACTCTTCAGCCTGGAGAAGAGAAGGCTCAGGGGAGACTTGGTGGCAGCCTATAAGTACATAAGGGGAGTGCATCAGGATCTGGGAGAACTGTTATTCACCAGAGCTCCCCAAGAAATAAGAAGGTCCAAAGGCCACAAACTCCTAGAAGGCTGATTTAGACTGAACATAAGGAAAAACTTCTTCACCGTTTGAGTGTCCAGGGTCTGGAACAGACACCCCCAGAGGTGGTGCAAGCACCTACCCTAGACTCATTCAAAAGTTGTTTGCATGTTTATCTTGCTGGGTTCATTTGATCCCCACAGACTTCCTGCCTATGGCAGGGGCGTTGGACTAGGTCCCTTCCAGCTCCTAATGTCTATGAAGTCTATAAAAAAGCTATGGATGAGTCAGTCTACATCCACCTTCCCCTCCTAATAACTTTTCAGAGAAGCAAGATCTGAAAAAATCATTGCTTTCACAGTAAAAATATTTTAGCCATTTACAAATACTAATACATCCAATTACAAAAATGTTGTTCCCCGACTTGTGTATAATGCTCTTTTATCTGTAATAATTCAAAACCACGTTCTGGACCTGAGATAAAGCCTTGTACATGTCTAAATGCTATTGGCTCAACCTAAGTCAGAAGTTTGTATCTCTGGTTTCCCATGGGTATGGCTTCTCAGACGCAAGCATATTCTAGAAAATAATATAGACACATTTTAAGAGGAAGGCACTTAACCTGTTTAGACCCTTTTCTTAAGAGTTATGTGCCCAGTGTTGTTTCCTTCCAGTTCCCATTACAGAGAAATGTAAAATGTTTTCTCATAAAGGAGGGCAATATGCACTTATCCCTTCTTGCTTTTCAAGTATCTGGAGTTCAGATGAAGGTTTGGGGGAGTGGAGCAGTGGGTTGGATAGTGGAAGGAGGGGGTGAAAAAGGAGAAATGGTCAACACTTATTCATTTTTATGGTAAGATAAACCACAATTTTTTCTTGTTTGCTTTTTCTCTTCTACATGCTCTCTATTCCTGGTAATAAGAATATTTTCATTTTCAACTAATATCTCTTTTCTCCACTTTTTTCTATTTAATGGAGAGGCCCTCTTCACCTCAGTCAAAATGTATTACTTTCACTAGCTGGTTTTAATTACTCAGGTTTTAAAAAAATCAATTACTGACCAAATATTTGTTAGCACAAGAAAAAGTGGAAGTGTACTTGTAAGACAAAAGGTGATTGATTATAGTTCAAAGGTATTTTAAGCTCTTGCCATCCCTTCCTGACAAAGTAAATGAGTTATTACTTTAGTGTTGATGTCTTTTTCCAGCACTCATGAAATCAGAAATGTATTGACAAGCTATAGCTTACTTAAAGACTGATTCAGGCTGAGGCTGGTTGTCCTTTTGGTCAGGAGGGGAACTTGGGGAAATGTTTTTAATTACATTTTCTTTTCTAGCACTATCAGACAAAGGTAACATCTCCTCTAATGGACAAGCTTTCTCCCTCTCATTTTTATCTGTAGTAATCCAAAACCATGTTCTGGATGGTCTTTAACTGCTGACAGACATGGAACACTCTCTCCCACCACCACCACCACCAAAGAGTGATTTACTAGAAGGGGAAGTGTGTTAGTTTGACCCAGCTCCCCAGGTCTGTATAAATCAGGTGCTTCAGCAGGACTTTTTGTCACTGATTCAATCAGCTATTTAAAAAAAGCACCAAAAAGACCTGCTGAAGTGCCCGATCTATACAGACTTTGGGGTGCCTTTTATCAGTCTGTGCTGTGCTCACACAGGGGTGCATGGAGCTGAAAGTGAAATGCCAGACTTTTTTTGCGGAGGGGGTTCCACATTTGTAACCAGCCGTTGAGAACATCTGCTGTAGGTAAATACTTAAGAATCCAGATTCACCAGTTAATACCATATTTACTTGATTCCAAGATAAGGATTTTTCCCATTCAACATGGGTGGGGGGAGAAACCTCATCTTAGAATGGAGTATTAGACAGAGTAGAGCAGCGCCATCCGGTGTCTGAGCAGGAGCACAGCTCAGCGCAAAGCTTTGTAGACAACAGAAGCCTCTGTAGTTCTACCTCCCCGCCCACCCACCGCCACACTTTGCTGCTGCATGTCCTGAACATCACCTGCTAATAGTGACTGCTTACTTTACAGGTAGGCAGGGCTGCATATCCCCAGGCAGGACAGGGAGGAGGTTGTGTGGTCAGGATGGAGCTAAGGGGCCAGGAATGGGGAGAGGTGGCAGGTGGGGTCCTTGTTGGAGCATGGGGAGCAGGCCAGCAAGGGTAAGGTTGTGGTTGGGCCAGGGCCAGCATGGTGTGTTGTGCAGGCAGGAATACAGAAGTTGGAGGGTTAGTAGGGAATTTCTGGAAGGGAAGTACAGGGACATCAGTGGGGTGGGGTGAAGTGGGACTGGGTAGGGAGCAGGAGCTCATGGAAGGAGAGACCCACCTGTAGCTTCTGGCTTCAGCTAAGCCCAGCAACCCATGCTGTCACTTAAAGGTCCAACATGCTCAACTGCAACCCTCCCCCGTGGCAAGGCCCTTCCTATTACAGCCATCAAGCAGTCTGCTAGTCTGCCCAGTAGAGAGCTTTGTAAAAGGCTCTACTGTGCAGCTGGAGAGTGCCTCAACCGTTAACCACTTTATGAACAGCAGGGATGAGAATGGCTATGGACATCTCCTGAGGCACTTGGCTTCATTGCTCCTTCACATAGAACGGAGTCATGTCCCATTGCCTTCCAGAGAGTTTTCCCCTGCATAGAGTAGGCATCCTGCCCTACAAACAATCTAGCACAGTTGGAACTAGACGGGTGCTGAACTTCATGCATATACATATGCTGTTTTGAAAATCTGGGTAAAAAACATTGAATTCTTTTTTTCCTGTGACCTGCATGTTTCTGCAAAACCTGGAAAAAGAGGGCCCTGGTCCTGATGGGGTCTATTATAATATCTAATATAGATTCACTTTAATCTAAATATTTAGAAGGGGTCATCTTAAATTCAAGGTTGTCTTGGATTTGGATAAATGTGATCATTTTAAGCAGAACTAAAGACTGTAATGCAGTGGTTTTTTTCTTTTGTGGACCCCTAAAAAATTTTAATGGAGCAGTGGACCACTTTAGAAAATTTGAATGGAGGCGTGGACCCCTTTGAATTGTAAGTGTAGCTATTCACATACTTTTGATTGATCATAGTCATCTTTTGTGGACCCCAAAGGGTCTGTGGATTATAGGTTGAAAACCACTGTCGTAATGTAACAGAAAACACTGACTTCCACTGTGTACAGGAGCACTTGCCTTCAGAATCATGATTTCAGTGATGCCATCAGGGGCTAAAAAGTGTCTTCCTAGGACCCATCATACACTTAATATTTTAGGTTTTCATCAAGCAGTAAAGATCTTTGCAGCTGGACAACTGCCCTGTGGGGGAAATCACACAATCAGTCTCATACAGAGATCAAACAAAAATAAAATGTATCAAGCAACCAGGAGTAGTTTGGGAAAAGAGTTCAAGTAAAGGAACTTCTTATTTCCTCAGCATGTCCTTCCATTGGGTCTGCACACCCTGGAAATGCTTCCAGAGATCCAAACATGGAGTGACTGCCAAATGCAGGCTGCAGAAGGAGAGAGAAACATGTTCCACCTGATTTCTGGTATTGTTGATATTGTAGGGTTGGGAGGGAAGTGAGTGTGCTGTTGGAGAACGTGGAGTCAGTGCCTTTCTTCTTGTGAGAGCTTGCCAAAGCTATTTAAATAGGCAGTTCCCCCATCTTTACAGAAACCCATTTTTTTATTGTTACAGCAGAAATATGAAGATGGCAGAAGAAAGCTGTTTACAAAATCCGTACCATTTCTGGTTTAAATGTTCATACTAATGCCTTTCCTATGTACTTAAACATCAGGCAGCAACATATTGAGGGAAGAACAAACTATTTTCTTAGAAAGGAAGGTGGAAAAAATAAGGCCACCTTATGACATCATTTCCAGCAGGCCAATGAGCAAGTTGCAAGATATAGTGGAAACAAACTGCCAGGAATTATAATAATAACTTTGGAGTTATAACATTTTTTTAAGCAAGTTGATTTTTGTAATTCTGAGTTTGGAACTCAGCATATGCTAGGGATTAAAGTTCATGAAGTTAGGGACCAAATGGATAATGGGTATTTTGCAATCCAAATGAAAATTATACACAATACGAATTTAATGGAGGGACTAGGGGCATTGATTGCAGTTACTTGAACTCTAAGGTAATTGCAGTTTAAACAGCAAAGATTTACCTATTCTATGAGACCAAAATTTACAAGATGTAATATGTAAAACTAAAAATTATAAAGAAAATCTGAGAATCAATTGACTAGATATATCCACTGGTGATGAGGATGAATGCACTTATCTGGCAACATCACTGACAGAATAAATTTAAAAAGAAAGTGCACTTCTAGTTCTTAAAAGAAGGAGATGAATATATTAGTGTTGCAGATACTTCCACTGACTATTGGCAAATATCCCTTGATGTTCAAAGTCTCACAGACACCATGTTTTCCCAATGACTGTTCTTCTAGCATAGTTTTACTTTCGATTGTAATAAGTCGATAAAGGGAAATCAGGTTAAAATACATTTTTTAAATAAATAACATAATTTTAATCTCATCCAAAATCTGTGAATTGTTCTAAGTTATATTAATGTAAGCTTTTTTCCAGAGGAAGAGGGATCCCCAAACTAACTGATTTGACATGGCAAGCAAAACAGAAGTACCTTTTTTCATAAATGCTGTTAAGCTGGAAGCATTAATATTGTAGTCTTATTTACCCTTAGTTTTATAACCTATTTAATACCTGACATTGATGGCTGAATTAATTAAGCCATATTTACCAGAAGGTTAGAATTGTGTATTACTGGCTAATTACTACATGTAGTAGAATAGGAGAAAAAATCCAAAACTTTAAGTTGTTTTATTATTTGTCATTTATTTCTTGTTAAAGTAGTGTACCTGTATATATGCTAACATTCTGGGGGATTTGTTTTGCCTTTGATACTTTCAGCTTATTCTTATGTTTTATTATAGCATTAATTATTTTACTCTAACACCTAAGGGCCCAAGCCAAAACCAGGACCCAATCTAGTTACTGTGCAAACACATGGGACAGAGAGGGAGTAGAAGGTGGAAAAAGGCACAGAGGTGATGTGGAGGTGAATGTAAATTCTTTAGGCTTAAAGAATTATTATTCAGTAAGTGTTGATAGGCTGGCTGCCGTCAGTCACATTTATCCGTCTGCTGCTCAGATGCACAGAGAACTGTGCCCAGAACTGTTACAAACAGTTAAGTGATGTTGTTGTTAGGTATGTATGTGAAAGTAGAACTTATTAATGGTTCAGTCATTGTTTAACTTCTCTAAGGTCTTGAAGCTGTAAACATTTACACATCTGAGCTATTTTAGGCATATCGGGGTCCCACTTAACTCTGATCTCTTTATCTTGAGTTTAATTTTATACATAACTTAAGTAAAACAGCATATAGAAGAAACCAGAACAGAAGCATGGACTGTTTCATTATTTTTACATAAGCTTCCAAATGTTACCAGATTTCTCCCTCATCCCATTCTGCCATTGTCTGTTCAGTACATCAAAACAACTCCATTCATCAGAGGCATGGAGACTTCCAGAGTCTGTGAAAAATAGCATGCTTAATGACACTTATATGGAGCACTGTTTGCTGGGTGAGGATCAAATTGAGAACCCCTTATGCCTATCAGGAAGCAATTACTTAAATAAGTAGTTCTGCCTCCCAAAAATTGCTTGTATGAGCAACTGCTCTATAGGCCTCCAAAAGGGCTATTTCTATACTCCTCTATGTACTGTAACTAGCAAATCAGGTTAATTAAGTGTATGTGGTAAAATTTTTAGTAAATCAATCTTTGTCTCCATATTATTTCCTTTCTTATCCTGACCAGTTCATTTGCACTTTCGCTTTTTCATCTTTTGTTGGAGTTTATTAATTGTTTGTCTTAGCTGCCATTTCACCTTTAAGTGAGGGAGAATTTTGCTTTAGTGAAATGTATTGAAATACAATGCAAGGTTTTTCTTAGATGACCTAATTAAAAAAAACAAAGGAACCAACCTCTAATTCTGAAAATATATTTAAAGGAAATAATAGTTTGCATGATCCTGCCCTCATCTTGAAGGGAATAAAAGATCCTTCTGTCTTAGAGAGATTTCTGGCTCTGAGTTGAGTCATTTGTTCGTTGTTTGTTAGTGACTGGTCTATCGGTTCTAATTTTCTGTGGTTTTTGGATAATGCCATGAGGCTTAGGACACTTTTTTCATCTCTGGTTTAAAAAACCAGAATGTTTATTATCTCTAGGCACTTCATATGTGAGCCTATTCTTAAAAGCTTCATGAAGCTGAGGTCCAACTTAAGTCAGATAGTAAGAGCAACTTTGCAGCAGTGCCCTTGCCCTTTATTTTATTTGTCATTTGCAATTTTATTTATTTGCCAAGCCAAACACAGTGAAATGAAAGGAGGAGGAGATGACAACAATTGTGGAGGAGGCTGAGGAGAGCAGACAGGCAGAAGCCTGAAAAAATCTTCCCTGTTTTAAATCCTATTGCTCTAATCCCTTTCTCTCATGTTGGCACCATCGTTGTGTATCAACAACGTGAGGCTCTCAAACATAATGTGAAATGTTCTTTAAACAGTAGTATGAGTGTTGCCTCAACAAAGTATAACATTCCTGTAAACACAGGGAGCAATTTTTTAGATGAAATTCAGATCATCCCCTTTCTTCCCATGACAACAGAGTGCCTGCTACTAAATTGCCTTCTCCCCAAACCCTGTCTCACATGACAGACAGCTGTTGCAGAAAAAACTTTTGCTTGTTTGAGAACAGAGTCTATAAATAGGAAATAGCTATTAAAAAATCTCAAACTGTCAGAAATTTGAAGTGTGACCATTGTAATGAGCCAAATTCAGTCTTTATATAAGAAAATGAACTCTGTTGACTTCAAAAAAGTCATATCCTTTTATATCCCAATAGAACTTGTCCTCACTAAATGTTCATGCATGTGCAGTAGCTCATAGATCACAACTTGGACATGTCTCAGTTCTGCTCATCCAACCTAAGCTGATACATTTTTTTCCTTATTTTTTCCCTGAACTGTTTCTTATTCTCTTAACGAACTAATCTAGCAAAATTTGCTAATGACAAAGGCTGGCATGTTCAAATGAACCAAATGGAATGCAGGATAGTCTGTACTAAAATAACCAAATTAGCTGTAATTCACTTGTTGGCTAGGGACACACATTCAAAAAGCCTGAGTTGATTCAATCTTTGCAGGTTAGTCTAACCTGGTAGGCCAAATCAGTTTTGTAACGAGACGGACATCCCAGAAATGCAGGTGCATGCCTGTAGTGGCTCAGGCTGGAAGTGGGGGAGGGGGGTGCTAGAGCAGCCCTCCCTTCACTTGCACAGAACTGAGCTGAGGGGTGGCATGGCCAGTCTCCGGTAGGGGCCAGCAGGGAATTAATAACAGTGTTTATCACCCCTAAATCAGTGTTTATCACCCCAATAAGAAAATAACAAAGGGACATCACCAGCTACCCTTTAATTCAGCAGGGACCATAGCCATCATGTGGTTGCTAACTAATACACAGACATCTCTTGGAAAGGCAGAGGGGAGTGGTGACGGGGGGAGGTAGGTGAGCAGCCTGCAGTCCCTGCCAGAGCTGCAGCCAGGGAGCAGGGGGGAGGGCCAGCCTAGTTGTGGAGCAAAGAGTCCTGCCCAGCCCAGAGAGCATGCTGGGATGTTTGAGGGATTGTGATTTATCTTAAACCATCAAGGGGTCTGGGACAGACATTGTATAAACCGGTTTGACCCAAATCAGTTAAGTTTTGAATACTACATTCAACCAGGTTTATCTCAAACCAGTTTCAGCCATTTTGAAACTGGTTTATATGCCCTGAACATCTGTTCTCTTACAGGTTAAAACCAATTTCTGATCACTTAAACTGGTTTATGTGTAATATCTGTCCCTAGCCATTAAGTTGTTTGAAGGCCAGTCTGTACGTAAGTTAATTTTTTTTAAGCTTTTATTTTGAAATAGGAGTGTTCACACAAAATTATTCCAAGGTAAGTAAATGTTTTAATTAAAACTGATTTAGATATTTCATTGTAAAGAGATGCATAAACTGGTCCAAACACAACACTGATGTGTAGGCTACTCCAGGGTTAACACAAGTGATCCCCACCAGGCACACCATAGACCAAGGTCTGAAAAGTAGTAAAAAATGGCTTGAGAGCCTAGATATGATGCTGCAAAGCCCACCACTCGGGCACATATCAGAGACATTTATTCTGATTAATTTGGGCTTGAGCATGTGTAGAATAGGTATGAATAGAGACTTATCTCTCAGCATTGCTCTTGGTGTCACTGAAGAATCTGTATAGATAGCTTACATTTACTATATAGACAGTCTAACTTTTTGAACTACCTTTTTAAAATCACTATCAAACTGTTTTTTCCTACTTCCTACTAAATGTAAACTCACTAACCAAATTTAGAAGGTATGATTTGCTTCATAGCTACAAAATACTGCATAAATATCAACTCACCCTCCATGCAGCCCCTGTGAATGAGGTAGATTAGTGTATAATTAACTGCTTGCTGACTTCCGAGTCAGACAAAATTCCTACTGAAATTGGACACAAGCAGAAGATCAGAAATGAAATCCTGCAGTTAGTGGAAGTTTTACTATTGATTTTGTTGAGGTCAGAATTTCACCTGAGCTCTTTACTGAAGAACAAAATAAATACAAGTGTAGGACTGTTCAGGAAGCACTGTTTGTTTCAGATACAGGTTCTAAAAACCTTTAACACTTGTAAAATGTTCCTGCATACTTGTAATGCCAGATTTTGTTGAAGTAACTGGTTCAGGTATTTTAACATGCATTGAACTATGTAAGCACTTGAGTAGTCTATTCTAAGCCCATATTATACGCATAGTGAAGTCCCACACTGAACCTCTGAGGACAGTATTTCAGAGGAAGAATGTACACTTTCATTTGCAATACTCATAACAAAGACTTTGATCCTACAAATACAATTTCAATGGACTTTATGCCCAAAATTTCACCCAGAGGTCCAATAGTCTATGCATAATACTGAAGAATTGGTAATATGATGTGGCAAACAGAAAGTTGATCCTTCCCAATGATACTTTCTTTGTTGATTAGTGAGATATATCAACCAATGGAGGTTTATCCTTAGTCATGATGAATAAGCTTTAATGATGCATGTTGTGAGGCAGAAGGCTTAAAATCCTCAAACTCATTTCATTCTGGGATATGTACATATGTTGTCACATGCAGTACATATTTTTATTTAGTTATAGGAATCATAAAATAAGAGAACTCTCAACAGTTTGAAAATTCCTGAATTGGTGAAGAGTGAAGGAGGAAGAGAGGCAGCTGCTTAGCTGTCCTCCCAGGCAGGGATCTGTCACTGGGGCCATGCCACTGCCATTGATCATGAATCCCATTTGTTCCAGAATTGTGTTGTAAAAAGAGAGCAAGTGTGTGTCAACAGGACAGATTTTACCCACTGGAAATGAGAGGGAGTGAGAGAGAAAGATCTTTCATCTTGTCAATGCCTCTTCATCAAAATTCTAATCACATTGCCTTCATTTCAGGCCCCTCCATTCTCCTTTGCTTTTCTTCTGCCTTCCCTTCCTCTCCTTGTCTTGATTCATCTATCTCCATTGCGCAAAACAAAACTTTCTCCCTTGCATTGCCAATGCTTCTCTTCTTTCAAGAAATGCTACACCATCCCTGTTGCTCTTGTAAGAAACAGCTTGTTGCTTCTGTAACAAGAAAGAAGACTGACATTTGAAACAAATTGGTATGTTTAAGATAAAGCAGGGCAAAGCTACACATTCAAATGGAAGTTGTTTCTTCCAGGTTTGTAGACCAAAGTTATACAGGGATGTTCTTGTAAATCTTATTAATTACTGACCTTCATTTTTCATTGTCTAAAGCGTGTTCTCTGTGCAATACAGATCTTCTGTAGCAAAAAAAAAAAAGAAAGGAAAAAAGAAAAAGAAGCTCTTGCATTTCTTTCTGATGTTTCTCATTTCAAGAGAATAATTAACATATGAAATAGAGATGGGAAAAGTAAATGTTCAACCTTGGAGAATTTGAATTTCAGAAGCTGGCTGACAAAAGTTTGATAAAAATGTTTACTGATTCATGTCAGGAAAAGCTGGCATCCTTATTAAGCTGTGTGAAGCCTCATAATTTGTTTATGCTGTAAAGTTGTCCCTTAGCCACAGACCATTTTAGTAGCATACAATACTCTCCCACCAAGGCTCTCATGTTTCTGTATAGACTTGGTGAATGATTCAAACAGCAACAGAGAACCCCCTACTGCAGTATTAAAAACAGTTTTACTTTAACCCTTTTACTGCTAGCACACAAAAGCCTTTGTTACGCTGCAATCATTTACCCTATTTATACTGTGGCTATTTTGCAACTGAGCAGACTTTAAAATACATACTGTAGAAGCACAGCATGTATAATAGGGCTGGCACAAATTCTAGACATACTAATGGAGATGTAGTTTGCGTGGTAGGTCTCAGCTGATTGACAGATTGCCAGTAAGTGGTAAAATGTAACTTGGTAGAACAGGATGGGTGTTCATTAATGGTGTGACTCAATTCCTTTATCAAACCAGTGCCTGACAAGTAGAGTTGAAAGAAGTAACCACCTGACTTATCTCATTTTAGCCCCTCCTCCTGTTCTTCCCTTTCCATGAAGTTACTTATTTTTATTATCTCTTAGTCTCATTCCCCACAACCTGGCCCACTGTACACTCACAGCTATGCCAATTGGCATAGAATCTATGGTAAATTTCATATACCCATTTTCAGAATGACTTGCATCTAGATATGTAACTTACATTCTAGCCTTTACTATAAAATAGAGTCTGCTCCATTCTTTGAAAGCTGTCCCTGTCTATACCATGGGCTAGAGTCTCATTTCGTATGCTATTTCCTGTTGGCATTGCTCCATTGACTTCAGTTAAGTTACTTTCACGTACACAGATTATAACTGAGAACAGAATCGGGTCTGGTTGTGTTTTTTTTTTCCTTCTTAGCATACTTGCAACCTAAAGTTACCAAGACAATTAACTGACCCTGCTAATTTATCACTAATGACTAGAAGACTCATTGCAATTGACAAGTTAAGCAAGTCATTTAGTTAGTAGAAAAAAAATGTGTATGTGTTGGGGAAGGAGAAAACTTAGTAATACTGCACCACATAGCTACCTTGAATTCATTAATTTTAACAAGAATATTTTCACTTTAATTGGTTCAGAAGCTCTACAATGTCCTTCACTGAACTGCATCTGTCACTACTGTATAGTGAATCATCTGTTAGTGTTCAAAAATAGATGTTTCTTGATAACTTATATTCTTGTTCAGGACTCGTCTGAGAATTTGTCTACATGATCATGTTAAACTGGGTAAGCTTCAGTTTGTTCATATAAAAAGCCAAGGTTTCACACATACCTTTTCTTTTTACATTAAATCATTTGGCATGATAAGTTTCAGTAGCTAATCCATTTTGGAACAGAAGGAAATCTATTTCATAGTGGGTTTGTTTTCTTCTTTAAGATTCATGTTACACTTCCCACTTTCCATCTCCTGCTAGCCCACTTCACATTATTTCACATGTGCATTGACCTGTCTATGCATATGTGTATCCTCCACTGTCTCTAAGTGGATGTCATCTGCACATTCAAATGCTTGTATGAGGTCAGGTCAGGTGCACCTTATGTGGTGAATTCACACACCTGGGAAAACATACCTATTAGAGAAGTCATACCAGCCCAGTGCTTCTGAATCTAGGAAGAAAACAGAACTGCTGGTTATGCTACTCCCCAAAGTTGCCTATCCTATAGGGATCTGAACCATATTTTTGCAAACAGTGTCACCACTGTACTCAAGAATGATGTAGTGCACAGCTTTTCATCAAGCATCCAATAAACTGTGGCAAAACCCCATATACCTGGGATCTAATCAGAAGGAGATTTTTATGGTTAGCTATGATCTGTATGATTCAGCAGCTCATATTTCACCCCAGTTTGACAGTTTGTCTTAACCTGCCACAGAAAAGAGTTCTACCTGTAAGTATTAATTCTCATATCCCAATAAAACTGCAAACGTGGATTTTTCTGGTTGCTCTTTATTGGGCAGAGGTAAAAAGTTCTAGTTTAGCTTTTAACTTGCTCTCCAATCTCAAACACACCACATGTTGTGATCCAAATGGCAACTTTATGCCAGAGGCTTAGCGGTATAATGCTTTTATTTCTTCAAATTTCTGCAACTTGCACAACCATTGGCCAAACATGCCATCCTCTTCCCAAGCTGTTTGATACTTGCTCCCTCTACTGGTTGATTGAGACCTCCACTCACTTTGCTACTTAAAGTATCACCACAGGGATTAAAAAAGAAATCAAACACCAGGCTCAGCAGGTATGCTTATTGTAGACACAGATGCAGCAAAAGAAAAAGCATGACAATGGAGTTTAGGTCAGAATATAGCAGTGCACTGAAAGTTTAGCTACAGTTAATTTTGTAAAATAAATGTCAAAATCAGGCTGCAGAGATATTCCCAATGTGCATAATGAATGCAAGCCAGTCTTGTCTATTTTTAAACATTTCCTCAGCATTTTTACCACTTTTCTTCAAACCAATTGCTGTGCAGTTTTATTTATTTTACAGTGATTTTGCACTTCACCAGAATCATCATTAAAGTGAATTTATGGCAAAGATACTTCTCTATTTTAGCATGCACACTTCAAGATGCTGCAGCCTTCTCAGTGCTATCCATATAGCTAGGATTCTCCTTCTGTTCTTTGACCAGAACAGGGGACATAATCCAGGGAAATAAGTGCTGAATACCTTTATAGTTTGTGTATTCTCTGTTTAAACAAAACTCCTCTATGTTTTCAGGGGCATGCCTCTCAGTGACATTCTTCAACACAAGGACTGACTGAACAGGTGTGCATACAATTACTCATTTGCCTCATGTTCCCCACAATTCCCCCTCCATCCTCCAGTTTTTCTCTTGTCCAAGTATCCTGTAACACATTTCTTAAGCCAAAGGTAAGTAGGATCTTCCTGAGAGATTGGAAGAATTATAATTCCGTAAGTGTCCATAGTGATCTGGAAAGCTATGTTTTGCCTTGCTCATTCCAGAAAGCAGGTAAGAGGTTCTAAAAATCCAGACATCATGGACCTTTCCTGGCCATCCAATATTATCTTTGCTGAATCTTCAACAGTTATGAACTAGGCCTTGGTGCCCACTGGAGTTGATGAAGTTGGGCCAAAGGGGCAGAGAGTAGGCATATAGGTCCCATCACTAGTATTCTCTTAACCTCTTATGCAGTGTAAGCCATAGGCTCCATTAAAGCAGTACCCTCTGAACAGTATTGCAAACTTCTATGACAACAACCTGGATAAATAACATACCAAGGCCGCACTGCTGAGCTACTGACCAGTAGCAATCAGGGATAATAAGCTTCTGATGGCCATCTCTACTCTGAGGAGAACTCCCATGTTGGTTTCTCTTGCTGCAGTTCTAAGAAAGGCAATAAATAGATTTCTAAAAAAAGTAGCCTTCTACATCCTAAAGTTATGCTGTCACTGCTGCTCATTCCTGTTCTGCATCTCTATCATGTCACAACAATCACCGGTAGTTGACCGAGCCCTGAAGTAGCACTCTACCAAATGAAGAAGTTCAAAATAAATGTTCTGCTGCAGCAGCTGTATGCTCATATTTATTCGTCTGCATTTCCTCTATCTATAGCGCCAAAGCACTGAAACCCTTGGAAGCCTCTGACCCCAACACATCTGGTTGCACAGTTTTTAATGCATGTGCATCAACCTGTTTGTTTTAATAATGATCATGATTGCAGTGCTAAACAGCATGCTTTCTAAATTGTTTGACAGCAGTTCAAAAACAGTGGTGGAAAAAATGAAAATGAAAGACCAGGGCAAGGCATCATAGGAATGTGCTAGTTTGACCTTACATCTCAGAATTCCAGTTGGCTCTATAAAACCCAAAGGAAATGTTTGTTAGCATTCCTTTATTTCTTACCCCAAATTCAAACTTAAAATGTTCATGTACCAAAAAAGCTGAAGAAAGACCTTGGATGTTATACATTTTTCATTTTAAAAAATGTCAAATGTTATCAAAGCCAATTTTTTCACCCTTGTCTCATCCCCCCTCCACACCTTTTTTTGGTTCAGAATGAAAGTGAATTACTGAGTCCAAAATTTTAACTTCTTGTTTTGAAAATGTTGACATATTTCAACAATTACATTTTCACTTGTTCTCCAATTATTTTTATATGGGAAATTCTTCAAAACAGCCCTTCTTACCATTAGTCTTGGTTTTAACACCTGGCATTATCCAACCAAAAATATTTCCCTGAAACATTTCCAAACAATTCTAAAAAAGAATCCATTTGCAGGCCCTAATAAATGACATAAAGCAGTGTTTAACAAATGTGAAACATTACAAGAAATGCTAATGTATGGCTGCTAGCAGGATGCTAGTAAAAGTGGGAGTGATTCAACCTTCCATTGAAATTCATGGGAATCAGATCAGAGTCATGTTCCAGAGCATTCTGTACTGAAAATGTAGTAAGAGGAAGACTCATTACCACAGACTTTTAAATCTTAGAAAATAAAAAAATGAAGAAAATAATACCAACAAAACCTCTTCCTGAATCTTGTGAATCAGTTAATTGAGGCAGGTTAGATATTTGAGAAGGTAAATGGATTAATGTCTCCTTCTCTTTAAATATACTACTGAGGGGACAAAGAAACAAAAAAAAAAAATGCCCATCATTTTAATAAAATTAAAAATGTGCAAGAGATGAGCATTTAATTATCTAGACATTATCCTGTGCTAAATTAAGTTAAAGCAGTGAGTCTCAGGAAGACCAGGCTTATTATTCTTTTATATAATTCCATCTTCTTTAAACATTGTGAATCACTAGAACATGTTTTGTCAAAGAACCACTCCCAAATAGTATTTCTGTAGTCATAACAAAAATACTCACATTGTGGTGAGTCTGTGGTGTTACTTTCAACTGTATAAGCTTAGCATGATATACAGAGAACACAAATGTCTTTTCCACCATTTTACAGATGGCACATGGCAGAATAGGGAAGAAGCAGGGAACACAGCAGCAGATAGGGCAGGAGCAGATCTTACAGCATTCCTGCCAAAAAAGGTTTAGCCCAACAGCACTAGCTCACATTGCCTCTTGCTGCTGCTGTATACCCAAAGATTGATATTATTATAACAGCTACAAAAATTGCACCAAAATGGAGTGCATGATAAAACCAGGGGCATTTGAAGGTACAGAGTACTCAATGAGCATAGCATACGATAAGACATTTTCTGGACACAAAACAGACTTAATTTTGTTGTTCATTATGTAACAATTGTTACAGGTGTTCACTGCTTTGCATGAAAGTTTTTGTGTCTGTATTGACAGCATCTTTAATGCAAGATTCTGTGCATAGTTTCAACAGAAGTGAGGTTTTTAGGCTCTTTGTGGGACTGGGATCAACAATTTTGAATGAGTGTGTGAGATAACCCTATGAACTACTTACCTGTAAGTGATAGGAGTTAGCCAAATGAAACTGTAGTGAATATTTTTGAGAAAATGAACTGGTACTTCTGCATTCTACTACCCACTGACATATGGCATGACCATGCAATATATCAGTTCCTTGATGAATAGCTTTGGTAAATAATTTTTGGTTCTCTGGTTGGAGTCCATGGTGAGATTTTACATAAATTCAGAATTTGAATTTGTATGTTGATACCTAAAGATGAGTTATGTTCTTTGATCTTACATTTAACTTATGAAATCAAGCTCTACCATAACTGATAATGTATTTAAAATTCACTTTCTGTAAATATTCTGTAATGCTTATCTAAAAATAGCTGTTTTACAGAATGTTTCTGCCAAGCAATCCATTCACTATAATAGCTGAATGCGGGAGGCATTGTAGTTTGCATAACTGGAGGTATAGTTTGCATAACTAAACAAACGAATGTCTAAGTGTAAAAAAACTATTGTTGAAGTGCTCACCCAATACTCCTGGTAATATTCAAAAAGCTCACAAGAGCACTTTAGTAATCATGCCAAAAATGGAAAGAAAAGAATTTTTATTATGGTGAATTTAGGAAAAGGCTACTTGAAAAGGGGAAAACAAGAAGTGGCAGGAGAAAACATTGTGTCTTTGTTGGCTTGATATTTGTGTTCATGTTATAGTTCTGGTAGTATGTAGTTTGGTTCCCTTTTTATATGAGGTTTCTTGTTTGGATTTTTTCAGTTTTTGATAATCTTGTTTCTTCCTGAAAACTCTATGAATGATGTCAAATGACTATGTTTATGACATGACAGATACCAAATATGATATAGTGGCAATAAAGGTGCATGTTAGTGTTGCTCTTGTTACTCCAGTTGCATTCATCTGAAAGTTTTTCACATTCCCATATACAGATCAATAGAAACTAGTAGGGTGCAGACAGATATAACATTTGAACGGTTCCAAGAATGTCACTGATTGGAAACCGGTTCACAAATTGTCCTTGGAAAGAAGTATCCAAATATGCTGCTAAGGGTTCTAAGTAGAAGCCTTACCTTTAGGGATTGTATTGCTGCCAAAATGCCATCAGGGGGTGGTAGGGTACTAAGACCATCATGCCATTCAAGGGTCAGTTCCTGGAGTTTTCCTAGGATTCCTCCTAGAGGGGGAGGAAGACAGGAATTGGAGCAAGAGCATTAAAGTGGAGGAGTTGCCAGGTGTTGGTAGTAGGTGCTCAGTGGTTCCCTGCTCATGGGTACCAGGAGGGTGGGTACTCTGGAGTCACCCCAAAAATTCCCTGACTTTTCCAACCCCTACCCTGGAAAGCCACCTTGTTAATTTCACTTCCATACTACAGATTCTGGGCAGTAGGGTGCCAAGTTCAACTGGGGCGTGGGAGGGGAAGGAGGGGTTGAAGGGTTTCCTTGTGTTTTTTGCCAATTGCTTCTGGGAAATTGTATTTATATGGTACCATCTCCATTGGACAGAATATGTCATAAGGATGCCTGGTGGCCAGGCTCCCAAAACAAGTCCTATACTCCCAGGACACCAATAGTTAAAGTGGACAAAAGAAAAAAAATTAAGGGCAACTGAAGGCCTACCTGAAGAAATACAGTATTAATATCAACACCCGGGAGAGCCAAGCACTGCATCATCCACAATGATGCCATGATATGTAACAAGGCCTTGACCGTTTTGATTAAACTTTCCTCACTATGGAGGCAGACAGACAAAAGAGATGCAGAGAAAAGCCATGACCCAATATCACCAGGACCTACTCCTTCCTCCTAGAATTATTTGTCACATCCAAACATGCACATGAGGATCCCAGATCAGCCTCTTCAGTCATCTACAGACTCACCAATATCTTCCCTATTTACTGGAAGACTATCCTCCACTTATCAAGGGACTGATGATGATGATGGAGTGTGGCCTTTGAAGGCAAAGGATATTTGCATAATTCCAGAGCAGTCCCTGAATGGGTTTTAGGGAGTGAGGAGTAGTGCAGTTTGGAATGCTGGAGGACTAATCAAACACTAGACATGAAATGCTGTGTGACAGCATAAAACATGGAAGCAAGTCAAGGAGGATCAGCTCAAAATAGTACTTGACTTTCCCAGTGTGCTTTTGAATTGTTCCAGGAAGTTTAAATCAGTCTTTGCGCCACAGCTACTTGTCCCTGGGGAATGCCCATGCCACATGAATTCTGGTAAATGGTCAACATGTAGGGTGCACACAGGTGTATGTGCACCCCCTAAGATTCGCAGTGTACCCCCTGAGAGAAGCATCACCTATGGGTGGTTGCTGCTTGCCACCCTTCCCCTCCTCACCACCAGCACTACCGCAACCACCTGCGGGAGCTCCCCACTTGCTGCCGCCGCCATCTGCGGGTGGTTGCTGTGCCCCCCAGCCTTCAGGGGCATGTGTTTGGTACATGGCAAGTTACCCTGGGGGTAGTAGGGGAGGCTGGGGCCAGCACTCGGTTAGCCCCAGCACCCTTACCAGGGGTCCTATGGGCCTCCCTGGGATACAGCAGCAGCAATTCTGTCTCATGGAGCCTGGCTGCCAGGCACAGTGCAGTTTTGGGTGGCCTGGCTCCTCTTTCCAGAGGCACACACTATCCTTTGGTGCACTGCTTTCGTTTTTTTTTTTCCCCATGGGTTTTTTTGACCTCTACATATCCAGGGGTCAAAAAAACCCACAAAAAAAGAAACTTGGAGCAGTGCATGCATGGGCAGCATGCCCTTGCAGCACAGAGAGCACCTGAGTGCGGTATATGGTGCTGCAGACATGTTTGTGGTGCTACATACCTCATGGCTGCAGTCTTCTGGACACATTCTTGGGGTTTATGGTGTAATTAGAAGGCTCTAAGTGTTACATCTTTCCACACCCTAGGATGAGACCATTATTTTTACTTCTATTGTAATAGTGCCTAAAGGACATGTAAACTGTTCTAAGTGTTATGGTATCCATGTGATTTAAACCTGAAGCAGGAGATGCATGAGTCTGTTAAACCAGTTTAAATTTGCCCAGAACAGTTCAAAGTTGTTCTTGGAAAATCAGTGCAAATGCATTCACATTTTAGAGGTGCATAAAGACACAGTCAGACACAAACTGCTATTTGGGTTCTGTGGTGGACTCCAGACATTCTAAGATATGAGTCTAGTCAGTCCTCCAGGAATCCCACACTGCATTGCTTCTTGCTACCTTTATGCAGACTGATGCAACTGGCTGCCCTGGTACACAGTCAGAACTCTAATGCCCACATTTTATTTCTCTTTTTGTTGCCAGCTTTTTATCAATGCACTGCTTGTTCAATAAAAGCTGTATTTTTACAACCATATTAGCTGTATCCTTGCCCCTACTTAACCTCAGCCCATCACCATTCCCTCTACCCAAAAAATCAAAACCAAAAAGTCAAAAATCATGGGTCCAAACATGGGTCCTCTCCCTCAGGCACACACACTGTAGGCTTCAGTCATATACAGGCTACTCAAGTTTTTATAAAACTCATGTTTAGGAAACAAGGAAAAACAGTAGTATCATCCACAGGCCACCAATGCCCTAAGACTCACAAAGCATGGGTGCAAGCATTCTCCCCCAACCCCTTTCACCCATGTATCCTGAGGTATCCTGGGCTGGGTGGTTAGTCGCACCTGTGGTGTCAGAACCAGAGCATTTCACCCACTTTTCACAGATTCCCAGTAAGTGACTTTTTGAACAGTTCATCGATTGTTATGCGTCCACACCCAAAGACTTCAAGCAGGAATTTTACGGGCACTGCACAAACTCCATGTTGCAGAAACTTAGTCTAAGATTTAGATTTTTTATAGCAGGTAAAGAAAGAGAATGGGAGGAATGGGGTTATTCTGCACAGATGTGCTTACATAAATTATTCATTGCGGTAATTTCACCAATAGCAAATGTTTACCATCCAAATCCAAGAAAGTGATGATCACCTTTTTTACCCTAGGTCTGGATTTTAACACAGCCCTCCAAAAACTGATGATTATCTAAAATGCAAGAAAGAATTATTAAGTGTAGTAGAACTGGATTAGATTTGTTCTGATTGTATGTAAAAGATCAAACTACGGAACAGGGGAATATATTGAAAGTTCTGGATTTTTATTTCTTCATTTAGGAGTGCAACCTTGGAAACGAACATCTTTACTAAAGCAGAAGATGAAGCATAAGCAGAGCCAAGGAAAGCACCAGGCTGAAAGTCCGTTCAGTCATCCTTAGGCTTAAGGCACCCCTTATTATGCTCAAAGCACCCCTCGGAACATGACAACTCCTAATTTTCACTCTTTATTTAACTACAGGAATATGACAGAGGAATTGTTCAGTTGGAAAGAACTCAAAAAGACCACAACAGGTCAGAATGTTTTTGATGCTCTGGATCCTTTTTAAAGCTTTGGATTTATTTTGTGAATTATGTTTGCACACCGAACAGTGGTAACATTGTATAAACAGCTGGCAGCACCTTTGAAAGGATCTCAAGGGACTCCAGGCTGCTTTCACACCTTGGTTGACAATCACTGTTCTAAAAAAAATTAATAATAGGTAACTGAGATGGTGACCTGGAAAGCATATAGAGACCACCAGAGCAGTTTTATAGAACACCAAATAGCCACTAGGTGGTAGTAGTCTTTGGTTGCTATAATATTGAACTGTATTTGAATAAACCTTGTAAAAGTGAAAGATACTATATAATTTTAGCAATCTTCTGAGCTACCTACTCTTCCATTCATTTCATTACAAATATTAATTATTAAAAAAAGTTTTCATTGACTGTACAAGTCCCTTTCCACAATACTCTTTTACTGAAAGATCTGCTGAGAAGTAGGTAGGACCTCTGCCTGATTTCAAAGGACACATTGCCTCAAAATATATACACATCATAGAAGAGTATATGCTGCATTATTAATTAATCCAATATTGATCAAATTTAACAGCATTAAAAGCAACACTTAGAACAAGCTATTTTGCTCAGTAGCGTAAGTAGGGTTGGGCAAAAGGGGCGCTAGCTCGGGGTACCAAGTTAAGAAGGGAAGATCGGCAGCTGAATAATGATTATGATCTATGACCCACAGCAATCAATTAAAGGACTCCCACTGACTTCAGGAATTATCCTATGAAGTCTGCACTCTTGTGGCATTGCTCTTTAAGTTGCTGCACATGGTGGAGGACACCCTGCTTCTGCAGCTTCAAGAGTAAAACCAGGGCAGTAGAGAACACATTGATGGTGGTACCAGGAGTAACTGGCAGGGACTGTTTTGGACTTCCCAAAGCATAGGTAAGATTCCTGCACTTCTCTCTCAGAATCACACTTACATTCCCCCCAGCCCACAGGGGGACACAAACATGCTTGTTACACCTCTAATTTTGCTCCTTTTGGAAACTTTCACTTTCTAAAGCAGGGTGTCAATGGAATAATAACCTCACAGTATGACAGAGCCATGGAGATGACTGAAGTTCTTTGTTTCCCATACAGAAGAGATGCAACTACCAGCTGAAAGCTCCACTGAATGTAATATATCAAAATGCACATAAGTTCCTCATCATCAAGAGCCCATTAGGGTCTTTCCCTCATCCCCTTAACCATACTGTTTCTGGTATTTTATATATTTGGTATATATTACACTGAAGATGTTAATACACATTCTGCACATCCTTCCTTGCCCTCTGGATCTCTCAAACAGAGGACAAGATTAAGTGAGGACTCAGCATGGTGCTTAGGGAGGTTAGCACATATATACACCTACACAGTATTAGTTGTAAATAAGAAAAAAAAAATAACCTACATTTAGACATGGAGTATTTTATGTATCTGCCTACCCTCAAACTCTATAGTCTCAAGTACAGTATTGCTTTTCTCTGTCTATCTGTAGCCACTATAATAAATATATCAGATACTAAATGTTTTGCTCCACACTCTTCGCATTCCACAAAAATTTCTTTTTCCTTCCTCTAGACAGTCTTTCAGCCAACTGATATCTGTCTAGGCTGTTATGCATTTCCCGTCACTATGGTATCTGAACACCTCACAGACATTAATGAATTTTTATCCTCAATTGCTCCCACATGAGTTAGAAAAAAATGTTATCCCACATTATACAGAAGAGGGATGAAAACAGAGTGATTCAGTGACTTGCATTGTCACAAGGAATCTGTATCAGATCCAGGAGCTGAACCAAGATGTCTTGAGTGCTTGTCCAAAGCTTTAACCAGGGGACCGATTTTTTGCCCAGTATTTCCTCAGCTTTGGTACAAGGGATTCTAGAGCTCTCGGCATTCCAGTTGTACATTGTGACTTACTGATCAGACTTCAGATGTCTGCTAAATGTTGTTTTTCAGCTTGATTTTCTTTGGTAATGACTTTTCTTTCATGTCCATCTTACCTATCTATAAAAATGATCAGCCATCACAGTAGTATCTAATCACCTAGTTAACTAGGATTATTGATTTCCAGCCCCTCAGAATGACTTTTACTACTAGTTGTTGCATTCCAGTCACTTCAAGATTGCCTTTTTTTCCAAATCCATTAGAACATGTGACATTCTGCACCAGAAGATTAAGCTCAAGCTAATTTTACCACAACTCCCATGATCCTTGCAGCCTACAATTCCCATACTGCCCATCATTAACCTTTTATCATAATACTTAATAAACTCCAATACTTCGGTGCATGCTCATCTACTCAGAAAAATTGATGGTGAGGGAATTAATCATTTCTCATGCTCTTCTACACACTTTAACACAAAGAACCTGGAATATGCACATCCCATCAGAATCTCATGTTTATTATGCATCCATGCATGCTTAGATATTATTTAATGAGCATTGCTTACAGAGATATAAAGCTTTATATCTATATCTCTATAACATTCATTAAATAATACATAAAAATGCATGGATGTATAAGCAACATGAGATTAAGTTGGGACATAAATAGAGTGTGTGTGTGTGTGTGTGTGCGCGCGCACGCACACGCTCAGCCTCAAATTCTTTAAAAAAGTAATGGAATTCCTCTGCCTTTTTTTACTCCTCCTCCACACACTCCCTCACCCACCTACTAAATACCAGGCATCACTTTGTTTTTAACTGGCTTTATGTATCTCTTTAATGGGTGAATGAATTGGCATGGATAGTATGTGCTCTGCATGCGTGCATCGAGGAGGGGGTCAGAATTTCACCAAGTTCGATTTTACAGAGAATTTGTTTAACACTATAAGCATCTGCAAACGACTATTTATTTTGTGAAGTAATTAACATTTCTAATTAGCTGCACCTTGCAGCTGCTGTTAGTCTTAATTGGCAATAATGCAGTTACATTTGTTACAGCTCTTCAAAATAGGGGGGGGGATAAAAAGAAAAGAAAAAGTGGGGGGGGGGTGTGGAGAAAAAAGAAAGAAACCTGAAGGGAAGGAAATAAAACTGTTCCCACACAGTTCTGAGAGTTGGCACAAAGAAGATCCCATGGCAACAGCGAGGCCCACAGTCTGCCTTATAAAAAAATCCAAGAATAGATAATGCATCATCTCTTTTAAAACAACACTTTACTTCCGAAACTGGAGGAAAAAAAATGCACTGATCGCTATGTAACTTGTATGCAAAGCATCCTTCCCGGGTTTGTCTCCCTTCTGCCTCCACTCCCTAGAAGGAAGAACAGAAAATCATGTGGTAGCACGAGACCGTGCATTTTATTTACTGGACACAAAGTCACTGTCTGCAAGGATAGACCCCTACTAGTTAGGACTTTTTCCAAAGCCCGTCTCTGAAGGTCCCTCCCCCTCTCCTCCTCCAAAAAAAAAAAAAAAAAATCAGCTTTCTAAACTAATGCTTGCAAAACGGTGGTAGTGTATGGATTGGCTAGTACTAAAGTATCCATTGGGTGGCAGTAACAGTATCTTCTTTATGACTTGCAGCAAACCAGAGAATGCATTCAATCAAATGAGCCGATCTTGTAGAAACACTGGAATCATTTATGCATTGCAGTTTCTCTCTCTCCCTCTCCCTTGCTCTCTCTCTTCCTTAGGATATTTTGGGTGGATTGTGGTTATTAATCAAGACCTCCCGTTATTTGTTGCTCACTTGTCATTTCCACTGGAGATTAGCATCATTCAGGGCAAGCAGACAACTGCTCCCCCCCCCACTTTCTGTATTTGGAGATTTTTTTTTCCATCCCTGTGCCTGTGGGAGTGCTAGGACCCAGGAGACATCCTTTCAAACAGCAGCGCTGTGTGCTTTCCACATAGCAGTACAGTACCAGGAAAACCCCATCGGATCCGCTATTGTAGGATACTTGTGAAATACACCTCGGCTTCTTGCTGCCTTGCGGCCGCCGCCTGGATCTGGAGGTTTCACGTGTGCGCCGAGGTCTGCCATCGCGCCTCCCGCCCTCGGACTTGGGGCTCGCCGCGCGGCCGTTGGCGGGGCTGCCGGCGCGGGCCGGGCGCGTGGCGGGCGGCGGGGCTCTATGGAATTACCTGCGCGGATGGTGAACTTGCCACTTGTGAACGGGCAGCTCGTCCGCGCCGTGAATTGCTAGCAGACCCCGGAGGAGTAAAAAACGTGGCTCCCCGGCATACGCATTGTGATGCCCAGCAATTACCTTACTGACTGATACCAAGCTCGGCAGCATTTGGCGAGACCGTTGTGGGTAAGGTCATTTTTCTCTCGGCACAAGCCCATCCGTGGCATTGCTAAACTTGGCGGCTTTGTAATTGCACTGGGTACTTTCAGGATTGCTGCATTACACTGATGTGAAGGGCTCTAGCCATTATTGGCAGTTGAGTGAAAGAACTGCAGTAGGTATTTTTGAGAGTGCCTCCTGTGATAAATCAAAGCCTGGTTTTCTTGCTTGCTTTCTGGTTTTTTTGGTTTTTTTTAAAATAACCTTCTTGTTCTGGGAGAGCACCATGTATGCATTCTGGGCAAGCGGTCTCTTTTCTGGATGCAATATTTTTTTGGCCGAAGAGGATATATATGGCAGTCAAAGGAGCACTTAGTAATGGAATCTATTTAAAGGTGAAATCGGCTCCCATCCATCCCTTAGGACACATGTTTTCAACTCTGGGCAGCCTTGTGCTGCATTTCATAGCTGCAGTGGAGGGAGAGAAACCCCCCTTGGTCAAGTTGTTAAACTTTAAGGTGGTAATCCTTAATAATCCTGTTTACAGGGCTGGGGGTGGGAAGGGGTTAAATGCCACTGGCGAGCTGAGATGATAACTATCCTTGCAAATGCCACAAGAGCAAGACAAACTGGAGGAAGGTGGGGAAAATCCTAGACTTTAAACGCATGGGGGGGGATCTGAAATGTCACCAGCCTAAAAATGGATTGCCCATCTGCTTTTCCAAAATACTGCTTTTTCCCACCCAATAACTTACCTGCTCCAACCTCAGACCACGTGCAGGAGAGTTGAAGATTGGCAAACTGATTAGATCTTCAGCATTTCATACACAGATGCAGCTACTTGGGGAGCTGTTCATCATAAATCAATTCATCTGTTTAATTATGGTGTGAGGGGGTGGGAGGGGGGAGAAGAAAGAAAGGTGGGGGGAACCCTAACCCTCAAGAGCAAGCACATAAAAAAAATTAAACGGATGCAAGCAATGCAAATTGTGAATCCTTCTCTACAAATGCATTTCAGCAGCGGGGCTGGGGGAAGGTGGAGGGAATCAATAGTGATGACGTTGTACAATGCACTGCAATGCTAAAGTTATATAGTGCATGCCAAAATATACCCCTCTCTGTACTGCTGGGGGATTCGTGGGTAACGGATGGGAGAAGGTTTGCAGATCTGTAGGCAGATGAATGTATTTGTGCCTAGTCCATGCTTATGTAACTTGATTACATCAGTGGCATCAGTCGGCGATAGTGTAATAACATCATCATACAGCGCATCAATCATTTGGGTTAACTTTTCATTCCCTGACAGCTGGGAATGAAGATGGGGGAGAGAGTCAGGGCGATCTCTTGCTCTGCTCCTGTTACACCTTAAGCCTTTTGCAGGAGACAAGTTTCACAGTGGAGTTTCCCCCCTGGACAGTGGCTTCACAAAAGCATTAGGCTGGATAGTGGCTAATTCAGCCACACCCGTGGAGAAAGCAACATCACGTCTCCTGCAACACTGCACAATGGTCCCATTGAACAGATCTGGCTCAACTCTCTTCAACAAGGTCACAGTGTAACCTGTGATTTCAGTACATGGCAACAGCTGAGTGGAAGCAAAGCTCCACTGAAATTTAAAATCAGAGCCCCTCTTCCCCATAAAAATTCTGGGGAGTCCTCCTTTATTTTCAAGGTAGACTTGATGATTATTCCACTGGGATATTTGCAGATCTTTCAACTGATACTGCTGTCTCCCAGTGTGCTAAATCAGTGTCTTGGAGCTTTTACTAGAGCAGCATGATTATAAATTCAAGAGATGTATGCAACAGCAGAAACCTCAAGAGAAATGTATCTTCAGATAAAACATCCAAATCTACCTGTTACATGTACAAAAGAACATGTCTTTGACAATAATCCCATAAAAATGGTAGTATATTAACAACTTTTAAAATGCATCTCAAAAGTAAGTAGACGAGGGAGAAAGGTGTGACAGTAGCCCACCGGCTGTAGATTTCCTTTAGGAAGGACCTAGAAAAATGCCTCTCCAGTGACATGGACAGAAAAATTATAACTCAGGTGATTTTAATATCTCTTGTAGAATCACAACTCACTTTTTCTATCTGTTCAGAAAGGAAGGGGCTCTTGTAAGACAGACAAGCTTGAACATGCACAATTGAGGCCCATTACCTCTTTCTTTTTCATGGATGCATTTTCTGGAAAATGTGAGCCTGATGAAATCTTAACCCAGGTGCAATGAATCATCTTATTGTCACCTGCCTGTACTACTTCCCACCTCACTCTGGATTCTGGCTAGCAAGAATTAACTGAACAACTTTTCAGTTGAGAAGAGGGAAGAGGAGAATGGGATTTGGCATATCTTGATAAACATAATCTCTGCAGTCCTCTTCCTTATCAGTTGTAATACAGAAACCAACACACAGCAACTTTGCAAAGGCACACATCCTAGCACCAGAAAGGAATATTACTCTCAACTCAGCTGCACTGCAAAAATCAGCACTTTAAAGTTGGTTTATCATTAGTGCATAACTATTTTCATATTTCTTCAGGACAAAGCTAGATGGACACAAATACATTCTGCTACTGTGGTTTAAGGTTTGGGTTCATACAGTATGCTGAGTAATTGGAAAAAATGGATATGAAGTTAACTCCTGTTTCCATCCTTCAGGGGTCAGAATAACACTATGGCAGCTCACATGTACTAGTGCAGCTTTTGTAATTTTCAGAAATGTTCATGGCACAGACTTTTTCCATTACCCGTACCCCATGCACATTTTACCCCTCTCTAATTACTTACAGGGCCTCTTGTGAGACTTCCACTAAATAACTAGTCTGTATATCTTAAAAGCAACACAATTGTCTAGAGAATGTGTTATATGCTCAGTACTACATGAGAGTAATAACTAATGGATAATATGGGAATAAATTATGTTGTGAAATATGTATTAGTATAGCCTGCAAGTACTTGCAAATAATTTCTTTGTGGTATTAGAGGGTTCTAAGCAATCAGGTTTAAACTGTGGCTGGTTTTAATAACCTCTAATAAAACCTTAAGGACTGTTTCTTGATAAAATACTAAGATTTCAGACCCAAGTGTAATATCCCTCCAGTCTGCACCAAACACCACTTGTTTCAGTGGGAAACTTTGCTCGCTTAGATTAAATTGTAGATAACTCTCACATAGGAAGAGAAATATTTATGTAAACTGCACCCAGGGCCCCATTCCACTCCCACTGAAATCAGTGGTAATTTTGCTACTTACTTCATGGTGACAGTTGGAAGCCAGCCTTTAAAGAAAATAGCAGTGCATACAGAATAACTGTAGTACCTTCCTTTGAATAAGAACGCTCCTGATTTTGGTTTCTTTGACATGCAGCAGACTTGATTTACTGCTAATAGGCAAAAATCCAATATTACAGGTCAGATTCAAATGAAACCTGTATATTATTCAGGGATATTTCTATAATGTATATGAAGTAAACAGTGTGATTATTAACACCATGGTTTGTAACAGAAACAAAACAAAAATTGGAGAATTAGTGAAGGTTTCCATTTCAGTATAGTTTGTTCTGTTTTACAATGAAATGTTTGGATATACTTTTATGTTTCACAACAAGATATGATCTTTAGTGCTTGGCAATCTTCTTATTTTTATAGTGCAGACTACTTTTATAATTTATGGCAATTGAAACATTCAAGCACTGATTAATATGATTAAAAACTAGCAACTTATCTAGTGGTGCTCAAGTTATAAAATATAATTACAGCGGCACCATTCGTAGAGCTATAGACATGGTTGTATCAGCATTTCTATTACAAACCTCTGTCGTGTTTCCATACATTGTATGAGGGGCCCATGAAAAAAGAAGGATTTACAACATAGGCCAAAGGCAGCTTTGAAATACCATTACAGCCTGTTGGATGGTAATCCATATTTTAAGAGTATTTCCAGATACTTCTAGAGTAGCACCAAATCAGCCACTCTGTACCATCAGTTCAAGTCTATATTTGTTTTATTTGAAAATGTAAATATATGGAGAGTCTGCAAATGGATTATTACAATTCATTGCATCATTTTTCTTATGCTTTAATGTAGACTGTTTTGCTTTTCTTAAAACAAAGTCATATGTATTAATGACGTGTCAGTAATGATGGCTCAAACTGAACATCAGTTTTATATAAAGATTTTTTTTCTTTTTGTGAAAGGGTTCTAACTTCATATATTCTTGTACCGTAGTGTTGCAGAGCATCTTTCCTGTTGCAGAAGTGGAAACATACTTTTATTTGCCAGAATGGCACATACTGGAGAAAGAAAACGAAAAGTAATATTGGTGTTCCATTTTTTACTTGTCTCATTATACTAGGAATTGCAGAAGCACTTAATTCACTTTCTGATGTTATGCAGGACATTCTGTACGTAGCAATAACAAAGTATAACAAGCTGGGATATGAATCTACATTTTATTGTTTCCTGTACACAGACAATTCATGTCAATGAGAGCTTCACAAAATTATTTTTAATGATCCTACTGTCAATTACAGTGATTCCCTTAGTAGATTTGGGTGTGTGGGGTGGGGGAGAATGGAGAAGAGCATGTGTACGTGTGTAGAATGAAGTTTGGACCTTCTCATAGGAACTGGAAATTATTATAGTATTATTCTTATGCTTAGAGATTATCCTTATATGATGATTAAAGTCTGATAGAGGTTCTAAAAAATAACTAAGCGGTCTGTAGTTTAGACAAGCGATTTTCAATCATGGTGCCACCAGAGCCTTTCAAAGGTGCTACAAGATATGAGGAGATAAGCAGATAAACTCGGCAGAAAAGAGTTGGCTCAGGCTTGTGTCTGGAGGATCCTCCACCCCTACTAAGAGGTAAACATCATAATGTATAGATTAGTTTTTGAAGTTTGGTGTCCCTCAATTCATAGATGTTTATAGAGAGGGGCCTCCAGTCCCATGAGGGGCATCTCAAGTCCAAAGAAGTTGAGACCACTGGTCTACACAGTGGCTGCATCAACACAGGACACTGACTGCACAGTTGTCACTACAGAGTACTTGTTTAAATACTAAATGATTGCACAGTAACCCAAGTTAGGTGCAGTAGCACCAACAAATGGCTTTTTTGTGACACTACTGTATTAGTAGCTTAATATTACTACATAGTAGTGTCATGTCACAGTTTTTGCCATGTGACACTATGCAGTAGTATCGGGCAACTGCTCAGTCAGCATCTTGTGAGACACGACCAGTAAGTATGTAAAACTTGGGAGGCCATAAAAGCCTCCCATGTCACCATTTGCCATTACATACATTTTCCTTTTAACAGGATTTTCAAGAAGGTGGTAGTTCTTCTGGAAGTACTATGTTCAAAGAAGCAAGGAGATATGGGGGGAAACAGAACAGGTCTAGGAGCTCAGGTTCAGGGCTGCATGAAAAGTTGATCAAGAGTGTGCCTATCTTCTGTTTCTCTTTTGCCTTTTCTATGCACCTTTTGTCTTTCCTTATATATATTGGGATAGTTAATCCTAGATTATCAAAAGTGTTAAGGCCTAAATCCTACTGCCTAACTAGCTTTAAGAATTGGGGCTTAATCCTTCAGAACAAGGGCCATCTTTTTATTGTGTGTGTGCATAATATGATGTAGGTATGTGATATTTTTTCCTGGTAATATGAGACCCCATTCCTTCATTTCATTGGGGAAGTCACACTAGCACTTCAGTAAAATAATAAATAAGGAAGAGTGGAAGGAAATGTGTGGTGCCATTTTGTTACTTTAAATAAAAATAGATCAAAAGCAACATTTACTCAAACACAGCACCAAGTTTCAGAATCCAGCAAAACTATACTAAATTCCAATGAGGCTGTTTTTTGCATACAATTTTTCCTACCTATTGTGCAGAATCTATTTCTAAATTCTACATATTAAGATCTCTTTATAATATGTGCTTGACTGCCAGTAAAAATGTCCGTAAACTTGGACCGAGACAAAGGTTTAGCTAGTTCATCATTGCTTGCATTAAGAAAAATGAAGTCACAAGAACGTATAGTATTAGGATATACGTGAAAAGGCTTTTGAGTCAAATCAGTAAGATAAGGTGTTGCTGACTGCCTGTATTTCTTACTTAAGTGCTCTAGGCTGAGAATAGGTATGCTTAGCCTCTTTTTTTTTCCCTCCTGAACATACAAGAGTCCTTCAGCAAGATCCTTCGGTGGTATGTGGTCACTCTAGAGTGCCCTTCTAGTGAATATGGCTGTAGAACTGGTAGATCTTGCTTCAGAAATATCATTCCTGTACAAAGGATCCTCCTTCCATAATAGATCTTCTGTGAATGGAGCTAACACATTTGAAGGAAATAGTGTATCATCTTGGATAATCCTTGGCTGCAGTTTCAACCTCTTGAGGCTATCACTGGCTGTTAGGACTTGTCCTTCATACTGAAGTTTTGGGATCAAAGCAGTCCAAGTTACATGTTTATAGCACATAGAAGAAATGAGCAAGAGGTGACATAATAATGATACATGAAATATTGAAAGCTATTGGGAAGGTCAGATGGGTTCTTCTACTTATCATTTCTCAGAAGAGACCCAGTGAAATTAAATTGCAACAGATTTAAAACTGATAAAAAGAAATATTTTTTTACATCATTGATATATAAGCTTTGGATCTCATTGACAAAATATTACTGAAATGAAGAGGTTAGTAGGATTAAAAATGATTAGATATGTACATGGGTAAGAAGACTATCCTATGATGTTACCTTAGTTATTGTAATAGCGCATCAGCAGTGAAATCCTATATAAGGCGCTAACCCAACTGCTAACCACCTACGTTATTGTCCTATACAATATTTACAGCTAGTGCCTTGTGCTCTTAAATCTTTTAGGTTCTTTAAAAACAGCCCCTTCTATTTCATAAATACCTATCATTGAGCTTCTTCTGCAATATCTAACAGCGTTCATTATTCAAGACAGGGTATCTCGCTAGATGAACAGTGGCATGACAATTCTTACAGCCACTGTAAGTCACTATTCTTCATGACTTATTTGTTTTATAAGCTTGGCAGCTGAATAATTGTTTAATAAAGGCTTTATTGGTGCTGACCGAGCAACCTCATTTGGCTCTTTAAGTCTCCTCTACTAAAATCCTGATCCAAAGCCCTTTGAAATCAGTGGATAGATGCCCACTGAATTCAGTGAGGTTTGGATTAAGCCCTAGAGCTTTACATAGCTTTAACTTCCTCGGTTTTTTTTTATTTTTGTTAGTTTCTGTGAAAAGTTAATGCTACTAAAATATTTTTAATATGTTAACATTGATTAAGAAAGGGAAGTCTTGTAAACTTTAATAGACGTTGATAAACCTTTACTATGCTGTTGATACTATGCTATTATTCAGCTCCATCAATATCCATTATTAAGCAATGCACAAATCTCACTGTTTTCCCCTCCATAAAGGGAAACGCTTTGATTCAAGAAGAAGTCTCATAAACGTAGGCTATTGATGGTACTTTCAGATACCATAGTGATGAGCACAGTATAAAACCCTATCAAAATACAGGAAGAAAAACGTATACCATTAGTTTAAAGACTGATCTAACTTATTCTGAAAAAAAATCAACAAATGTATTTATCTTTACATTGGATTAATATTCCCCTTTAGCATTTTATAATGCAGATTCTCTTAAAGGACAGTCACATGGCTCAGTCCACATAGACCGTGCATCTACTTCTGCCTGTCCAGTGTCAATGGACATTTCTTAATTGGCACGTTCCCTGATTCATGGTATTTTAACGGTGTTTAGGAACCAAGCTTTCAGATTAGCCAAGGTAACTCAGAGTTTTGTTCACTGCCTGAAATTTATTTTGAATTGTTTTGAATAGAATAGAATACATATACATATATATGGTGTAACTCAAAATAAGACTGTTACTATAGCAAACATACAAGTTTCAGTTATCCAAAAGAAAGACCAAAAAAGCCCCCAAATAAAAGTGCAATAAAATACTAGAATATTGCATTCAGTTTGGTTACTGCTGGAAATGCTAGAGCTCTCGAAGTCACTACAAAAGAACCGGAAGGCCTAGTTTTAAATCCCATTGCTGCTGAAAATTTCTTGTATAATGATAAAGAAGCTGGTCACCTTTTCTATAGCTAGTTCTCCATCTGTACAAAGGAAGGTAACAATAATATTCTTTTTCTGCCATTTAGCTCCTTGGTTTTTTTGTTTTGACGGTAAACTTTGGGAAGACCTGTCTCTTACTGTGTGCGTATATAATGTGACTAGGTAAAAAGCTTCTTTTATTTTTTCCCCCTCTCCCTTCATAATGGAACTAGTTTCTGGCAAAAACAATAATGTTAATAAATTAGATGTGCTTTTGAAAATGTTGATTACATCAAGTTTTATTTTCTTAAATAGAAAAGGAAAAAACAGTTTCCACTTTCTAACAAATTCCATTATAGCAGAATCATGCATAGTAATAAAAAGGTTCTTCTCAGTTTTCCATTTCTGTTATAGATTCCAGCATACATATGTCCTAATTCATTAAGGGCCTAATCCAGTGTTCCATAAAGTTGATGGAAAGTCTATCACTGACTTAACTGTGTAGTAGATGAGACTCCAGAATCAAAAAATCTAGAATTGGCAAATACTTTGTAGGTCATTGAGTACATTAGGTTGGTCAGCTATGTCTGTAGAATTGTTACTTACTGCAGAGTTACTGGTATTGTCTTTGTCAAGATTAGTTTTTGAAAAGTACAAAGAGAAGCAGGACTGCCCTGATTTTTTTGGGAGATAATTCTAGAGGTTGGCAGATTTCATTTTGTATGTATGAAACCTAACTCATTAAAAAAAAAGTTTGAATACTAATAATGATAGGCCTTCCCCATGCTTCTGCCATGCTGACTGTCAGCCCTTTGTGCTAATTCTAGATGATGGCTTCAGTGCAAAGCCAAGTCACAGAGCTCAGTGATGATGCCAGAAGCAGTCCCTCTGTCACACCCGACTGTAGTAATCGGATAAACTCAGTCAGCACAAAGAAGCAAGGCAAGCTAGATGCATACCTAATAGGCAAGTCCTAGAGAGCTCCCAAGCCTGGAGTGACCTATTCCCCCAAGACTTTGAATTTGTGGTGAGCAGCACTCTGTAGTTTTGTTTAATATTGGACATTTGTGTCTGCTTCTAACATATTAGTGCTCAAGGATTGGGAATAATACCAAGTGAAGCAAGGGTAAACCCATTTCTCTTGGAAAATCATGATACAGCTCTGCATTGCATCAGAGCAAGCCTAGAGTAACTATAGTGAAGCTACTCTATTCCGCTTGCCAGACTGAGCCCAATACCAATCTTCAATTTAGATATTATTACATTAATTTTAATGAATAAAGATCGCAGGTACATTACTTATTTAATTAACATAGCAAAACCTGTTGTCAGAAAGAAAGAAGTCATATTGCCACGGTAATGCAATCAAAGGATTCTATTTCATGGCTGCAGCCTGCTTTTGTTCTTAAATGATATTTTTAAAATTATATCAGGAAAAGTGTAAATAAGGCTTGCCAACCATCTTGAGTGTCAGATTACAAAACAAATCCTTTGGGCTTTAATCTTGTGCTTATTTGGATGTTTTTCAAACAGTTTATATGTGCATGCAGATATGTTTGCATAACTTGATACTATAGAACCATAAGGCACCTATACATGTGCAGGATGTCTGCTCTGACGCATGCTAATCAGCACACATCAGTGCAGACTTGATTAATTGAGTCTCAGTTAACTGGGTCTGCTGACGCATGCTAATGAGCACACTTCAGCAGCCTCCATATCATGTGTATTCAGCATCCCTATGCTTCAAAATGGTAGTGGGAGTGCTTTAACTAAAGCTCATCAAATGAACTTTCATTAAAGCACCTCTGCTGCCATTTTCAAGAGCAGAACGCTGAATACATGTGACGCTGCAGGTGCTTTAATTAAAAAGCCACTTTAATCAAAGTGCTCCCCCCTCCAATCCAGAGCACATGTAAAGATGCCCATAGATGCTAAAGTTGGAGGAAAAAAATCCATTAGGTCTTCTTACCTTTCATATCTCACATTTAACTGTAAAGGAAAAACTAGCTAATCACATTGAGCCAGATCCTGATACTAATAACAGCTGCACCAGTCTGGTATCATTTCACTTCAACTTCATTAGAAGTTGAGTGAGTTAATCCAGTTTATTTCATATTGATGTTACAATTTATTTCATAATAAAACTTGACTTAAAGGCTAGAGCAAGAATATAAAAGATGAGGTCATAGCAGTAGCAAAACACAGATTTGGTGTCCATAGTAATCTTTCTTTATACTAACCTACCAGACTACCTGTTACCAAAAAAACACCCCCACCAAGAACAGAAATAATGTGTATCTGGTATATATACAATCTTAATTCTAAGTCCTGGAACCATAGTTCTGCATTCCTTGATATGTGTGTGCATGTGATTTTTAACTACAAATTTAAAATCGCACTGCCAGAAGTTTAAATCTTGTTTCTATGATGATTTTAAAGAATAAAAGGTGTTTCTGCTTCTAAAAATCACTGTTCAGATAGTGTCCAATAAGCTTGCAAGTTTATACATCATGGTGGTGAATGAGTGAGTAGGGCTGAATTTTTTACTTTGATCTTACCATTGTTTACCTGCAGACTGTTTTCTATAAGATTGTCTTGTACTTTTCCATTACATTGTAAGTATCTTCTGAACAGAAAAAAGAAGAATCTTCATTTTTGTATTGAAATGAAAGCACAGTGCAACTTTCAGAATGTATATAGGGCTGCAAAAGAAGAAAAAAAAGTTGGTTGAGGTGTGGTCCTAACCTTAAAGGACCCTTGATTTATTTGAAGGACTACACTTCTGTGTTTCAAAATTGAAAAAAAAAAGGGGGTGCAATGAGTAAAAAGTTATGATGGAAAGGTAAAATATTTGGTGTGCAGCTAGGCATGCATCCTTTTTAAAAGAACCCCAAGGTAAGTCCATTTGTTTTTTTAAATATTCCTATCTTTATTTCTTTCCATTTATTCCAGTACCCAGAGCTGCTCTCCCCTCCCATTTACATTCAGTCTATATACAGTCTCCCAACTATCTGATCCAATAAAAGATATTGCCCCCCAAACCCTTGCCTTTCCTCCCTGTCCACCCCAATCAGTGTGTATTCTAAGGACTGAAGGGAGGGAGCACAGAAAAGAAACAGACCTCCTGTCTAATCAAAGGAGAGTAGAGTCGCTGAATATATACTCTCATTCAGTTAGTGGAACAGTAGACATATATTATTCTTTCTTAGAGCTAAGAGTTAATAGTGACAAGGTTTCTGCAATTCTTATTAAAGATTTTTGTTATACAGATGGTGCCTCCTAATTATTGTAAACTGATTGTTTTAAATGTAAATTTTTCATTAACTGCTTCACTTCTGGCTTTCAACACCAGCATCTGTGCTACAGAACAAAATCACATGGGATGCTGTTACTTATTGAGTGCTGGAAGTGCATATGGCATGATGGTTGTGGTACAATAAGTGTTAGCAAAACAGTTAAGCTTGTTCCTATGCACATTTGCTCTAGCCAACCCAATGGTGCTCAAACTTTCAGCCTCATGGACTGGATAAGTGGCATGGGGCTGGTCTGCAGATTGGATCCATGGGCCTGATCCAGCGTGGGGTCAGTGCACAAGGTCAGTTCACAGGTGCAATCTGTGGCACACCAACCTGGCTCTGTGCACCAAATCTGGCTGCAGAGTGACCTGGAGCACCAGCCCTAGTCCTAAGTACCAGTTCTGGCCATAGATTGGCCCTGTGTACCAACACAATTTGGTGTCCCCATGGTCTAGAAAATGGCAGTGGGAGCAGTGTCAGCATAATTTCCATCACCTTGGCAGCAATTAATGCTGCCACTGTTCCCCCAGTGCCAAATTTCTGGACCTGAGGGGAGCCCTGTGATATTGACCCACAGGCTAAATTTGGCCTACATTGCAGCAGTTAAGCACCACTGTTCTAGCCTTTCATTAATGACCCACAACTTCTTTGTTCTCCCTCTCATAACTCATGCTTCTTCCTCTGCGTCAGACCTGCAGAAGGCAGGATAGATTTACATCTTTATAGAGTAATTATGGGTGCGAGCAACTCTGCAGAAGACCTGGTTCAGGTTAAGCGGCTCAAAGTGAGTCAGATTCTGCTACATACAGGCGTTGTATAGGCAGCTGAAGGAAGTAAGTCTGTAGTGGTGGTAGCAGATCTGAGGAGAGGGCTGACTAGATTAAGGGTGAGCTGGTTAGAAAGGAAAAAATAGCCTAGTCAGGTCTGGGGGGAGTAGAAACAGCACTGCCCTAGGGCTATGAAGAGTGCTCCAGGGCTGTGCTGGGGACCCTAAGTAGGGTTAACCTATGCTGATCTAAAGTTGGTACTTGTCTGACAAGAACTACCTTTATATCGGGTATGCCATTTTTAGGGCAACCTAAGCCCTGTGAACACTTGTACAAGCAGCTGTTTAGATTGCCTTAAGATTGGTTAGGCCACTCTAAATATAACACTTGTATGCACCTTAAATCAGAGGTGTATAGCATTAACTTTCATAAACAGAAGTCTGTCTTTTATCAGATGCTGTGAAAGGACTGCAGGAAGCAGAGCTTATAAATTGAAAGCAGTGATTTACAATACAAAGGGTAGGGAAGGGGGGCAGAAAAATGTGGGGGCACTGCTAAGAGAGGCAAGGTAAGTAGAAGAGAGAAAAAGCGGTTAATGTAAGATTTATAAAATGTGATCTAGGTAATGCGATAAGAATCTGTAGTCTGTGGATGATTTTTTTGTTCCAGGATTTCCTGTTCAAGTTTGTTTTCAAAGTTTTATTGACTGAGGATGTGTTACAGGTTGCCTTTAAACTGCCATAAACACACTTAAAATGGGAGTATTTAAGGGTGTTAAGTCCACTTTACACAGTTTAAAGTTATACCACTTCAGTTTCATAGTCGGTAGGGTCGGAAGGGAACTGAACAGATCATCATGTCTGATGTTCTGCCATGGGCAGAAAAGAATGCTGTGGTCAAACAACCCCGGCAAGGTGTCTATCTAGCCTCCTTTTGAAGACCCCCAGGGTAGGAGCGAGCACCACTTCCCTTGGAAGTTGGTTCCAGATCCTAGCCACCCTGACTGTGAAGTAGCACCTCCTGATGTCTAGCTTAAATCCACTCTCAGTCAATTTATCACCGTTATTCCTTATTACTCCCAGTAGGGCTTGGGGAATAGGGACTCCCCCATTGCCTGCTGGTCTCCCTTGGCCAGTTTGTAGACAGCCACCAGATCCCCCCCTCAGCCTTCTCTTGTGGAGGCTGAACAGGTTCAAGTCTTATAGCCTCTCCTTGTAGGGCCTGCCGTGCTGACCCCTGATCATACGAGTGGCCCTCCTCTGGACCCTCTCCATGTTGTCTACATCCCTCCTGAAGTGCAATGCCCAGAACTGGACACAGTACTCCAGCTGTGGCCTGACCAGTGTCACATAGAGGGGGAATATCACTTCCTTGGACCTGCATTTGTGGATGCATGACAAGGTGCAATTAGCCTTCCTGACTGTGTCCCCACATTGGTGGCCCATGTTCATCTTGGAGTCTATAATGACTCCAAGATCCTTTTCTGCCTCTGTGCTGATGAGAGGGGAGTTCCCCAGCCTGTAGGTATGCTGCTGGTTCTTTCTCCCTAGATGCAGTACCCTGCACTTTTCAGTGTTGAATCCCATCTTATTCTCATCCGCCCACCCTTGTAACCTGTCTGGATCCAAATGCAGTTATGTCCCTCCCTTCTAGCATGCCCACTTCCCCCCCACATCCTAGTGTCATCAGTGAATTTGAACAAGGTGCTTTTCACCCCCTCGTCCAAGTCGCTGATGAAGATGTTGAACAGTGAGGGCCCGAGGACTGAGCTCTGGGGGACCTGACTGCCCACATCCCTCCAGGTCAAAAATGACCCGTCCACCACCACTCTCTGGGTGTGGCCCTCCAGCCAATTGGCAACCCATCTGACTGTGTAGGCATCAACACCACAATCTTTTTAATGAGAATGGGGTGAGAGACTATGTTGAAGGCCCTCCTAAAGTCCAGAAAGACTACGCCCACTGCGACACCTGCATCCAAGGATTTTATGACCTGGTCATAGAAGGCCACCAGGTTGGTCTGACAGGATCTGCCTCTGATGAACCCATGTTGGTTGCCCCTAAGCATATACTCCCCTGATTGCCACTCTCATATGTGCACCTGGATAATTTTCTCAAAGAGCTTCCCCAGGACTGCGATTAACAGATGAGAGTTATCTTTGATTCATTTTACCCAGATTGTTACATGTTATTGTTTAGTCAGGGAGATTAAATACTCTATATTCATACCTCCGGCATCCCAGATTGCACCATTATCAGCCTTTTCTGCTCTTTGCTCTGTGGATGTGCTTTCAAACCACCTGAACTCTACTGCCCATGGGGACATGGGGAGAGGTGCACACTGACTACTGTGAGCACTGAAGTGCTTACCAGTTTTCTGCTTGCTATAAAACTCCTATGTAAACAGAAACAGAAATCCTACTACCTACTTCCATGAAGAGAATGAGTCTGAGAATGGAAACCACCAGTAGGGCTGCAAACTTGGTCTCTGCTCTCCCATGATGTGGCCTGCAGCAAGCCTTCTGGGTCTGAGCTCTGCCCTGGTATGAGTATTAACCCAGCTCCCCCCAAGACCAATCCCAATCCAACAAACCACATGCAAGATTTTGGTGTTTTATCGCTTTATTGTTTCTTTTCTGCACTCCTTTGTCTTGACTTTGCCCCCCTGCCCATTCAAATCAACCAGTTTTCTTTTTCAAGACCTTTCCCCTCCAACCCTTGGGTTTGGCTGGTTTCTGCTGGTTATGGAGTGAAGGAAGCCATAGTCCCCAGGGTGTGAGGGAAGCCATAAGCCCCCAGGGTTCACCTTAGAGATATATGCCACCCTCCCTGCTCCTATCCTGCTCCAGAGGAGGGATAGACTCCTGGCTCCTGTGTACACCCCTGCTTGCCAGTGGCAAGTCACAGTCGTGCAGTTCTGAGATGGCATTAAGTTTTAACCTGTGATGCTACCTATGATGAAACTGTTCTAACTTTATGACAGCATAATGTTCCACAGATTTAAAATGTTTTAAAGTTAACCTGTAATCACACCCTTATGAAGAACCACTCTGAGGTCAGTGATGGAGTGTCCAGGGAGGTTAAACTGTTCTGCCACAGGCTTGTATGTCTTGCTGATATTGATGACAGATCGATGTTCATTCATTCTTACACACAGGGATTGCCCTTTCAGTCCAATGTAGACAGCGGAGGAGCATTGTACACAGGTGATGGCATATGTCAGACCTGTCCAACTTCATCTGTGCAATTTAGACTGTCATCATTTGTACCTCTGAAGCTGACACTAAATCAGATTAGCTAATCTGAAGTGTTTTAAAAGCACCTGAATACCATTTACAAGCCTGTAACCTGGTGAATGTGCCAGTTAAGGAATTCCAGTGTAAGTGTACAGTCAGAAGTAGATATACAGCGTATATCCACTGAGCCATGTGACTGCTTTTTTACAAAATGTACCATAAAAATGTGAAATAGGCAAGGGTAAGAGGGACTGGAGCTAAACTCATTAAAATAAAAATCACATTTATATACAGAACATCTGTTTCAGAATAAACTAGCCCAGTCTTTTGCCATATATTCTAGATTTTTATATATTTCTTTAGAGGTTTTAGTGGTGCTGAGTCTGTTTGAATGTGCTATTTATACAAGGCTTCCATCCTAAAAGCTTCAGAATACTTACCCCCATCAACACCCTTGCCAAACTGGGTAGGCAGGTTAATGCAGAGCACAGCAAAGCTCACCTTTCACCTGTCTGCTTCACCTCCATCATTAGGAGTGAGTGTGCTACTTCCACAGTCTCAGAGCTGCTGCCAGCTTCAGTGCTGGGAATGCAAACCAGCCTCACTCTCAGATCCCTTTGTGGTGCCAGTTATATGAAATAAGAACTCTTGGCTCCGTATTTAATCTTTAAGAATAAACAACAGAACTTCATGTTTCTACATTCTTCTCTACAATTTGGCCAGCAAGAATGCTTTTGCAAAACAAGTCTACTACTTCAATGAGGAAGCTCACTACAACACTATTTCTCTCTCTAAATGCATGGGGTACTTCCACAGTTTAAAAAGGCATTGTTTTAAAAAAAAAGACAGAGCTGGACTTTTTCACTAAGAGTTTTTCCTCTTTCCTGGAAATGCTATAATGTTATATCTAAACTGACTACATATCCTAGCAGTATTGTCAACATCTACTAACTTGCTCTGTGTTGGCAAAATTGTGTTTACAAAGCTTTGTGGGTAGAGATAAGGGTGGTAAGATGGGAAAGGCAAAGGTGGAGATATGAAGTTTTGCCTTTCATCTCAGAATTGTTGTTGTTGTGGTAGCACCTAAGGGTCCCAGTTATGGACCAGGACCTCATTAACGGAACAAAAAGTATAGAGAAACAGAGCAAAAAGACAGTCTCTATCCCTTTACTTTTACTGAAAACAAAACCAAGTGTTCCTGTCAACCAATCTTGGCTTAAAAATTGCAGAAACTACCACAATCCCTGATAAGTTGTTTCAATCCTCCCTGTTCAAAATGCATACATTATTTCTCATATGAATTTGTCATCAACCTGCAGTCTCTGGAACTTGATACATATTTTCCTGGTAAACTGAAGAGCCTTCGGTTATTACATTTCCCATATCGGTGCTTATGGACTGGGAACAAATCACCAAGAAATCTTTTTTTTTCTTTTTTTTTCCATAGAGAAGTCAAAATGATTGAAACACTTGAATCTCTTATTAGAGCCATATCTAGATGGTCTCTATGCTAAACCAGGGACTGCCCTTGAAAAGAACATTATGTAGCTTGGGTGCAGTCTGGTTGGCTCATGGAAGATCTAGGGACCTGCACCATTCAAATTCATTTCCTAGGGTCTCTCAGGAGAAAGAACTGAGAGTGGCTATAGGACATACAACCAGGGCCATTCTGAAATGTTTGGAGCCTGTCCTGAATTGTTTGCACTGCCTTAGTGCTGGTCTCCTGTGCTATGGAGCAGAAGCAAGTGTACAACATTTCATTACATGATGGCAGTCACAGGATCAGTAAGGAGGCCATATAGCCATGGCCTACAGGGCATGTTTTCCAATTCTTTAAGCATTCCTGGGACTCTGCCCTGCACCCTCTCCATTTATCTTTTTTTGATTTGTGGATACGAGAACTGGGAACAGTATTTTTTTTAGGCCAGGTATAGGCACTGCACTTTTACTGGTATAAGTTATCAGAAAATGGTCTATATCCATAGCAAAACAGAAATTCAACACACACAGACCAGTTTAAAAATGGCAGAACCCAATCTAGGATTTGTACCCCCCACCAAAGGCCAAATGTATGTTCTGTTTGCTACTGGTCTAAACTATGTTGCTTACAGAAAACCTCATAACTTAGGGTCGATTCTGCTTTGGGGTTTTGGAATATCTGTATCAAGCTTTAAATGGCTACCCTAGTGCCAAATACTCCCTTGTTAGAGTTGGTTTCCCTAAAAATATGCCTGTGTTCTTTCTATTAGCTCTATAACTACATCTGGCTGCACTTTAATACTATTTGCTTAGTTCCAGCTTACCTAGTGATCCATCTTACTCTTTATCAATGACCTGTTGTTATTTACCACCTCTCCATGTTTAACCTTTATGGAATCTTCAGTCTACCAGTCATGATTTTCTGTTTTTTTTTCCCTCTGGGTCATCCTTGCTTAATAATGATTCCCCACCTACAATTACAGTTTGAGATCTGTTAGTCATTTAGGGTGTGTCTACACATTGCCACTGTACTTCCAAAAGGAAATACTAAAGCATGGTGCAGTATAGGCGGTTACTGCACTGTGTGCATGGCACACAGATAGATTTTGCCACTATGTTGCCATAGCAGCAGACTATACCTGGGGAGTGTGCCACTACAGTGACATAAGTGGAGATCATGTGTAGACACACGTGCCGTAGGGGGATGCACGTTGCTGTAGGGTGATGTATAGATGCGCCCTTCATGCATTAAATATGGTCCACTTTGATTTTAAAACATTTTAGTTTCTTAAAAATCAAAATGCCATGCATCAAGTCCAATGTTGTACTGAAGTCTAACTACTGTACATCAACACTATTACCTATATCAACCACAAATAATTAATTGGATTTGGAGTATAGCCCATATATCATAGTGTCTGTTAGTGACAGATGCCTTGACCTATGAATTGCTCTCTACAACTGTTCCCAGACCAGACAGGACTTACTGAAAGGAATTTGTGGAGGGATGTCTCTGAATGATGGATGTTTTTTACAATGGTAATAAAGTGAAGAAACTTTGATTCAAAACCTCTTGAATTTTCAGGATTTTTTTATTATTTGAAAATTATTCTATTTTTTTATTGTTTAAATATGAATCAGCATAATTCATGCATGGAATATTTTTTGAAGCCAGGTTTTTTATATTTGAAGAATGGTCATACTTTTTTTGTGGTAACAAGCAAGCAAGTAGATAGATGCATGCTCAAAGCATAACACACATCCTCACATATGCGTTTTGTGTGTGTGTATGTGTGTGTGTGTATGTGTTGTTTTTTAACTTTCCATCCAAAATATGTGGTTTTGATGATGAGTAAGTCAGTCCAGGAAACCAAATGTGTTCCAAAAGGATCTTTCAAAATCTGGGTTAGCAACATTTAAGACTCCATTCCTACTGTCATGTAAGGACCTGATATAGAAAAACATTTTTGTTCAGGACTACAGCAAGGAAATATTTAAATTCCATTCCATGTTTAGTTAACCTAAATGCTGTTATGACTTAGAAGTCTATAGGAAAATTCTCCCTAAATGAATTATTAGTATGGCTGCCCTGAAACGGGCTCTTCTTTTTGATAAGGTAGAAAGTGGTATTGACATTCATAGCATGAGCACATTTCATGAGTTTGTTCTGCTTTTAGAGATATTGTAGGAAACAGATTTAAAATGTTTGAATTTAAAATGCAGATTTCTACTAGATCTGAAATTATATATAGAATTGGAATGAAAATGTTAAGTTCAATGACAGGATACATACACCACACACTTAAGTGATGGTAAAACCCAGGATAAATGCAAAACTGCATGATAAACCGCAGTCCTATGTGATAAATTCTATTTCACATATCCACCTTAGTTATCACAAACCATTTAACATCTTACCTTTTCTCATCCCAGTGAACTAAATCTATCACTTCTAACATTTTGAAACTCTGAGCAGTTTCAAATCTTGCCTGCTCTTAAAATCAAACTATGCAAGAACTGTTTCCTTCCTTTCTTCCACATTTCAGAATACCTACCCTCCTACCTAAGCCTCAAAAGGACCATTTTTCAGCCTGGTTGAGAGGTGGGCAAGTTCTGATACCATATGACTCTACAAGTCTAGAAATGGGACAATTGCACTAATGGCATAATGAAATTCCTAGCTTCCCAGGGGACAGCAATTTGCTCCAAACCCAGGAACCTCCTGAAACTTCATAGTTCAAGACCCCTTTTTAAGATTACAAATAACCTAATATTATTTTCTAAGGGAGGAGTAGGTTGGCTCCCTCTGAGCTCAGTCAAGTTGAATACACAGTAGTAGTGGTACCTGTCTTTACAGACAGTAGGTTACAAAAAAAAGTCCCAGCTCCATTTATGAAAAAAATTAAAAAGCTACCCTAAACTTTTGTAAAATAGCTTCTAGAGAGCATTTGTTACATATGTAGAAAACATGATTATGTGTGAAAGCATAATGGTTTCAGCAGTGTATGGGAATGACTTGGACAGCAGTGCCAAATTTCTTCTGATACCAGTTTGGTAGAATATGATGAAATTGTGTATTAATTCTCTTAATTTACTCTGGCTATGTAATATTGGGGTCAGCTACCACCTGGGAATGCAAAATTGGAATACCGTCAATGAGAAGTAGGGTATCCAATGACAGAAGCACTATTAAAAGGTATATTAGAGATGTAGAAATGGGGTTCCTTGTGTCATTTTAAATTCTAGTAACTAATGTTTAAAGTTTCCAGTTCTCTTCATAAGCTGAGAGAAAAAGTGACAAAAAATAAATAAGGCTAGAGATAGACATTCAAAAAGCCTGAATTGATTCAATCTTTGCAGGTTAGTCTAACTTGGCTAGACCGAATTGGTTTGTAACTGAACAGATATTCTCTCTAAACTAAGGAAATTCAGGCATATGTTTGCAGTGGCTCAGGCTAGAAGCGGGGGGGTGAGGGGCACTAGAACAGCCCTCCTTTCCCTTCCACAGTACTGAGATGAGGTGGGTGTGTGGCCAGGGTCCCTTACTACACTTTGATTAGGGACATCTGTCTGTACCATCCTAGGCTTTTCCCCACTGGCTCTTCAAGGGGCAGGAGTGTTGCCAGCCCCCAGGCCCCTGCTAGCACTCTTGAGGCAAGGGGGGAGGGGGTGTGCAGTGCATGCATCTGTTCATGATACAGAGCTTTTCAACCTCTTTGTCCCTGCTTATATTGTCTGCAGCAAACTAACAGGCAAGCAAGCCAGCAGGGAGATGATAAGTGTTTATCACCCCATCAGTAAAACAATAGCCTCTCTCCACTAGTTCAAACACTTCATAAACAGCTTACCAGATGACCTGTTGATTAGCTCCAAAAAGCCCTAAGTGGCCACTGTTATGCCTGCCTGTCCCAGTGAAATAGGAGACGCACACACAGACACCCCTTGGCATTAGCTAGCACACCACATGCCTAGGGTCATTGGGGCTGGGGTCCCTACTGTGGGAGATAGGAGGGGTGTGGGATTCCTGCTTGAGCAGGGAGCAGCAAGGGAAAGGGGGCAGGGCAGGGGGAAGCCAGGCAGATCCAGCTATACCTGCAGTCTTTGCTGGAGGTCCAGCCAGGGAGCAGAGGGGAGGGGCCAGCTCTGCTGTGGAGCAAAGAGCCCTACCCAGTGCAGAGAGTATGATGGGATGCTGGGGTAGTCTGGTTTATTTTAAACCAGCAAGGGGTCTGGGACAGACATTGCCTAAACCAGTCTGAGCCATATCAGTTAAGTCTGATACTACATTCAACCAGTTTTATCTCAAACTTGTTTCAGCCATTTTGAAACTGGCTTATGTGCACTGAACATCTGTTCTGTTATAGGTTTAAACCAGTTTCTGATCACTTAAACTGATTTATGTGTAATGTCTGTCCCTAGCCTAGGTACCTAGGTATACTGATGCAGCCATAAAATAGGAAACCCTGAGAGAGTTGCAATATGTAATTATTATATTTTCTACTGCAGTTGTAAATGTTGATCACATTTGGTCAAGGTGATATATGTGAGGTTATGCGATTCACGGCACTTGCACATCATTTTGAATAGTTGCCAGATGAAAAGCATCCACATTGCACTTTGTTTCCTCTCATAATATAGCATAGAGGATACTGGAGATAAGTATGTTTCCCCAAATAGTAATTTCACAATGCTTCTTTTCCATATTATACAGACAAGAGAGGATTTAGATTACTTGGTGGAGTTAAAGTTTAAACCACTCTTACACCAATTTCAGCACAGAAACATGTGTAATGTGATATTGTTGATGAAGTAGCATGCTATGCATTTAAAAAGAGGTTTTCAGTGCATGAGATTCCATACAGAATTATTGAACTTCCCACTCAGAAATCATTTCCTAGAAAAAGGATGGATATGAAAAATGGAGTGTCCCTTTGCAAAGATGAGGAAAAAAATGCTGGTCTTTCTATGCATGGTGATTGGTTAGAATGAGCTTTGATGAAGGGAGAATGAAGGGAGGGCTTCTCCACACATATAGGCAGAGGCAGAATGGGATCCAATGCATGATCCACACAATCCTACTTCCTGCCATGCCACATGTGATGGCATTGCACCTTACTGATGGCACAGGGGGAGCCCAAATTGAGGCTTTCCTGGATGGGCAAGAAGTAAGCTCTTGTGACTGGGAGCCCACTCAGTTGAAGGGATCCCAGTCATTGGGTCATCCCATGTACCCCCAGGGCTAAGGGGATCACAGCAGCCACAGTTCTCCATCCCCGTGGGTTTCAAGCACACCTCAGGATGGGAGATTGTGGCAGCTATGATCGCACAGCCCGAGAGGTTTCTCATACCCCTAGGGCAGCCCCCCTCCACCCTTGACTGTATTTTATTAAAAAAAAACCAAAACACTTCAGACCTTGTAGCCCAATTATAGGATGTATCACCAATCCTCTTTTATTGCTGAGGTGGCATGTATCGTAAATAATATAGTTCTTGTTTTAAAATAGAATCAGTAATACATTTCAACTTGTTTATAGATCAATATAACCAGTCAGCTACTTAAAGTTGAATACATTTGGTCAAAGGACTAAGGTCCCATGATAATTCTTTAGTTACCAAAATTTTATAGCATGTAAACACCACAGAGAAAGAGAAATTCATTTGGTCATTAAACAATGTGATAAAATTAAGGAAAAAATAAGATGAAAGTCACTAGAGATTTTCTAAGATTTTCTAAGATTCATTTTATAAAATTCATTGGACTAGCTTTTTAGTGGAAGTGATATTGGACTGGACAGAGTGCTAGAAAATATACTGGAGGGTTGTTATGGAAGAGTAGGAGAATTCACCAACTACCATAAATGGTCTTTTCTGTTTTTCCCCAGCATTATTATATGTCTTCCATTATGAAGAAGTACAGAAAACTCATTCTTTCTTTAGAGAGAGACCACATTAGTAAAATATATGGTTATTAACAATTTGTTCTTGAACTGTTAATAACAGATTGAACACTTAAGAAAGAGAGGGAAAAAATGACAAAGTGACTTTCTTTCTCTCTTTCTTTCTACAAGTTTCAGTATTATTGAATATTTTATGGCTAGCTATATTTTTATTTTTTTAAGTGTAAATGTTAACAGTTATAGAAGCAATTGCTTTTCTAGTTGCCACTGAAGACTTCACTGCCTCTCTCTCTTTCCCCCTTCCTTCCTTCCACTTTGGACACTTCAGACCAGGCTTGCTTCAACCTGCATGGGGTGATCCTGAGTGTAAGATTCCCCAGCTTCCTATCTCTTTGCTTTTCTGACTTCCACCTGTCTAAAAGTCTCTTGCTTCTGTTCATCTCCCTTTCTGATTCTTTTCTTGCATTTCCAGTGTTTTTTCTTCTTTTTCTCTGCTCTGTCTCCTTCCCTTTTACTTCCGTTTTCTTTGTCTGTGAGTTGCTAGTTACAGCTTTTTTCTTACTGTTTCTTTTTCTTTCTTTTTTTCTTTTCTGCTTTGTTGCGGGGAGTTATCTTTTTCTGTATCTTGCCTTTTGAGGGGGGCTCTCAATCCCCCCCTTTTCTTTTCTTTTTTTCTGTTTCTGCTTTATTCCTAACAGTCAAACCCCTCCCTGGCTCTTTCTTTTCCCCACTTTCCCCACTTCCCTTCCCCTTCGGACACTTAACTTTTTATTTTTGTCGTCTTTGGCTGCATTCCCAGATACTTATCTTTGTAGTTAATTTACACAACTTTGTTTCATTCTCTTAGCTTGGCTTTTGAAATTAACCCTGTCCTAGCAGAAATTGCTACTCCTACACTCAGCAGCTGGCATGGAGATGCCTCTCAAGACCTCCCCCTTACCCGTGGCTTGAGGGTTCACACCCCTCCCTATGTCAGGGTTGAGGTCTGTGTAGGTGCCCTAGCTGTTCTCTTGGGACAGTGTGCATATGTTGCACATGTAACCTGGGTAGTACTCTAAGAGGTACCCCCTCTCCAATTGAAGGGATCAAAGCAGGTGCACAAGTGCTGTGGGAGGTGTAGGGACTCTCTTCCCCTATAGAGCAGAGCCAGACCACCAATGGGGACTTAACCATATATCTTTTAATGAGGGAACAATACTGGGAACATAACAGGCATAAATCAGGGCCTGTAGTGGACACTACAATGCCCCAAGGGGGCAGGATTCAACAAAGGTTAGACACTTACAATCATTGACAAAAGACAGGGTTAACAAAATATAAAACACAAACAGCAGAGCAAAAACACTGGTTTGGTGAAATATAAAAAGGCACACAATACAAAATGTCAAATGACAAGGAAGTATAGGGCCTAGGTACCTGGAGAGGGAGAAAAACACAATGGCCCCTTTCCACTGCAAGAAGATTTGCTTCTTGCTAGCTCATTAACCCCAAATCACCCCAGCTGGGACTCAGATCTCCCACATGGTAGGCAGAAACACTGCCACACAGCCACCAATGCTGATACTGCTCTAGGCTTCTAGGGGTCTTGACCTTCCTGGAGCCCCGGCCTCACATTGAGCTGCCTGACCTCTGATTGGAGGAGCTGGAAGCACAGCTGGGGACCTCTCAGGTTGCTGATCAGATCCTTGCTGGAGCTGGGGAGCCTCTCCTGCTGGCTGCAGCCTCTCATAGGGGATCCTGGAGCCCAGCATGGAGCCTTTCCTGCTGGCTGCATGCCACGCTGCTGAGGGCCCCACTACAGGTCCTGCTCCTTCAGGCTCTTCTGGGGCAACTGCTCCTGTCCCACTGGCCCAGTTCTTGCCAGCTCTTTGAAACTCCTTCCTTGTGGTACTCCCTCTCTAGTTTCCTCTGAGTCAGCTGCGCTGCCCCTTTTATCCCCCTCCAGGTGACCCAAGGGGCCAATCAGGGGACATAGAGGATGAGTCTCTGGGGCCTGATTGGTGAGGAAAGGGAATCCCTAGTCCTCCAATCATGTTTTACCCCTTCAAAACCCCTGGGCCAAATCATTACCAGATTGGTGCGGAAAGGGAACCTAAAGTCCTCCAATCATCTTTTGCCTTCTCAAAACCCCTGGGCTAGGTCACTGCCAGCTAGCCCGTCACACACAGGTTGTGTTAACATGGTTCCAATGATTTACCTGAGCACTTCCACCCTGGTCAACAGGGTGTGCATAGAGGGCCCGGACATTGTGGGTGTACACTATCTTGTCACGCCTCTAGACACTCAGGCAGTGAGGGTGGCGATTTCCAACATACCCCCCATCACTGACTGGGAATTGGCCAAGGAACTTGAGCCCTATAGGGTTCCTACGAGTCCCTTGCACCAACTAATGATTGGAAGTAAGGACCTGAACCTGAAGCATGTCCTGTCTTTTTGAAGGCAGGTCTTCATGCTCCTCAGAGACAGCCTGTGATCTCTGCCTCGCTCCTTGAACCTCACATTTGATGGGTGGAGGTTTATGATTTATTTTTCCTTGGGGGAGACCACATGTTTCCAGTGTGGTATCTCTTCCCACCTAGCAGCCCAGTGCCCACGGCGGATAGTAGCTAGAACATCAGCAACTGCAGCAGAGCCAATGGACAGTACATCCACTTCTGGGACACAGGCCCTGCTGGGAGCTCTTCCCAATGTCCTTTCACCCCTGTTCCATCCAAGGGGGCTGGGGTCTCTGGCATGAGAGCACTATCCAGTGGAGGGGCTGGAACTACTCCCCAGCTCTATCCCTCACCCATTCCACCTAAGGTGCCTATCCCCTTGGTGCAGAGGCCCCACCACATGCCCCCTGCCTGCTCTGATCACCCCAGCTGAGATGGCTGGGGTGGCCAATGACTATGGAACGAAGGCCCTGTCAGACAATGGGGCTTGGGCCTCCTCCTGGCCACCCTCCATGGTGGCCTTGTCTGAGGTGGCTGGCCCTGGGGAGGTGGTCTGGGAGCAGTCCAGCCCATCCCCTGTGAAGGGTGGGCTACCTGCCACTAGAAAGAAGAACAAAGAGAGGAAAATGAAGGGGGCCTTTCAAGACAGCCCATCCCCACTGGAACCCTCATTGGCTGGTGCTGCTGGAGAGCCTGTCCCTGCTCCAGCTGTCATACTGGCAACCCTGTTGACCACGGACAGGGATGGCTTGGAACTGGGGGAGGCAGAGGTGAGGGTCGCCAACTCCTCATCTGTCTCCCAACTTCTGGAGTTGGGTGGCAGTAAAAATGATTCAGAAGAATGCCTGTTTTCTGGAGACCCAACTCCGGGGGTGGCAGCGGAGTCTGCTGGCCTCTTGGCCACATCCCAGCCTACCAAATTTGTTAAGGAGGTTAGTGGGATGGAGATCCAGCTTTCTGACTGTCGCAAGCTACCTGAAGAGCAGGATGACCTCTCTTCCCCCTAAGAAGTTGTGGATCGCTCTCCTGGAGGCAGTCCTTAACCTGGACAATGGGAGGAGGCTGATGTGTCTAGACATTGAGGGTGTAGACACTGCATTTGTGGGTGAGCTCGCACTTGGGGTGTATTCTCACTGCGCTTCTGTCAGAAATGTCCAGCTCATGCTGGCAGACCCCCCTAGGTCAGCCCTGTCTATGGGGGTCTCCTGGTCTTTTTGAAACAGATCAAAGGGCAGAAGAATGTAGCGGGGTGCATCCCCCAATGGTGCACAGATCCTAAATTCTTTGTCAAGGCTGCCAGACCTGCGGCCAAACTTATGCAATAGTATCTAGGCACTTGGCAGATGGCTTACCATGTGGAGAAGCTCTCACAGTGAGTGAGAGACAAGTGGGGTCTGGGCGGGGGTGTCCCTGAAGTACAGTAGGGCATGATAGGCCTTCCCCGACCTGTCTCTGCTTTTTTGCTCCGCTCTTGGCTGCTCGCTCTTCTACCTATGCCTTACCTCACTCTTTCTCCCATACCCACACCCACGACAGCCATGACCATTGCCACTTTTAACATTAATGGTTGTCAAGATCTGGTGAAACAGGAGGCTGTCCTGGAACTGCTGCACCAGAAGCAGCTAGCCATCACCTTCCTTCACATTCTGATGGGCTCAACCAGGTGGCTTGGCATGCTGCCTGACAAAGCCACTTGTTCCTGAGCCATGGCACCAACCTTAGTACCGGGGTTACAACTCTCCTATTACCACAACTACAACATGATATGGCAGTGGTGTGGGAGGTCATCCCTGGCTGCCTCATGACTGTCCACATCACCCTAGCACAACAACACCAGCTACTTGTCAACATCTATGCCCCCACTGATGACCAGGATAGGGTCACTTTCTTCAAGACCTTGGTTGCCCTCCTGCATGATGCTAGTGAGGATGATGACCTGTTCCTCATAGGTGGGGACTTTAACTGAAACACTGATACACTGATGCCTTGCTTGACTGCATAGGGCCTGAGCCTAACCTGTCCTCAGCCCACAAGCTGCAGTCTGCCCTGGAGACTGCAGGCCTCACTGAAATCTGGCGAGCCCTGCATCCTGATGTGTACCAGTACACCTGGGCCAGGATTAGTGTTGGTCCATGCACCATGGCCTGCCTTGACCACCTTTATGTCACCAGGCATCATCTGCCACTCCTGTGCAGCGGCCTTATTGTTCCTTCGTGCCTGTCAGATTATGGCCTGGCCTGCTATGAGCTGAGCCACCAAGGAGATCCTGTGCATGGGTGCCCTGTTGGTGCTTCAACATCAGCCTGTTTCAAGACTCCTAGGGCTGCTTCACCTACTTTTGGTGGGGTTGGGAGGCCAGAAGACTGAGCTATTTCTCCTGGAAGCTATGGTGGGATAGGGTACAGGGTGGGCAAGGTACAGGTCCAGGCTTTTTGTAGTAGCCCAGCTGGCTACAAATGAACTGTGCTGCCATATCCGAGAGCTGGAGGAAGATGTAGCAGAGCACAAGGCTGCCCTGCTGGTTGCCGGGAATAATGCGATGCTGCGCGAGAGCCTCTGGTTCTGGCAGGAAATGCCTGCGTGACTTAGAAGAGAGCATAGTCCATGGAGTGAGGATCCACACCCACTGCCAAGAGCTGGCAGAAATTGATGCCCCAACCTGCTTGTTCTTCAACCTGGAGTGGTGGCAGGCAGCGAGCAAAGTCTTAGATCACCTTAAGACCCCCTGAGTAATCATGGACCTGGGCACGTATGTGAGCACCCCATCACCTGTTTGCAGCTGAGTCATCCTGCTCTGAGGCCACACAAGAACTCCACAAGGCCTGTCATGTCTCTGTGCCCTGGAGGCCAGTGAACTTTAGTGGGAATTGTCTTTGGAGGAGCTGGGAGCCACTGCAACTGGCCTTGCCTCTGGCAAAGCTCCAGGCCTTGACAGGTTACCTGTCAAATTCTACAAGACCTTCTGGCCTCTTCTTGGTCCCTGCCTCCTGCATGTTTTCCAGGAGAGTCTTGCTGACAAGGTACTGCCGATCAGCTGCAGCCAAGTGGTGCTCATGCTGCTGCTCAAGAAGGCAGACCTTGGCTGCCTTAAGAATTGGTGGCCGGTCTCCCTGCTGTGCATGGACTACAAGATTCTGGCCAAAGCACTGGCAACCCTCCTCCACACCATCATGACCTCTGTCACTAGGCACAAGCAGAGCTATTGCATGCTGGGCAGGACCATCCAAGACAATCTGTTCCTGCTGCATGACCTACTCACAGCCAGTGAACTCTTTGGTCTAGACATCAACTTCATCTCTCTGGATCAGAGAGATTTGACTAGGTGGGCCATGCCTACCTCTTCCAGACCCTGAAAGCCTTTGGCTTTGGGCCCCTCTTCACTGGGGCCCTCCAGGTCTTGTACCAAGACACCTCCACCCTTCTCAATGTGAACAGCATGCTCTGCTCCCTCTTCCCCACATGCAGAGACATCTGCTAGGGCTGCTCCCTGTTGGGCATGTTCTATTTCCTGGCCATCAAGCTACTGCTGCACATGCTGCGGCACTGCCCAAGTGGTGTGGCCTTGCCATTGGCCATGGGCCCATTCATTGGCCCTCCACTCCAACTGTCAGAGTATGTGGACGACATGACCATCTTCCTTAATGCCCAGGAAGATGGGTGGGCCCTCACAGATTGCCAGCGAGCCTATGAACTGCCTCCTTGGCCTGTATAAACTGGGCGAAGAGTGATACCCTGCTGCTTGGCACATGCAAGGGCCTCAAGGTCTTGGGCGTGTTCCACTGATGTTCATGATGCACAACTGGGACATCCTTCATGAGGGGGTGGAGACCTACTTACAATGGTGGTGGTGGTGCCTATCCATCCTTTCCTACCGTGGATGTGTCCTTATTGCAAAAAACCTGGTGACAGCGACCCTGTGGCACCAGTGTGCCATACTAAACCCACCACAGGACCTACTCGAGAGGCTCCAACGCCTCCTGGTAGATTTTTTTCTATGATGGGTGCCGCTGGTTCCCATGAGCTGTCCTTTTACCTATCTGTTGCTGAGGGGAGCCAGAGCCTGGTCGACCTCTCAAGCAACGTGGCTGCCTTCCACCTGCAAGCCCTTCAGCAACTCCTCTATGGTGAGGAGTGCCTATCCTGGCAACAATTGGTGTGCTAGTTCCTACAGAGTGTGGGGACCCTTGGCTTTGACCAGGAGCTCTTCCTGCTGGACCCCATGCTCCTGAACTGGGCAGTGCTTCTGGCTTTCTACCATAGCCTGGCAGGCCATATTCCACCTCCAGTTCCTGCAGCTGCTGAGGGAGCCCTTGGTGCATAACTGAGCCCTGAGGTGCCCCGTGCCGAGCCTGGCCTCCACCAGCCTTATGGCCACCCTCAGCTAGGCGCATGTCCTTCACCTGAGCCATCTTCTTGATCCTGCTTGGTCAACCTGGCTCTGACCCAAGGCCCTGACCACCCAGCTAGGCATCCACTCCATCTGCAGCACAGGCCATCTTATGTGTTACATCCAGGCTGCCCTTCCACTGGAGGAAGCAGGCACCCTGGATGACTATCTCTGGGCACACCAGGTCCCTCTCACCACAGATGCCCTAAGCAAGGCTTTTCCCACACTGTCAGTCACCTGTCTGTCAGGCCATGGAGGGCAAGCTGGCCAGCAGGCCTGGCACCCTGCTGATGCTCCCTGTGCCTCCTCACAGTGTCATGGGTTGCCCATTTGCTTTTCTGTCTCATAGAAACCTGTATGCCTGGGTGGTTCATGTCTGCCATGCCCAAGTGCTGGCGGGCCACCCTGATACACTGTGGTGATGGTGCCTGAGGCCACCTGATTCCCCACCAGCCCACCTGGCTTGCCGCACAATTTATAAGCCATCAACTGCCAAGAAGACTGGTCACCTGCACTGGCAGTTGCAGCACAGCATCCTAGTCACTGGCACATTTGCGTCCCACTTTGACCCAGCTGCATCGACAGCCTGCCCCTTCTGCCCTGGGGGCATTGAGAAGAACCTCTTTCATGCCTTCCTCAACTGTCCCTGCCTGTGGCTGCTTTTTGTTGCCATCGATCAGCTGCTGTGAGTGCTGGGCAGGAGCCTCTCGGAGACCACTTACGCGTGCTTCTACCCAGCGGGGCTCCATCTGCTTGGCCAACTTTCTACTGGGTTAGGCTAAGATGGCCATCCTCAAGAGTCACCACAACCGGCTTGCTGGGACCAGCTCAGACGATGTCCTGCAGCTTTTCAGCCTCCTGGTGCAGGAGTGCCTCTCACTGGAGTTCGAGCATGCTGTGCTTCAGCAGGCAGTGCCTGCCTTTGAAGCACGCTGGGCCCTTGAGGGAGTGCTGTGCCACGTGGAGAATGACCATCTTCATTATGTGCTCTGATGTCATGACCAGTTTGGTTGGCAGGGTAGGCTCAGTGTTGGTCTGTGACTCCCAGATTGTGCCATGCCCTAGGCCCTCACCAGGCTGATTTTTGCTTTTTTCTTTGTGTGGGAAGTTGAAGGTGTTGTTACATGTATGATTGGCTAGAGCAGGGTAGAAATTATTTGTTTATAGGGCATCTATACAACCATGTGGCCAGTGTCCCGACCGCATAACGGCATGTTAGGCACAACACGTAATATAGCGAAGGCGTCTGTCATGTTGTGATGTTACGAATGTAATGACATGGTGCTCTTGGTTTGTTGGTAATTTGTTTGTCTTTGCTTTGTATATTGGACCTGGGCCCTGGAGGGGCCAACTTTTTGTACCCCGAACCCCTTAACAAATAGTTAAAAAGCCAAAAGTCCTGCCTTCCTTGCTTTCTTGCTTCCTTCAGTCTGTGAGTGTCTTTATGAGATTTTTTTTTTTAAAGTATTGCATGTGGGTTGGTACAATACACTAGAGTGGGCTGGAAGGAAAAAAGCTACATTTATATTAAAAGTTATTCTTCTATTAGACGCTGAAAGTGAGTAATAGTTAATTGGCGTTATTACTATTCACATAACATAGAAAGTCCATCTGTGACAAACTGGATAAAAATCTGAAAAAAGTATTGTCACAAGGACTGATGTATTTTGCGTGTGCTGGTGTTCACTGAAGATAAGAGACGAAAGTTTGTTTTTTGAGCTCTTTTTGCCCTTGGGACTGGCAGGATCTTTGTTGGCAAATGAACACTGGCCCTCAAGAGAAGTGTGAACGTTGCGCAGCAGCAATTCAATGGAGGATTGATTAGGAACATACTCTTTAAAAAATTAAAAAATGAGAGGCTGCTGAACTGAAAAAAAGAATTCAAAGGGGGAAAAAAATAAAAACACTTCAGATAAAATTGGGGGAAAAATATTCAATGTGAATGTCATACAATGTAAGATTTTGTTTTTGGCACTTTCAAGAAAACCAAGAGAAATAAAGGATTGGATTTACCAAATTGCCAAAGAAGGGGAAGCCCACTTTTATCCAACAGTTCAGTGTTTAAAGCATTTATTCAAGACATGAGAAACCAAGGTTCAGATACTTTCCTTACATGAGGGGATTTCTACCAGCCTGCCCACCTCTGAGAAGAATATCTGAATCACAGCACTATAGGGGCTACTTTCAGTGGCTCACTCTATCCCTGATTTTTTTTTTCTACTCAAAACTCTTTGGAGGATTCACCCATTTCAAAAGTGAAACCATGGCTTTGAGTACAACAAGGGAAAATGTGAAAGAAAGAAAAATTGGACCTCGAGAATTGTATTTTTCATGCCACTACTTTGTTAAGTTTTCAAGAAACTCCTGATTCAACATGGTTTTCTATTCCATAACAGGAATAAAAAATAATTATTTTCCTATTTTGTTTTCCTTTTTTAAAGTACCTGTCCCTTTGTTTGTGTAGTGTTGCATTATTTAGCAAAATCCCCAGTTATTGAACAGCTGTTTGCTGTTTTTGACCTGCAACATTAGAATAACAGCAGTACAAAGAATTCCATTTTTGGCAGCCGCAAACTGTGTACAGCTGAACTATGATATTTGCAATTAATATGTTAGTTGCAAAATTGCATCTGCTTGTTTTCATTTCCTATTATCTTCCAACTAGCACAGCTTATTAGAATCTGCAAAGGCCTCAAGAAATTTGGGAGGTGGATAGGCAGTTGCACAATAAGTTTGCATTTCTTTGCAGTGTACAACCCACAGCAAAAATTTAAACTGAGTGTCCTAAATATTCTCAGCTGGACAGGCTTAAGAATAAAAAATGTTATTCAATAAAATAATCATATTTAAGTTTAACTTTTCCCTAATAGATACACATTACATTTTAGAAAATATATATAATTACTAATATTATTTTAAATTACAGCAGTGTCTGAGTAAATATAAAGAAGCGAAACAAGCTATAATTTTATTAAACCTATGGTATTTTGTACATAGCAATTTATTGAACCATATATTCTGTTTCCTATTTAATGTAAAGTGCAATTGGTCTTAGTAAGGTTAGTTGCAGATCATTCCTATACTAAATGAGTTTGCAGGATGAGATGTTATAGTAGAAGCTGGAGGATAGCAACTTGAAGAGAATTCTCCAGCTGCAGTGACAAACAAGGCTTACTTTATTATTGCCTTAATAAAAGCTATTGAGTCCTGAGTACATAGGAGTTGCTTGGTGGCTCAGACCCTGTAGGCATAGAACATCTGAGTTCCCCTTTTGAGTGGTCTGTTTGGCTATACTTGATTTCTCTGGCCCATTTTTTTTGTTATTTTCCAACTATACTATAGTCTCACAAAGACTAATTCCTAAGTAGGTATCTTAAACCACTTTTTAAAAAAATCTGCAAATGTAACAGTTAATTCTGCAAGATGCCAAACATCCTTAGGCTATGTACAGCATTACATTTAGATTTACCTAACTCTCGTTTCATTTAATTTAGACCTAATGATCTAAATGCCCAATTGTGCAGGCATTCAGAGGGCTTAAATTTTGTCCAAAAAGTGGCATGGTAGGAGGTGAACTTAGATTGAGATCAGGTTAACCTTATCTAGGAAAGGGTTAACCCAATCTCCCAAATGCCTGCATGGCCATTGGTCCCAGTTCCAGGGCTGTACTATTCCCAAGACATTGTTAGCATTTTTTATTTAAGTACTTTAAAATCAAAATGTAAATAGAGGTCAATAATCATCACTAACTGCTGAGTAGATACGTACCCTAAGCAGGGGTTATGAGGGCATCTGCATAGATGCATGCCGTGTTAAACTGATAAATGGATACTACGGACTGTGAGTACTGAGTTTCAGGTTTTGTGTATTTGGCATTTAATTGGCCTAAGAGTGCCAAGGCTGCTCAGCATTTTCCTGAATCATGGCCTTAAATGCATACTTTTAAGCAAAGGCTTGAAATCAGTGAGACTATTCATGTACACAGGCTTAAGCATGTTACTGCTTTGGGTTCCAAGTGAGGCTTTAAAATTAAAAGAAAACATGAACAAACAAACAAAAATCCCCTTTCATTGTCACACATTTTCTGTGCATCTTACCTGACTGCACTGGGGTTCTTGGCTGATTTACTCTATCTCCTCATCAACAATCATTTGAGAGGTTTTGTCTTTCTGACCTTAGCTAGTCAAGTGGTGGGTACATGGTCCCTTCCTGTCTTTAATGATTACAATATGGAGCGTTTCACTTGTCATGAAATATCCTGCAGTTTGTCTTCTCTTCCTTTAAATGGTCTGCAGTTTCTGATACTTGATAACATGTTTTCAATGTCCTGCTCAGAAATGTTTACCTGATAAGGGAAGAAAATACCCAGTTAGCTACAGCCTTGTCAGTTGAAAATGGTTTGGATCCATCTGCTATAGTTGGCTATTTATTCTGGAACAGAAAATTAGTCTCCTGGCACAAACATATTAATGTATATTATCCCAGAAGTTTTTGGTTTTTTCCTAGCATAGGTAATGGCAATGAAAATTCATTGTCCTTAAAAATGTACTGAAAGATTACCAGTTCCTTATGTTTTGCAGAACTACAGTAATCTATTTTATGCTTTTGTTTCCAATATTGTTAAGTGATAATTTTGCCTTTCTAGTCTTCTACATATTGATCTTTTCAGTACTCTCACACTGAGTGAAATATCCATGTACCTAAGTAACATCATTCAGCAAGAGAACAACAACCAGTTTTAAAAACAATGGTGGAGATATATTAAAAAAGATAAACAAGTTGTTTTTGTGTCAGAAAGCAGTTGTAAATTCAACTCCAGGGAGCAGATTAAAATTCTTGCTGTGTGGAGATCATGAAAATCCCACTATTAAAGAAATGATTTGTAGGGTTAATTCTTCGCTGGTTTTACACTCATTTTTAGTTGGCAAAGCTCCCAACTGAAGCTAATCAGAATTTACTCTTGAGTAAGGAGCTAATTGACTTATGTCAAGAGATATTACAACTCAGGACTGAGTAAAAATGATGTATTTTAAAAATCCAGATTCCAGGAATGGAGGAATTCATTTGCATTTCGTAAGAACAATGTCTCCACAGCACACACAGAATGAGAAGGAATATTAATCATGCTTAAGTGAGCTTGTAGCCATGACGGTCCAGGAATATGTGAGGGGCAAGAATTTTTGTGGGTGACATTTTTTAATTGGACTGACTGCATGGTTGTGGTAGACTTGGACAAGTTTCTTTGTAGCACAGTAAATTTCCTCAAGTCCCTGGGAGAGAAGCAAGTACAACAGAGCTAAGTAGCGGGTAGAACAAAAGCTCGAGTAAAAATTCATATGGTAAATAAAAGCAGACTATAAGAGAATATATCAAGTAGTCAGCAGGCAAGATAGATGTAGTAAAAACCTGATAATGTGGGAGTGTCTATGATCCAGCCTGCAAGTCTCAAACCAACCCCACGCACCCTTGCAATACATATTGGCCCTGCACAATGGTTCTTCAGCCACTCCAAATCAGGCCCACAGTACTAGCCTTCCAGTACTGCAGCCTACACAAAGGGTGGGTCCAGCAGGGATGTCAGCACATACTGCATGCAGTGCACAGTAGCAGTGTGCGAAACGGCCTGCATTTGATTCGGATTTGGAATCAGCCCAAATCGGGGACAATGATTTGATTCACTCATTCAGATTACTGTCCCTGATTCAATTCAGCTGCATCAGAATATGAAGATTCAATGCTGATTCACACACAGTTTTAAATGTTTTTTCTACATACCTCAAGGTACCAGGCATAGCTCATGAAGGCTGTGATGCTGGGGCGGATGGAGCATCCCACAGGAGTGCGGGGGGGGGACCCGCATACACGGTGGCGAACATGGAAGTGGACTGGAAGTAGTTCTGGTCCACTTCCAGGTCCATTGGAGAGTGCACAGGGCCCGCCCCCTGCACCTCCCCAGCTCAGCAATCAGCCATGGGGGGACCCCAGTTGTTCCCCCAGACCTAGGAAGCACCAGTCACTGAGGCAGGGGAGGGTGTGGGGGCCCCCCTGCATGCTCCCTGGTGGACTCAAAACTGGACTTGAAGTGCTTCTGGTCTACTTTCAGGTCTGCTGCTGAGCACACTGGGGAGCCCCCCATGCTCCTGTGGGACACTCCATCCGTCCCAGTATCTCAGTGTTCACGAGCCACCTGCTATCTTGAAGTATTCAGAGAAAACATGTAAAGCTGTGTCTATGTCTGAATCTCTGAATTTTTCCAAATCTCTCTGAATCAATTCACAGGGTTCCAATTTGATTTGGAGAAATTAAAGGGTCTCCTGATTAGATTCGGAGATTCAACTGCCAAATCGGGCCTAATCTTCACCAGATCAAATCGGGGACTGAAGCTTCATACAGCCCTAGTGTGCAGGGCTGAAGTGGGTGCGTGCACTGCTTGTGGCACAGCAGGCTGATCTAGGGCTAATGCTTCATGCATGCAGAGCCCTTTCAGACCAGCCCTGTGTGCTGGCTTTGGGGTGGTCTGGATCAGGGCCATGGACACCATAACCAGCTCACAGGGCTGGTCCAACACAGGCATCTTATGCAGTACACATGCTATGCCAGTTCTGTGTGTGAGCCCCAGACCAGGGTCAGCATGTGGTGTTTGCAGCATGCAGGGCTGGTCTTGGCATGCAGTGTATGAGGTTCCCATACCAAATAGGCCTTGCGTGCTGGCTCCAGTGCACGGGTCTAGTCTGTGGGCCTGATCTGGTTCACAGACCAGCCTCATGCGCCTCACCTGGACCACAGGGCTGGAAGTATTTGATCCCGCTGTGATTAAAAAAAATAACAGGGTTGTTCAGAAAGTGCAGTGCACAGATTAGCAAGTGTCAGGTAGATTATAATGGACTATGAAGTCATTGTCTATGTTAAGTCTCTGGTCCTTAGAATCTAATAGGCTAATGACTTTTGTTCTGAGGCATGTCTTTTGAAGGAATTTGAAGGAGTATTAATGACATTCTATTATCAGGAAGTACTTTTCATATTGGTCTTATGCAATTTTAAGTAGGTAAAAATAAACCCTTTAATAGCATTCACCATAAATTACTCACTCTGTCTGTCTTCCTACCTCCAGAGCCCTAGATTTGCAGTACTGAGAGCTAAGCTACCTGTACCATGTCAGTTCTCTGAGAAGAAACTGAGGTTATAAAGTCATTCTCTCCTATTTGTAATCTAAATTGGATGGTATGTCGGAGTAGCAGATATTGTAGTGTATGCTTACTCTTGGAGATTGTGGTGTAATGAATACCTGATAAACTGGCTCTTGTAGCAATAACAGTCTAGCCCTGGATAGAATAGATCCAAGTCTACTCTGCCTTGCTAAATTAGCTCTGTCTTGCTTCAGCTACAGTGATTCCAAGACTTCATTCTTTTTATTTAAGGCTACCTCAAGCATCTCTACACCACATAGTATCATGGAAAAGTAGGGTTAGAAGGGATATCGAGAGGTCATCTAGTCCAACCTGCTGCTTGGGGCAGGATTATACCTATCCCATCCAAACCATAGTAGTCTGCTACATAGACTTACCACACATTTTACAAGAGAGAACAGAGCAGGACACACAAAAAAAAAAAAATGGTGATGGGGAGAACAGGAGATAAAAAATTCTAGGAAGCATCATAGATGAAACCTTTATCCAGCGTAATCATCACACAAAGAAGAAAATGGTAAAGGAATGGTGGAAGTGCCAACAATATAAAGTCATTCAGTTCTCTTGGTCTGTAGATATTTGAGGGTTCACTGAGTGATATCTTTGAAGTGGAGTTGTGTATTCCTTGGAGTTATGTCTGAATAATGCAGATGATTATTCAAATTAAAACTAATTTAGAAACAAAGTACCTTTTATAGTTTGTACTAGGGATGTCAAACTCAGCTGGCCCTGTGGGCCTAATGAGTTGTGCAGGACCGGGTCCATGGGCTAAATGGATAGCACAAGGTTGGCCCCACAGGTTGGATCAGGCTATGCTGGATCCAACAAGTGCTTGCTTTGGCCACTCTGGGATGTGGTAGGAATAAGCCTGGAATAGTGGGTACTTTCCTGCAACTGTGGGAGCAACCTGTGGTGCCAGCTTCTTTCTGTTTTAGTGCTGGGGCTCCTGCAGCTGCAACCAAGCACCTGTGATGCAGGACTTCTTGCTGCCATGCTGAAGCAACCTCCAGCTCTCAACTGGCACTGGAAAGGTTTCCCATCAAGGCTGTGAGCTGGAGGACCTGTTTCTGTGGGCTGGGTCCAGCCTACCACCTGTATGCTTGACAACTCTGCTGAATACCATTTCATAGATTTCATAGACATTAGGGCTGGAAGGGACCTCGGGAGATCATCGAGTCCAGCCCCCTGCCCAAAGGGCAGGAAGTCAGCTGGGGTCATAGGATCCCAGCAAGATAAGCATCCAATTTACTCTTGAAGGTGTTCAATGTAGGTGCTTGAACCACCTCTGCTGGCAGACTGTTCCAGACCTTGGGGGCTCAGACAGTAAAGAAATTCTTCCTTATGTCCAGCCTGAAACGGTCTTGCAGGAGTTTGTGACTGTTTGACCTAGTCATCCCTTGGGGTGCTCTGGTGAACAAACGTTCCCCCAGATCCTGGTGGTCACCCTTGATAAACTTATAGGTGGCCATCAGATCACCCCTGAGCCTACGCTTTTCCAGGCTAAAGAGTCCCATGGCTCTCAGCCTGTCATTGTAAGATCTGTTTTCCTGACCTCTGATCATGCGCGTGGCTCTCCTCTGGACTCTCTCAAGCTTCTCCACATCCTTTGTGAATTGTGGAGCCCAAAACTGGATGCAGTACTCCAGCTGCGGCCTCACCAAGGCCGAGTACAAGGGGAGAATGACGTCCCGGGATTTGCTCGAGAAGCATCTATGGATGCAAGTCAGCGTTTTGGTCGCTCTAATAGCCGCAGCATCGCATTGCAGGCTCATGTTCATCTTGTGGTCAATGATGACCCCCAAGTCTCTTTCTTCTGTAGTGCTAACCAACGTAGCACTGCCGAGCCTATAAGGGTGCTGCAGGTTTTTCCTCCCAAGGTGGAGAACCTTGCATTTTTCGGTGTTAAACACCATGAGGTTCTCGTCTGCCCATTTGCTGAGCTTGTCCAGGTCAGCCTGGATCACCCGCCTGTCTTCTGGCGTGGATGCTTTGCCCCAAAGTTTGGTGTCATCGGCGAACTTGGCCAGTCCACTCCTGACTCCAATGTCCACATCGTTAATGAAGATGTTGAACAGTATGGGTCCCAGGACAGAGCCTTGAGGGACCCCACTGGTCACAGGGCACCACGATGAGTGACTGCCATCAATCACAACCCTCTGGGTCCGACCACAGAGCCAATTTCCCAGCCAGCGGATCGTGGTGGAGCCAAGGCCACAACTGGGCAGTTTGGCCAAGAGGTGATCGTGGGATACCAGATCAAAAGCTTTTTTGAAGTCAAGATATATGACATCAATCTCTTCTCCCTTGTCCAGATGATAGGTCACCTGGTCATAGAAGGAAATGGGATTGGTCAAACAAGACCTACCCGCAACAAACCTGTGCTGGCTGTCCCTTAGAATGTTAGCCTGGGCCAGTCCCTCAAGGATGGCATCCTTAATAAACTTTTCTAAGATCTTCCCCAGGATAGAAGTCAAGCTAATGGGCCTGTAGTTAGTCGGATCCAGTCTCCTCCCTTTCTTGAGGATCGGCACCACATTGGCCTTCTTTCAGTCTTCGGGCACTACACCAGAGCGCCAGGAGTTTTCAAAGATCCATGCCAGGGGCTGGGCTATGACGCTTGCCAGCTCCTTGAGTACCCTGGGGTGCAGGTTGTCATGGCCAGCTGACTTGAAGGTATCCAGCTTCTCAAGGTGTTCCTTCATGAGGTCAGCATTGATGGAGGGTAGGGGATCCCCCTCACCCAGATTTCCCTGTCCCATAGCAGGCATGGGCATCCCATGTGACTGATGAAAGACTGACGCAAAGTACCTATTTAATAGGTTGGCTTTTTCCTCGGCGTCAGTTGTCAGTTGCCCCATCTGGTTTAGCAGGGGTCCAACGTTGCCCTTGCTTTTCCTCCGGCTCCCCACATATCTGAAAAAGGACTTTTTGTTGTCCTTGATGCCTGAAGCTAGTTGGAGTTCAGTTGCAGCCTTGGCTTTCCTGGTTTGCTCCCTGCAGTAGCGGACCAGCATGGAGTAATCCTCCTTGGAGGTGAATCCCATCCTCCATCCTTTGTAGGCTTTCCTTTTAAGCCACAGGAGGTCTGCTAAGTCCCTGGAGAGCCAGGGGGGCTGCTGTGCCTTCTTGCTGCCTTTCCTCCGTGTTGGAATAGATTTAGCTTGTGCATTGAGGATCGCTTCCTTGAGGAGCAACCATTCTTCTTGAACTCCCATCACCCTGGGGTCATGGTCCCTGAGGGCCTGACTGACTAGCCTCTTGAGCTTGTCAAAGTTGGCTTTTCTGAAGTCAAGGACTTCTGTGTTGCTGACTGACTTGCCAGCTTTACGGCGGATGGTGAAGGTGATCAGCTCGTGGTCGCTGTCACCCAGCTTCCCATCAATCACTAGGTCGCCGATTAGGTCGTTCCCCATAGCCAGTACCAGGTCGAGCAGTGCTTTGCCTCTCGTTGGCCCATAGACTTCTTGAGTCAGGTAGAGGTCATCCACGCACGAGAGAAAGCTTTGCGACCGCTCGGATTTTGCTGAGCGATCTTCCCACGAGATGTCCGGGTAATTGAAGTCACCCATGACAACCAAGGTCCTGGAGCAAGCGGCCTCAGTCAGTTTCCGGGCGAACTATTAGAAAAAATAAATATAGTTTATGTAGAATTGACTTCTTTGATACCAAGATCTTATTCACTCCAAATTGATCTTGTCCTTCCTTTTCTGTTAGAAAACTAATGCCTATTTTGAATAAGAGTCTGGTTAATTATTAAGGTTATAATATCAGTTTGCATTTTATGCCTTGGCTCAGAGCCACTTTTCTTTGAGTTTTAGTGAAGGTGCACAGTTCCATAAGTAACTTATATGCGAGTAGAGTTACTCAGGTGGATAACTGTGTACAGGATCAAAGCCTAGCATTGCTATAAATAATGAAGGCATTACTAACATTGCTATAAAAAATGAATCATGTTCAATAATACCAGTTCGCACCTAGATATAGTACATCCAATTTGGTTATGTGCTTTAGAAGATACCTGCATGAGATATTTGATAAATATTAAATTTCTAAATATTTGATAATTATGATTCCTAAGAGGTTGTCAAAACCTTTAGATGTTTTATGAGAAATTATCATTTTATTTTAACGTATTGAAATGGCAACCCTCAAATAAGTAGCATTTAAATACAGTTTATTTTCATTGCGTTGCCCCTAAAAAGGAAAACCTTTTTTACCAGTGTTTTGGAAATGGATATTGAATAAACTTACATTTTATTCCACTCATTGTCATTATCATCATCATCATTATGTTCTGGACATCCCAAAAATTCTGTTTGACATTCAGTGAAGTTGGGTATTTGACTCTTTTACCCTTTGAAAATCCCACCTCACAGCAATTACACGAGACTAAACCAATAATAAAGAGGACAGATGGAAGATAGAAAGGGCTATTAATCCCATTTTACAGATGAACACAGAGGTTAACTGAATTCTCTAAAGCCACACAGAAATTCTGGAGCATAGCACAAGAAGCCACATGTGGTCAAAGCCACATGACGGCTAAGTACAGACAGTCAGAAAACATGGGGCTGGAATAATTAAGTCTTTGCAGGTTAGTCTAAGCTGCAAGGATTGAACTAATAAGCAAATGAACAGACATTCACTGTTGATTCAGGAAATGCAGTCATGTGCCTGCAGTAGCTCAAGCCAGAAGCCAGGAGAAGCTAGAGCATGGCTTCCTGACACAGCCAGCATGGGCTTTGCAGTCCCGATTCACAGCAGCAGGACTCTGCAGGATTGCTTATCACTTCCTGTTCCTGCTTCCAGGTGCCTGTGGGATTTGTAGTGCACAGTCATAGCCAGCACAAAGTAAGCAGGGCAAGACAGCTTCATACTCAGTGGAACGAAAGTTTAACCTGCCTCCCTGGCCCCAGACCCCAGCAGGGTTTGTGATTTAACTTGAACTGGGGAAAGGTCTCGGACAGAAGTTTCATAAACTTTTTGACCTAAATCAGTTAAGTCTGATACTACATTCAACCAGGTTGTCTTAAACCAGTTTCAGCCATTTTGAAATTGGTTTATGTGCACTGAGCTTCTGTTCTGTTACAGGCTTAAACCAGTTTCTGATCACTTAAACCAGTTTATGTGGAATTTCTGTCCCTAGCCAAGAAGACCTTGGCTAATGCAGGTAGCCATTTACATTGTCTAGGTGGCACAAGCCTTTTGCCACGTCTCATGGATCTCGGTATTAAAGTCCCTGCTTTACTACAAGGAGCATGCTGGTTAGCTCATGCAGAGATAGTGTGTGCTCAGGTGTTCATAACCCCCTATGCTTACTTACAGAGTGATTCAAAAGGCAAGCAGATCCAATCAGCCATTTAGCTACTTGTCAATTTCTTGGCTGCTAAGAACGGCCATCGTTTTTAGTGGTTTTCTTATTCCAGCGCCATCTGCTGCTGTAGCCATAAAGCTGACACTGCATAGCATTGACAGTGCAACGTTGAGATAAGCTGCAAGATTTAACTGGCCACCATGCAAATCGGCCAAATACCTGTTTGCCAGATAAGTCCACTATAATCAGTTGTACCTGGATATTTACTATTAGATGTTTACTGAAGGGATTTTTTTTTTTGCGTAGAGTTTATCACAGTGCTGAAGAAGCTTCTGTGAAATACATTGATGATGACGATGATGAAGGCTAATGATGATTATAATAATGAAATAAAAATTACTCACTGTGTTAGTGTTTATGGTGCCAGTCTATTGAATGGCATTCATGGACAGCTAAGGAAGATTTGTGGTTTATTTAAAAAACTGAATACGTTTGTTAAAAAGGAGTTTCTATGCACCTGTGCTTATTACATGTTTAGGGTGTTTATGGTTTTAAGACGCACAGATTCATAGTAATTCTAATGAAATTTTGTATAACTTTTTTATTTTATTTTCCAGTATATGCTTACAGATGAGTTATCAATAGGGAGTTATAGCAAACATTCTGAAAGGATCAAGAAACCTATGTTATAGTTCAGAAACTATGATAGCTTCAACTATACTACAATAATAATTAATTGTGATGCTTCATTGGTTTCCACTTTATTATATTGCTGCTTACTAATTTGTTTCTACCCAGAAAATATATATTTATCCTATCTAAAATGTAAGTCAGCGTGAAATATAGATAGCATTTAGCATATGACTTTAAAAAATCTACAGTATTTCACAAAGTACATGGTTTTGTCATTCTTATGAAAACCAAACAGCTATAATTATATGAATGTTAATAGACACTTTACAATTACTACTGAAGTATGTGTTCTGATCATTCTGTGGTCAAATTTTATTGATTCTTCTCAGCAAAATCTTCTGTATAATTCAGATTCTTGAATATTGATTTCAGTGCTTTGATAGCTCTGAATGTGACTAGATTCTGGGACTGGATTCTCCCCTAGATTTTTTTAGCGTTTGTAGTGAAAAGAAAGACAAGCTTATCCAATTTAATTTTAACATAGTGAGGGTAGTATGATCTGGATTTTGCACCAGACTTAAATTTGGGAGACGTGGGATACATTTGTGGCTCTGTTGCTGACATGTTCTATAACCTTTGGCAAATTATTTCATTTCTCAGTGGTTAGGTTCTCTTTGCATTCTTTGTATGTCTTGTCTTATCTATTCATTCTGCAGGGAAGAACATGCCTCCCACTACGTGTAATTTTTTTTTTGCAAAAGGGCTTGAATGGCACTTCGCATTTTCTGTGATAGCCTCTTTCTTGTAAACCAGTAAACCAGGACATTTCTCGTGTACTCAGAAGGACTAAGAGGACAGATACTAAAGTGATCTAGGCACCATTAAGAACTAAAAGCAAGATTATACGTGCTCAGCTACAAGAATTCAAGTCAGAGAGAAAGATTTTCACAAGGAACTTGGGCAAGGGCCTACCTAACAAGACAAAAGCCAATCAGAACAAAAAGCCAATGCAAACCTCACCTTGGTAGCTAACAAGTCCTGTTACAACTGTTCTTGAACAAGTCCCGCTCAAAATGCCTCAACACCCAACATGACACAAGTGCTTGAAAAAGAAGTCTGCCCCTTTATTTTGATGCTTAAATACGAACTGAGCTATTTTTAAATTTGGCCTTGATCGGGGATGCTTTTATAAACAAGACCCTACCATTTCCACAAATTTGTCATTTTCCAGTCAGAGGTCCCATCTGGCTTTGCCCCTTTCTCACATGATCATTGATAGTATACGCTGATTAGAGATGCACTAAGCTTCTTTGCAAAGTGGCAGCAAATTGTGACCATCACTTTGTTCCCTGGTAAATTGCAGATATGCCTACAAAGATGTCTGGGGAACTGAATTGCTCCCCAGCATCTGTACTTCTCTACAGAAGCAGCAGTTTGGCAGAGTTAGGGACCTCAAATGTATTTGAGAGATCTTTATTTCATTCCATGTACATCTGGATTTGGGGCCAAGGAGGATATTTCCCACTTAGCTGAAACATGGTTACATTTCCTGAGGTTATCAACATTGTCTTTGGTCTGCAAGATGGACAGGCTAGTTATCATTGTCCACTATATGGTAGTGGCAGAAACAAGAGAATCATTCATAGACGCTAAGTACAAGCCTTCAAGAAGCAGAAGACAGAAGTGCTCCTACCTTTTAGCTTTACTTTAAGCACCAAGGTTAGGTCGATAGCAAGCAGAACGCATTAGCTCTTGATGGAAGGGAGGGGAGGAGGGGACTTGGAGCCTGCCTGCACAGGCTGAGCTGAGCAGGTAAGAGGGACTCTTGAACACCTCCCAGCATGCCCCAAAGACTGCTAAGTGGAACCAAAAGGCTGAGCCACCCCTGATTGGCATGGCCACCAGACCTGATGTGGCACTGGCTCATTATGGCCATGAGGCATCAGTTGATTGTCCCATACATACCCACCCAGTGCACCCTGCACCTGCCAAGTGTGTATGTGTGTCCTGGATGCCTGGTTCATAGATTCATAGATTCATAGATGCTAGGGTCGGAAGGGACCTCAACAGATCATCGATCTGTTCATGATCTGATCATGATCTCAACAGATCATTGATCACACACACACACACACACACACACACACACACACACACACATTTCAGAAGCCTGGGTTCTGTCTGCATGCGTGTCCCAGATGCCAGGGTTGTGTTTGTGTGTACTGGATGCCAGAGGTCCCTCCCCCATTCTGAGCTGAGCATTTCTGTGCCCTTTATGGACTGGTCTGGAACCTCTTTGGAGCCCTGAACCTATGCTGATGATCACCAGCAGACGGGGTAGAGAGTTGGGCCTGGAAGGTGGGCTGAGTCATTGCCAGCTCTAGCATCAGGTCTTGGGCAGCCCATTCCACGCCCCCCAACACACACAGACACACACACACTGCTCACTGCTTCCCTGGAATGGGCCCCACTGGACTGGTTCCTTGGACCACGGGTCAATGGCTCACATGAGCCAAATCTCCTGTTCCGGTCCGGGGGATTATCAACTCCCAATCAGTACATGGTGTGGAGCATTCCCCCCTCGGCAGCCATCCAGGGGTAGCTCCCATGGGACCCCTGTTCCTGTTAATACAAGGAAGAGTCCATGAAGTGGTGCTCTCCATGCTGGGGAGTGGCAAATGGCAACTTATCCTTCCACTCCTGACTGGGAAGGCCATGGTCTGTCTGCAGGAGGCAGTGCTGACACCACTCTGGTGTGTCAAAGCTGGATCCCGAGCAGTCTAACCCTGTGTGTAAACTCCTTATCCTGGCACTATGTCTTTTTCTGATCTGTAGAGACATGGGCAGCCTCCCTCAGAAGGCAGATGGCCCTCAGTGACTCTAAGTGCAGTAGTAGTGCAGATATAAGCAGTCATCAACCTGTCCATTGGTGACCCCCGCTCTCCACATCAAGCATCTTATTTGGTCATTTCACCAGCATTGTCTATACACATGTCTCTAGCTTACCATCCAGCATCTTGGGCTCCACAACCAGGCCTCCTGCACACAAATGTAAAGTCTGCAGACAAAGGAGACACCAAGGAACTATGGTGAATCCCTTGTTTGGACCCTTTCCCTCATTTGGGGCTGGAAGCCACACAGCCAATCACAACCCAGCTCTGACCATGGCATGAAATGACCGTGTTCTGCCTTGCAGCTGGGAAAACCTGGGTTCCATCCCCCTGCTGTGGGAGCTGGGAGGGCTGGAAACTAGGGCTGTTTGAAGCTTCACTGGCTGTTTAGTTTTGACACTGTTTTGACTCATTTCAAGCTCAAAACAGTGAAATCAAAATGATGCAAAGGGCTTCAAAACAGCCTCAAAACAAAACGAGGCCAGTCAAAATGTTTCAAAAGTTTTTAAATGTTTTGAATTTCAAAGCAGCTTGGTGGTAGAAGGCAGGGGAGAGCCAGGGATGTTCTGAGTGGGGGTGAGGTCCCCACATGAGCTGATTTGCTCAGGGCCCTGCATCCTCCTTGGATCGGCTCTGGTGCGGTGGCCAGGGAAAATCAGCTTGTGTCGGGACCTTCCACCGCCCCCACCCCTGTTCCAGGGTGGGTCCCTGCAAGAGCTGATTTGCCCCAGGCCCATCTGCCACTGACCCCAGGTGACAGCACCAGCCTCTTGTTATCCAGCAGGCCGATTGGGGTCTCTTCCGCACCTCCCGGAGGGGTGTATGGACCGTGCTGGACTGCTCCTGGGGGGGGCGTGGGCTCCCAATCTGCCCGCTGGATGGTAGGAGGCTGGTGCTGCCAGCTGGGGTCAGCAGCAACACCAATCTTCTGAGTGCTGGCTATGGGCGTAATATCAAAACAGCGATAGAGTTTTGACAAAAAAAATGTAACAGTACTTTCGAAATGGAATGAAACTCTAAACAAAACACGGTACCATTGAAACAGAAGTTAAAGTAGAATGATGCTGTTTCGCACAGCCCTACTGGAAACCCATGCATCTTGACCCAGAGGAATAAGCCTTCTTTTGTTCTCCAGGAAAGGGGGTGTGGGGTGGGGAGGGAGGCAGGTTACCTGCAGCAGTGCTCATATGTAAGTGATTTGCCAAACAGCACCTGGAGATGCACCATTGAAAACCCAGTTGTGATTGTTGGTTACACCTTGGCTGTGGGGCTTGAAAGAAGCTTTCATTGTCTTTCAGGGTTTTTTAGGTGCCATTTTGTGTAAAAGTCAAGTGGTTCCATGTCAACATGCTAGCCTCTCTCAAGTAAGCAGTGTGACCTTGAGGGATGGGGTGGCCAGTTGTCAGTTAATGAGATTTGTGGTCCCACTCCATGTAACATAGACTGATAATCCCTCAACAAATAGTAAAGGCTAATGGCCCTGGTGCCTCAGCTTCATTCCAGGTCAGTGGCATGGTGGTTAGTATCATCAGTTTTCCATGTGGACAATTGTTGATCCAAGAGCACACTGAATATCAGAGTAGGCAACCACAGCCTTCTCCATGAGCAGACCCCAATTTACTTAGGAGTCACATTAGACTGTTCCATCACCTATAAATATCACATTCAGAGTTCATACACAGTAAAGACTCTGCATGAGTAGCTGGCTTAAGATGTTTAGCCAGCATAACATTGTGTGCCAACTTCAGATTGCTGAGGACCAGTGCACTTGCAGTGGTATATGCCCCAACAGATTCCTGTGCTCCTGTACGATCCAGAAGTTGTTGCACTAAAATGCTTGACACGGTTCTTAATAGTGTGGAGAGACTCATAACAGATTGAACAACTACACACACAGATGTAGTCCCTATACTCCAAGGCATTAGACCAAATGATTTAAGAAGACAGACCCTATTTGCCCCATTGTTGCCAGGTTTCTGGGCCTGTGGCGAGCTTGACATGCCAGGTACTGTGGCCTTGAGTGTTGTGCAAAATTTAGATGGGGGGTGGAGTGAAGGGAAATTAAATGATTGTTCAAAGTAATGTAGTGTGATATCTCTTCTGATAGTGTTTTATACCAATACCGAATGAGTGCTGCATTGGGCACATGTGGGTCAAGCTGAACAGACTGAGACTTGGATACAGACACTTCAAAACAACACTGTACAAAATGAACATCTTGGACAGCTCTCTGTGTGAATGCAGTGTCCAGCAAACAACACAGCATTTAATTGAACACTGCAATCTTTACAAATGGTCTGACTGGGTAGATGGAATCCGCACACTGAGCAATAATACCAATCAGTGGCTTATAGCTGGGCAGATAGGAAGTTGGGAGTGGTTTGAACAAAGGCTTTGCCACCATGGGGCTGAGATCCCAGGGGTGGGGCTGACCTGGTGTTTGGGAGGACAAGATAAGCTGAAGTACTGCCCCATGAGACAGGGTGACCAGGGTGCTGCAGAACCTTATAGGTCACCAATGGAATGTGACCTACCATGAAGTGTGATGGGATCTAGTACAGATGCTCATTACAGTGCTTTAACCTACAGTGCTGAAGTCTGATACCACATCTATCTAGAGTTATCGTAGAGTGGGATCCACGATTTTTACAATGCTATATGTGCCCTGACCATCTGTTTAGTTATGGCTGCTTTTTGCATGCTTGTTGTGCAATAAATGTGACTTCTATACCTGGCCTAAAATATTTAAGGTGAGATTTTGGCTCTTTTCTGTAAATGGTTACTAAAGCACTTCCCTGGGAAACAGAAATTTAAGTTCAAATCCACTATGGGCGAGAGGGGCCTAAAACCTGGGCTCTTCTGCTCCTTGGGAAAGTGCCTTCACTATTAAGCTGATGAGCTAAAAGGTGAATAATTGGCCTCCTCTTCCTGGCACACAAAACAGAATATTCCTCTTGTGGGGAAATCCCAATTTTTCTTTAAGTGCCAAAAATTGCACATATGCAGCAACATATATCCATCCGCCTCTGGCTATGAAGGGGGAACAGGATGTAGGCACCATTATGTAGTGGGTGAGATCCTATTCTATTGACTAGTAAATAAGTAAATAGTATCTCTCATACACAGATCAATTCCCTACTTGAAATTCTGCTAATGCAAAAGGTGGGTGAGTCCTCCTCCTCACTGCTTTTTTGTGACTTGAAGATGACAGCTTGTTATTAAAGTCGATGCATTAATGGATTTTTAGGCACTTAAACTGGGTGGAACAAGAATGCTGGTAGGTACCTAAGTTCAGTTGGGTACCTAGTAGGTGGAGTGGCTGTTAGTGTTTGTTTCAGTTGTTCAGATGTAGGGATGCTTCGTAAAGCAGGTTTACTTCTAGGATTCTAATAATGCTCCTACTTCTGAGTGGGCAAAAATTAAATCTCTTATTGGTTAATAAAAACTGAAATATTGCATAAACAGCAGGCAGGGAAACTAAACGTTTATTGGTTCTGTTCTTTGTAGTTGTATCTCTGCAGGAGGAATTAATAACTAAATGTGGGAACGTAGCAGTAAATTGGTGGCAAAAACCAAAAGTATGTAAAATTAAATTACTGTGAGCAAATCAGTCCACTAGTGAGCATAAGCTTCACTATTTTATTAGCTTCCTAGCTTATGTGTTATCTCTTTCTTTTTCTTCCCTGCCTTTTTAATTAGGTTGCTACTTATTTTGAGCTTTCTAATCATTTTCCTTTTGAAAATAATATGCATTTTTCCACATTAAATCATTTCCTTGGCAAACACTGAAATAACTTCTATTTGCTAAAATTTGTATTTTAATAGTGGTAAGGATTTTCTGTCCAACCTTTCAAGGATGAACCTGCTTTTTTTGATATAAACTCTGTTTTTGGTGGTGCTCTACAGTTGCTAACATGAGGATGGTATTTTGGAGGACAAATGAGCCTACCAGACTAGAAAGTAGGAGTTTCTGCAGCTTAAGCTGAAGAGGAAGACACCAGAGTTAGAGCTATAATAGACCCATGTCTTCTCTGAATTGACTCAAAAAGGGCCAAAATGTTTATTGAATTACACTGAATCTGAATAGAGGAAGTACATTCTGAGTGTCTGATGCCCAAGACTCAGTACATTCTAGGACAATCCCCAATTAATGAGCAATGGTGATTCTGTTTTCTCTTTGAGATAAGGACTGCAGACAACATCTTTTAATCAAGTATTTTCATTTTTGGAACACGGTGAAGCCTTCTGGGCATAATCAAATGAATTTGAGTTTATCACAGACTTTTTGAGCTGGGAATGGTTTAAAGCAAGTATACTAAACAAGTACAAACGAATAGCCGTCGGGGTGAAGAGAGTTTCTTTTATCTAATGTATTCCAAATAAATGAATCACTGAAGAGAATGGTCCAGAAGGCACTGTTCTCTTACTGGGAAGTGACCTATGTAAAAATGAAATATTCTTATACCACAGGCCTACTGTCACTTCTCTTGATTCAAATAATTTTGGACTACCTTTTATTGCAAAATCAATACAGTTAACAAAGAATGAGCTAAAGTCTATTCTGGGTCATGTAAATACCAAGAGGATTCATTATTTTCCATAATTTTCCAAGTAGTAGTGGTATAGTGGTGGTGGTGGTGGTGGTGGTGGTGGTTGTGGTGTTAATAGTAGTAATAATAGTCATAATGCCACTTGACTTTTGGATTAAAAAAATGAATTTACATGCCCAACTATTCTCAATTCAAAATTTTGGTTGACTCTCAAGGGGATTTGGGAATACCTACCATGCAATAAAGATAAAACTAGTCAATAACCCTTTTCAGTTGCTTTTCAAATTCTTCCTGTATTTTAATAATGAATACAGCCTTCAAATAATACAAATTCCTCAATCATGTGTGGGGTTTTAGTTTAGTTTTTTATTTTTTCCTTTTGTGATCAGCAATGGCTGATTACACAGGTTTAAAAAAAAGAATAAATGGAAGCTATGCTCAAATTACTGAGAGTACAGACTATTTTTCTTGCATTTCCTTGGTATTGCATTCTGTGTTGAGATCAGAATCGAACACAGGGAGTTCACCAAAGCAGTGTATATCCTACAGTTGTTCAACTTATTACAATTATTTTACATATTTCTGCTCACTTTCATTTGAAAGCTGAATTTGTGACCAGAACGTATAATATAAGTTTTCTGTTCATGTAGAACTTTTTTCTCAATACAGTCAACTTGATCTCTTAATTACAAGGTTATTAAGGTTGTATTAACTTCTCATGGCTTAATGGAATTTACAAGACTTACACACTTACTGTTCATGGTCTCAATAATTATTTTCTAGTAACATTTACCTTTCATTGAGTAAAATATGCATTTCTGAGTGGACAAATTATCCCAGTGTCCCCTGATACCTTCTGCGGTAATTTCCATTGATTGGAGTGCATGTGCTCAGGAGAACAGAGCTGATCAACTGCACTGAGTCAACAAGACACTCATTATACTAACAGATGTTTTTATTTTCACATAGCAATAGGAGCTTTATGGACCATTGTTTTCCTTTTCTCCCAGAAGGATATGCCAATATGCTTATAATCTAGAAAGTGTATCCTCTGTTACAGGTTCAAAGAAGTTCCCTGACCAGAGCTGAAGGAATATAAGACAGCATCCTTAGAGACACTCTTCATAAGTTTCCTGAACTTACAGCATTTGTTCTTAAGTGATTAGTGTACTTGAAAAAAAAATTAACATCTTCATTCATGATAAAATGTATTTCCAATTTTTTTCCTCTGAAACAAAGGACAAAAACACGCTTATCATTTTCAGACTCTCTCCATATGGGCACAAATCACACCAACTGTCTGCATGCCAACAAAGAAAACAGCATTTTTTGCTAGCAAGGGCTTTTTCCTCCCTATAAAGTGTGCCTATTGTATCAAATTTCTTCTTATGATATGTTAGCAACAAACTGTTTTTGCAAGTTACCAGGTGCACAAACTGGTTGCAGTCATGCTTCCAAAGGTTCAGCTACCTTGTTTATAATTTTGGAAGTTTATAATAAGTCCCGCCTCCTTGCCAGCCTCCCACCTCTCCACCACAGGGCAGCGGGGGGCGGGAAATGGAGCCCACTTCAGCCCCAGTTGGCAGGGGCTGGAGATGGAGTGGGGGGTATATTCCCCCCAATGGCCCCCTCAGCAGGGAGCTAGTGATGGGGCGAGGTTGGAGCATTGGCAGCCTTGCAGAGCTGGGCTCTGTGGGGCAGGTAAAGCGCCCCCACATCAGGGGGCTTGCCCCAAATAACCCACTGTCCTGACCCCAGGTGGGGATGCTGGGGGCTGTGAGGTAACTTGAGTCAGGAGGGGATCTGAGACAGAATGACCACCCATATGGTACAATGACCACCTGCAGTGCAGCTATGGTAGCGGGGGGAGGGAAAACCCCTCCTATGCACACACTGCAGCCACGCTTACAATAGTATAGCCCCTGGATGCATTTATATATGCCTTCACATGCTTTAGTTAATGTGCATTAAATCTAGTATTTCTGGGTGCCTAGACGTGAGCAGGGGGATGCTTCAACATGCTGTAATTCCAGCACATCAGAGCTGACTCGATTGCTGGAACATGGTAATTATTGTGCTATAGCAGCCTCCACATCTCATGTATCAGCATCCACACACTTCAAAATGGTGAATACATTTGACACTGTGGGTGCTTTAATTAGAGCAGCTCTCAGAGATCTAAGTAAAGTGCTCCCCCTCAATCCCGGAGCACTTGTACAGAGAGGTCCCAAAATGTAAAGCCTGAAAAATGTTGCATAAAATATTTTGAGTGGATTCTTAAACTTTCCAAAGATGTGCCTCCTCCCACGTCATGAGGAGGGAGGGGGCACATGCACAGACTTGCACTCAATATTCTTCTCATTCTTTCATTGAGGTGAATGAGACACCAATTTTACTTTGTGTGGAAAGGCAGGAAATCTGATTTCCTAAAACTGAATGGTTCCCTGGTTCTACCAGAACTCATTTCTTTCTTCATTTGGACTCCTTAAGGATTCCGCTATTATGGTCAGTATAGCTACCATAGTAGCTACTCCTTTTTTTTCAGGATCCCCTTCCTCTAACTCTACCTTGGCAGCATTGAAATTGGGTGGAAAATAAGAAGCAAATTAATCTGGCCTTACAAACATTAATGTACTGTGGTATGGGGAATGAGAGAGGCTGATAATGCTAATGAGAGCAGTTTCTTTTAGCCTTGTCCCTTGATGCAGCACTCAATGCTGAAGGAGCCCCTGTGATTTAGCTTCCCTGGGGCCAGGAAAAATATCAGGCCCAGAAGATTTTTGTGCCCTCTGTTCACAAGGTGAAGGGCAAATTTTGTCTTGATAGAATATAGAAGGGGCGTATAATGAGCTTCAGTGGAATGTGGGTATGATTAGTTGGAAACAGTTTCCATTATTTTCTTGGCTCTTTCTGGCAGTGTTTGAGCTCAGGTGTGTAGGCATGTGTGCGAAGCAGCTCCTAACTCTGTGAAGAGGGCACCTATATTTCCATTTCATTTTCATGCATTATTTAACTCTTGCTGCAGTGGTTTTTTCATATCCTTTAAGTTAACAAGGTGTAATTAGAGAAAGAAATAGGAAGAAAATAAGTAATATTAGCTCTGCAATGTCAAGGCACAGTTGTAAGATTAAACACTGATCTTTTCACGCTCTTGCGTTAATATCACAATGACATTTATCTTTAAATTTGTGAAGTATAGTTGTTGTTGTTGTTTAAAGGTCTTTTTATGCTATAAAAAACAGTGTGGTCTGTCCCCTTAAGAAGGAGCAGCCAGCTCTGTTAAGGATCTGCCACTACGGGGCATTCCTGCTTATAAGGGGAGCTTAAAACCCAGAGGGGAGAGCAGAAGGGTGAATTGTGAGGGAGCCAGCTGTAAGCAGAACAGTATGTTATGGTAATGGGCCAGCTTGCTCTGTGAGCACCAGAGCCAAAGGGGTTCCCCTCCTACTCCTGACAGGACATAAGGATTTGGTTTTGTTTGCTCACTTGTCTGCTTGTTTGCAGCTTAGAGGTTGTGTTTTAATCATAGAATCATAGAAGTAGGGTCGGAAGGGACCTTGTAGATCTTCAAGTCTGACCCCCTGCCTGGGCGGGAGAAAAACTGGACTCAAATGAGTCCAGCCAGGTAGGCATCAAGCCTCTTTTTAAATACCCCCTGGGTAGGAGCCAGCACCACTTCCCTTGGAGGTTGGTTCCAGATCCTAGCTGCCCTAACTGTGAAGTAGTTCTTGAGAATGTCTAATCTAAACCTACTCTCCAGTAACTTGTGTCCATTATTCCTTGTTATGCCAAGGGGCGCTAGGGGAAACAGTGTCTCCCCCAAACCCTTCTGGTCCCCCCTAGTGAGTTTATAGACAGTCACCAGGTCCCCCCCTCAGCCTTCTCTTGTGAAGGCTGAACAGGTTTAGGTCCCACAGTCTTTCAATGTAGGGTCTGCCCTGTTGTCCCCGGATCATGCAGGTGGCCCTCCTCTGGACCCTCTCAATGTTGTCCACATCCCTTCTGAAATGGGGCTCACAGAACTGGACGCAGTACTCCAGCTGCGGCCTGACCAGCGTCGCATAGAGGGGGAGGATCACCTCCTTGGCCCTACTTGAGATGCACCTGTGGATGCACGACAAGGTCCAGTTAGCCCTGCCAACTGTGACCTCGCATTGTCAGCCCATGTTCATCTTGGAGTCAGTAATGACCCCAAGATCCCTTTCTGCCTCCATGCTCTCAAGAAGAGATTTTCCCATTCTGTAAGTGTGCTGTGGGTTACTACTGCCCAAGTGCAGCCCCCTGCACTTGTCAGTATTGAAACGCATGCTGTTTTTGTTAGCCCACTCCTTTAACCTATCCAGGTCTTGCTGCAGTCTTTCCCTCCCTACTAGCGTGCTCACCTCACCCTAAAGTTTGGTGTCATCCGTGAATTTAAATGGGTTGCTTTTCACCCTGTCCTCCAAATTGCTGATGAAGAAATTGAACAGTGCGGGCCCAAGGACCGAGCCCTGGGAATTGAGAAGAGTGGTTGAATTCATCAGGGTAACCCACCTGCAGAAGCCAACAGGCTAAGCAACCTGCTTATGCCTACCTTTAGCCACTATTTACCCTGGGAGATAACCCAGGACTGAATCTATTAGATATATAAACTTTTGTTTGGGAGGAGAGCTTCACAAGAGTGTCTAGAGCTGTTTCTCTTGTCGTATGAGTGAGAAGCATTGCCTAGGGAATGAAGGTTGTCCAAATCAGAAGGGCATGCATTTATTGTAAATCGTCCACATTAGACCTCTTAAAAATGGCTGCCCTTGACTTAAAGCTGGTCTACACTAACAGACTACCCCAGGGAATATGGCAAAGGCTGCCTGTGCTCTTCAGGAGTAAATCTGCTCTAGTCTGAGCAGTTAAGAACCTGTTACATACAAGCTGTTACATGGAGATAAAATGTGATTCAAAAGACGTACTCCTGTTGTGCTCTCTTGAAGTAGTCACTTGTGGCTAAATTCACAAAGAACTTAACTGCCAATTTTGCTCAGCTGCCTACATACCCTGAAGCTAGCTAAACTCATTTAGGAGTTCACCAGAAAACTCCTTATAATTCCTAAATTTCTGCTTAAACTTCCAATTCCAAATATGAAAGAACTTCTTTGAGACCTAGCTTATGCTGTCATCATTCAGTTTGTCATCTATCCCACCTACAACTTTCCTAATTCAGTAAGTATTCTTAAAGCAATGCCCAATCAACAAATTAATCCCTAGGAGAAGCTGGTGGCTACATCCCCAAAGCCAAATAGCCCAGTGGTTAGAGAACTTACTTTAATGTGGGTCAAATCCTTTCTGATCTTCAAGGATCCTGGTTTTGTCTGTTTAAAAAAAATTCCAAATTTTTGGTTTAAAAAACCACAATCCAGATTTGTCCATGATTAAAATGAAATACCACTAACATATATATGTCTATGTTTCATTTTAAATTGTGGAAAAATGTGAATGTTGGGTTACTTTTTTAAACCAAAAATTGGGGATATTTTTTTTATCAGAGAAAACCAAGATCCCTGCTGATCTCTCTCTGATGCTGTGTCAGGACTTGAACACAGAATTATCATTTCCCACATGGGCTCTCTCAGTATCAGATATCCTGTTATGCGTCTCTATCCATCTCCTCTGTTGAAACTTGTTTCACTTTGTGTAAAAAATGTAAATATTCATTGAAGCAGGGTATAGTGAGTGTTTTCACAGTCTGCACAGTCATGGATCAATTAAGTTTTAAGCATTTTATACATAGTGGAAGATCTATAGAACACAGTAAGAGAGACCCACCACAGAATACCTTCTAGGTTGGTATTAGAGTATTCATTTAAAATGATGGGTTTGGGTTTGATTCCAAATCTAAATAAGCAGAAAACTCTACTAAATCTAAACCATCCTAACAGGTTGCTTCTTTCTTTTCCTTTTTTCACAAATAACTGACTTGGCTCAAACTTCCAAATTCTAGACCCATGAAGTTAGAGAGGAGGCTCTAATGAATGTAATAGTTTACAGTTTATCTTTATAAGAAGAAAGTGACTTGAGTTAGGTATCAGAATCCAGGATTTAAATTCAGAGCAATGAATCCAGCCCTCAGTTTGGTGCCTATGCCATGCTCTTCTCCTCAGCATGTCCCATCGGCTAGCCTTGATGGATCCCTGATCAACTTTTATGAATTTCCTTCTGCGGTATCCAGTACTAAAGTATGTTTGTACCTCATCACCCATACTCTTCCATTAGTTCTTGACTTCATAAACAAAGCATTGTCTAGGTATTGTTTGCAATGTACATTTTTCTTGGTATGTGGTAAGTCTCTTGATCATATATATGTTTCTGTTTTTACAATATGCATATTTGTTCTCTGATTTTCCATCAGTTATAAGCATATATCTCTATAACTGTAGAAGAGCACAAGATCAAATAATCAGATTACTTAAAAAAAACAAATCTGGGGGCGAACCATTTCAGATTCATCCAACTTAAATTTTAAAATAATTTATATAGGCCAACATGGCAGCAGCCTGTAATGGGTTAAAGTAGGGCCTCATAATAATCAGACTGCTAATTAGGAAACAGCTGCTATAAAAGCCTTAGCAGAACTGGGGCAGCAGTTGGAGAGGTTTCAGAGGAACTGTGGAAAGGAATTCTGCCAAGCAGGGAAGGTAGGAAAGAGCCCAGAGAAAGGGGGAGGGATAGGAAGGAACAGTTCTCTGCTAGTCAACACAGATTCCCGGGGGGCTGGAAGCTAGAGTATCAGTTGATCTTGAGTTCTCCTAACCCTTTTCTCTTTCCAAAGGGTAAGCAGTGGCTTTGAAAATAAATTTGCCAAGGCTGGTCATGAAACTACCTTTTAGACCTTAGGGCTTGGCTTTTGAACTCTGATGCCTGGAAGAAAAGTGAAATGGAGAAGTGTCTGGGCATAAGAGGCTGCCATATAACCTGATGTTGCTCCTTGACAACAATACTTGCTTACAAAATCATGTCTATTTCAACAATATATGTCAAAAACTAATATCCATTTTAGTTATTTTAGCAAATAAGATACAGTTAATAAAGAGTAGAAACTTATCATATATACTTTACCTACTCTGCAGTGTTTACCACAGAAAGCTTATTTAAGTATACTGGAAACTCGTAGGCATTTATAACTATTTCCTTAGCCTAAACAGAAAAATTAACAGAGCCTATTCCCAGCTACCAACACACATACAAGTGTCCACTACTTCCCAGAGGTCGGCATTCTTGTGCAATGGCAATATGGGCATGCACGCCTGTTTCGTAATTGATAAACAGCTTATCTAAAACACAGAAAAAGAGAAAAAAAATCAATATTTATAAGAGGCAAAATGTATGACCACAAGCCAAAATGATTAATTAACTTATTTTATGGGTTTTACTACCTTTCGTGAAGAAAGTAGTAAGGTAGCAGAAGAGCTCTACTCTCTCCAAAGCACACAATCTCTTCATGTGAGAGTAATTTGAGGGCTGCTAAGTTTGAGAGAGACTGACACTCCCATCAAGGTCTTTAAAAGCTGATGTACCTATTTGCAGGGTCCACTGCAACCCCACACAACTCCATCTTGCCTCTAAAAACATAGGGCATATAGTTCAAAGGAATTTCCTGAGTCATCAAGTCTGTTTTCCTGCTATCATAGACAGCATGTCATATACTTCCCTTTGTAAATGTATCTTTCTTCTGCTTTTGAGTACCTCTTATTCAATGGCCGTTGCAAGAGCTGCTCAAAAGGGGGAGCTAATAGGATTCAGGACTCCACTTTGCTGCTGCCTGTTTTCTTCAGAGAATATTACTCAAATATTGTAGTGCTTGGATTGTAGATGAACACAAATGGTTCTCGGTGGTGATCCTATACCTCTAACCCCTTTAACTGTTCCAAAAATGTCTGCAGATTCAGTGATTTCCTATGCAAAAGTTGTTTCTTTTCTTTGAAGTACTTCCTTTAGTTTGGTGGAAAAATGTAATCAAAATCATAAAATGTGATATTGTTTAACCAAATCAACATTTGTGGTTGCAGTTTCCATGTGCGATAATATAAAGTCTGAGTCAGAAAGTATGAGTAACATTCAAGCTTAGCATGAATGAAAGAAAAAAAAGTGGATAAGAATTTCTGTTTGTGGTGCTGGTTTACCATATTTTCTCACCTATAACATGCAGTTTCTCCAAAAATCACCTCCCCACTAAACAATGGGTGGGTTGGTTATTTAAGTGGGAAAGCTGTTTTCTTTCCTGGAAAAGGAGCACTTCTCGAGACACTGTGTATTCCATGAAGCTGCCAAGATGCCTGCTGCTTATATTTGTTCAGCAGACTGAAAGAGTGGAGTCTTGCGTTAATTCCTTCACAGCTGTAGCTATTGGCTGAGCAGTGTTGCAGATGCCCGAAGCAGCAAGGGGGTTGCTGGTAGAATCTTGAAGAGGTTTGTGATGTTACAACAACTTTTTATTTGCAGGAATTTATGCAAAAACCTATCTACAGTAAATAACTGTCAGTCTTTCAAGGGTCTTGGACCTAACCTTGTGTGACATACAGTGTCCAGAAAGTGTGACATCACAGAAAACAAGTCTGCCACACTAGGAAGTTTCTGATACCACTCTTCCTGGATACTTTACATTCCCAAGAGGACTTACTGTCACATATTCAGCCATTACTATTTTTTCCCCCTACATTGTGTCTTCTGAAAATAAGGTGCATCTTTTATTTGGGAGCATGTCATATGCAGGAAAAATAGAGTATTTCTCATTGAAGAAGTACTCTATATCCCTCCTATCAAAGTGCACTGTCGCATGTAGACAAGGAGTGAGACATAATATTGTTAACTGTTTCTTGATCTAAGACACAGCTTTCACTTATTTAAGTTCTCCTGTGTTGCTTAAGCACCAGTGGGAATAAAGATAAGGTGTTAAGCAAAATGATAATAACACTTCATTTTGAGTTGGAAAGATAAGGGGAAATGGTTTACTTTGCCACCTAGTTTTAAAAACATGTATTCCTGCCTACATACCAGGTGACTATATATATAAATTTATCTTGGCAGAATAGAAAGGGGGTGAGTTAAAGCAAATGGAAGGACCAAAACCTGCTAAGATTACAAATTTATTGGGACAAAGACTGTCTTTATACAACATGTTTTTACAGCACTTATCACAAAAGGAGCCAGAGACCCTTAAGATGTATGCATGTAGTCCTGAGTCCTCAAAAATCATCCTCCCTAGGATCAATTCTAGGGAACAAGCTCTAATGTTTGGTAAGACCAGATGTTTTAATTCAAATCTGATAATAGCCCTGGCTGTTGTGCTCAACCTATTGTGTAGAGCTGAGAAATGAACAGCAGTCTCTAGGGTGGGAACAGGATTTGCCATCTAACACCTAAGCTTAGTCCATGCTTTTTACACTTTCAGTTTCAATTTATCTTAATCAATATTATCCAAGTGACAGTTGCAGCAAATGTACTGTTTGTTTCTGCTTATCTTGCTGTTGTCTATATTTCTGGTGAACCAGACTATAAACATCCCTGTTAGAAATCTCTTCTTTGAGGATGTTACATCTTAACTTCAAGAATTCACCAGCCACCTACTTGACATCAGTGATCTTACATCTTACTCCAGCTATTAAAAAAAAAAAAAACAATGTGGGGGGGGGGCTATAGCACTATATTTACCTGTCTTTAGGCTACATTTTGATAGCTTTAGATTTTTGTATATTTTGCATTCCTATAACTACTCACTTTGTAAATCTTATTTTAATCCATGTTGTAATTTAGTCATTTTTATTATAGAGGTAAACCTTTGCTTAAACATTTGTTTATATATGCATGTTTTAAATATATACAGTAATGACTTAAGTCTTCAAATAAATTTCTAGAGGATTTTTCCTAGGCATAGAGCCAAATCATGTTGTGTTGTTATCCTGTCAGATCAATAAGTTAAGCAAGGGCAGGCTGGCCCAGTGGTATTCGGATGGAAGACCTTCCCACATCTGCAGTTGTTAGAGGAATTGGTATGGAAACATTCAGTAGGTGGCAGTCTTCCCTTTAAGTCTTTACAGAGCCAAAATCCCCCTGCAGTAATGTGCTTCTAGAAGCTGCTATCTTTTAAATAGATGCTTAAAATGAAGTGTTGACCTGGAATGGTTATTAAAGGTCTTATGTGACAGTTTAGAAGAATTGTCCTAACTGTCAATTACAGAATTACTTTCTATTTACCTTAATTCCTTCTGTAGTGTCAATTACATGTCATTTCTTTTTCAAAAAGTTTGTAGTTATTGCTGATTTCTAAACAGATACATTACGTATTGCAGGTAGTAACATATAATTAAATTCAAAACAACCTAATTCACTCACTGGGTGATTTTGGGCTGGAAGGTACCACACCCCAGTGAATGGAATTCAAAGAAATATGAAGTATATTTTGCCTTTGATAATCATTGTGTATCACTGCTTTGGTTAAGTTAAAAGTTAAGTTAAAACCTTTTGGCCTCAAACTACTAATCTAGAATTTCAAAACTTAAGACGGTGGGTGCAATTTATGCTTTACTTTTATTCAACAAGGCAAGAAGTGGCTCAAAGGATTGTTTCAAAAGCAATCTAAGTGCAAAAGAGAATAACATATTTGGTAGAATTTTTGAAGAGAGACATGCAAATCTCTAGTGTCTTCAGTACTGCCAGATACCTTTGTATATATCCAACTTTAATATGCTCCATTAGTGCTTCAGGTGTTAATTCCTTGTACTGAGAGTTTCATGTTCCTAGTGTTTCAGAAAAAATGTGCACGTTTGGTGGGTGCTTAAAAATTTAAGCATTTGTACGTAATGAGCAGTTACTTTTAAAAAAAATACAGCTGTGAATTTAATATGATTATGGAAGGTCTCCTATACGTACTTTGATGTCCCTTTTGCAAAACTTCAGTTACTTAATCCACTCTGTTTTTACATTATTGTAATGGTCAGATTATATAGGCCTGTGCTTTATATAGTCACGTTCCTTTATGTGGCCACAGGCAATGAGAGCTAGCTGTACCATTTGTACCTCAAAGTCTTTTTAAATCAGATTTTGATACTACTGTAGTAACTCTTATCTTTTCTTCCCTTTTTTAAAATAACTTTTTCACTTTTTTCAATGGTTTTATCTTCCTAGTTTCCACTTCTAAAAGCCAAATATAGCTTTTGATCGCAACACCGAAAGATGTGATGGCTTCTTGTGAGGCTACTATCAATGGTCTTGCATCATGGATAGATCCCTATAAAGTATCTATTGCCCATAGGGTTTATGTAGCTGTCATAATCCTTATAAAAATAAGGATCCTTATAAAAATCTGTGCAGTACACATATCCAGCAATAGATGAAGAAACATTCAGTTCCTTCACAGATGCACATTGGGCTAGAGTAGGAACCATGGGATAGTCGCAGGAGGGGGTGAAGAGACAGCAATGAATGTATGCAGTATGTCTGTATATAGAAGAATCGTTTCCAGTAACTGATGAGATCCACTGAAAAGTGGCTTTTATTTTTTGGCAGAGATACAATGGCTGTCATCTAGACAGGACTATCTGGAGTGCTGAGCTGTGACAAAATCTCTTCCGGACTTCATGCCATTCAGATTCTAACTCATCTAAATTATAACTGCTCAGAGTGCTAGAGAGAGAAGGGGACTCATTATGCCCTTAGTTCTCTTTTACCATTGCAGGCCACAATGTGCCTATTAAAATAGAGTCCTGCTCCAAAGCTGCAATGCAGAGATGGTCCCTTGTTCCTGTATTGCGGGTATTTGTTATATTTTTCAGTTTGAGGGAAAAAAACATGTTTTTACTCTTGTTAACTCTACAGAGCCAACAGTATCTGGTTCTATTACTTCCCTTACATTATCAGCTCTGTGTTAACTGAGTTTCAGGTGATTTTTTGTTCTTATATACATGCCCATGGGAAATATTGGAGTAGTTTTAAAGTAAGTGTAGCCTTTCTAGGCTTTATAAAGTTATTCCTGATCACCCATTTTCATGCAGGAAAGAACACAACATGACTTGCATACCATAGTTTACTTCAAGGAATAGGCAGTTTAAAAAGAGGGGGATGGGGAAAGGAAATTAAATGGGAGCTGTGGGTCAACAACAGAAAATGAATCTGGATCTGTATAATGTCAGTTGCACAAAATAGTCCATACTTTAATACATGTTTATTGCTAGGGGTCTTTTTCAGTAAGTGATTAGACTACTTTACGTTGACACCACCTGAAAGCAAGAGCTAGTCAAAATATTGTAGTCCACTTAATAAGCACTGTTCCATATGAAAGGCCATACATTGTGCATGGTATGTAACTGTCATTGGGCATATCTACATGTGCTTTTACATGTGCCTAAACTTAATGTGGATTTGCCTAATGTGCATTAAGGCAATTTAGGCATGTGTCTACACATGCATACACTAAGGTGCATTAACTCAGTGTGTGGACTGACTTGGGACTAAAGTTAGTCCCAACTCAGTTGACATACACAGTGTTAATGTGCCTTAGCACATCTACATGTACATTAAGGTGCCTTAGCTATTTGTGCCTAAATTTGATACCTCCTTTTGTGCACATGTAGACCTGTGCTTGTTTTGATCCTTAAAAATGGCTAATGCACCTTAAATTGGCATGTGTAGATGTGCCCACAGACTACTGATTAGTTTTTAGATAGTTTAAGGCACTGGTCTAGAATTAGGGAATCTCTCATTATTAGGGGCCTGCCTCGAGGAACTAAAAATCAATGAAATCATTTGCTTAATTAAGAAGGGCTTGGTGGAAGGTTATTCTTTGTAAAGCGATCTCTTCTACAGCAATCTCTTGCTTCCTGGGTTTGTCAGAGGCTGGCTGATTTTCAGGTATCTGAAAGGCTAAACATTTTTGGCAGTGGCTTGTGGGAGAGACTGTGGCAGTAAATGTGAATTGCAGCTTTTATTTAAAAACTAGATTTATATTTGCATTTATGAATGTATTTATTCCCCCACTTCATTGATCTATAAAGACAATGTCCCAGCCTCTCAAGGCACTTGCTTGACCTACAGGGGTGAATCCAGGGAGGAGAGGAGGTGGGAAGGGTGTGCAGTGGTGAAGTCACACCCCCATTTGATTCCTGCTCCACCCAATCTTTAAAACTGCCTCAGAAGAGCAGCAGCATTTCTATTCAGGCAGCTCTGACAGAATCACTTGACTTCATGGCTCATTATCATCTCTCTGATTCTTGTTAATCTCTCTCCACTCCATAGGTGTTAAAGGCCCTCTATCTTTTGAATGGTCTTGATGTTTCACTATTCAAACTATACTTTTTTCTGCAAAGTTGCTCTCTCTTAGCCATTTCTAGTAACACCCCTCTTCTGTTTCACAGCTTGAAGACAGTTTTAACTCTAGCTAGAAATTTTAAGTCAGGTGTATTTATATTAACTCAGGTGTAAAAGTGACTGACAGTGAAGCACTGGAGATATTGTCAAGATGCTCAAGAAGGCAAGATTTTGTTATGTGAATGTGAATAACTGTACTGGCTACAGGATTAAAGACATGGTATCTTTTGATTATTTTGACTAAAATTTGCCTAGTCTGCTTTCTAAACTTTATATAGAGTCTAGCACTTTAGTACTGGATTCCAATTTCAATTCCATTTCAAAAGTTATATTTGGTTTTGCTTTAATCTTAAAGTGCATGATACAGTGCTAACCCCATAGCATACTGGTAACACTTCTAGTTTCTCTCTAACTGGAGAAAAATGTGTGCTGTGTTATATGTGATGATGTGCCATGTGTTCTGCACCCCCCTTTTCAGAATCCTGTATCTGCCAATGCTTTCCTTGATTTCATGTGAATTAAGACGCAAAGTTATTTAATCCCATGTGCTTTCAGCAATTTGTAAAAACAAAAAACAAAAACAAGTGTAGAGTGTATTCATATCTTGTAAGAATGTATTTCCTTTAAACCTTAGTTTTCCTGTGGTGTTATTCCATACTTTCTTCCATGGCGTTAACCGTTTAACAACTCTTCTGGGTACTATTCGTATCTATACCCATATCGTACTTGTATATTAGTGGTAAAGAATGCTTATCAAAGTCATATTCTATATTGATAGAAAATGCTTTTGCTATGGAAGCCTAATTTCATTAATTTAAAAATATGTGCACCACCCAGAATAATTGCCAAATGAGATTTTTATTCACCTGTGAGTTCAGATGCACTAAGATGACTATTGCAAAGTTCCCTTTCTGTTATACATGTGTCACAGGAGCACTGAGGTGCCCTGTTCCTAAGAAGTGGAGAAGTGGAGCTGCCAATCTCCAGGGGCAGCTCAGGTGCTGGTTGCTGTGGCAACCGGGCGGGCCATGTGACCGGAAGGGGGCAGGACCGGGCCTTTATAAACAGCCCAGGCCGGAGCCCAGGGAGCAGTTCCCTTCTGGCAGCTGCAGGAGCAGGAGCAGGAGCAGGAGCAGGAGCAGGAGCAGGAGCAGGAGCAGGAGCAGGAGCTCTGTGGGAAAGCTGAGCAGGCTGAGGGGATGGTTTCAGCCTGACTACCCTAACTGGCTCCATGAGGATATGGAGAGAGAGAGAGAACCCTAGAAGGGGCCATGACTAAGAGCCAAGTGAGTGCGGACTTTGGGTTACAAGCAAGGAGGCTTCTTGTTTTTGGGTTAGAGCCGTTTGGCTCCTGATTTAGTTATAGTTAATACCGGAGGACCAGGTGAAGCTGTAGGGGCGTGAGGAGGCCTCACGGGATCTCCCCAGCTGCGTGGGGGTTCCCAGTGCCCAGCAAGGGCACAGAGAGTGGTGCCAGGGCGGCACAGCATTAAGTGGCACAGTGGGCGAGCGCCGGAGAGGCGCTCGGCATGTGGGGGTTGAAGCCCCAGCCCGAGAGGGCATGCAGCGCGAGAAGCGCGGTATAGGCCCAGAAAGGGCAGGAAAGCCCAGAGGGGGGCGAGAGGCCCTAGGCGGGGCACGTACAGTATAAAGCCACCCCAAGGGGGGCGGCATGTATTATTGACAGACACCCCAAGATGGGTGCGGTCTAAAGTGCGTTCCAGAGGGCTTCCGCAGCAAAAGGAAGCCCAAGGAACCAGAGGGGCCAGGTAAGGCTCCGGCCGCCTGAGCCTAACTGGACTCACGTGATTGACGAGACTCAGTCGGCCTAGAGGGGCCAGGTAAGGCTTAGGTCGCCTGAGCCTAATTTGACGATCATAATTGACAGGACTCAGAAGGGGCCAGGTAAGGCTCAGGCTGCCTGAGCCCAATTGATACAAATAACTAATTCAGATTGTGGGCCAAGCCCAGGGGTGCCAGAGAAGGGCGCTGGTTGTGGGCCAAGCCCAGGGGTGCCAGGTAGGGCACAGAACGTTAAGGACCAGATAACGTCCAGGAAGAGCTGCGAGGCTTGGGGCGTACTGAAGGGGAGGTAGGAGGCATGCATTGCCCATAAGGCAGGGGTGCATGAAGGCACCCCGCTCGGAACGGGGAATAGTATTAACGCGGTGTCCAGGGCGATAAGAGGCAGCCTCCCATATTGAACCTTATAAACATCAAAGATGTGGTGGGCGAGTAGAGGGTGCTGGATTGCCTGATTGACACGGCAGGGGGCGCTAGTGAGCTCGTGGCCGCTCCTAGGCCCCACACGTGACAACATACATATACATTTTTGTTGTGAATAATTATATATTTTACAATGTGTTATATATGTGTACATATTTCTAAGTTGGCATGTTATATGCATCTCCAAAATACCCATATACTCGTTGAAAGATCATCCATAACTAAAAACTAGGGTTTGTGCAAAGCTTTGGTCCCTGATTCAGTTGAGCCCGATTCAGTGGCTGAATCTCCAAATCCAAATCAAATCAGAAGACCCTTTAATTTTTCAGAATCAAATCGGAAACCTCTGAATCGATTCGGAAAGATTCGGTGATTTGAACATAGAAACAGCTTTAAATGTTTTTTCTACATAGCCCTAGGTAGCAGGTGGCTTGTGAATGCTGCAATGCTGGGGTGAGTAGAGCGTCCCAGAGGAGCACGGGGGCCTCCCCAGCACACTTGGCAGTAGACCCGGAAGTGGACCAGAAGCACATCCAGTCCACTTCCAGGTCCACTGGGGAAAGCACTGCAGGGCCTCTTCACATCCCCTGGCTTGGCAACTGGTGCCTCCTGGGTCTGGGGGGGCACCTAGGGTCCCCCCCATGGCCAATTGCTGAGCTGGGGTGGCACAGGGGGGCGTGGGGTGGGAGGTCTGGCACTCTCCCTGGCTGACCCACAAGCAGACCAGAAGTACTTCTGGTCCACTTCTGGTTTCACCACGGAACATGTGGGGAGAGGCCCCCGGGCTCCTGTGGGATGCTTCATCCATCCCAGCATTTCAGCATTCATGAGCCATGAGTGGTACCTTGAAGTATGTAGAAAAAACATTTAAAACTGCATCTGTGCCCAAATAGCTGATTCTCCGAATTGGCATCACAAATCTTCAGATTTGGATTCAGCCAAATTGAATTGGGGGCAGTAATCTGAATCAACAAATCAAACCACTGTCCCTGATTTGGGCTGAATCCAGATCTGAATCAAATAGGGGCCATTTCACACACCCCTACTAAATACTGAAAAAATAGACTGCAATTTTAAATAGTCTTATTTAAAAAAAAGAAAATTGTTAAATATCTTAGGCTTCTCCCTTATATGCATACTAGAATAAAAATGAAACATTAAAAATTAGTCAACTTGTAAAAAATTAAAAAAAGACACAAAAAATGATGACAACTGATCTTGTCTTTTCAGTCAAAAGAAGACTAAGGTACATCTTGATAGTGTGAGTTCTAATATGAATACATGAGTGGTCTTACTTTCTTCTGTGGGCTTAGTTACACATGATCTTAATTACCATTTACTACCAATTCAGAAAGTCCCCAATCTACATTCCCAATCCAAGGGTAAAAATGTGTTATCTTTATGGCACCAAACATATATATCCACAATCAGAACAAGAGTATATAAAAATACTGCACATCACTAACCAAGATATATGTCATACTGAATAGCTGATTAAAAAAAATCTTTGTATGCAGATTTTATAGTATGAAGTTAATTTGGATGGAAAGAGCTGGTTTAACAATAAGAATATAAATAGATCTTCAATATTCTTCTTTAGGCCACTAAAGAATTTGCCACGTGTTTCAGTGTGACACCTAAAATCTCAGCTGTGGATGTAACCCTGCTGCTACTGTACCTATGTTTTGTGTGACAGCCTTTCTGTTGCGGTTATTTGCATACTGCCATTGGTCTGCAAGGTTGCATTACGGAGAACTGTGTCACTTATCTGCATGTCCACAATTGGTATGTGTATGTGAGGGAGTAAAAAACGTGTTTGTGCTTGTTTTGACTGTGTGTCACAGGGTGCCCTGCTCCTAGGAAAAGGTACAGGTGCTGGTTGCTGGGGCAACCACAGATTGGTCAGCGGACCAGAAGAGGGCAGGGCCTGGCCTATATAAACAGCCCAGGCTGAGGCCAAGCAGGCAGTTCCCCGCTAACATCTAAGGGAGAAGGAGCTCTGCTGGAGTATGCAGCCTAGGGAAGCTTGATGGCCTGAACACCTTCAGTTTGAGGACTGGGTGGAGAAAGCCCTGGTAGGGAGTGGAATGATGATTAGCCAGGTGGCTTACAGATTGCGTTTTAGCCAGGAGGCTTAGTTTTGAGTTGTAGCCGATTGCCTTATGTTATTGCTTTTGTTGTTAGACGGGAGGACCGGGTAAGGCTAAGAGGGGTTGGAGAAGGCCTCATAGGGGCTCCACAGCGGTGTGGGGACCCCCGTGCTAGAGAGGGCACAGCATTTAGGGGTGCACTGACCCCAGCCCTGAGAAGGGGCACAGTGCGTTAGGGGCCAGGTAAAGTTGAGGCCGCCTGAAGCCCACAGGAATCGTAGACCCGAGGATGGGATTTAGGGGTCAGGTACGGCTACGGCCTCCTGACTCCAAGCGTGGAGGAAGGCCTAGTGCGGGCAGAGCCCAGGGTGGGTGCACAGATGAGCAGCCCCAAGGGTGGGCGCTCGCTTAAGACCCCAGAGGGGAATTTGGGGGCCAGGCATGGCTACGGCCACCTGAGTCCTGATTGTGAGACAGGGCCCCAGTGCGGGCAGGATTGCAAGGGAAGGCCCCAATTGCGAGAGTAGATTGCGAGGGAAGGCCCCAATTCCGAGAGCAGGCCCCAGGGAGGCCATAGCCGAGAGAGGCCAGAGAGCATCCGCAGAGAACGCGGGCAACTGTGAGGTAGGAGAGGCCGGGGGGGCCCGTGAGGGCTTGGGCCAGGGTGAGATAACCCCAGGGGGCCCATGAGGGCACAGATAGAAGTGGACTAGACAACATCTGGTACATCTGTGAGGCTTGGGGCATGGTATCAGGGGTGGTAGGAGCCACGTGTAGCCCCTAAGGCTTTAGTGCACGGAGTCATATCAGACGGGGCACAGACTTGGATACATCAGGGGTACTGTGTCCAAGGGGGCAAAAAGGCAGCCTCCCATAACATTAATAACATCAAAGACGTGGCGGGCGAGAACAAGGGTGCATTGACACCAACTTGGCATGGTAGGGGGCGCTAGGAGAGATCACGGCCGCTCCTAGGACACCGCTCCATGACACTGTGATAACATATTTTAACTGCTTTTAAGAGTTTGAATATAAGAGGCCAGGGGAATCTGTCTTGTATGCATTATCCTTGCCTTCTAAAATTGTAAAGATAATAAAGGTATTGATGCTGTAAGAGAAAATTGTGTCGTGGTTGCTGAGGAATCAGTACTCACCATGACTTTGTCTAAGGTGAAGAGATTCATAGCTCAGCAGCCCTAGGGTTTTCCAGCCAAGATAATCAATTTATGTAAAACCATTATATTGAACCTGGCAGGGGAAATAACATGACCACTAAGGTGGTTTCCCAACTGGCAGGAAAAAACCACAGGTGTGGTAGGGAGTAGTACCCTGACAGAGTTATGCATAGTTAGCTTCCCACTTTCACTTCCAGTGGGAAGATCTGGGATATATGCTGACTTTATGGAAATGGGAGATTTCTTCCTAGCTTGTTCCAGTGGCCATACAGCTGAGGGCAAGCAAAACTTGGTGGTATTTGAACTTGAAGCCTCTGGGCTTGGGCGTGCACATAGGATGACTTCCAAATCCTTTGGTGGGATCTGAAGCGCCCCCCCCCCGTGGGGAGGATGCTTGCCAGTAGCAGGGCTACATATGGTTCTTGAATGACTCATATACTTTTGGAATTGATTTGGCTGATTTGACTTGGGACATGAAAAAATTTCCTTAAAAAAAACAACATTGAATTCAGGCCTTATTTCTGCTGTCTGGTGTCTGGCAGAAGGGTTATGTTCCAAGTTGTACTAACTTTGCCAACATTTTAAACATTCTGAAACCAGCCTAATCACACTTAAAAAAAATAAAATAAAAAAAATAAAAATAAAAGGTGTTTGCGGAGTAGCTTGCAAGGACAAAATTAAAAACTGTCAAAGTTATGGAGAAAAGCAGTCATGGTAGGGGATAGGATGTGGATCCAAATAGACCTGGACAAGCTGGAAATGTGGGTAGAGTAGAACTAGATGCAATAAGGATCAATGCAGAGTGTTTCATGTGGGGAGAAGTAACCAGTGATGTGAATATAGGTTAGGACTGGGGTGGGCAAAATTTGGCCTACAGGCCAAATCCAGCCCACAGTGGACCTTTGTCCAGACCACGGTGGGTCCCTTGAACCCACCTGGCCCAGGCACTGTCCAGCTGTGTGCATCCTGCTGCCCCCTGGGCATGCAGCAAGACTGGGGCAGCTCCTCAGCTGGACTTCATTTCTAGGCAGCCCGGGTGGTGGCAGCTTCTTCCAGTTGCCACTGGCCCCAGCCCCACAGTACTGGCAAGCACCCACATGCCCAGCCCTGACCCTGCACCCAGCGCATCTCTGGGCTAACCCTTCCAGTTTTAGCAGTGGGTACAGCAGGGCAGAAACTGCTGCTTAGCCCAGGGTAAAAGCATCCCCTCCCCATTGCCACTGCTGGCACTTCCTGATGTAGCCTCTTGAAGCCCATGCTGGGCTGCCCTGTATCTACACTGCATCACCACTACCTTTGGGCTGCCCAACAGGGCAGTGGTGGCAGAGCAGACACAGGGCAGCCTGGTACAGCATGGGATCTGGGCAGCTACAGCAGGAAGCACTGGCAGTGGCAAGGGGAAGGGACCACTACACACACACACACACACACACACACACACACACACACACACACACACACACACACACACACACACACACACACACACACACACACACACACACACACACACACACACACACACACACACACACACACACACACACACACACACACACACTCTAGCTTTTGCCCCATGCTGCCTCTGCTGAGACTGGGCAGGTGAGCCTAGAGCAGGCACGTGAGGTTGGGGCTGTGTGTGCAAGTCCCTGCCAGTACTGCAGGGCTGGGGCCAGCAGCAGTGGCAGTCAGAAGGAGCTGCCACCACCACCTGGATTGCCTAAAAGGTAGTCCAGCTGTGGAGCTACCCCAGCCGTGCTGCATGCCCAGGGGGTGGCAGAACCCCCTGGCATGCCACAGGCAGGCAGTGTGAAGCCAGCTGGGTCTGGGCTGTGCCTGGGTTCTGGCTGATCTGCTCTGATGGGGGTGAGTCTGGAGCAGGTGCGGGGTGCACTAGGAAAGTGGCGGGAAGATGCTACAGGGTGCATGGGCTCTAGGCTGTTGCAGGGTGAGGGCTGGGATTGAACGGCTTGGGGGATATGTGCAGGAGGCTCCCATGCACACCCTACCATACCTGCAAACCCCACAAGCATACACTCCCCAAAACACAGATCACACACCCCACAAATACTGTACCCACACACACCCTACCCCATGCCCATGTTCACATGACTCTGAGGTGAACCCCATGCACTGCTATACTTGCATACTCCCCTACACATGCCCCACACCCCACCACACACACCCCCAACCACCCATTCTCTCCACACACCCCACATCCCCTACAAACCCCATACCCACCCACGCATATGTACACACACACACACACACACACACACACACACACCCACCCCTACCTAGAACGCTCCATAAACCCCATTCCCACCCACCTTTACCCCCCCATATCTCTCCACCAAATATACAAGAGTAAGACTTCATTTTGAGCAGTCACCTCTATATACACAACAAAACACATACAAATCTGGACAAAAATATTTTTTAACTAAAATTAAAATTTGCTGTTTTCAGTGTTTGATTGTGTGTGTGTGTGTGTGTGTGTGTGTATTTTCAGTTCCAAGATGGCAAACTCCTTTCCCAAAAGAGTACTTCTGGGAGCAAAGGGAGGGATTAGGGGGCAGGACTTCTGGTCTGAAGATGGCAACTATGGGCTGGGGCACCTGTCAAAGGGCAGGACTACCCTTTCAGCCCTCAACAGCTCACTGAAACTCATTAAGCAGCCCTCCACCCGAAATAATGGCCCACCCCTGGGTTAGGAGGAGATGTCCTGGCCAGCATAGTGGGTGAAAGGGACCTCACAGTTATGGATGATTACAGGATGAACATGAGCCACCAGTGTGATGCTATAGTCAACAGAGCTAATAGCATTCTGGGATGCATTAGGTAATGTGTCACAAGTGGGGCTAAGGAAGTGATGCCTCCTCTCTACTCAGTGAGACCTCAGGTGAGTACTGCGTTGAGTTCTGGGTGCTGCACTTTCAAAAAAAATTTTTTTTAAAGCGGAGAATTTTGAAAGGGTACAGAGAAGGGGCCACAAGAATGATTAAGGGCCTGGAGAACAAACCTTAAGAGAAAAGACTAAGGGATCTGGGACTGTTCAGCCTGGGGATGAGAAGAGTGAAGAGGGACTTGGTGGCCATCTATAAGTATGTAAGGGGTGAATATCAGGAGCTGGGGGAGAAACTGTTCACTAAAGCACCCCAGGACAAGGAGCAATAGCCATAAACTGTTAGAGGATGGCTTCTGGTTGGATGCAAGGAAGAACTTCTTTACGATAAGGATGACCAGAATCTTGAATAGACTTCACAAGAAGGCAGTGCAGTCCCCAGCCTTGGAAGTCTTCAAGAGAAGACTGGACAGACACCTTGCTGGGATCATTTGATCTCAGCAGTATTCCTGCCCAGAGCAAGAGGGGTGAATTCAATGATCTTTTGAGGTCCCTTCCAGCCCTTAATTTCTATGATTCTATTATTATGATTCTATAATAAGACAAATGACACATAACAGCTACAAATTAAGGAGGTCATGCAGGCAGACCCCTCTATTCAGAGGAAAGTAATTCATTTATTTTTCTTATTGAGTGCTGTATTTTTAAAATCCACAGTTAGTGATGCATCAAACATATTCCTTTGGGGCCTGTTTTTTCCCTTCTTCCACTTCCCAATCTACAGCCCCTGCTCAGTGGCTGGGGAGTGTTTTGTATTTACCTAAAAACAAGCACTGTTCAAGGCTAATACTTGTAGCAGTTGTTGCTTCGAACTGAGGAAGAAGTTGTGCCTACCTCCATACTCTCTGGCTAGGAGAACAGAATTTGTTGATTACAGAGGGGAGCATACAACAGACCTTCTCATAAGGATCAGCATCCCAATGTCTCCTCTAGTGCCTGAGGAGGCAAAATGATGCCTTAAAAGTGAAACAAAGTTCCTTATTAAGTTGCTAGGATTTTTCCTATCTTCCCTTTTTTTTAAACAGTCTAATTATGTTTTGTGTTTCATTTACTTTTTATGTTCATTCAGACTAATTGCAGTGTGTATTTTGGTGCTTTTTATATTGCAATTATTGTGCTATTCTTTAGAGGCATAGGCCATATAAAAGTATCTAATCTGCCATTTCTTTTGTCAAAATATACTTTAACATTAATTGCCTATAGCAAATAAACTGGAATTATCACATTGGGGTCCTCTGTTAGGATCACTCTTCTTATCTAAGGCCATTGTGTTCCTGTCTGTAACTCACTGAGGTCCATAATTAGCAACCATCATAAACATTTTGCGGAAACAGTTTTTTTGGCTTCAGAAATAGACTTCTAGAGGGAACGTACTGAATAAATATAGTAGATATGTTGATTACATGGCATACATGGGACTGAGCCCTAATCTAAAAACACTTGGAAAATTTATAAGTTGCTTTGCAAGAACAAAAATTAAACTTTCAAGGATGACTGAAGTGTTTTGAAAGCAAACTATCATTGAAGTGAAACTAAGATGCAAAACAATACTGTAGCTTGATAGATAAACTGTGTAATATGGATTAACTGCATTACTTTGCAAGTCATCTTAACTTGTGCTGGTCAGTAAAAAGTGAACGGGAAGATCATTAATCGGAAGAAAAGTCGCACTGAAAAGAAAAGAACAAAAATGAAGGGCTTTGTTACACATTAATTTTAGATGGTTCAGGGAGTTCTTAACCCCTGGATTGTCCATGGATTAAGGGACATAAACTAGTTTTAAGCATCTTTTAGGTATCTTACAATTACAACACTCCAGGACAGAATTTTCTCTAATCCACGTTACCCAGCTCCTGTTTCATGAATGTGTGGCCAGCCCCAGAGATCAATTGCCCAAGTGTCAGTCCTCCAGCACCCCAGGATGCAGTGTCTCTTTCCTCATCCTCCTGTTTTGTGCAGACAACTCACAGCGGTAGCTCCTATTCAGGTCCCTGCTCACCAGACCTCTAGTTGCAAGTTACAGCTATGCAGGTCAGAGAAGGTTTTTAGCTTGCATATGTAACTACTCTAAACCCAAACTAACACCAATACCAATCATCATGTCAGTAGCTTAAAGTACAATGCATAACAAGGTTCATAATCTCACTAGTTAAATATTATATAGCTGATGTATAGGTTTGTTCAAGATTTGAAAAAAAATACATTTTATAGTATAATAGGCATGGCTTTACCTATCTAAATGTATTGGTTTATATTAAAGAGATAGTTAATTTTAATTTTTTAGAGTTGGGGCTTCTATAATCACACCTAGTAATTAAAAACCTTCTGAGTGTGACCATATGGGAAAAGTACAAGAAAATCTTTGGTGAAGGTGTGTGACCTTTTTGTCTATGAAGGATAATGTATCAGAAAAGAAAATCAAATGAACTTTTTAGACTACAAAAATACTAATGACTTATATTATCAATATCTTTAGCACTCGGTTTTGAAAAGCTGGAGAGAGATTTTAACCAGTTGCCAACTGAAGAGAAAATGTGAAATAATTACTCTACAATCACTGTTGTTTTGTTGCTTCATCAAGTAATTGCTTCATTGAAGCCTACTTCATTTCAACACAGAGTGATCCTATGCTCATTCAACATCATGTTGTTCTGAGCTTATGTGGTTTTTAAGGTTTCATCTGATACGTAAGTTGATTTCCCTTTTTTATACTCTTGCTCTTTTTACTATCTCTTTCAAGGGGCATTTGTATCCAGATGATTCATTTAAATGCACACCAGAAAGGGAAGTAGAGGAATATGTGGATGCATGTGTGTGTAGGAGTTTGGAACAAATGGAGTGTGAATACCTGGCCAATTATCCAAAGTTACTGAAACCACCGATGCAGCTGTAGATGGCATGAAGAAAGCCATTGCATGATTATGTAGCCCTTGCCTTGCCATACTGAGGCAAATTCTCTAGCAGTTCTAAGCCACAGTTACAATTATATGTGCATGGAGCTATTGTTCTGCAAATCAGGTAGACTCTTAATTACCTAATTTTCACATACATTTGGTATATATACATTGGCAACTAACCAACTGATTCTTAGTGGAAGTAGTCTAAAAAGAAGAAAAAATCCTGGAAGCCTCATGTTTCCTGCTGAGATGATGCATTTGATCTGAGTAGAAAGCTACTGAAGAAGTTTTACGTAGTATGCTGGGAAAGAGGTGAAGTGTTTAATAATTGTAAAGAATATTAGGGTTCAGGACAAGAAAGGGCTGACCAGCAAGTAGAAACTTGACTATCAAAGTAATTATTAGAACTAATATAGGGAGGAAAAAGTGATCTTTCTATTGATGCAAATGGCGGACAAAAAGTACTGACTGAAGGCAAATGTGCACTATATTTCTCTCAAATTTCTTCCACTATACCTCATTCTGACCTGAAAAGAAGCTTGGGTAGTCCAATGTTGGACCTCTCATTAATAGCTATTGTCAAAAAGAGCTGAATATGTGTTAGTCTTCTAAAACAAATAAATGGGACCTAGAGTTAGATCCTGGGATCTAAACTGGATTTTAACTTGTGCTTCCAGAGGAAAGAGCATTTGAAAACAAAGATGCTCATCCTAGCCCCCATATCAGTTGGTTGGAATATTCCAATAGCATGTATAATGAACACCCCAAATCATTTTCAACTCCGTGTATAACTACCTGAGTTTGTGTACCTCTGCAATCCTTCCTATGGAAACGCTGAATTCACACCAGCTGAGATATATATGTATTATAAATACACATTTAGTTAATATGCTTAATCACCGTAAATATAATAAGCAATTCTCTCAGACTATGGTGTCTAATTTGTGTCCAATCAGCCTTGCGGAGGGAACACTATTTTTTTTTTTTTGGTAACAATTTGTATGTAAAGTTAGGTCAGCTTAATTAATCCTTTTCATACTGTATTGATAATGCTAAAATAATTGGTACTGATACAGTGGGCCTCAAGGTAGGGTACTGTAAATTATGTTCATTCATGAAAATAAAAGCAAAAATTGACCAGCCTAATTTAGTGCCTGCTGAACCAAGAAAAAGCTTCCCATTGACTTCAGTCATAAATATTTGATTATATACCTGAGAGATCAATATATTTTTCAGTTTAGTCACATGCCATGTCAAAGCTTTGACAACCAAGGACCAGATTTTGTTCTGCCTACTGGGCATATAAGTGAATTTAAGCCTGCAAGCATGATTTTATTCCTGACTACCTGAAAAAAAAATTAATATTGTTGGGTGGTCCTACTCCTTCTCAGTGGTTTGTTTTATTTGGGTTTTTTGTGATTTCAGTCTTATGGTTAAAATGGTGTCTTCCAAAAATAGATTAATTACTGGATTTTTCAGAACTTGAACCTAGTGGAATAAAATCGGACTTAGTCACCTAAGTCCATCTGGGTGCCTAATAGGTAGAAGAGAATCTGGACTCAAACATCTTAATCTTGTCATTTATTTTCTTCAAATATATGTACTCTTGCAACCCATAATGTGGACACGCAACGGGACACCTGAGTGCCCTGGGAAGCAGCAGTGCGTGGAGAAACATTGTTGGTTGTGCTACCAATGGTGCAGCTGTTGCTGGGCTGGCAGTGCACTTGCTGCTATTTTGTACCCCATGTCCCCCCAGATGCTCCCATTACCCCCCCTCCCCTCCAATATTTGTTATGCTACTTTCATAACAAAACTAAGAAGGTACAGCAGTTGTACTAGAGCACATAAATAAAAACTTGTTAGAGATGTATGTTTATGGATAAGCAAACCCAGCACTGGTTGACTGTTTAGTGTTGTTGTGAATTATATCAATACTTTATAGCTAGATTGCAAAATGCATAGAAAGGAGGAAAGTTGAAGCATAGCTTCACAGATTACAAGGCCGAAAGGGGCCTCAGAAGATCATTGGATCCAGCCCCCTGCACCAAGCAGGAAAGATAACTGGTGGTCGGCTGTCCCCAGCAAGGCGGTTGTCTAGTCTCCTCTTGAAGATTTCCAGGATAGGTGATTTCACCACCTCTAGAGAGAACTTATTCCACAGTCTGGACACCCTGACTGTGAAGAAGTTTTTCCTAATGTTGAGCCTGAATTGATCTTTCAGGAGTTTGTGGCCATTTCTTCTGGCTTTCCCCTCAGGTGCCCTAGTAAACAGTTGCTCACTGAGCCCTTGATACACTCCCCTAGTGTAGTGGTAAGCTGCTACCACATTCCCTCTCAGCCTTCTTTTCCTCAGGCTGAAGAGTCGCAGATCCTTCAGCCTTTCCTCCTATGGCTTGCCATGCAAGAGTCTATCTTCAAGTGTGACCATGCTCCCCCATAACTTGGTGTCATCCGCAAACTTGGCCAGTGAGCTCTTCATCCCCACATCCAAATCATTAATAAAGATGCTGAAAAGTTCTGGACCAAACACTGGCCCCTGTGGGACACTGTTGCCCACTTCTCACCAGGATGAGACAGATCTGTTCACTATGACTCTCTGGGTTCTAGTGGGGAATGTTACTTGCCAGCTGATTTTAATTTGATACCAGTGATGTTGACTATAATAGTACCAAATGTAGAATTGAAGCCATACTTACAAAAGGTCCCTTTTTGGACCTCTTGCACCTTAAGTCAAGCTTTTAGAGTATATCACTGCATTAATTATTTTTAATTATTTGTTGATTACTTACAACTTTGGGGTCTTTTTAAATGCATTCAAAATTATGTTCCAAAATTATATGTGATGGTGTTTCGAGCTTCAGGAAGATGAAAAAAAAAAGGTTAGTGAATATATTTTAGATTATTATTGTTCATTGTTGTTTTTGGTGTTAATGGTCTTGTATGTCGTGTATGCATTAGTTGAAGTATTTGCCTAGCTCTAATAGATGTCACCAGATGTCTGTATGTTTGAAAGATGATAAATGGTCTAGTCATGATGTCTTTAAGGACTTCTGTTTATGAAGACTGAGTCATAGCTTTTGTGATCATATATGGCGAAAGCTGACTGGCAGCTGACATTTTGTGTGTATTCCTTTCCAGTCCTGTTCCATTATCATTATTGTTTTTAACCACTGTGACAACATTTGCAATGTATATTGCCCATGCAAGTTGATGTACTTTACTTGGTACAGCCTGTATTTGTGGGATTTAGTATCTGAACTACATAGAACCTTGGGCTTTATAAATTGTACAAGTAATAAGTGGTCTCTGGATGGAAGCAATTAGGGAGAACACTTATAAGTGTTCAAGGATAAGATGGGAGCCCTTGTAAGCAAACTTGTCTCAATGCTATATTTGGGAGAATTAAAGGTTAATAGATGAAATAATTAAAGGGTGATCAAGCCACAAATGAGAGCATCAGAGGTACATAGTTCAAAATAGAGTGTGTCAGGAGCATGATTATTGCGTGTAGAAAAAAGGAAGGCAATTAGATCCATGTTGCTAGCAATTATGACATCGTTTTTAAGTGCTTTGGCAGATAACACATTGTTTTCTAGCAGCATCCCAACTACTGCCAACAGTTTCTTTGGGTGATGGGTTAGATATTATCAGCACTGGGTAATTCTCTCTTCTTTTTTTTCCATTATGCAACCAGACATTACTGCACATTAGCCTTATTTTGAACTACTGTATGCTGTAGTTTCAAATTGAGAAAGCATCTGTAACCCCCATGTGTGAGTCCTGGGGATTTGAGTTAATCACTAAATGGTTATGGTTTGGATTTGAAGATTCCAGGTTAAATGCTCTGGAGTGTAACAGTTTTACTTGACTAAGACGGTATGTGATAAATGAATTACTTTGATCTAAATGCAAGGGCAAAAAAGGATCAAGATCTTGGGAAGATTCCAATCCTTGGACCAGACATTCATTTACAGAAAATTGTATGCAAAACAGTAGAAGTGACAGAGGTGTCTGCAGCTTTGTTATATGCGAGAATGACAGTGTGCTTTGAGCATAAGAGAACTGCAGATAGGATTCTGTAGAGAAAGGTAGTCAGAGACAACATACAGTTACATTTGTGCAAGTTACCTAGCCATTGGGAGCAGGCTGAGGGGACCTTCTCCTTTAAAGCGGGAGAAGTGGATAATCAAGTGGATAGTAATATACAGGTAGTATAAACTGAAGACAGTCATAAAACATCTGGTGCTGAAAAAAATTCCCCATTGACTTCTTGATAACTTTGTTGGTACTCCAAAGACAAGAAAAACATCTTTTACTTGAAGGTCAAGACATTTATGGCTGCAGAACCAGAGATGAGATACTTCCCAAGAACTAAGGGAATGAAGGAAGTTTGAGTCCTTCCTTCATTTTATTTAAGTACTTGGAGTAATTTTCAAGATTAGTCACAGTCAAGTAAAAACAACACCCTCCAGGGCATTTAAACTAATGTTTTACAAGTCCAACACTGTAGTCCATTATTTGAGGCTACAGATCCACATGCAGGAGTGGAACAGTGCTTGAAACAATAGCATAGTTCCAAGGACAGCTGCAGAGAGTCAATACTTGTTTAGAAGTGTAAGTTATGGAAAGAAATTGCTCTTCTTTAGATGTATTTTATTTTTCTATCTGTCTGTTAATGTGAGACACTGCTAATAATCTTTAGAGGATTAATATGCAGCCTTAGCAGTATAACAAAATGAGGTCTTGATATTTTTCTGATCATTAAACATCTTCTGATAGTTTTCCAGAAGTACATGCTCCTCAGACCTCAGCTTGATTAATGGCATTCTCCCGGTTTGATTTCCCTCAGAACTTCAAGAGGCAAGCTTTTTTTTTTGTTTTGTTTTGGTTTTTTTTTTTGGTTTTTTTTTGGGGGGGGGGAGGTATATTTTATTGGACCAAATGGATGGCTGGGATAAACCTAGAGAAGGTTTTGAATGCAAAGTATTTTTCAGCAAGGACCTGCATTTGAAAGCTTCTCTCAAAAGCTTTATTAAAAAAATCCTTGTCTTTTGCATGGTTTCTGGACCATCAAAGCTACAACATCCTCCATCCCTATTTAGAATTTCTGTTCACTTTCTGATTTTCTTGAGTTATTATGTAATTGTGCTGTATTTTTTCTGACTTGCCTCATACAAGTTCCTGAAGTTCAATTAAAAGAATGATCAAACTGTAACATATGAATTTAAAGGTGATGTGTGAATCCTGCAGGACTCTAGGAAATATCCAGACATGTGTCTTACTGTAACCCATCCTCAAGTTAAAGACCACTCGCAAAGTCTTGATTGTGCCTTGTCATAGAACCTGACTTCCAAGGCTCACCATGGTGTCCCCTAGTGGTCCCATTTGACCTGCTTGCTCACCTCTGGCCTCTCAGGACACCTATACATGAGCAGCAAGGCTGCTCCAATGTGCTGTAATTACTGTGTGTTGGAACAGACTCAATTAATCAAGTCTGCTGGAGCGTGGTAATTACCATGCTCCAGAAGACTCCAGCACCTCACGTACCAGCATCCCCACACTTAAAAATGGTGGTGAGGGTGTTTTAACTAAAGCTCTTTGAGGAGCTCTGAGGACAGTTTCCTGCATGTCATGTGAGCTCTGTGGACACAGTCTTGGTCTCTGTGGCTCCTCCCTTGAAACATTCAGTTTCCCTCTGTCAAGGCTCCGCCCCCTTTGTAACACTCAGGCTCTCTCCCCCCAGGAGGCTCCAACCCACTTTGGAATTCACTGTGCTGAGCTCCTGGCCCTGGCTGTCTTGCATTAGACCCAATTGGCTCCAAACAGCACCCTCCAAGCCTTAATTGCCTGGGCCTATGGGCTCCAATCATGGCCTCCAATCACTCCCACTAACCACACCCATGCCATGCCTCAGATTTTACTCTGCTTTTCATTGGGACCTCTGGCCCTATACTGGTCACAGCCCTCTAAGCCCCTAGCTCTTTCCAGGCTGTTACCCTTAGCCTATGAATCTCTTGGCTCTGGTGCATGCATCCTACTGTGTCGCAGACCCTGGCAGGGCTTGGCCTTGGCCTCAGTTCCATCCCTATTTACGGATACGGCCCCTGGCCCTGTCTCAGTTCTAGCCCCTGAAGCCCACTGGGTCCCAGAACTTTGCAAGACTTAGTCTTAGCCTCAGCTGCTTCCTTATTCACACATGAGCCTCTGACTGTGTCTCAATGTTATCCCCCTGGATTGCAGACCCTTTGAGGACTGTATTTGGGTTTCAGCCCCTCCTGGCCTCAGGCACCCTAGCCATGGCCTCCAAAACTACCCCTATTGGCCACACCCAAACCTCTTGTCTCCTGAGTCTCCCAGTCTCAGCAGCTTTCCCTCTTCCCCTTGCTTCCTCCAGCTGATTGGTTTCCCTGCCTTAATGGACTGGGCTTTCAAGGGATCTTTCCTCTCTGCAGCCCAGGGATAGGCTGCCTCTTTAGCTCTGGAGCTGTACTTTAAGTATATTGGGGCTCCAGCCCTTTATGGTCACCTGACCTCTGATGGACTCAGGGGTTTGTGCTCAGCTCTTTACTTATTCTCCTCTGTTCTACTGAAGTATGCCCAACTGTCCTTTGTCTGCTCCTCAGCTACTTGCTTGTCAGAGTGGCTCTCCTTGTAGCTTACTGTTGGACGTCTTGCTCCAGATAACTGTCTTTGGCTCCTCTGTGTATTTTCCCCTGGGCTGCTTACTACTCTGCAGCTGGCCCTTGCTCAGCTGCCTACACCACATTACATCCCTCTGCTGTTTTCTTATTCTCTAAGGAGCAGGGGCTAGGGGACCCTGCTACATGCCTATATTCAGTTTCCAGACTTCCTCTAAATATCAGGAACTCTGGTTTGGGCTATATTTGGATGTTATTTGTAATTAAATGATTATTTTGTGAGCCCAGATTGAGACAAGCATTTAAGTTAGGCAAGTGAGTAATCATTCATTCAGTAGGACTACCTCTGTTCTGAAATTTAGACACAGAGGCAAGTACTTGCTGAATTGGGGTCTCATACCTGAGCAGCTTGGGACATAGGCAGACAAGGTTCTTTGGGTAGATGTAATCTCTTTTCTTAGACCAACTAAATACTTAGAAAAATTGTTTTTTGTAAGCTTTCTGGCACAAACACCCATATTGAAACATAGGCAGAGTCTGTTGGTGTTTGTGTACTCTCCTGGGTAGAATAGAAGCCAATATGCAAAATGCAGGTCTGTGAAAATGCAGATGTGTCGTGAGAGGATCTGAGGGAATGGGAGACAATAGGTATGAGATATGACGGAGGAGAAGGAAATAAAAGAGAAATGAGCAAGGAGAATAACATCTGGATGTTTGGGCAGGAACTAAGGAGATAGAGGAGGTTCCTGGCTACCCAGTGTGGGGGTCCAGAGCCTGGAGAAGGGGTCTGAGTGCCTGGGGCCTAGTGAGAGGCCATATAAGCCCTGGGAGATGGACTGAGTGCACAGGGGCCTAGTGAGAGGCCAGACAAGCCTGGAGGAGAGCATGAAGTTCTTGACTGGCATGAGGCCTAGTGAGTATAGTGGGACTAGAAGGATCCAGCAGCCAACTGGGGGGCCAGGAATAGAGTGTGGGGCTGGATGGGTCTGAGGGCCTGGAGACTGGCTGGGAATGTGAAGCCCAGAGTGGGGCGAGGAAGGAGACTGAGGGGCCTGGTAGCCCAGGAAATGGTTATGTGAGGTCAAGGGTTTTGAGGGCCCAGAGTAGGGCTGGAGGAGAGATACCAAGCAGTCTGGCAGCTGAGAAAAGGGCTGTGCAAAGAGAACAAGTGGCTTGCAGTGGGGTCAGAAGGCCCAGTGAGGGGCTGTACCAGCAATAGGTAGAACATCTGTAAGGACGCCATTGTGAGACAACCCCCACTTTTGGAGCCATGCACCAGTCACCACCTCTACTGTTTTCCCACAGGGTTTGCCTATGAGCTGAGCCCCTGACACTGTTCTGGAGTCAAGGGTCCAGCCCAAACTAACAGTATTCAGCCACTTCCCAGTAATATTGTTAGACTAAGTCTCAAGCAATATCTTAAAGGACACTTAGATTTTATTATTTTATACTGGAGGAGTAAAAAAAGGTAACAGGATGTGGCTGGATATGGGGGTTTTTTGATGTATGAGCTAGTAAATTAGTTAGCCTGGTTATAGGGATATGATTCTTTTTAAAGTTTGGGTACTATGAGATGCTTCTTTTGTAGATGTAAGATACTATTATTTATTTATTATTATTATTATTTTATATTCTCAAAAATAGCTGAATTATCTGTCTCCATATTTGGAAAGTTGGGGATGAGTGACAAGCTAAAAAGAGGCAATACCTGGCACAAGGGGAATATGAAGAAATAATTACAATAATTGGGTTTATGGAAGAAAACAGGCTATCTAGAAAATGTCTTATGACTGACAAAGACAGATGGGATGCAGCCCAGAATTCTGAAGAATGTCACAGCAATGGGAACTTCAGAAATTCTATTTAAAACCTCTTTGAAAGAGAGGCGGTTCCTAGGGGCCTAAGGAATATCTGAGAAATATAGATCTGTCATTTTAAGTGGAGCAGAGGAAAAGATGATAAAGAAACTAATCATGGACCCAAATTATACAGAAACCAGAAGTTAAGGTATAATTAAAGCTAGTCAGTACAAATTCACAGAAGAGGATCATGTCTAATAAATCTTTTTTTTTTTTTTTAAAGCGATCAAAGGGAGTTGGCGGGTGAGAAGCTCTGGTTGGGATTTAGCTGGACTTTGAGAGTTTTGATATAGCATTGCATAATAGAGTCATATACCGGGTTAATCAGTCTGATATTGAGAATAAGAATACTGTGTAAGACAGTAAAGATAAAGATAAAGACTAGATTTAGATAATAAAGACACAGTATACCTGTGAATGAAAACTTGGATTGTGAGTGGGGGGAATAATATCAGGTAACTCGTGGGGTTCCACAAGAATTGCATTAACATCCTTTTGCTCACTTTTGTCCCATACATCAGTTACCTGTTTAAAACACAATGCTGAAAGGTACTCCAGTCAGGAAGAAAAAAAGCTTTCGGTCCAGGAGGATAACTTGAAAAGAAGCACTGGTGTTTGTGTAATGCAGTATAATTGATGTTGGTAGTATAGTACAAAGTAGATTCAAAACTGAACTCTTTTCCAAATTTGACATGTTGTATTTTGGTGTTGTGGGTCAGAATTATCATCAGTGCAAAAAAATATGGTATCAAATAAAAATGTCAAAGATTATGAGCATGGCAGTACACCTCTGGTCAAGTCACTGCAATCATTTAGGGCAGTAGTGGCCAATCTTTTTGGCTGGTATGCCACAAGTCATACTCAGCCTCTCCCTGCTCTGATCTTTACCTCCCGAGTGGTATTGGATAGATTTTGCACTCTGGGCCACCAGAGTAGAGGCTGTGGGGCTTCACCTTCCAACCTTGTGATGCAGAGAGGGGACAGTGTTGCTCCAGGAAAGGTATCACTGCCAAAAGCCAGGTTAACCCTTCCCTGGCCTGTCTAAACCACTGCAGTTTATTTGGTGAATGAAGATCCCAAATCCTCAATTTGTCAGTGGCTACTGGCCAGGAAGCACTTAACTTGGCTGTTGATGATAACACCTTACATCTCCCCTCTGCTCCACACAGCAGGCCCCACAACTTTTATTCCAGGGCCTCCAGTTGCTGAGTGTCTGGGGCTTGCATGCCATACACAGCAGCATTGTGTGCTACTGGTGGCATGCATGCTGGAGGTTGGCAACCTGCTTTAGGAGAACCAGGATTGGAGGTAATTCAAACCTTGTAATTGTTGCAAGCTCTTCCACAAGTATGTAAAGCAAACACAATTCTGAATGGCATACATAGTTCATATGAATTAGAAAAAAAATCTAGCACTATAAGGGGAGGACAAGCAGTCAGATACAAGCCTCCTGCTTTTTTCTGGCTTGCTTGTTATAAAACGGATACAACAGCTGTAGGATAGGTAGATATTCCAGAATTTTAGTTACTAAAAAAAGGGTTAGTACAAGTGCAGCGAATCTATATTCTTTTGGAAAAAGAAAAGCTTAAACAAGGACTATTTTGAGTAACACCAAATTCTAAAGAGAGCAGAGATAACAGTTGCTTCAAAATAAAGAGATGGTGTCAAATGAAAGCTATTGCCATCTTATTCTAAGGAATAAGTGAAGATGTTTTTAGGCAGATATTTGTTATGCAAGTAGTAGCAAAGCTAATAAAGTGACAAGGAAGGGAAACAGAAGGACACATTAATATAATACTAAAGGTTGTTATATGACAAAAAGCAGAGGAGGGGAAGATTGTGTGAATGACTGTTACTGACTTCCTGAAGAAACTAAAGCCTGCTAATCCCCTTTCACTTGCCTTTAGATCATGATATTGTACTCATCATTCCAATTCCTTTGCTATGGATGAAATAAAACATCCATGTAAAATTATAATGAATGCATTTATTTTATATAATGATATATTATGTTTACATAATGCAGAACTTGGATGATGTAGATGAAGTGCCTACAGTGATAAGTGCTTTAGAAATGCAGTCATAATAGTGAAAAATTCTGAGAAATGCCAAGCAACTTCAATTCCCATTGAATTCAGTAGACAAAGCAGAAACTGATTACCTATCAGAATTTCACCTGAAATATATTATTTCAGCTGTGGACCAGCACTATGTGGGCTTCATGCTTTCTTCCCTCGAGGACTCTGTGTCAAGAAAAAATGCGTGTTGGCTCATCTACCTCTATCTTAGGTACAAGGATTTTTTTCTCCATACCTGTTGCGTGCTGATAGTGCTATCTGAGTCGTCATCCTCTCTCAGCTGTTGCTTGATTTCAGATGTTTTCTCCCTTTTACTAAGAGCAGTAAGTCTAGTGCAGTTTTAAATGAATTATTAAAAATGCTTTTCTGTTCCCAGAATAATTACTAGGATTGTAAATCTTGTGTTGAATTTTTCTCTTGGGATTTTTATCCATTCCAAGGAAGGGGAAGGTGACAGGAAGGTCATTTTAGTCTACACCTGGGTTGTGTAACACTGTTGAGAGAATGCACAAGAAAGCAGCCAAAGAAATGGTGCAAATGGAGTGTGTTTGAAATAAATATTGCTCATTTGATGTTTCCAAGATAAAAATATTGTTATAGCAGCAAATTGGAAATTTTTATAAAATGGGAGGAAGTATGCATAGGCAATGTTTTTTGACGGGAGCAGGCTTAATTCCTCTCTGGACATTTCTTTTTGCAGGGAGGCAGTTAACAATTTACTCAGTATTGAAAAAAGCATTGTACAGCATCATACCTACCACCCATTGGGACCATCACACTCTGTCTCTATTCCCAGAACATAGTCAGATGAAGTAGATTTATGGCCAAGTTGCAGCTAGGACAATTTAGAAAGTATGGCGTAGTATGAACTCTGTTTATCCTCAGAACATAATATAGTAGAAATGCTGACATCATACTTGTTTCAGCTAATCAGAAAAAAAAATCTTTTATTTGTCTGATAGTATCCCTCTTCAAAAGTAGCTAGGTTCATGAATTTTAGTGTTACAATTACTTACTATATATATGCTGCTTTGATCTGTCAAAATATATTATATATTCTATATTGTCCATAAAAGAAGGGACACTATATATATATTTCTGCTGTAAATAGAGGGAGTTTTTGTTTCTTCATAAATGAAGGTAATTTATGCAGTCAGTTATGCTTATGTATGTTTGGAGGTATCCCCTGAATTTAATGGTATGTAGCAAAACAGAATTTGTGACTTTGCATTTATGTATTTAAAATGTCTCATAAAGACTTGTATCTGGTTTGGTTTGTTGTTCATTAAGTATGTTCTTGAAATCATTATTGAAACGTTTTCAATAGTCTTAGTAAGGGTTTCCTCATCTCTTTATCCAGATTATCACTTAGTTGTAAAGAAATACAAAGTACAGAGTACTTTTCCTTGTGTATGTGGAGGACCTATCTTTAAACAACAAACTCACGAAGGCTGCATTGCTCAGGTTGTATCCTTGAGCTAAGATCTCTAAACCTACATGGCTTTTGATGTGGTCCTAAATAATATGTATTTAGAAGAGCTCTTCAAATATGTAGTAAGGGCAGTTACTTTGAACTGAACATGGGATAGACGGGCACAAGCTCAATATTATTCCTGCTCAGACTTCTTACTGGATTTGTTACTCAACCATAACATTCAATCTAGTTGTTTAAAATCAGGAGATTTATTAAGGAACATAATTTTGAGAGCACTTGCCTTTATTCATTGTCTTCTGCTTACTAATTTAGATGTCTAATTTGTAAGTCCCAGCTTTAAAACTCTTAATAGTAACACCACTGGCTCTGTAGTGTGATAACAATGCTTTCATACCTTTCTCATAGGGACTGGAAGGCTTCAGACGCAAATCATTATTTTTCTCACTGCTGTCCATTGGGCATATGAATTGTTAAACACGGTCAGATCCTTAGAGCTAAGATATATCCACCAATTAACAAACTACCTAATTTTCTGAATATATTAATGACCATTATTAATTTGTTTTCTCCACAAAAAGACTGTAACTGTTAATCTTTAATTACTTCACTTTCAGTGTAACATTAACAGTTTAACACTACAACTGGAAAAATGATTAATGAACTTGAGAATTAATTCACATAATGATACAAAATGTTAATGTATAACATGGCATAGCAACTCCACACTATTTTTACCATGTTCTACCATTGTCACGCTTTCCTGGGAAACATTTTACAGTATATTAACTGCCTCATCACTGTGAATTAATTATGAATTAATTTTTCCTCCTTTGCCATTCTAGATCAACTGATATGGTAGATGTGCTGTTGAACACCTAAGATTTGAAATTATATAAAGCTATTCAGCAAGCATCTGATTATTTGGTTCTCCAAAAATGTTAGAATTTAATTAGAAATAAAACAGAGATTCAGTTATCATGCCCTCTCATGCTCACTCCCATAGTGAAAAGGCCTCTGCTCATAATCATAATAATATATTATTTTTGTCTAGTACTATAAATGACCATGGCACTTCAGATAACCTAAAATATTAATCATTCTGAACCTCATAAGCTCATTTTGCTTCAAAAGAGGGTAGAGATATTTAGCCCTTCGCCTTTATAAGGCCTGCTTAAGGTGACCTAGTATCAGAGCCTCTATAGTCATTATGGAATGTGAAAGAAGATAGTGAGGTTTCCAATTGAAATTGTGAATATCTGAATAATAATATATTAGATGATATCAAAGAAAGGTTTAATTTCTGCTTGCATCAGCTATAATGTTCCAGCTACAATATGCAAATGATTGTGGGGATTTTTGTTTCCTTTTCATTTCCAGAATATTAACATTTGTTGCCAGCCATAGGGGGGAAAGATCCGTTTGTTGATTTCATCCTGAAAATTGGAACAATAACTAAATGGCAATATCTTTAAAATTGACAAAGGCAAATAATTTGTTTTGTAAAATGTAACAGTTACATTGTTATCTAAAATATCATCAATTGCCAATACTTAAAGGCATTAATAATTATTATTATTATAACATTCAAATGCATAGCTATAATGAAGATGAAGAGACAAATTTCTCAATCCAATGGGTTTTACAGTCTAAGGTCTTGATCCTTCAGATGTCTAGGCACATGAGTAGCTCTATGCCTGTGTGAAGTCCCATTGAATTTAGTAGACCAAATCCTAGCTTTATTAAAAACGTCTAAATACTTGTGGAAGTTGGCTCACTGTGTTGAATGGGACTATGCATATGGGCAGTGGGAGTGGTGTTTGTACAGTGGGTTTCCTTGGACTTCATGAATAATTTTTCTCGTGTATTTGCAGGTTCAGGGTCTAATTTCCAGAGTGAAAAGCTGATATCAGTGCAAACAAAAGGAAGGGGATGGAATAAGGGAAGACAAGAGTTATAGCAGTAAGATCACATGGTTACTCAATTCAGGCACATCAGCTGATAGACAGTATTTGAGGTAAATACTGAATTAAATGGACTCTTCCGTTCTGATGTAGCAATTCTCCATCTGACAGCTGCTTTTTTGATTACTTAAGTAAGTGGGTTTGCCTGCATTCTGTGCCAAGTTAACTGGTGTTGAAATATATATACACACACCATTGCAGTTTTCCTTTGTGGTAGATGTTTAGGGGGTGAAAAAAGTGTTAAATTTAAAATATATTAGAAAAGAATATTTGGAACTATCTGGTAGAAGCAAAAAGACCATGAAATAGATGTCAGTGAAAACTGAACTATCCTCTTATTCCAGATGTCCTCTCCATGCTGTATTTGAAGTGCATTTGTGCCACTGAATGAAAAAAAAGCCAACCCTTGTTGGAGTTTATTTTAAAAAGTCCATATGAATCAGGATGGAGAATGAAGAAGGACTTAGTTAAAAAGAGATCCAGTTGATACTTGAGGCACATGCTTGGCATGTCATAACAGTACTTGCAGTATTATTGCTGCAGATAAAATCATTTTGTTAAATATAGGGTGAAATAGTAGTTCTACTCAAATCAAGGGCAGGCTTGCCATTGAATTTGATGATACCATGTTTTCATCCATATGGTTTTCATTATAAACACAAAAGTTATCATTTTATTAGTGAAGCACAGAAGGTGGGGGATTTGTTGTTTTATATCTTTTATGAGTTTTTACAAGGCTGAAATACAAGAACATCTTTACACATGCATCAGGGTGGGGGAAGTGTGTATGAATTGGAGCAGATTTCATGAGCTGCTCTAATAAAAAAGACTGCAGTATTTAATGTATTCAGTATCCTGTGCTTCAAAATGGCGGTGGGGATGCTTTAACTAAAGCTCATTTGATGAGCTCTAAAGTGCCCCAGCTGCCATTTTGAAGGAAGGTGTCGCTGAATACACATAATACTGAGGCTGCTGGAGAATGATAGCTAGCCAACTGGCATCATAAAATCTTGTGAGGATAGATATTTAGTGTCTTGCCAATTTTGTGGGGAAGTAGAGGCTCAAAAAAGGCTGAAATATTTCAGAAAAATTAGGCGCATAAATTAGGGGTGTGAGAAATGGGTCATATTTTATTTGGATTTAGCTCTAATTGAGGACAGTGATTTGATTCGGTGATTCAGATTACTGTCCCCAGTTCGATTTGGCCAAATTCGAATCTGAAGATTTGAGCGATTCAGCCATAGACACAATTTTAAATGTTTTTTCTACATACCTCGAGGTACCAGGCATGGCTTGTGAATGGTGCAGTGCTGGAGCATCCCACAGGAGCGCAAGGGGCCTCCCTGTGTGCTCAGTGGGGAACCTGGAAGTGGACCGAAAGTACTTCTGGTCCACTTCTGGGTCTGCTGCCAAGCATACTGGGGAGCCCTCTATGCTGCTGTGGGACGCTCCATCCACTCCACCCTTACTGCATTCACAAGCTGCCTGGTACTTGAGGTATATAGGAAAAACACTTAAAGCTGTGTCAATTATCAAATCTTTCTGAATCAATTTGGAGGATTCTAATTCAATTTGGAGAGATTAAAGGGTCTCTTGATTCGATTCGGATTTGGAGATTCAGCCATTGAATCAGGCCGAATCTCTGCTGAATCAAATCAGGGTCTGAAGCTTTGCATAGCCCTAACATAAATATCTTTCAGATTGATTCTAATGTCCAAATGCAAAAAATGTTTTTACAGATTTAACCTGTGTTGATTTCAGTGGTAGTTAAGACACCTATCTAGGAGTTAGCTGTCAAAGCACCTTTTCAAAGCTGGGCTTTACTTAAAAACTTTTTTAAAGCACAAGTCCTACAGAAAGGCCATGGGACTCTTAATTCAATAGTTTCTTTTGGAAATCTCATTGCTTCAACAGACTATATTGATGGAGTCTGTTCCAACACATGCTAATTAGCATGCATTGGAGTAGCCGTTAGACATGTGTAGGTTCCCCAAGTGACTTTTTGTTTATTTACACAGCTAGAAAACTTTCTCTGATTTAGTATCGTAACCTCTAGAATTATGACGCACTGAAAGATACATAGCTGGATCATATCGTAAGGAAAATATACTAGTGAGTTATTTTACCTAACTCATGTATAACAGTTGCTGAGATATAATAGGTCTGGAATCATGTGCATTACGATTTAAAACCCTTTACTTTTAAACTTGATCTGGGGGCAGCTTCCCAGATCAAACTTATTCCTATAATAGCATGACATATGAAGGGCCTAGAATATGGAATCTTACTTTCAGATTAATGGGATTTGAGTTGTGCTTTTGGCCATTAAAAGAGAGAAGTGGGGTTTTGGATGGGATTCCAGAGTTTAGACCTGGATTTTGGTGTGGCCTCGGTATTACTGCTACTAAGAAGAATAACTTATCTAAATCTTTTACCATTCTACCAAGAGCAAAATTCTGCCTTACAATATTTGTGACTCCTATTGGCCTCAATGGGGTTGCTATTGGGTTTTTTTCTGACCTGGGAAAAACACCAGACAGGGCAGAATTTAGACTTTTATACATATAATAAATAAGCCAATACTGGGCTCCAGAGAAGAACAAAACAGGTCATTTGATACATTTATTAAAGATTAGTATAAAAAACATAATATTTTACGCTCTTCATCTTCAAAAAGTTTCATAAACATGAATCATCATAAGACTGTGTATTAAGTATTTTGGCCTTTTTGTGGGGAAATAGAGGAATAAAAAAGGCTGAAGTATTTCAAGTGCCTCTTAATTCAATAGCCTCATTTGAAAATCTCATTGCAAATTTTTTACCAAAAAGACACAGTACTTTGATTATTGTCTGTGAAACAGCTGTTGCTGCTCCATAATTTGAAAACATAAATGCACACATACTCACCTATGTTTATGTAACATTAAGATTACATAGATAAGTGCTCAAAATTCAGGAAATGCTGAGGTAATTTGTACATGAATTGTTACGTTCTTAATTCCATGATTTCTTGCTTTTTCTTAAATTAGCCAATACTCTGTTTTTAGAGAATGTATAAACAAATATATAAGGTCAGGTTCTTTTTTCACTTATAGTATAGTTAATAGTGCTGCAACTCCAATCAAGTTATGTTTTTTTTATACTGGTATAAAATGAAAACCAACTGCTGAATGAATATGAAACAATTTTAGATGCACTGAGTGCATTTACATGTGCAACTAAGGTGTTACAGTGAACTCCGGAGCAGTTCATGCCAGAGTCAGCTGCTCCCAGGTGTAACATATACACGGATGCCTGGGACAAAATCAATTTGAGCTGAAGAAGAGCAAGCCCCTGGCTGGCTAGGGTGGAGCAATTTACATGTGCATTTTGGTGCAGTAAAGTATTCCACTGTAAGACAATAGTATACTATGGCAGAGTTGATCGGTTTACTGTGCCCTAATACTGGTGCATGAGTAAACTGTGACAGTGTACTGCAGAGCTAATTAGTCAACTCCACAGTAAAGTGCACATGTAGATGCACCCACTGTGGCCTAATGGCTAGCATGTGGATCCTACCATCTCAGTGGTTTTTCCAAATTTCTCTCTAGATTTCTTTCATATGCTTGGGCAAATTGCTTCTTTTTCTTGTGCCCCTTTAAACTGTGAATAATATTTATCTCTCAAGTCCAAGAGGCCTAGGGCCAGCTAACCCCACTCAATTAGCAGACTCAGCTGTGTTGTTATCTCTTCTGAAAAGAGTTAGTTGGAGATTTGCAAAAGAGAAGCATGAGAGATTCTAAATTAGGCTTTTTCAAGAAAAGCATCCTTTAGAGAGTGGATAGCAGGAAAAAAAAAAGTTTTGTTTAAGTTTTCTGAAAAAGTAAACTACCATGAAGGGGATATTGGCATTTCTTCTGCATTGGAGAAACAAGTCAGCTATTCTACATGCAAGCTAGTTTTACTAGTGAGTGGTGGGTAGAGGTACAGCCAGGGAGAAGGCAATGTTTAGAATTTAGGTGGCTTGCTGGGTCAAACCAGTGGTCCATCTAGCTCGATATCTGAGGTTAGGAGGAATGGATGGTTTAGAGTGAGAGAATTGAATTGGGTATATTTAGAGCAAAGGTGCTCAACCTCTGGGTTTGTAGGGCACCCCACAGGTTGGGGAATTTGGCAGTGGGATAGCAGTGCAGTTAATACTGCTAGCCCACCTCCTTCTAAATTGCTAAGCCTCACAACTGGATTGAAACCAGACCATGTCCCATTCCCTCCACATAACCTGGCCAGGGCCAGGCCATGCCCTCTTTCCCCTGTGCAGTCAGATCAGGGCCAAACTATATCCACTTCTCCCCATACAGCTGGATTGGGCCTGGGCAATATCATCTTCTCCCCATGCAGTTAGATCAGGACCAGGCCATATCCCCTTCCCCTCACATGGCTGGATTGTGGCCAGGACAAGTCCCCTTTTTCTCATGGGGCTGGGTCATGCCCTCTTCCAGGCACAGCTGGATTGGGTTTGGCTTCCCCCCTCCCCCCACTCTGCTATCTTCCACATGGCTGGATAGAGCCTCACCCTCCTCTGAGTGTCAGATCAGGAGCACCAGCTCGATCCAGCCTGCGTATGGACTTGGGCACTGCCCATCCTGACAAAAAAATTGAGCAACACTGATCTAGAGTGATCTGTCCTCTATTTATTACCTTCCCTGGTATCCATCATTATTGAGGTGCCAGAGAAAACATCTCTGACTGTTCTGTTTAATAGCTCTTAATAGGTGCATCATCCATGAAGTTATGTATTCTCTGGCTATGCTAGCTGCCCCTAAATCTGTGACATTAAGTTATAAATGTTAACTACGTATTACAGAAAAAAAAATATTTACTGCTGCTAAGTTTTAAACCTGTGTCCTACTAATTGCAGTGGATGTCTCCCTAGTTCTATTTTTCTGGGACTTGGTGAATAACAGTTCCCTATTCATTTGTCCAAACCCTTCATGATTTTATAGACCCCTATCCTATCCCCCCTCAGCCTTTATCTTTCCAAATGGAAAAATCCTAGCCTTTTTAGTCTCTTTGTATGGCAACACTTCATATTACTGATCATTTTGATTGCCCTTCTTTGTATCTTTTCTAATTCTACCACATCATTTTTGTGATGTGGAGACAAAAACTACACACAGTGTTCAAGACATGTACACACCATGGGGTTACAGTGGCAAGATGGTGTTAGAAAACACCATCTTGCCACTGTAACCCCATGGTGTGTACATGTCTTGAACATTTTCTTTCTAGTTTCCTTCTGGTAATGATCTTAATTTTGGTTTCCACTGAACATTGAGTTGATGTATTTAGAGAACTATCTATAATGATTTCAGAACTCACAGTTAAAGTTATTTTTGCCCATATGCATTATCTTGCACTTACACTGTAGAATGCTTAGGCTTATTAAACCAATACAGGACAACTAAGGGTTGACAAGAGCCTTGGAGATCAATTAGCTCACCTCATTTTACTTGAGGTTTTTGTTATGCTCAGTTCAGTATTTGACCCTGCTGGGGGAGAAGAACAATAAGGTGGGACAGATCTGGGATACCAAAGTTTAGAGTCCCTTCTTAAGAAGACCATGTTAGCTTAGAGTCCTTTCCTAAGAGGGTGTGGCATATGTGGTCAGTCCAACTGCACCTGGGCACATGGTAGGGCACGGGTGGCATGGTGGCTGCATTCAGCTTTCCAGAATTTTTTGTCAAAGCTGCAAGTAAGCAGCAGGAGAGAAGATACTTTTTAAGTTTGTTTGACCTTGAAAACAGGCACATGAATCCAGAGAAGAAGCGTTGTGGGTCAGTATTCTGCAGGAAAATGTAAGAATAGGGAGAACTCAGTATGATTGAAAAGTACGCTCTGAGTGGTTCAAGTTGCTTATGTTATATTTTGTTTGGCTGTTGAGTCCTGCTGGAAGTCTGCAATCTTCTGCTCTGTAAGACCTCTGGAAGGGTGGAAAACATTGTAGGAAGTGTGAGTGCTGCTTTTGAACACTACTAGTGAAGTTCAAAGGCATTTAGGTGCCTAAGAATAAGCAAGCAATTCATAAAAACTGTACATAAACTCCTTAAGCGCCCAAGACCTATTATGTGCCTGGTGAAAACTGATTTAGGAATATCAAGTTCAGCTCCTGTATATGGCTAGAGGTACTGCCATTTTGGCTGGGGAGGGCTGAGCATTTGGGTACTTCTTCCCTTCCTAAGGTAATTTGTTTTTCATAAATCAGATCCCTGCCACCACTCAGAATGCAGAGGTGAGCTCTGAGCATACTTAATACTGACTGACAGCACTTGCTAACATTATTAAAAAACATATCCAGTAGTCACGGTGATCTTCTTGCCTAATAGCTTAATGGCTAATACAGTCCCCAGGAATGGATTTATGCCATTGTCAGCCTGAATTCAAATATACATTTCCCGTCTCCCAGGAAAATGCTCTACTGCAAGGGTATGCAAAACACAGCTCCTGAGCTGGATTTGGACCACCAGGAGATTTTATCTGGCCTACAGTGGGTCCCCTGACCAACCCAGCCCAGACACAGGGGAAGCCTGAGCCCTGGCACATATGACTAGCCCTGCCACCCGAGGGTATGCAGTTGGACAAGGGTAGTGCAGCAGCCATACTAAGCTTTCTGGCAGTCACCATGGTGGCTCACTGTGCCTGGCCACTGCCAGACCCAGGCTCTCTGTCTGAGTACCCCAGCCTTGCACCCACTGCTGAGGGCACCGTATGGGATGGGCAGGCAGCTGGGGTTCCCAAGGACACTGGCCTGGGACCCCCACAGCCAGGGTATGCTCAGCTAGATTTATGGAATAGGGCCACATACAGGCAGGGAGTGGCATCCAAAAATAGGATAGGCAAGCAGAGGCTGGGATCACAGGGCAGTGACAGTGCAGGGCTAGGGACCAGGGCAGAGCTGCAGAACAATCCCATCATGTCCCTGCCCACAGAGTCCTGCCCTGTCCACCCACCTCCATCTGGTACTCCTTGTGGTGGGTACAGCATTGCCTTCCTCACTGGTCATCAACATCTCACCATAAGTGATGCTCGAGCCCAAATATTTGCCCAACCCTGCTGAACCAACTAAGCAAGAGACATAATTAGCTATGCCAATCTGAGATCCTAGTTGTGAATTAAGTTGGAATTAAACTGTTCTCTGGGCACTCCGCTCATCATGTTGAAGGTAGATTATGTAGAAAGGAATTCAAGAATCAAAGTTAGAGGGAAGGCAAACAAGAGGGAGTTTGTCTCTCTTGCCCAGTGAAAAAAACACTTTCCTAAGAATAAGGAGTGATGGATTATGGTCCAATAATGTTTGTGTTTTATGATTATTTAATAGAATGATTATGTAATACATAATACATACTCAGTTTCAGGGGAGAAAGAAGATTTCAAATGCACCTACATATATATTTTTTATCAGCTGGCATAACCATCTGTCTATCAGCAGGCTGAGTCTAGTGAGAACGCATGTCCTAGGCAGACTCTCACCATTTAAAGTATATAGAACTTAGGGGTACCTGTACATGTGCATCAATGCTGCTGTGACACGCTGTAATTACAGTGCATCAGAGCAAACTCAATTAATTCAGTCTGCTTAAGCGTGACAATTATTGTGCTCCAGCAGACTCCAGTGCCATGTGCATCAGTGTCCCCATGCTGAAAAATGGCAGCAGGGGTGCTTTAAATAAGCTCATTCAATGAGCTTTAGTTAAAGAGCCCCTGCCACCATTTTTCACCATAGGGAGGCTGATGCACATGGTGCTCCAGGTGCTTTAATTGAAGTGCCCCATCCCCCAAACTCCCAAAACACCCTAAATGTGTAAGTCAAGTTTGTGAATTCCACATCAGGAAGGAACACTAAAGTCGTCATGTGAATCAACTTTACCTCATTGGGATATTGCCTTGGAAGGACCAAGACTTAAGAGTGAATTGCCTGTAGGGCCAAGCATGTTTTTAGGAGACCCTGCCTATAATAGCAAGAGGAAATGTTCCAGGATGGTGGTGATGATCCAGACAAGCAACTTGAGTCATCCGTAAAGTCTTTGTAATGTAACAAACAATTCTGCTTTCCAAGAGTAGTTTTATCTTTTCTGTTATTTCTTTACTAATGTGGGTAGCTGGGAGAAACCTAGCTTTTCTTTATATATTCGTTTTTTTTGAAAGTCATAATGATGCTTTAAGAAGGCTCGTATTTTTTCTCTCTTCTGAGTTATGGGATCCAACAATTATAACTACTATGCTTATGTGTGTAAATATGCTCTCTCAATATTTTTGCAGGCTGTGCATCCCTGTCTCAGGATTTTGAGCCAATCATAATCATTCTTCTCCTTGTCTTGTCTCCTTTTCCTACTGGAAAAAAATCTTGTCTGAAGCTTCATTGTAACATTTGAAAAGCTAAGTTAAAGAATAGAAGTAGGACAGTGTGTATCGTTGAAATCCTAATGGAGTATTTTAAATGTTGCTTTGATTTAATATATAAAGATTAATGTGGTTGATTACAAATAAAAATGAAACTAGTTAAATAAAATTAGCTATTTCCCTATTTGCTTGTCATTAATATACATAAATAAAATGGCAAGATTCGCTTCAGAAACCACAAGAAGAACCTGTAAAATTACACAGAAGGCATTGTTACTGAGACACAAGACCCTAATAACTGAAAGCAAAAAGTAGCCTATATTATACGCAGACCAAGTGCCGACACCATTAATAATATTGCTTAACACTTTCCAATTTGATAGCCTGTTTTCAGTTGTTTATAATTTTGCTGAATTTAAACCATTCAGGCTGAACTCTTTCCTTCTGGATATGTGCCTCAGGCTGGCTTTCTTTTTGTTTTGCTGTAACGGTTCAGTTGTTTCTGAGAATGAGATTAGGGCAAAACATGTTTTGCCCATGTTTAAAATAAAAAATCATGACTCTGTTTTGTTGAAAAGCCCTAGTGCTTCTGTGCTTGAAAGTCAAGGAATCTGGCCAAGGAGTTGCCTGTTGTCCTGGATGCACTTGTTGCTATCCCTGTGAAAATTCACCCATATTTTCATTAAGTTAGAGGACACCAAAAAAAAAAAAAATCAATTTGTACATACTTGGAGGTTTCTTATAGATAGCTGTTGCAGCTTAAATTATCTGAAAATTCCATGTACACTGAGCAGACTTAGCTCCTCAGAGATGATAGATACTGACAAGACTGTTCATAGGCTAGTGATGGTAGTAATATGGGTTAAATTGGGGGAGTGTAAGTGGTGTGACTGGGACCTGAGAAGTTGAGGCTTGAGGCTAAAAAAGAAGTCACAAGCCTGGGAATCTAAGAGATGGGGGTTGCTAATCAGGGCCAGATCTCGATATGCAGGCACATGCAGTTTGTGATAGTTTCATAGTTTCTAGGATCAGAAGGGACCTGAACAGATCATCAAGTCCAACCTCCTGCCCTGGGCAGAAATGAATGCTGGGATCATAATACCCCAGCCAGATATCTATCCAATCTCCTCTTGAAGACCCCCAAGGTAAGGGAGAGCACCACCTCCCTTACGAGCCCATTCCAGAGCATGGCAGCCCTAACCGTAAAGGCTGATATCAAGCCTGAACCTGCTCTCAATCAATTAGTGGCCATTATTCCTTGTTATCCCAGGTGCAAATCTCTATGCGGCACCACAACCCATACCCGTTGCACGTAGAACTATGCCGGCATTGCTAACTTGCAGTTCTATGGCAAAATTTGCTACTGGGATTTCCTGGTAGCAGAATAGAACCCTGAAGAAAAAAAGCAGGACAGAGCACACTAAAATGTTATGTGGTAGAACAAACATGGAGACAGGGGAGCAGGCTGCCTGCTTCCCCTCTCTGCATGCTGCAGAGCCCCTACATGGAGGCACCCAGTGCCCAAGCTAGATGCTCCCATTAGTTGGGGTGCAGTGGGCCTCAAGACAGGGGAGCCCCTGTACTGAGGCACATAGAGACAGGGGAGCATGGAGCCGTGAGCTGCCTGCTCCCCTGTCCCAAGGCACACTGCACCCCAGCCAGCTGGGGAGTGGGTGGCTGTGGTACCGAGTGCCTCAGCTCAGGGACTCTGATGCCACTTCCTGGCTTGCTAGGGTACAGGGTACCTCAGTACAAGGGCTGTCTGCCTGCTAGCCCCAAGCTGAGGCACCCTGTGCTCCAGCCAGCCCACCCCTGCAGTACGTGGAGCAGCAGGGCAATGTGTCCTGCTGCAAAACACATGGACAGAGGTGTGCACTGTGGTAAAATGTGGATGTGGTTATGGAGTACAGCCAGTAGGAGCTATTCAGTGGTTCAGGTAGGGCCTACACAGAGGAGCACTGAGTAGCCAGAAAATACTAGAAGGGTGACTGCTTCACCCTGTATCTACATTGTCACGTCTAGGTTGTCATTGGAACTGGCTGAAGATCATCTACTTGGTCATTTTTGGACTATCAGGGCCAGCTGAGGGCCTGCCTGCTTCACAGATTCCTAACTGGCTAAGGAAAAGGGGGTAGCAGAAGAGGGCAGAGGTAGATGAGGCAGTTTTGGAAGGTAAGAAAGTATGTCCAGGGCACTAGATCTTAGGCAGTGATGTGGGGGTCAAGTAGGACTGAGGAAGGGTAGGATAGGAAGAAAAGAGGTCAAAGATATGTTGTAAATAAGAGAAAATGATTGTATAATAGATTCATAGGTCCACAGAGTCGGAAGGGACCTCAGTGGGTCATCTAGTCTGACCCCTTGCAGGCAAGAAGAGAGTCACCAACCCTGGAGTCATGTGATCCCAGCCAGGTGCCTGTCCAGTCTCCTCTTGAAGACCCCCGAGGATGGGGCAAGCACCACCACCTTGGGAGCCCATTCCAGATTTTGGCAACCCTGACCATGAAGAACTTTCTCCTAATGTCCAGCCTAAACCTTCTCTCTAGTAGCTTATGGCCATTGTTCCTTGTCGTTCCACAGGGTGCCCTGGTAAACAGATCATTGCCTACTTCCTGGTGGTCTCCCCTTATGAATGTGTACACTGCCACAAGGTCCCCCCGCAGCCTTCTCTTGGAGAGGCTGATGAGGTTAAGGTCCCTTAGCCTTTCCTCATAGGGCTTCCCTGCAGGCCTCTAATCAGGTGAGTGGCCCTTCTTTGTACCCTCTCCAAGTTGTCCGCATCCTGCATGAATTGCGGCATCCAGAACTGGACAGAGTACTCCAGCTGTGGTCTGACCAGTTCCACATACAGGGGGAGAATCACTTCCCTGGATTTGTCGTGCATTCGTAGGTGCTTCACAAACAAGGTGTGATCGGCTCTGCCAACTGCTTCATCACATTGGTGACGCATGTTCATCCTGGAGTCAACAGTGACTCCAAGATCTTTTTCTGCCTCAGTGGTACTGAGAAGGTCACCTTCCAGCTTATAGGTATGATGGCAGTTCTTCCTCCCTAGATGCAGCACCTTGCACTTGTCCTTATTGAATTAATCCTGTTCTTTTCTGCCCACTCCCCCAGCCTGTCTAGGTTGGCCTGGATCTGGTTCCTTCTCTCCAGGGTGTTAGCTGCACCCCATAATTTGGTGTCATCCACAAATTTGGCCATGGTGCTTCCTACCCACCTCATTCAGACCACTGATGAAGATGTTGAACAGCACCAGCCCCAGAACTGAGCCCTGAGGGACTCCACTGCCTACATCTTTGCAGGTTGACACCAACCCATCCACTACCACCCTCTGAGTACGATCATTGAGCCAATTTGCTACCCATTCTACCATGTAATCATCCAAGGCAAATCCCCTCTACTTATTTATAAAGATGGAATGGGATACCTTGTCAAAGACCTTCTTGAAGTCCAGATAGATAACATTCACTTTGACTCCTGCATCTAAAGAATTGGTGGCCTTGTTATAAAAGGAAACTAGGTTAGTCAAGCAGGACCTGCTTGCTAAAAACCCATGTTGGTTACCCCTCCACATCACCTTAGCCAGCGGGCTCCCACAGATGTGCTCCTTGATAATTCTTTCTAGAATTTTCAGAGAATTATCAGAAAATACTCATTTATAAAACCTGACTGAATTCCAAACTCTTTTGGAGTTATTTGCTTGACAGCAAACTGGCAGTCTCTCACCCTCTGTAAAGACAGGACTACACAAGATGTAACAGCCTTCTAATGCTATCTGCTATTCAAGACGGTCATTAAGAAGGATTGTGCAGTGGGTCTAAGACATCAACCTTGCCAGTGATTCATGTGGGGATCAATACGTTTACACATTGGCAAATTGTTTTGCAGTGTTAATTTTGTTGATTTTTTAAAAAAATGCTTTGCAAGTTTTGTATTTTAACAATCCGTTTGGCCCCAGTGTGCACATTAACTGTGATAGACTCTTCCGTTACACGATTCCATACAATTTTTTGTGTAGGATCCACATATTGACTTTAATATAATTTTTTGAGATTGCCATTATATTGAGAGCAAATTTTGCATTGATCTGTAGTTCTCTGTGTTCCCTAACTACAGGCTGAACATATTCCATCACATGCATTTTATTCAAGTTTATCTTGTGTTTTCCCTTTATAAAGAATGAAATAGTATTAAATATTTTTTTAACCTATACAAACTGTCTCTCTGTCACCTGAAGTGAATACATATATTCCTCTCTACTTTAGTGAGTTTTAGCTGAGGAAAACGTGCTGGGTAGGAACCCCCATAGTCTTCCAGAAGGATATTGCCAACCTTGTAGAGCGAGTATTACATTAGGCAATAAAAACTTAAAAGGACTTCCAAAACCCACAGGGTCACCTGTTTGGAAGCTTTATATCCTTGAATTGTCCTAGTGCTCCATGCCCATACTACTTCCTAGGTATTTCAGGCCTCTTCCAGTAACATTTTTTTAAAGGTAGAACGAAGAAGGCACTGGTATCCACTATCTTTCTGTAAAGCAGTAGCATATCTAGGGGTGAATAAGTGGAGTACAGGCCCTGGGCACTGAGTTAGACGGGGTAGTAGACTGATGCTCCTACCCCAGGGAGTCTATGCTAGCTAGATAAGACTTAATGTTACTGCTGTAGCAGCAGCAGCAATGACAAAGGCCATGCAGACTGCACTCTGGCAGTAGCAGCTATGGACTGTGAGGACACAGACAGAAGTGCAGCTCCTCGCTATAACTGAGAATGCTTTGCAGGAAGTATTACAATTATCCCGTGGAATAAATGGAAGTTCATTGTTGGTTCCAAGGGGGAGGGAATTTAGCTGCTGGCTGTAGGTCTGCAGCCTGTTTCCCCTGGCAGTGGCCTCTCCTCCCTGTGAGGCTGCAGAGTTTTCAGAATGGGGTTCCCCAGCCAGCAATAGAGGGTGGGGTGGGTGAATTGGAGACCTCCTACCTTAAGGGGGGCTCCAATACACCTACCCCACCCTCCAGCAGAGGCTGAAAACCCCCCAAACCAAACTCTTCCACTCCATTTTCCCCCTCCCATTCTGAAAACAGCTCTAGGCTGGCAGGCAGGCAGGCAGGCAGGCAGACAGAAGTTACAGAAGATGCTCTGTTTTGAAAAGTCTTCATCTGACCCCCCATTCAATCAGACATTTTTGAAGCTGTCTGCAACTATGTACTTGTGTTTGATCATGGCTATAGAAGGCTTTCTGTGGCCAGATTGGGCAAAAATTGTCACTTATGTCTGTGCCTAACCTCCCTGAAACAGACAGACATATCTCATTGGTGCTTGATGCCTTTGTTCTTCAGCAGGGTTTTGCCAAGGGCAGAGAACCTGCTATTGTCTTTGTGCTGCAAAGGGTCTCTTTACAATTCATATTCTTAGCAGTAGGCACATTAGGAGTTTGGCTAACCAACGTCCCAAAGATTCATGGGAGAAGTGTTCTCTTACTGCTTTTTCAGCCTATTATTATCACCTCCTCTGCCTTTAACCTCAGCCAGATAAGCTTTCATTCATGTCCCAATATCCAATGAACATAAATTAAGGTAGTCTGTATTGGAGATGAATAAGATAATCTCACAGACTGGGAACAGAAAAAGGAAAAAACATAGCACTTCATGGTGATGTCAAAAGGTGATTACAAGAGCTGGGGAGTCTCTGTGTCAAAACTTAGCATATGACCTCTGTCAAAAGAAATTCATATGATCTAGTTACTCAGAGAACTCTCTTACCACAGCTCTCCCCACAGGAGTCTTATTAACATGTTTTTACCTTCCCACATTTTCTGTTACTCTGACATAGAGATATGCTCTAAGATTACTGATATCAAACAACAAACATGGAGCATATGTTCTCTGGCAAATGTATACACTGTGTCACTGAGCACTGGACCCCATTTACTGAATAGGAAAAACACATCAAGGACATTTTAGGGAAGGAAAAAAGATTAGAATAACTTTCAAGAAACTTTAAAGAACTCACTCAGTCTTTTCTTATTCTTCTACAGAAATAAGTGCATTACATTAATCTCAGTTTGGATTACCTGTTTTTCTTTTTGAACAAAGTGTGCATTTTGCACTGAGGAATCCATCCTTTCTCACTTCAGAAGAGACAAGCATCCCCACAACTGTATAATGATCATGAAGAAGTGGAGAGCAAATCATACCTCTAATAAATCTGCAGGAAAATTCTTTTGGAGTGTCTCCTTTCTCTTCATTCTGTAAGAGGGCTTTTATATAAGTACGGCCTCCTTATGAAATCGTTCCCTTCTCTTAAACCAAAATTCTACCACTTGTTTCACTGTTTTTTCCATTATAATTTGAGGCAGGTGGTGTGCCTCTGCACATCTACTGCAAGAATTCCTCAGGGCATTGTCTAAAATAAGAACAATATATCTGAAGCCACGCTGGGAAAAGGTTAGTCCAAAACATGTTATTCCTTTTAATAATAATACCTAGTCCTTACATAATGGTTTTCATCAGTAGATCTCAAGCAATTTACGAAGGAACTATGCACATACTCATTTTACAGGAAGGGAAACTAAGACACAAAGATGAGAAACATTTCTTTCGAAGTTACCCAGAAGGCCAGTGGCAGAGAGCCACTCTAATTAAAGTGACTCATGTGTCAGTGTCCTCAAGCTTAAAAATGGCAGCAGGGGTGCTTGAACTAAAGCTTGTTGAACTAAATCTCATTCTAGCACACCCACCACCATTTTTAAGCATGGGGATGGTGATACACGAGATGCAAGAGGCTGCTGGAGTGCAGTAATTACTACATTCCAGCAGACTTGATTAATTGAGTCTGGTCTGACACACTGTAACTACAGCACATCAGAGCACTCTGCACTCATGTACAGGCATCCTGTATAAAACCGCGATTGTGACTTTACACTGTACAGGAAGGAAGGGGCAAGGAAGTCCATCATATGCAGGTTTTGCATAGGGTTACCCACAATCAAACTCGAGAACAAGAATTGTGAGTTCAGCGTAAAGAAAAAGCTTTTTTGTAATAAGATTTCCCCCCTGTCTCTGTGTACTGTATATAGAAAGGACTGCATAATATTTCCAAAATAAAGTGTCACTCTTCTACTGTGTTTGTGTGTGGGTGGGTGTGGGGGGGGGGTCGTGAGAGTATGCGGGTGGTTGTGAAAGGTTGTGGGGGGTTGTGAGAGGGTGTGGCTGTGTAGGGGGCATAAGGTATGTTGAGGTGTATGTATATGTCAGTGGGAGTTGTGGGGGCAGGGTGTGGGATGTGAGGGAGGGTGAGGGGTGTAGGGGCCCCCCACAGACTCTCCCCATGGTGTGCAGCCCTTGCTGCCTGGCAGCAGTAGCAGGCAGGGAGGTCAGGGCAATCATGCAAAGTGCAGGCACGGCTCTGGCCAATGCTGCATGGGGGGAGGGACCAGAGCGTGCCCTATTGCCAGGGATCCATGCCACACCTGCAGCTCCAGCACTCGTAGTGGGGGAAGCCCCGCACTGGAGCCTGCTGCCTCCTTGGCTCCCTCCTGTGCAGGTCCCTGCACTGCTGGGAGTGGAGGGAACCCCACCCTCTGCTTCCCCACGGAGTCGTGTGCAGTCCCTACTATGATTGTGGGAACTGCAGCCATGTGGTGCAGAGGCCCGCATAAAAATGGCCAGTGCTGTGCTGGGGATGAGGAGTGCATCCCCGTGCAGCCTGCCTGGCTGCTTCTTTTACAGGGACTCTGTGCCATGCACCTGCAGCTCCACACTTGCAGTGGGGAAGCCCCATGCTTGGCTCCACAATGAAGCAGGGAGTGGGTCTCCCTCTACTCCTGGGAGAGTGCTTGGACCAGCGCAGCAGGGGGCAGGGGAGGCAGCTGGCTCCAGCGTGGGGCTTCCCCCTCTGCAAGTGCTGGAGCTGCAGGCACATGGCATGGAGTCCCAGTGATAAGGCAGGCTACATTCCCCTGGCCCCTGCACAGCACTGGCCAGAGCAATGTCCCAGTGGGCACCTGCTCCAGGCATGAGTGCCCTGACCTCCCCACTTGGTGCTGCTGTCAGCAGCTGGGGCTGCAAACAAGGAAGAGAATATGTGGGTTGTCCCTACATGCCCCTACACTCACACCCACACTCAACCCAGATGAGCTCTGAGCTCCCACTGCCCCTCTGGGTGTAGGCTGCATGCTGCCCTCCCACTTTCACCCAGCTGGAACTGCACCCCCCCTGCACCAGCCCCACTGCTTCCCTACCTGGTGTCCCAAGCTAGCAGGTTCCATCTGTAACAGAAGCCCCACCCAGAAGCTGCTGGCTGGGAAGAGCCGTTCCACCCAGGAGGATGGGAGTGAGGCCCAATAGGGTACATTGGGGGGTTGTACATGTGGGTGCGTCATTTCTACCTCATTGGTGGAAATGCTGGGTGGGGTAGAGTTTGTTGGGGGGTACCAAAGGCCAAATGAAAGTGCCTTGCAGGCCAGATCTGGCCTGCGGACTATATTTTACCCACCCCTGGGGTAACATCATCCATCTCTCAGTCAGTCAGTTACATCCAAGTAACCTTTCTGACCCTCCAGGCCTATAGTGTAAAAATTTCAAACTTGCTTATTCATATTCATATGTATTTGTATGTGCAACTAGCATATCTTGAAGCATTTATAATTTTACTTGGATAACTAAACCTGCAACAGAACCTGAACTGGCCTGGAAAGAGTACAGAACTATACTATCATGTGGGAATGAAGGTTCATTGAGTTTTGCTAAAAACCTAGAATAAGCTAATATACCTGCTTAGAGACTATTTTCAGTTATTTTAAGCAGGGCTGTCCAATTTTTGTGGTGGTTGCATATGACTGCATAGCCCCCCGCTATACTATAGCAGTGCCCCATCATACTACACTAGGTGACCATTAGGGCTGTGCAAAATGGCTCTGTTTGGATTTGGTCATTTTAGAGGGACAGTGATTCAATTTGTTGTTTTGTATTACTGTCTTGACTCGATTTGGCCAAAACTGTTTCAGAATTTCAGCGCTGTTTGGGAGATTCAGCCATAGATTATAATGGGGAATCATTACAATATCTATAACTTTGCCATGTTGTGGCTGGCTTGTTTGCAAATTGCAGGGATGGTAGCCCCTTCTGAGGGCATGAAGCATGCCAAGTTTCTAGGAGATGGGGGCAGGGGTTCTGTGAATATGCACCTCAAACTGTTCAGACACAGCTTTATATGTTGTTTCTACATCCCTCTCCCAGAGCACTGTGATTGGAAGCGAACCCCACAGGGGATTTTGTGAAACTACACCTCAAAATTTTCAGGGCAAAACTTTTATCACTTGTCAGCAGTGGCAGCATGCTGTCATCCCGCATGCAGATACGGGGGTCCACACCCTCAGGGAGGGCTGTGGAACTGTGCCAGAATCCTCCCGGAGGGCGTGGTCCCCTGGATCTGCACACGGGATGACAGCAGGCTGCCGCTACTGGCTGAGACCGTGCTTGGCGCATCCCACACTGAGCACCAGAAAGACTGGTACTATTGCTGGGTCCAGCTGGCAGTGGCAGCATGCTGTCATTCTGCTTGCAGATCTGGGGGTCCATGCCCCCTGGGAGGGGTGTTTTGGACTCTTTCTAGGGGGTGCAGGCCCCCATATCTGCACACAGGATGACAGCAGGCTGCAGCTGCCAGCTGGACCCAGCACTGGGTTCCTTCTGGTGCTCAGCACAGGCTGTGCCAAGCAGACTCAGGTGCTGGCGCTGGCCCCAGCCAGCAGTGGCAGCATGCTGTCATCCTGCACATGGATATAGAGGCCCATTCCCCCTCAGAGGGCTGCAGGGCTGTGCCAGACTCCTTCCATGGGGCACAGGGCCCTGGATCTGTGTGTGAGGTCACAGCAGGCTGCTGTTCCTCCACCAGACCACTGGGATTGTAAGGGACCTCAGGATACATCACAGACACTGGTCAGCTACAGATGTCAACATCAGAGCAGTTCTTCTTTCACTCTTCCCCCTCCCTCCTAATTTCTGTTTCCCTGAAAGCCTGGTTCTGAAACTCTGAAAATTTCTGAAATGTTTTGGATGCTTTCCTTTTGATTTGGAACTTTTTCTCAGCCTTCCATTTCAATTCAGATTCAGTATTTTGGGTGCTGAAATGGGCCAAAACACCTCCAGAGTTCCAGCCTGCAAGGAACTTTTTGGGCCCCCCCATGCCTGACACTGGGGGGAGGTCTGAGGGCAGGGGGTCAAGCATGAGGGGCACTGGGTCAGGACTCGCCATCAATTTTACAAATGGATCCTGGTAGAAAAAAGGTTGAGAACCACTCTACTAGACCTTGAAGGTTTCTTCGAGCCCTACTTCTCTATGATTCTAAATGGTCATGATTGGCATATAAATTATAATGAAAGATTCAGCATAAGTTTAAGTGCACCAGGCAGTCAGTATAAATGCAAGAACTTACTTAAATGTATAATTTGTTGTTCTACAGGATCTCAAAACACATTTCAAATGTAGGTTCCTCCAATACAGGTAAACACTGAATCAGAAGCAATGGTCTCAAGTTCCAGCAAGGAAGATTTAAGTTGGATATTAGGAAAAACTTTATCCCTAGGAGGATGATGGAGCACTGGAACAAGTTACCTATGGGGGTGGTGGAAGCTTTATCCTTGGAGGTTTTTAAGGCCTGCCTTATAGTTTCATAGTTTCATAGTAGCTAGAGTCGGAAGGGACCTAGGCAGATCATCTAGTCCGACCCCCTGCCTTAGCAGGAAAGAGCACCGGGGTCAGATGACCCCGGCAAGGTGCTCATCTAACTTCCTTTTAAAAATCCCCAGGCTAGGAGCCTGCACCACTTCCCCTGGAAGCTGGTTCCAGGCCCTAGCCACCCTGACTGTGAAGTAGCGCCTCCTAATATCTAATCTAAACTTACCCTCCGCCAGTTTGTGACCGTTATTCCTGGTCACTCCTGGCAGCGCACGGGGGAACAGGGACTCCCCCAATACCTGCTGATCCCCCCTGACCAGTTTGTAGCAGGCCACAAGGTCCCCCCTTAGCCTTCTCTTGTGGAGGCTAAACAGGTTCAGGTCCCGTAGCCTCTCCTCATAAGGCCTGCCCTGCTGACCCCTGATCATACGAGTGGCCCTCCTCTGAACTCTTTCCATATTGTCCACGTCCCTCTTGAAGTGTGGCGCCCAGAACTGGACGCAGTACTCCAGCTGCGGCCTGACCAGTGCCGCATAGAGGGGGAGGATCACCTCCCTGGACCTGCTCGAGATGCATCTGTGGATGCATGATAGGGTACGATTGGCCTTCTTGACTGCCTCCCCACACTGCCGGCCCATGTTCATCGTGGAGTCAATGACGACTCCAAGATCCTTTTCCGTCTCCGTGCTGGCAAGAGGAGAGTTCCCCAACCTGTAAGTGTGGTGCCGGTTCTTCCTCCCCATGTGCAACACCTTGCACTTATCAGTGTTAAACCCCATCCTATTCTCATCCGCCCACCGTTGCAACCTGTCAAGGTCAGCTTGTAGCCTATTGCACCCTTCTAGTGCACCCACATCCCCCCACATCTTAGTGTCATCAGCAAACTTGAACAGGGTGCTTTCTACCCCCTCATCCAAGTCACTGATGAAGATGTTGAACAGTGCAGGCCCGAGGACCGAGCCCTGCGGAACCCCACTGCCCACATCCTTCCAGGTCGAGAAGAACCCATCCACTACCACCCTCTGGGTGCGGCCCTCCAACCAGCTGGCGACCCATTTGACCGTGTGGGCATCGACACCACAGTCTCTCAGCTTTTTGATGAGGACAGGGTGAGAGACAGTGTCGAAAGCCTTCCGGAAGTCCAAAAAGACTACATCCACAGCAACCCCTGCGTCTAATGATTTGGTGACCTGATCGTAAAAGGCCACCAGGTTGGTCTGACAAGACCTGCCACTGATAAACCCATGTTGGTTGCCCCTGAGCATGCATTCCCCCGCAAGGCCCTCCTGGATGTGTGCCAGGATAATTTTTTCAAAGAGCTTACCCGGGATTGAGGTCAGACTAACTGGCCTGTAATTTCCCGGGTCCTCTTTTTTTCCCTTTTTGAAGATAGGGACCACATTGGCCCTCTTCCAGTCCTCCGGCACCTCGCCAGAGCACCACGAGTGCTCACAGAGCCGTGCCAGGGGTCCCGCAATGACCTCAGCCAGTTCCTGTAGAACCCTAGGGTGAAGATCGTCCGGACCAGCGGACTTGAACACGTCCAGCTTCTCCAGAAGTACCCTAACTAACTCCTCGCTAACCCTTGGCCCAGGCGTGTCTCTCTCGGGGCCCGAGGGGGGCCCAGCAGGGAGGTGGCTGAACTGGTCCCTACTTAGGAAGACAGAGGCAAAGAAATCGTTAAATATGTTAGCTTTGTCATCTGGCGTGATGACTAAGTTGCCCATCGTGTCCTGCAGGGGCCCCACATTACCCGGGACCCTCTTTTTACCCCCTATGTATTTGAAGAAGGACTTCTTGTCCTTAATCCGGGAAGCTAGTCCTATCTCCAACTCTGCCTTGGCCCTCCTGACTGCCCCCCTACATCCTCGGGCGACTATAACATAGTCCTTCTTGGCGATGACCCCATCTCTCCATTGGGTATATGCCTCCCTTTTAGCAAGGAGACATTCCCGGATGCTCTTAGTGAGCCATGGGGGTTTATGTGCCCTCCTGCTCCCTTTGACCCTTGTTGGGATTACCTCCCTTTGGGCATGGAGGATCGTCTCCTTAAGGAGCAACCACTCACCTTCGACATCTGATTCCCTTCCCCTCTGGGTCCTCAGCGCTTCCCCAACTATCCTCCTTAGCTTGTTGAAGTCAGCCCTCCTAAAGTCTAGGGCTGTTGCCTTGCTGCAGCCCTTTGCCACCTTACGCTGGATGGTGAATTCCAGCAAGCGATGATCACTGTCTCCCAGGTGGCCCATCACCCGCAGCCCCCTCACCAGGTCCTCACCCGTGGCCAGCACTAGGTCCAACAAGGCGTCTCCCCTGGTGGGACTGTGCACCTCCTGGGTTAGATGGAGGTCCTGCAGTCTGGCTAAGAACCGACGTGAGCGATCAGACTTGGCTGACTGCTCCTCCCAGCAGATGTCTGGGAAGTTTAGGTCCCCCATGATGACCACATCCTTAGCCCTCACTGCCTCTGTAAGCTGACCTAAGAATTCCAGGTCGAGCTCTTCTCCCTGGTTGGGAGGTCTATAGTAGACTCCCACCGTTAAGTCTCTCTCCCCTGGACTGCCTTTTACTCTAACCCAGAGCACCTCAGAGTGCCCCCCCTCTACCCCCATGCTAATTAACGAGGAAGTATATTCCTCCTTGATGTAGAGTGCTACTCCTCCACCTTTCCTTCCTATCCTGTCCCTCCTGTATAGCCTATAGCCCTTGACACTCACCGCCCAGTCATGCGATGAGTCCCACCACGTTTCTGTGATCCCTACTATGTCAGGGCTGGTGACAGCTAGGAGGAGGGCGAGTTCCTCCTGCTTCTTCCCCATACTTCGAGCATTCGTGTAGAGGCATTTGAGGCCTTCAGCGGTTGTGCCCACTGACCCCCTAGTCTCAGCAATGCCCCGTCCCCTATCGCTTACCTGTTTCTCCGTTATGACCATTGGTCTGGGCTCGCTGGCTGTTGCTGGGCCTGGTATCTCATCGTCTCCTCCGCCCTCATCTTCCCCCTCCCCCGACGAGCCTTGACAAAGCCCTGACTGGAATGATCTAGTTGGGGATGGTCTTGCTTTGAGCAGGGGGTTGGACCTCCAGATGTCCCTTCCAACCCTAATTTTCTCTTATTTTATGAGCAGTCTCTTTAAAATTCATGAGATCCCTATGTAGGTAAACCCACTCAAAAACAGTTGCAAGATTTAAAACTTCAGACTCAGACAAGAAGTGAACTTTCTGTTTCTTAAGGGTTCTGAGAAATCCCTCAGTTCACTAGGGATTGATGTTGCCTCTGAGGGAACAACAGAGGCAGTTACCTAAATTAGCCTGAGCACAGAGGGATCATTGTAATTCCTGCAAAAAGAGTCCAATGAGACATCACATGAAAAATAGTAAGGACTTCAGTCTTATGTTATCTAAAAGACTTTTTCTTATAGTCTTGTTGATAGAATACCAACTGGACTTGTTGAGAAGGGTATATTTGGAGAAGTTGTTCTGTAATAAGAGAATATATCACTCTGGGAAAGGAAAAGTAGATTGTGTAATTGCATTACTCCGGGCTGGTCTGGTCCTGCAGGGAGCAAACCAGGAAAGCCAAGGCTGCAACTGAACTCCAATTAGCTTCAAGTATCAAGGACAACAAAAAGTCCTTTTTCAGTTATGTGGGGAGCCGGAGGAAAAGCAAGGGCAATGTTGGACCCCTGCTAAACCAGATGGGGCAACTGACAACTGACACCCAGGAAAAAGCCAACCTATTAAATATGTACTTTGCGTCAGTCTTTCATCAGTCACATGGGATGCCCATGCCTGCTATGGGACAGGGAAATCTGGGTGAGGGGGATCCCCTACCCTCCATCAATGCTGACCTCGTGAAGGAACACCTTGAGAAGCTGGATACCTTCAAGTCAGCCGGCCCTGACAATCTTCACCCCAGGGTACTCAAGGAGCTGGCGAGCGTCATAGCCCAGCCCCTGGCACGGATCTTTGAAAACTCCTGGCGCTCTGGTGTAATGCCTGAAGACTGGAAGAAGGCCAATGTGGTGCCGATCTTCAAGAAAGGGAGGAGAGTGGATCCGGCTAACTACAGGCCCATTAGCCTGACTTCTATCCTGGGGAAGATCCTAGAAAAGTTTATTAAGGATGCCATCCTTGAGGGACTGGCCCAGGCTAACATTCTAACCAATAGCCAGCACGGGTTTGTTGCGGGTAGGTCTTGTTTGACCAATCTCATTTCCTTCTATGACCAGGTGACCTATCACCTGGACAAGGGAGAAGAGGTTGATGTCATATATCTTGACTTCAAAAAAGCTTTTGATCTGGTATCCCATGATCACCTCTTGGCCAAACTGCCCAGTTGTGGCCTTGGCTCCACCACGATCCGCTGGCTGGGAAATTGGCTCCGTGGTCGGACCCAGAGGGTTGTGATTGATGGCAGTCACTCATTGTGGTGCACTGTGACCAGTGGGGTCCCTCAAGGCTCTGTCCTGGGACCCATCCTGTTCAACATCTTCATTAACGATGTGGACATTGGAGTCAGGAGTGGACTGGCCAAGTTCGCCGATGACACCAAACTTTGGGGCAAAGCATCCACGCCAGAAGATAGGCGGGTGATCCAGGCTGACCTGGACAAGCTCAGCAAATGGGCAGACGAGAACCTCATGGTGTTTAACACCGAAAAATGCAAGGTTCTCCACCTTGGGAGGAAAAACCTGCAGCACCCTTATAGGCTCGGTAGTGCTACGTTGGTTAGCACTACAGAAGAAAGAGACTTGGGGTCATCATTGACCACAAGATGAACATGAGCCTGCAATGCGATGCTGCGGCTATTAAAGCGACCAAAACGCTGGCTTGCATCCATAGATGCTTCCCGGGAAATAGAAGCAAATCCCGGGACGTCATTCTCCCCTTGTACTCGGCCTTCGTGAGGCCCCAGCTGGAGTACTGCATCCAGTTTTGGGCTCCACAATTCAAAAAGGATGTGGAGAAGCTTGAGAGAGTCCAGAGGAGAGCCACGCGCATGATCAGAGGTCAGGAAAACAGATCTTACGATGACAGGCTGAGAGCCATGGGACTCTTTAGCCTGGAAAAGCGTAGGCTCAGGGGTGATCTGATGGCCACCTATAAGTTTATCAAGGGTGACCACCAGGATCTGGGGGAACGTTTATTCACCAGAGCGCCCCAAGGGATGACGAGGTCGAACGGTCACAAACTCCTGCAAGACCGTTTCAGGCTGGACGTAAGGAAGAATTTCTTTACTGTCCGAGCCCCCAAGGTCTGGAACAGTCTGCCAGCAGAGGTGGTTCAAGCACCTACATTGAACACCTTCAAGAGTAAATTGGATGCTTATCTTGCTGGGATCCTATGACCCCAGCTGACTTCCTGCCCTTTGGGCAGGGAGCTGGACTCGATGATCTCCCAAGGTCCCTTCCAGCCCTAATGTCTATGAAATCTATGAAATCATTCCAAAAAGTTATCATTCCTATCCTGGCAATGAGCATAGGAAGAACAACTATCCTATTTACTGTTTATTCACTTATCTATTCACAAATGCCTTAGCAAAACATTTAACATCTAAATTCAAATCACTTACTAGATAAGTCTGAATTAAAGACACAGTAATTCAGGTTGACGTCATATACTTGGACTTGAGAAAGGCCTCTGACCTGGTCTCCCATGATGTTCTCATGGTCAAATTTGGAAAATGTGGCTTTGACTACTTCATGGTCCGGTGGCTAGGTAATTGGCTCCATGGTAAGGACAGGCTTGTGAAGTGGGCAGCCCTCAACCTGATGTCAGGTGCTCTATCTGGGAAAAAATAACCCACAATACACTTACCCAATGATCTGTAAGGTCCCTTCCAGCTTGTAACATCTATGAAACTATAATTTTATTTCCCAAATAATTTACAAAACAAGTGAGACAGATAGTTGAGCAAAGCTTCTTAGTGGTAAACATTGAAGAAGTTATAAGTTTTGTCACATTCTATCAGTTACTCTTCAGTACTTGTATTGTTTTTTGATTGCTCGGGGCAATGCATCAGATCTTCATTTTCAGCTTTCAGTATGCACCTCTTTAGCCCTTGCTAAATGTTAACAGATATTACACAATTAAATAGTTTATTTTGCAATAAACTTAGACCCGCCACATGTGCAAAGTAATTCAAAATTATAAAATTTACTATCCAGCTAAAAAAAGAACCAGCCAGCTATAAAATTAATGCTTGAAAATGTGTAACAATTTTGTAGCTGGTTCCTATCCAGTTTTAATTTAAATGTATAACAGGGCCCATAGTATTAGTACTTCCACTCCTTAGTGGAGTGTGTGGAATTTCCTGTCCATTCAGTGTCATAAATGCATTCACAGTGAATAAATCTATTTCACTACATCTTGTTAGAGGGACAAAATATGTTTGTTTATGCTTCATTGAAATCTTCTGCTTTGAGGACTGACTAAAATCACAAAATGCTGATTAAAATCACTGAACATGAAGTAAATTTTTATAGTGTTTAATAGTCACATCCACATACTTTAAATACATATCATAAGAAATCCTTTTTGTAAGCATGGAGGTAGAACTGGACTTATCTTACATTGGGGCATAGTTACTCACAGAAAGGTTCCCACTGACTTTAAAAGTTATTGGGCACGTATCTATGAGAAACTGTTTGCAAAGATACCAGTACCTATAAAGACTTGCACTTTTGCCCTTATTATTTAGTCTTTCTTATGACCTATAGACTCATCCTATATTTGTTTCTGTTTACCTTGGGGGATATGTCCAAACACACAAAAAGCAGCTAGATGCTCATCTCTCACTGAAGTTTTTGGTTATTTTATTTTATACAAGACAGAAAATGCACAGGATTTAAATCATCACTGAAAATCTCACCAGTCAACTGGACTGCATTGGTTGTATATCAACTCTGAAATTATTCCATTCTTATATTTTTAATGATAAACTGTAGAAAGTAATATTGAGGTATAAAAAAAATAGTTCTAGGAAACACTGTGTTTTATATCTTCCAGTGATTGATATATGCAGCAATCTAGTGTGGTTATTATATGCAAAACCTTTTGGATTTAACATGTCTTCAGTGTAATAAAGTATAGCCTATAAAATATAAAATACTTGTGCAGCAAGAGTCCAAGTATGATCTAGACTGTACACTCAATACTACATATTGCAGAATATGCATACTATTCCTTGCAATGCCTATTGATTTGTGTAATCTTTACTCGCACAAGGAGTTCCACGAAAGCCAAAGCTCCTAGATACAATGTGATTATGCTCATGTTTTAAGGTTGGAGGATCCAGGACAATTAAATTCTACCCTGTGGCAAAAAGCCTGCTTGAGTTTCATTTGATACAACCTTCAGTCTGAATGTTTTCCCACTGTGATATATAGATATAGATAAAGCTGACAAATGCACCTTAAGAAGCAGAGAGGAAATTATTTCCACAGAAATATTAGCTAAATCTGTTTCTTAATATTAATTCTTTTTTATTTACTGCATTTTGGAGCTTTGCTGTTTAATTTCTGTTTTACAGTTTGTTCTCATGAAAGTACTAGCTAATTATGAGACTTCTTGCTGATACTGGGAGAAAGGAGAAGGAGAATGTGAGAGCATCATTAACACTAGCCTTAACAATATCCTTCTTTGTTGAGGATGGAATTGATGTCATATTTGGCAGTTAGCCCAAGACTATTCTGCAACACCGCTCTATCCTAATACATGCTTTACAGAGGGATTGCCTTTCAAAACTGTACACGACTATTTGCAAAACATCAGTGCCAAAGTCGTATTTTTCACCCTGGCAAGAGATTAACAAGCACAATGGGAACCTTCTACTCTACAGCATTTTTCACTCATAGATTACGTTTTACTCCGTGCATTCTCTAAATGTATCAAGATACATACCAAAGTATGGTATCCTATCAAGATAGAATATACTATCCATTGAAATGAATAGATATGACTGTCTGATGGCAACTTTGTCAGAAATTGATTTGATAGGTCAATGGTGGCTATTATCTTACTGCATAAACTGTAGCTCCTCTGATTGCTTCCTGAAGTGTATCTTACATTCAGCAGAAACAGAACACTTAAAGAAACAATAAAATGTGGTTTTGACATTTTTCAGGTCTTTCAAATACTGAACAAAAGATAATCATGCTCATTTTCCACTACGTTTAAGTGAATATATGTGTATATTCATGCCTGGAAATAATGAATATAGTGTAGAGACTAATATGTATTGTATAGCTATATTATGGGATCAAATCAGGGTGAAAATTAGCTGGTGCCCATAATTTTCACACAGCCCATTATGCTCACAGAAGTCCCATTCTAAACCTATGTGGGATTTTCCCCAAAGATACTGAACATAATTTTAGTCAGCATTATTGTCAAGCCATTCCCCTCTGAATACTGAATATGTCTCCACATCAATGGTGGGATCCTTGGCAGTAGCTGGCATGGAGCATATGAGATCATGATGTTAGACAAAGCTGATGAAAAGGAGCATGGTTTAACAGGCTTTCCATGCAACTGTAAGGATAATCATAAGGTCTGTGGAATTTATCTGTCAATCTATGGAACTGTCAAAGCCTGATAGATGTCTCTCTTACCTTTTCCAGAAGATAACAGGTCTTGTATCCTTTAAAGGGATGATTTGAAGAGAATGTAATTAAAAATTATTTAAGTTTTCCCTGTTTCCTACATGTACTTCCTTTGACAAAACAGCATACAATGCCCCACCAATTTTTTTCACAGCAAGCAGCATACAGTTTCCCATCTAACATTGGTAAGGCACAGCTATTTTAGTCAGACGATACCAGATGAATCCTTTTTTTTTTTTTAATCCATGCTAGAATTATGTAAAATTCAGACAGCCCAATCCTCCTTTGCACAGCTCCACAGAAGATAGTAAAAGTAAGCCCATATATACCAGCTGAGTACGGCCCAAATAGTTATTAAACTATTATTATTAAGACTTCCTATAATGAATAGGCATTTGCTGATAGATATTCTGCATACCCTCTGGCTGTTATATGTTTTTGCCTTTTGTTTAATTTATTTATTTGGCAGCCTGATTTCTTACCAGAGTAGTCTATGGCTTGGCTGCCCTAAAATGGTAGTATTTCACTTTGTGTTTTTTTTTCCCATGGAAAGATCTTCCGTAGCACTGTTCATTCAAGTCTTTTAGTCATATTAGTCAGGAAACCACAGAAACTTTTAAACTGCAAGAGTTTGTTTTCCTCACTGTTCATATGTTTTATCCTTGCTATTCTGTCTTGTTTAAGGGTGTCATGGACTGCCCTCCAGGGGGTGAATGCTTGGGACCTCTATGGCCTTGTCTGGTCTCTGAGAGGGTCCCCAAAGACAGCCCAGACTTGGTTGTTAGTTCAAGCAGGGGGACAATGTTCCTTCCTACTCTTAAGCCCGGTCTTTTGGTCTCTCACCTTTCCTGGTTCTCTGTGGTCTTCACTCAAGGAGCAAGCATCCTGTTCTGCGCCTGACACATGGACTTCACCTGCTGATCTGAATGACCCTGTGCAACCCACAGTACTAAGCAGCACAACAGAAAGTTTGCCGTGATGGCATTTGTTTGGGCAAATGCCAGACAATCGGAGGTACTCTGTCTCCTCCAATGGGTGTAAACAGTTCCTTTTTCCCCAATCCAGCCTGCACAGCCCTAAGCACGCCCAGTGATATTAGGCTGTTTCCCTTCCAGTCTTTCCAGTCTCCCAAAGCTCTTCCAGTTATCTCAGCCCTGAGGCTCTGTGAACAGGAGTTGCCAAGCTACTTTTCTTTTTTCATAGCCTGCTCTCCAATTGCCATATTTATCTTGTCTGGATAAATTGTGGGTGTCAAGTATCTCAGCTTTGTTAATATGTCAACAAAGCCATTCCGGACTGCTGTTGCAAAAGGTCCATCTCATCTGTCCTACATGTAGCCAGCTCTGGCGCTTCATATTGTATTTTATAGGAACAGGTTAATGAAGTAAACTGAGTCTCACAATGTTATAACAGCATAAACACAGATAATACTGAAATATCACACTAAAATCCACAGCATGTCACAAAGTGTGTATGTTATAGCTTTGCATTCTGTTAGGTTTCCATCACCATAGTGTTACTTTATTATAATTTACGTATTATAGTAGTTTGGAAAACACTTTGCCTAATTCTGATTGCACATGCACTGGTATAAATCAAGAGCAAGATTCCTGAAGTAGATGAAATTACTTTTGTATAAAGTCATCGTAAATTTGAAGAGATACAAGCTCATTTGCCAGGCTGGTTTATTTTTCACATAAAAATCTGATTTTCCTGCCCACAAAACTAATTTGCAGACTTCTAGGGTTGATGTAGTCCATCTGAATTAAGCTGTAATGGTCTGTGCCTGAAAATATCAAAATCTGTGATTTTTTTTTTTACCATTTTAAACATAACCTTTCTTATTTGACTTTTAAGTGAAAAGCTTTTAGCAGCTTATTTGCCTCGTGAAGAATTTATGGTAATAAGTCAGAAAATTGACTATAGTTTAAGAAAGGAACACAGCAGCATGACAGATATAAACAATACAGTTCAGTATGTCAGGTTCAATACATTTGGATTCATTTTTGTTTTTCAATATAATTCCTTTGTGTGTATTAAAAATCATTTAATACAAAATTTTCTGACTCATCTGCACTAGACAGCCTGTAAAATATGATTTGTAGAGTGCTGTGACCAGCAGCACTGCTTCAGCAGTCTTGGCATATTCTTTATCAACGCCAAATATCAGAACTCCGCCAAAACATTACTCTTACTACTTGTACATCCTAAACTCAAGTAATGCGTCTGTGCAGGATCTGTGAGTAAGATGGGTCTCTAAAGGTCATGTGAAAGATTATTTCCTGATTCTTCTTTACTCTCATTTTTATTCTTTGTATTGTTGTTGTTGTTTTAAGGAAGAAATAAGTTTATGTTAATGAGAATGTTAAGTAGTGTGGAAGAGAAGTGACAGCTTCAGACTTGGAGATCTCTATATTCTCAGTTAAATTTTCACTGGGGGCGGTAACCTATGGCCTATGGGATGGATCCAGCCTGGGGATTTGTGGTTTTGGTGGCAGGGAGCTCTGCCTCTGCCATGCTGCATTTGAAGCTGGAGGCTTTTACATAGGGGATCTCTCCCTGCTCTGTGCCCATCAGGCACCCAAGGCTTTAATAGGACTATGCCACAGCTGGTTGGCTGGGAAAAACACCAGCGGGGGCTAGGTGCTAGTGCCAGCTGTTCAGACCCAAGCTATATCATTTCAGCTTTGTGCTGGAGAACATTGCTAACCCTTGATTTATAGAAAAGGTATTTAAAGTAGAAGAAAAAATGGTAGTTTAGGATAAAAATAGTAGCTTTTTCACTTGAGTTTTAAGGACTTACAACTCTTGAGAAGCTGAAAATATTAAATATTCTATGGTTGACCTCAGCATTTTTCAATGGAAATGAGTGGCAAAAGCAATGCATTAGTAGTTTTCCACCTTGTTCCTTTCCAGGACACCAGACCAATCACCTATTAGCGACCAAGGATATGCCACAATCCTTTAAATACAGCAGTTGTAGGCCTAGCAAGAAATGACAGCTGCTTTGGGTTGAATGTCTATGGAGTGCTGTTCTCCTGAATGAATGGGAGGGAGGGGGAAAAGGAGGATGGAAAATGTAGAGTGTAGTGTGTTGCCCGTGGGAGTAAGCATGAATCAATGTAAGTGAAGCTGCCCATAATTATCAGGTAGGAAAGATTATATCTGGGGAAATCATAAGAGTTCAAAAAAAAAAACCTGCATGTTTTTAAAATAGTATTGTATAAGATATCCACAATCATAGTAAAGCAGGTGCTACTCTGAAGGACAGTGCTCTATTAGAAAAAGTGTTTAGCAAAATACATATCAAATATGTTTTTGTGGATTGTAGATTTTGTATTTAAGCAGGAAAGAGCTAATAGCTTTTGCTGAAGCTGATGTTTTGTTGGCTACTTCAAAAGAAATTCACCAGGTCATACTATTTTTGTTTGTTAAATAGTCTGTTTTCTTTTATGTAAAGAGGACATTCTGGACTTCCTTTTCAAACCTTGCATTTTTTTCTTTATTCCTGTTTTGGACAAGGTACAAACAGAAAGCCTTCAGTTCTGCTGGAGTTTAATCAGAAATCATAGCAAGTGACCAGGCTACAGGGATTTGCTTGATTGTTTACCTAGAGGCACTAATTGGAATTAGAGTTTACATTCAAAACGAATAAGAATAAAAAATGCTGCAAAAAAGATTTCAAATAGAAGCAAAGGGCAATCATGGCCTTCAAACTAACTGTTTTAAAATATCTGTATGGATTCAGATGTATTAGGCTTTAAACATGTGTCTCATTTGACAGATGTGATATTTGGTGGATTATACCGGGGTTTGATTTGGATTAGGATAATCATTTATACAACACCCTTCCGAACTGTGTTACTGCTTCTCTGCCAGTAGGTGGCCTGCAAGAACAGCCAGCCTGACAGTTTTGTTCCTGGAATGAACCACAATACTCACATAGAAGTAAAACAGGGGCTAGCCACACACATTCAAAAAGCCCAGGGCGGAATTGATTTAAATTAATTGGCTTTCTGTAAGTGGAATAGTTTAGATTGGTAGCAAACAGAAGAAACAGTCGTCCTTTGTTGTGGGGGGATGGATGAATCTTAAATCAGGTTCTGCCATTTTTAAACTGGTCTATGTACGCTAAACTTCTATTCTGTTATGGGATAGACCAGCTTTGTGTGCCAAACTTCAGTTCTGTTACAAGTGTAGACTAGTGTTTGTTCACTTATACCTATAAAAGTATAATGTCTGTATCTGGCCAGGATGTCTCAGGAAAGGTGCTGGTACATTTTATCTGGCATACTTCAGGGGGACTTGAAGAAGGATACTGAATGCGTGCACCTCTATGACTCAGGGCAAAAAGTTTTCTCTCTGGGCAAAGATGATATCTGTTCATAACCTTAACAGATAATGGTAGGATGCTGAAGCATTGCAAGAGAAAGTGGAAAGACAGAGAGAGATTCCCCCCCGCTCTACATAGGAAGACAATTGGGATTAGGTGACCCCAGTGAGGTTACTGTCCAGACTCCTCTTGAAAACCTCCAGGATAGGTGACTGCCCCACCTTTCGAGGAGTTTATTCCACAGTCTAGACACCCTGACTGTGGAATAAACTCCTGTGAAGAAGTTTTTCCTAGTATTAAGCCTGAAGTGGCCTTCCAGAAGTTTATATCCATTGGTCCTGGTCTTTTATAGAGGTGCCCTGGTGAACAGCTGTTCACTGAGTTCTTGATGTACTCCTCTGATATAGCAGTAAGCCACTATCAAGTCCCCTCTCAACCTTCTATTTTTGAGGCTAAAGAGGCCCAGGTCTCTCAACTTTTCCTCATATGGCTTGTCTTGCAAGTCCCTGATCATATGGGTAGCTCTTCTCTGGACCCTCTCAAGTTTTTCCATGTCCTTATTGAAGTACAGTGCCCAGAACTGGACGCAGTACTCCAGCTGCAGTCTCACCAGTGCTGAGTACAGTGGGAGTATCACTTCCTTAGTTTTATACAAGATGCATCCGTTGATGCATGCCAGCGTGTTGTCTGCCCTGCAGTGCACTGACGGCTCATGTTCTTCCTGTGGTCACTCATTATTCGTAGGTCTCTTTCAGCTGTGGTGCAAGTGAGGCTGTCACCTTCAAGCCTGTATGTATGTTGAGGGTTATTTGCCCCCAGATGGAGCACCTTATACTTGGAAGTGTTAAACTTCATGTGGTTCTGGTCTGCCCAACTCCCTAGCCTGTCCAGGTCCACCTGTATCAGCAGCCTGTCTTCTGGAATGGCCACACTGTCCCATAGCTTGGTGTCATCCGTGAACTTGGCCAGCGAGCTTTTCACTCTCCCATCCAAATCATTGATAAAGCTGTTGAAAGATGTTAAAGTTGCATGAATAAAGGGTGCTGGCTGCCTGCTCATAGATGTGGGCATTGATGTGCCCCCCTCAGTTCAAACTCACGCTGCACCTCCACCTCACCCCGCAGTGCCATGAGGTCACCAGTCTCCTCCATGGACCAGTTGGGGTCCCAGGTGGTGGGCATGGGTGTGGGCATGTGAGTGGGCAAGGAGGATGCCATTGTCCTGTGCTGGCTCTCTGGTTCCCCACATGTCAGTCCCTGTGTTGCCAGGACTGGACAGCTGCCTGCAGCACCCAGTGCAAGGGCTCAGCATGCGACTGGCTGCTGTATGGCAGAGGCAATGCCCTGCAGCACCTGTGAGCTCAGGGCAGGCTCTTGGTGGTGGGCTGCAGGCAGGTAGAGCTGGAAGCTAGAAGTTGCCTGCAGCCTGGAGGGCTGGACAGCACAGGCCTGGCAGCCAAGCAGCAGTGTGGTGCCAGGCAGTGGTGCTAGAGAACAGACAGGCTAGAGCAGCTGGCTTGCAGCCTGCCCAGGGGGACACAGGGGTCTGGAGTGGCTTCAGGCTCCCTGCTGTTGTGCTCCAGGATTCTGAGTACCTGAAGGCTTTTAAAGGTCTGAGGCAGGGGCTGCTATAGAGGCGGCCTAGTCCTGCAGCAGGAGAAGTTCTTAGGCTGGCTCCGTAGTGGCAGGAATGAACCAGGAGCAAATTTGCTCCCAGGTCGTGTCTGCTTGTGCGTAACTGTACAGTAACGGGTAAATTTGCTACCTGCATTTGAAGATATTGGATTTTCTTGTGATTAAGAATTTTCACTGTGCAGTAAGCATGTACATGTGTGGGTGCACATGCTTGCTGTGCAGTAAACTACAGAACTGTGCAGTTAAGCGCCTCATGTAGACATGCCCAGTTTTGACAATGTTTTAATACTTCTAGGACTTGGCAATTTAAACCAGCTCTTTTTTTTACAAATTTCACCCTAACAAATTCAACAGAGTCTAGGAATCAGTAATAGCCAACATGATTAGTGCTATATCAAAGAATGGGTGATTCATGATCTCCCTGAAAGATTATTTTTGTTCTCCATTGCTTGTCATCTAATATGGACAGAACAAGATTCAGATGTAGTTTTACTCCTTGATTTGCTCTTTTATGCATCAGATATTAAGAAACTCAAACCTATTCCCTAGTTTCTTGAAACTGTGCTTTCCCCATGATTGCAGTACTTTGTTTATTGGAGGACCAGCTCCATTTTTGCATGACCAGCAGTTGTCTTCCCTGTCTAATCCTAGCTAGGCTCCAAGATGGTTAATAATTTCCTGGACAAAAATATCTGTGCCCTGGCTGGAGAAAGGTTCAGGACTTTGCTGCTTGGGAACAGGAAAAAAAATGAAGATACAGAGAATGGCAAAAAAAAGTTTTTATTGAAAAGTAAATGATAAAGTTGATGAGTTCACATAGTGTTACCTTAAACTACATTTGGAATGAGAAAGTACAACCAGGTACTAAAGTCCTTCTGGTCATAATCATAATATCAAATCAAACATCCTTCATTTTTTATTTTTCTTTTTTGTCCAATTTTAAAAGATACCAAACAAGAAATGTTCTTTTTTGTTTTTAATCTGGAGCATCTTTCTTAAAGCTAGGTTACTATTCTTTTTTTATCTGGAAAAGTATCTCTAGACCTATTATCTGTGGTTGATTTATTCTTTATAATCAAAGCTATGCCTTAACGGAAATTCAGCAACATCAAATGAAAAGTGCAAATCACATTCCTGCAGATACTACAGCACAGCCTGCAATAAATGATGCACTGTCCTGAAGAGTCTCTAGAGGGATTCCTGCTTTGTAGACCCTTAGTAGATGTAACAGATGTCTTTCCTTTCTGTCCCTTATCTCCTTTTCAATGTGTAGCTTTATTGCATTTTTAAAACCAAGGCAAGATTTGGAAATGCATTTTTTCTTTGGTCTGGGGTTGTTAGCTGATCAAAACAAACTTTTCTAATATTAAAAAAAATGAAGTCCATTAGCACTTAATTAAAACTCCTTCAAACAATTTACTTTCTCTTTCTCCCTACTCCCTGCTAAAGTATTCAGAGTTTATTAGATGAATATTAAACACCAAGATCTTGTCTACTACAGTGCTTCCTAAAAATATAGATGCAATCATAAAGAAGGCCCCCTTTACTCTTGTATGAATTATTGATTTGATTACATAACATTAATGATTCCAGCTGACCAAAAGTACAGCACAATTCACTTGTCTAGTTCACTCAACAGATGTCATAGAGGGATACCCAAGGACTCACTACTTTGTCCACTTATAAAGGTTTGGTTGGACAGGGATGTTCAACTGGCAGCCTATTGGCTGCATGTAGCCCTCAATAGGCTAATCAGCAGCTCCTGGGCTCCCACTCATCTGCTGCTCCTCACATTGCTCCAGCTGTGGCAAAAGATGAAGTCATGAAGCTCTGCCTTCCTCCACTATCTTTCACATTCTGTTCCTTTTTCCAGAGAGTAGAACAACACATCCCACAGTGCTGGGGGAATCCATGGTACAGCGCAGTAAGGCAGTAAGGCAGCAAGGAGCTGGGAAAGATGATAGGAAGAGCTACACATGGCATGCAGTAAAGCATGGTGGAGGGCACCTGTGTGGCTTGGGGGATCCATGACTTGACCTAGTATATGCTCTTCTGCTGCAGCCCACACAGCATGTGGTTCCTGGACACTTTGAAGTTCATCCTTGATCTATAAAATGGTCTCCTACATGTGAAAGAACAACTGATATGGGGGGGGGGGGCGGCAAGCACGGTTGTGTGAAATAGCTTCTTGGGCTCCTCAATAAAATTGAATCCCATGGTGCTAGGCTCTTTTCCTGTGCAGCCCTGCCCAAGAGTTTAAGATTTAAATTGGCAAGGCAAAGCATGAGAAAAATGTACTATTAAATTCTCATTTGCTATCTGGAGAATTGAGAAGTTAAGTGCCTGGTGCAAAGTTGATCATGAGGTTCTTCTGTTGGAGAACAAATGGTTAAAATAGAATTTTGAATTTTCCCAGTGTCTTAAACAAAACTTCATCTTTCCAAATATATTTTTTAAAATGAGTTATTTTGCAAATATCTGAATGCCAGTACTCTACAGATGGTTGGAGGATGATGAATACAGTGACTGTTCATGGCAGAGAGATAGAAACAGAATGTTTTTTGTTTTCTTTCTTTCTTACCCTTAATTTCCCTCCTTCCTCCTCCTCACCATGGTTGTGTGTTTGGAGTATCTTCATGTTTATAGTATTTTATCTCATATTTTTCATATTTAAATGTGTGGTCAGAGCATAAACTCTTTATTTGCTTTGTGTTTAACATTTTTGTTTGTGGAAAAAAATAGTAGATTCTCCCCACTTTGGTTCTGATTGCTCTGCACTTTTATATTTAAAGATGTCATTGACCATTAATAGGAAAGAAGAGAAGTTTCTTTTTATGTCCATTTTTTTAGGAGAAGGGGGGTCCGGTAGTGTTTAAATCCAAATCATTAATCAAATGGATGATCAAAAACCTGAAGGGTAAAGAGTGCAGAGATGTAGTTTCCTCAGTGGCCATAAAGGACAGAACAAAGGATAGTGGCCTCAAACTCCAGCAGGGGAAATTTAGGTTGGGTATTAGGAGAAACCTTCTGACTAGGAGCCTGGCCAAGCATTAGAACAGGCTACCTAGAGAAATTGTGGACTGTCTGTCCTTGGAAATGTTCTGAAGTAGGTTAGAAAGAAACTTGGCTGCCATGGTTTAATCAGAGATAATTCTGCCTTGAACAAGGGGCTAGACTAGGTGACCTTGTGAGGTCCTTTCCACCCCTACTTTCCTATGATCCTACTTTTATCTAGCTAACTTTACTCCAGTTTATGAAAAGGTCAAAAGCCTTTTCAAAAGTCTTGCTGTATCTACTGCATTCCTTTATTTTACCCAAGTAGTCATTTTGTTGAAGGAGGAGTTTGTTTGATAAGATTTGTTCTTCATAAATCCAGGCTGGCTGCTTTTAATCAGGCTCTCCTCATCCAGATGCTGGCAAACAGACTTCTTTATAAAGTGCTTCAGTAACTTCCCAGGTATTAAGGTAAGACTAACTGTTTTCTAGGTCCTTGTTTTTGCCATTTTAAAAGAGGGGCCCTTTGGTACCTCACTTTTATCCCATGACTTCATAAAAGTTATTGCCTAGTGATCTGAGATCCCCTCTGCCAATCCTTCAGACCCTGGGATGAAGTGCAGATTTATGTTCCTTCAGACCCATCTTTTGTTATCTCATCCCTCAGTTTGTCCCCTTCCATCATCTAAATAATCCGTATTAGTTATGTGGTTGCAGCTACACTTTTTTTCTGAAGCAAGTTGCCAAGTACCTGTTGAGTAGCACTGCCATCTTTGCATTGCCCTGGTTATTTAATAGTGGACCCACAGCTACCGTGGCTTTCTTTTCTAGCCAGTATAGAACGTCTTGTTTTCTTTAACTTCCCTCACCAGGTGCAGCTCATTTTACCTTTGCCTTCCTTATTTTTTCTGCAAGTTCTTAATCTGCTTCTTTGGTGACCCATCCATCTTTCTATTGCCTGTATGTATTTCAGGTACCCTGAAAGCTCCTTGTGCAGACATACTGGTGTCTTACCTTTTTTCTTGTGCTTCCATCTGGTAAAATTTTCTTGTTTGGCTTCCAATATTGTGTCCTTAAGAAGTTTCCAGCCCATCTAGGCACCTTTATCCTTTCAGTGTCTCTTCCCATGGCATCATTATCCCATTGTCTTCTTGAGTTGGTTGAAATCCATCTATTTTAAATCTAGCAACTTAGTTCTGCTTGATCTCATGTTTTCCCGATCTCAGGACCATGAATTCTTATCTTATCATGATATCTCCCTCCCAAGTTTCCCATCACCTTCACATCCTCTAGCAATTATTCCCTATTGGTCAGAACAGTACCCAATACAGATGGTTTCCTAGTTGCATCCTCAACCTTCTGGAACAGAAAGTTGTTCTCCGCATAAGTCAGAAACTTGCTTTGAAGTGTATGAGCAATTGAAATAGTGGACATTTTTTGAGTGCTACTGAAGCATACTGTTACCATGCTTACATTCCACAAAGAGTCAGGGTATTCTGTTAGTAAATCTTGACCTTTTATTTTAGTTCTGCAGGCTACTGACAACAGTATTAATAGAAAGTCCCATTCAACATTAGTGTTAGGCCTCTGAGATAGCACAAGGCATGAATTTAGGTTCCCTTAGCAAATCTCTTCTTACCACCCTCTAGCATTTAGTAAAAATATCCGTGTGTGATCATTCAAGTAACTTCTGCATGAGGCTGGGCATGCCAAAACTGCTGTGTATAAGGCCAATACTGTTCTTAAAAATAATGGAGTCTTCACAATTTCTTTTGGGTCAACATTTGTGCCATGGACATTTAGTTATATGAAATGTTAGGCCCTGTTCTGGAACATAGCTATAGTAACTGGTGATTGTCGGGGAAAACCGAAGGAGCGGGCCCCAAGGTCACGGTGGGCCGGGGTGGCAATTAGATACGGACAGGTGGGATTAGCGGCGTAGAGTCTGGAGTTAGGGACTCGGAGCGGATTGAGAGAGAACAGGTGAATTTATTTGACTTACGCTTCAGGCGTAGGCAGAAAGGTCTTCAGTTACAGTTTTGAACACAAACTAACAATTAACAACAAAGGGGTCTGTTGGCCTACGAGGTTCAGTCCGAAGACCTAGTCCCAGGGCTGGTCAACAGCTCATAAATGGGGATCACAGACAACAAAAACGAACTGTAACACGGTGATGATGAACCGCGTGACGCCAGTCCACAGCAATGGACAAATCGGGTGGTCGAATGAGAAAGCCGAGGTTGGGAGCCAGAAGATGAAGCAGCGGAGACGTCAGTTGGAGGGATGAGCAGAGTCGTAGGTGGTGAAGAAAGCCGAGGTCGATGATCCAGAACCGGGTTAAACAAAGTCCAGAGGGTGATCCGAAATCGTAAGCCGTTAATCAGTTCAAAAGGTAAGTCAGGAGCCAGATGAGTACACAAAGCAAGTATCAACGGAGACGAAGGAGGAGATCAATAGGCCCTGAAGCCTGACTCAGAGACAGTCCCTGCAGCAGCAGCCTCTGTCTCTAGTCCACACGATCTCCCCCCAAGGGAGGGGCTCACAGAACTTTTATATCAATTTGGTAGCCAATCAACGTGCTCTCCGCAGAGAAATTTCTAGTCCGATTACCTCATGTCAGGTTCTGACTGAGCATGCTCTCAGTCAGAAGCTGACACAATCTGAGCATGCGTCTGTGGGGAAAGTAGGTCAGCAATGATTGACAGCTCCGCAGGTCACCCAGGGGGCAAGGACTGGGTGAGCCTTGGAAATTTCCACTCACAGCTTCAAACCCCGCATGTCAGTTTAACCTCTTCTGTACTGGCAGCACAGACTCAAAAATTTCCATGACAGTGATCTACCAGCTTTGAACTTTAAGAAGTATTAGGGGTACCTGGGACATTTTAGAAATGGTCAGCACAGGGTAGATGCTAGTTTCTTTGGTTTGTTAATAAATAGATTACTAGCCTCTGACATATCACAGCTGACTTGTTTGCATCTGTGCAGATTGGCTTCTGTGCATGTAGCTTTTGTCTTTTTTTAAGTAATCCATGTCAAAAAAGACAAAAAAAGAGAGACACGGAGAGAGAGAAACTCTCTCCTGGGATTTACTCGAAGGATTCAGAAGAGCAACCATAGAAAGTCATCCTATGCAACTGTTTAGGTCAAGTGGTAGTAATGAACTCTACTCAAACCTTATTACAAGTTTTAGCTTGAGTATCTCATATTTGTGTCATACTTTTTGGAGGATTTAGCCATTTACCTTTTTTTCAATGGAGAAATTGTGTTTCTCAGTGGAGACAGGTAATAACTGGGAGTGGAATGACAAACTGATGAACTCTTATTTCAGGTACATTCTCCATCATCACTTCAAGTAACTTCAGTTATTTCATGTAAACTAACCAAATAGTACAATGGTTTCTTCAATGACTAGTGGCTTGCTAAGGCTATTCTGTTGGTGTTATCAGACCCATCATTTCCTACTTCTTTAGCAAATGGTTCTGAATTAACCCACACCAACTGTTGTTGTAGTATGTAAAACAACTATGTTATTTTATAATGGTATTAATGAGTGTAAATGAGCGTTGACTTCTGTGCTGTTTTCCCCAGCACAAAATCAGTTAATCAACTGTGGAGAATAAGAGGCCAATCATCATCATCAGTGCACGCATAAGTTTCAGGAGATAGTTGGATGCTTTCAAGGTAGGGGATAGGTTCTATATAGGTTCTGTCTATATGACTGATTTGAGAATCAAATAGTGAAAATAAAGATTAGTGAAAATGATGGGCACATTATTCTGTGAACTTAATTCTTCTCTTAGACTAATATATATGAGGGAGGGTAAACTTACTGATCACCTACACTGCTGTAAAACTACTATAAATTGAGTCAGTCTCTCATGATGCAAGCTTCTCCCTTCTCTGCTGAATGACTCCCAAATAAAATCCTAGCTGAATTGCAAACTTGATTTCCTGTATACTAGTTATGAAGTTTGTGCCATATGTATTATAGATGTTCTTGTTTTCTAAATCATCATCAATCCACCTGACTTGGGGTGTGTGGGAAGGTAGATTAAAGAAGGAACAATCCTCAGGTCAGTTAAACCTCAAATTTGATTATCTTTGTGTTGAATGTATTTTTAATATTTGATTTTTTTGTTAAATGCACATTAGAGGTAAAACCATTCAAACAGCAGTAGTAAGTAAATAGAGCCTAATTCATCAGTGGGTTACTTCATTTTTATTGGAGTTATCCCAGTTTAATGGTGGCATAACAGTCATAAATCAGGCTCATTACAATGGCTAAAATTCTTCCTGAGATTTCAACACACTTGCTACAGAAGTTTTAAACTCAACAAATGTTTAAAATGAATTGGCTATTTATCACCAGAAAATAAATGCCTTATTGGAAAAGCCCTAAATTTTATTTCTATTTGAATCACTTGATTGAAAATTGGTGACAGAATTTCATGCTGAAAACTCTTTGGGTTTGATTCTGATATGCAACACTGTACATGGGAAGAGAAAAAAAACACACAAGCACATGCACATACACATGCATATGCATGTGTGTGCACGTGTGTGCCACATGTATATGTGTGTTTGTGTGTGTAATTTCAGTCATAGCTATCCAGGAATACTAAGAACCTACCAAGTTACCAAGTCAAAAGGAAACATTGTAGATCTGGGTAAAATAAGAATATGGATAGGGATATAGATATAGATATGGATATTCACCTAACCTGTAGCACAAACAACATGTAATAGAATGTAACAATACATAAGGATTGGGACAATTAATAAGTCAAACTAGAATTTATAGGTTGTATGTGTACTGGTTCCTCACATGGGTCACATCCATCTACAAAGTGAGAATAATGATGTATAAATCAGGTACTTCCTAGTGATGTCATTAGGAATAGAGTTTGTAGTTTGCTTTGAAAATGTGAAATGTTGCATGAGGTGGAATCAATTGTAAAGAGGAAAAATCTGTGACAAATATTATTACATTATTCTTCTAAGAGGCCATTAAACAAAAATACAAATTTGATCAATGGCTTGCTACTTTATTCAAGGATGGATTTGTTCTATAAAAATGTTTGCGTATGTGCCTTTGTTTAAAGAGTTCAAACCCGGATTCAGAATTGATTCTGACTTATAAACAACTGGCTCTCTAGCAAGTCTGTTCAATCAGTGTTTGATCAGGTATGCAATTTGCTGTAGCACTTCGCAGGGAAAATGCTGTACGAGAGCCAAGTAAATCTTCAGCTGAAAAACCTCGTCGAAGTCTGGTGTTCATTAGACAATTTTCTAAACAACATGTGTATATAAGCTTTTTAGGGGTTCAGCTCTAGGTCCATTACCCTTTCCTTTTTCTACCACATGCTAGATTTGAGGAGTGGGGAGCGCTGCGTGGAGTTATTATGGGATAGTTAATCTCTCTCAGATCTTGTTTGAGACTGAAAACAATCTTAAGATAATTGACATACTAATATTCAGTCTAACTCAGGTCATACTTTCAAAACCCCAGTTGTGATATAGAAGTGAGGTTTTTTTGCTTTATGTAATCCATGGGTTTGTAACCAAAAGAGGAAGTAGTTCTTGCTAGGGAGTTTTGGCGAGGGTTGTCTGTAAGACAGCGCCTTTATTAATAATGTGATCCATAATATGTAAAAATGTAAGGACCCCTTAAAATATTGAAAAGTCATAACTAATTATGTATGTCAGTGGAGTTAGTAACTGTTGCCTGTGTTAAGACATCAGAACTCTTGTCAATAAAGAGTAGACATAAATACTTTCTCTGTCCATGAATTTCTAAAATGAAATAACAATTTCTCAGTTTGTCATGCATCCCACAACTTTAAAAGTAACACAAACTAATTATTTAACAAAAAAATACGTCTTGGGGCTACTTTTGGTTGTATAATTAAAATGAAAGATTAGACTACATGTTTACTGTTGTTCTGAGGATGAGCAAGTCGATGCAATTCTTCATTGAATCTGTAAAGTTTCTTTTGCTTATGCCAGCATCAATTTGGTCAAAGGTTTTTAACGTGAGAATCAATGAACAAATACCAAAGAAGCTCTGATCCTGGTCACAAAGTACTATCCATGACAAGAAAATTTCTTGCTTATTTAGGTGTATTTCAGAGATAAATGTTACTCTTCTGACAGATTCACGTGTTTGAAACACTTCGTACTTTTATGGAATATTTTGAAATATTGTTCATGCTGAGAAGATTTTATATTGGTTTGGAAAGTTTTAGTAGCTTTACGACAGAAAAGGTAGACAATAGAGGTCACACCAGAGAATGATCAGCATTTATTGTCACAGGAGCTAGGCTCATTTTTTGTGAAATACTTGTTTTAAAAACTGGAATTCAGTGCACCAGTTGATTGATACAAGACTGTATTTAAACATCAGTACTATCTAATGACTTACATGTAATAGAACTTGCAGCAGCTTAGTGAGTAGCTAGCATTTGTGCCATTAGAATTGTGCTAATATTCTGCACTTGCTGAAAAGTCCACTTACTTCAGGATTATTATACTTATCTCTAAATTTGTGCAGTTCATTTACACATGATTGCTTATAATGCAAGCACATTAAACATAAAAATAATGTTCTGTCCTTAAAGCAAAACTGTAGGTGAGCTGGATATCTTAACTTAGCCTCATTGTGTTTTACAATTGCATCTTCTCAAGGCACAGCACAGTAAAGTACATACGATTGTTGATCAAGGCATGCAGGCAGATAAATCAGAAGAATAGATTTAAGCATTGTATGCACCTTTATTCATTTAACACATAGGAGAGGTCCACCTGTGTTTCTGTAGGATTAAAGGTCTTCCACCATATACTTCAGGATAGACCTTCCCCCCGCCCCCCAGTGCCTTAGCTAAGCATTCAGCTCAGTCAGAATCCTTTCTCATCTACTTGGACATAGACTAAATGGGGAGCCAGCGATAGTTTGATTGCATTCCTCACCCATGCTGGTTGGTAGCTAGTTCCCACTCAATCCTAGATCACAAAGCCAAATATCAGGTCCTGTATCCAACAAATAGACTCTATCATTACATAGAAATTGGACTTGATATATTTTATGTTGCTACATACAACCACTGAGCTACAGACTAGACTTAAGATGCTAGGCCCCCAGGCACCGCTTCAGTGACTGGCCAAAATTAAAGGGCTGTGACAGGTTCAATTCCATCACAGAAGTCCATAAAATGACTCCATATGCCCCTTGTTATTGTGGGTGGTTTCATCCTTGAAACCACCCTTAAGTTCAACCATTTGACTTGGGCACCCAAAGCATAATAGAGGCCACATGTAGGTGTTCTTTTTCAATGGCTCCAAGTGACTTTGAAGCACTACAAACGATAAGGATGCAGTCACTCATATATAGTGTATCACTTAAAAAATGACCCTCAAACAAGCACTTTCTGAAATTTCTGAGCCTTCTAGCAGAGTGTGATAGAGGGTTACTTGGTCCTCTGGCATGCCACAGTGCCCTGATCTGTAAGTTAAGTTTCTCTTGAATGTCTCCTTCAACCAGAAATAGGATTTGCTTGGGCCCATGGACCTACTGGTAAGATATCCATAGGTCATGCAATTATACAACTTCCATGACTTTCTGAGGTGCAAACCTTCCACTTCATCAAGACTCCTGCATTAATTCTAATGGAGTACAAGCTAATATTTACTCTGTTGAGATCTTCATGATTACATCTGACTGATTGATAACCGCTTGGGTAGCTGCTGCCATTTCCATGGGGGCAGGCCAGCGATCACCCTAGTGAAAGGTGGGTCAGGGCACCTTAACCCCTAGCCCTCACCTTCGGGTGGGTCGTGTGCCACTGGAGGTAGTTGTGGGGGTGCAAGCCCTGACTAGGCAAGTGGAGAGTTGGAGACCAGGTGTGGCCGAGGCTGCCTGAGCCCTGCAGGGGTTTGAGACCCCAAGGAGGAGAGTTGGGGCCAGGCATGGCTACGGCCACCTGAGGAGGGAAGCCCTGAGACCCCGAATAAAGGGTCTGGGTCCCAGTCTTGCCTCCTAAAAAGATTTTGATGCAGACTTGCATCAGATTTCTTCACCCATCTGCATATTTCCCTAGAAACACTATAGCACCTTTTTCTGTTCATTCAGTTTTCAAATGCCTCAATTTCAGTGACATTGTTACTTGCGTAAATGGCACATCTGTTAATTCTAATGCATGCCAGAGGCTGTCGCCTACAGCACAAGCTCACTTATCCTGAAAACACTAAAAAAGATCATGACAAATACTGCTTAGAACAAAATTTCCTTCCTCTCAGAATTGCATATTCTGGGTGAAGGTTTCAATTACACTTATAAAATCTATAGGTGACAGAATGCCTGTCATCTTCTTCCCTGCCTTCATCACATCTGGGTCATCTCTAAGAGTGTTTCCTTAATAAGAATCCCCTACAGGTGTATCCAGTCTTGCAGCTGACAACAAAATGTCAGACTAGTTGTTTGCCCTGATACTGAAAATGAAGTCAGTCCATGGTGCCCTATATTTCTTATCAGCTAAACTTGGGAACAGGCCAGATGTACTGGAGTCCTTCCTTAACTTTCAATTCTGTGATTTCCACATAATGGTTTTGTAAACCCAGAATGCCTTGGGGGCAATGGAGTTTTTCTCTTGTCCAAAAGCTGTCATTAGTCATGACTTCACAACTGCTGAGACATACCTGTGGGTCTTGTCTGACTCCCAAAATTCATCTTCCTGAAACTAGAAAGATTATCAGCAATGCCAGAAAGGTTTTCTGCAAAGAAAGAATGAAAAAAGTAGGGCGAAACAAATACTTTCACCAGCCTCATTAACTGTGTTGACTGTACTGACTGTAAAATAAATTGCTGTGAGGTTCTCACACCACAAGCGCATTCATTTCTAACTTACTCCAAACAGTGACTGCCATCAATAATGGAAAATTCAAGAAAAGCAATAACTAATGTTATAATCTACATTGTCCACTCTTGAGGACACTTCTGTGCACACCAGTTCTCCACTAATATAAAACAAAACAAAATGGAACAGAAAAGTTATATTATACCTGAAGCTCTTTCCAGTAATCATTTAAATTATTAGACATACATTCAATTAATTTATTTGAGGGATGCTTCCCATGCTTCCAAATTGCCCGTCGTTTCCTTGGACACACAGATTTGGTAAAATAGAGAACCCCTTCTGGGCAAAATCAGTACAGTTTAGAAGGCAACTTTCTGGGCAATTCCATGGTTCTATTTTGTGAATAATAAAAAGGACTTTTATCTGACAGTATTAACTGACCAACTCAAAGCACTGAAGTCATTTCCAAGGGAAAAAAATATTTTATGTACTTTCTTAAAATTACAGTTGTGAATAATTTTTGAATACTGCCAAAAGCTTTGCATTATATTCTCAGTGAAAAGGGTTAGAATCATTAAACCTGCCACCTGAGTGCAAGAACATCCCTTAACCTTCTGTATTTCCTCATTTGGATTATGTGTATATGCTATTAATATATTGTCACTTAAATCAATTTTTAGTAGGCTTTAAAATAGTTGTTATATATTATCAGCCTGTCACAGTTTTAAGGTATGATATCAAGGTTCCCTGATTTAAATGGATAATGTATCATTGGTGAGTAAGGAGTCTTCAATGGTATAAAAATCTTAATATTAATGCTGAACTGTGAGTCAAGACTTGTATCACTGACCCAGATCTGAATATTGAAAACCACAGTCATTGGGCCAGAAACACCTGCTTTTACCTGACCCAGTTTAAAAGAAGGGTTCCCTTCCCCCCTTCCCACCCCCACCACTTCCCAGTAGATACAAACATCTGCTTCTTCTTGTTGTTGTTTTTTCCCAAAACATTAATATTCATTATAACTTTGGAGAATTGAAAACAGGCCTGGGTTTGCCTTTTGCTGAGTAGGTCAAAAGTGCAAAATAAAGGACATTTCTTTGCATAACGCTAGAATAAAGGAATGTATTACATGAGTGACATCAGGTGCACATATATATTTGTTTATTTATGAGGTGTGCAGAAACATATGCAAAACAGAATAAAACATAACTATTTACTATCTACCACCCAGCTGACCGTGTTTACCAAACTTACAGCATGTCTCCATGGTGCTCAGTTGATATGCAGGCATATTTTTAAGTTTCAAAGTCAAACATAATTTTATAGTTTCCTCCACACAACTTTAATGCACTTCAGAGGGTAATTATTAGACATTGTAAATCACTGATGCCTGAATCATTTACAAATTAATTAAATGATGACAAGCCTTATATAAATTGTTCTGCTTTAAATTATTAGAGAGAAGATGCTGCCACTGAATGGAAGGTTGACTTGTCCTTCCAGTGCATAATGCTGTTTGGGTCCTTAAACTTCTTCTCACTGCTCCTGTGCAGTTGAATTAAGCACATGGATGCTGCTTTCTTATTCAGGAAGTAGTTATGTCTATGATATTATAACATTTCATAAATACACATCTAGCTCTATGCCATTTGAATGTCTTTTAAAATATGGTTGACTGCTGCTTGCCCAGTGGGCTTGCCTTACTCAGGGGCAGTGGTGACTTCTGGTCTGTCATAAGATCAAAACCCATTCAGGCCATATTCACTTATTATATACAGAATGTAACGATAGGAGGGAAAACATGCTACTTGCAAGTACAAGTGCTTTAGCACCTTGATAAGTCTAGGATTCTATCTTACAGGAAAAAATGCTTCTGTGAAACTGTAAATGATAAACATTTTTTTTTTCTTTTCAGAACTAATCTCTCTGATGCTTTTACAAGCCTTTATAGTTAAATAATGCTTGCATTACCTGCAGTCACTATTTATATAAACTACTGGAAAAGTATTCCTCCAAGCAAAGTATGTTACTAGAGTAACAGTCCCAGAGTCTAGTGTTGCAGAACTGAGGAACTTCACCAGAGTTAAAGTCCTGGGACAAAAGAGAACTTATGTTGGTTAGAGCTTTGCTTAGTCCCTAGAGGATTTAAACTTTGTTTAGTACATGGCAGAATAACCCAGGACAAGATGCTTGTGTGCGTCTGGGTGCAGAGAGAAGCAACCAATATGTGTAGTTTTGTATGTGATTTTTCTATTTGTTGGCATATATACTTTTCTACACTGTGCATATTCCTATTCACAGAACCAACACAATCATGCTCAGTTGTGTTGGCTCTGTATCAAAAACAGGGACAAAAAAGTAGGAGGGGGTTCTATTAGGGTGAGTGGATGTGATTTTTTACTTACATGGTGTGTCTAGACATTCATTAATGCACAGCAGTTACTGTGCATTTAATTTAGTACATGCTTAATGAAGTACTAAATGCACAGTAACTAGAGTTACTGCACAGTAGCACTGCCAAATGCCCTTTTAGTGTTGCTACTGTGCAGTAGCTTACTACTGTGCAGTAGTGTATTAGCACTGTCTGTGCTGTGACACATTATTGCACAGTGTTATTAGGCTCCTGTGCTTTAAGCATCTCATGTAGATGTGCCCACATAGGATAATCTATTAAACAAGAACGTACTAAATTTATAGTCCCCCTATGGGCACATAGATAAGTTGCTCTGAGGTAAGCAAGGGAATAAATTTACGGCACATTACCAATTGCGTATTCTTTAATGTTGTAGTAAATGCCATGTAGTTTCATTGGAGGTAAGCCACCTCATGCTTACTACAGTGAAAATGCGTACACAAGCAATTACCGTAAAGAAGCTGATGCACTTTACGTTCACAGCCCAGCTTAGACCATGGAAACTTACTCATGTAGCCTTAATTTAGAGGTATAATTAATAAGGTTAAAACCCTGTCAAAGGGGGCAGAGGTGTCAGATTGTTTGTCTTACCTGCCTCAGGGACTCAAAGACTCCAGCAGTTGCTTCTGTGTTGTCTACCTGCCCTCTGCTGCTACTGCTACAGTAACATGACGCTGTTGCTGTAGCAAAGACTAGTGTCCTGTTCACTTACCTCTAGTTACGCTGTTGTCTTAGCCTGTATATTGGGTAGAAAAATATCCTTCCATTACAAGCTAATAGCTTCTTTCTGACCCAAGGAAGGATTTATGGTTCTTTGAGTCACCCACGGGGGGGGAGTGCAGTTCCTTTCAAGTCTTTATTTGTGGCAAATTTGTGAACTACGTTATTGCCCTAACTTTTATTGAGATGGTGAATAAAGGCTCAATGAACAGAGATGTCTATGTCTTATGTGGGTAGAGCCACTATTCCTTTATGATTGTGCAAGTTATCGTTTGGGGGAGTACTGTGAGTTGGCAGGGTAACAAAGGAAGGCAAAGCAAGGAAGGCAAAAAATTATCATAAAGGTTTTCAAGTTGTCAAAAGGAAGACAGAAAAGTTAAGTGAGGTCATTTCAAGTGAGGTGCAATATAAAATAGAAATTCAATTCACTTGAGAGAGGTAAGGAAAGAATTAGAGAAGGGAGGGAATTTGATGAAGGACTAAGCAGGCATCATAACATCCCTAATCTATTGGCATCCATCCTAAAAACAGGGAACTGAGTATTTTAACCTACAGAGCACAAGCAAGAAAAAAGTGAGCTTGGGGTTTTGTTAGCCAATGTACTACGTGTGGAAATATTATCATAAATTTAATTCAGACATGTAGCCCTGTAAAGACCATTTCATAGGAAAAAAAGAATGGCGAGACTCATTTTTTAAAATAAATTATATAACAGTATCTTTTAAACAAAAGATGGAGAATTGTTTAAGTAGAGCTTTTGACTTGTGATCTTTCTACAGAGGAATCAGCAGTTGTTGGAGGTATATATATATCTTGCTGGCACAAAACTATGACATTTTTTGTTTCCAAGGCAGGTAGGCCATATAAAAGGGAACAAAGAGAGATTACTTGGAGTCATATCACAGAAAAAGAACATGCAAGGATCAGAAAGAATATAATCTTTTTGTTATCATAGTTCAAAACTCTCACTATCTCTAAGCCAAGATATAAACTTCAGGAAGACATGAAGCTATGATTTAAAAAAACAAAAAAACAAAAACTACCAGTTCCTGAAATATTCAAAGCTAGCTGAGCTATGTAGGATCCTTTTAACTGTTATAATTCTACTAGAAGTATGGCACTTGAATACTTTTTGGGTAGATGGTACATTTCTAACTATGTTTTTCCATTTTGGCTATATCAGATCCTTCAAACATGGTAATGATTTTCCCTTAAAACTTACAGTTGTTAAATAAAACTACATTTTCTGATTTTTTTTGGATATTTACCGTGTCACTCTGTTGACAAGAGATGGGAGTAAACTATTCATACATGATGCATCTACACATACTCTTTACTGCCAAGTTGACTAATTAGCCACAGTAAAGCATCAGTGTCTGCAAGTGAGCTGGTATTAGGGTGTAATAAATTAACTCATTGACAATACTACTTTATGACAGAGTCACTTACTGTGTTGCAATGCACTTGTGGACAGTGACTAGGACAGCAGCACTTTGAGCGCAAGCAGAGCAGCTCTGGGCAGGCAGAAGGATCGGGGAGCCAGCCACACAGCTCTGCAGGTTCAGTACTTTCATGACCCTCTGCCACCCAGGGCCACCACTTGGAGTCCAGGACTGACTCCCCCAAGCCTGCTGCTAGCCTGGGGCTGCTCTGTCCCAGGTCAAAGCGCTGCTGTCCCAGGAGCAAATGTAGATGTTGCATGTGGGAGCAGTGTATGTTAGTGTAAACTACTCCAGATTTTATCACGTCACATTAATTGCATGTGTAGATGTTCCCACAGGGAACTACGCTGAGCTTGATTATGGGAATCTGTCTTTTCTGAATGATGCTCATGCCAGTAAATAATTGCTGAATGTATATTTAATTCTGTGAGGAATACTGATATCACAGAGATGGGTGTTTATAGCCCAAATAGAGTATGGAGGATTGGCATATATTTAATATTTTCAGGAGAACACTTAGTTTCCTAAGAAAAAGCTGGAAGACAGAGCTGGTCAGGAATGTTTCTGACACAGCACTTTGGTAGGACAGTAGCAATTTGCTTACATTGAACTGATTTTTGAGAACATATATACCAGTTTTGTCAAAGGTGAAATTTCTGGATCTGTGACCTGACCACTAGGCTACTGGTTATTCAGGAATGGGTAAGGGATTCTTTTGTTTTTGAAAAGATACCCATTTCAGCCAATGAAGAATAGGATTTTTTTTTATCCTCCAAACTTTAATGGAATGGTTGGGAAAAATACTTCTCATCTTATTTTCCTTGAGGAGTATATTCAACTGTATACTAATCTTCTCTTTGGGGCCTTAGTGACACATTTCTTCATCATCATGGGGGGAAAGGATGGTTTCATTCCCCACCCCCACTCCCTCCTCCCCTTTAATCCATTGGTTGTTAAGCACTTTCACCAACACACATTCACACAGTGAATCTGCAGTTTTCATGGCAAACAATAGACTAGAAGGTTGGGTTTTATACTGGTTTTGCAACTCTCTCTCTCTAGTTCCCGATTCATATTGCTCTGTGATTACAAGTTGCAGATATTGAAAGAGGCAGCAGCAGTTGTATGCTTGCATTAACCCTACTCACTCTCTTAAATTGAGAGTGAGATTTATGCCCTAACCTGGCATAAAGGCGACAGAACTGGGAATCCCTTATTCCTCACTTCTGGCTTGTGCTAGGAGGCAAACAACACACTGCAGCACTTTACAGAGTGTGCTTTGCCTGCCTCTTTGCACCAACACAGTTTTTCTGTCTGGTGCATTGGGAGGCTGAGACTGTTTAATCCACTCCCTGCTCCCTTACTCACATAAGGAGTAATGGCTGTACAGTGCCTGCTTTTCCACTCATACACCTGCATAATCAGGGGGAACTGTGCAAGTTGGGAACAATCTTTTCTTGCCACCTCACACTCACACATGGCTGCATCTTGCTCTTAGTAATCTGTCAGTAGACTGAATAACATCAGGTGGAACTGAGGGACAAATATTATCATTGTTTGTATGGTAGGGTGATGTTGCTCTAGAGGATACTCAGGCATACAATGCCTAGTGTTTTTGTTATTTGGAATCCGCTACAACAGCTATTTTTTCACAGCCTCCTTCTGTGTTGCTACTGAATGTTTTTTTGCAAGTTACTCAGTGCAGCTCTTTAATGGACTGGTCAAAGTGTTCAAAAATCTCATGTTCTAATACCACATATGAGATATGCTAAGTAAAGTAGGCAGGGATGTATTAAGCACTATAAGCAGTATACAAAGCATGTCATGTTTTCATAGCTATCACCTTAACTGCATGGGCAATGCTGACATGGTTGTCTTATATGATGAGTTTAAGGGTGAGAAAACAAGCGCTGAGCCAGGCATCAAACTGTTTAGTTATTTCCAAGTAGGTAGCTAGGATTGTGTTATCCTTTAAAACAATTCCACAAAGTACTGCATATTTCCTAACTTACTTTCATTCAAAATAACAATAATAAAAATCATGTTTTCCACATGCATAAGTCACTATCTGAGATATCTGTGATGAGATATGGATACAGTACCTTACAGAGTGAGGCCCTGTCCTCTATGTGTATTTTAGGTCATAGTACAAGTAATGATAATGATTATTTATAAACCTTCTTTTCTTAAGATATTATATAATTTTCAGAAGGTTAATGAAAAATTATGGAATCTAATCAAAAAGGAAAGTAGTAACATGGCCACAAATGAGATGAGGAAGTTAAATAGGAACTTCCCCAAATGCCAATAACTTGAGTCTGCTAGGTTCGGATTTGCATCCCATGTAGCCAAATGAGCCACATTGAGATGAGTGTGCACATGCTCTTTGTGGAGCCTCTAACCATTTTTAGGTGCTGCAAACTGCACATGGCACATGTGCACCCATTCACTGCACTGCTAATTTATAGCTCAGTGCCAAAATTTGACATTGGGTTATCCAGTGAGGTCCCCAGGACCCCAAGTAAGGCTGCTAGGGCCAGTGCAGGTGCTGGTCCCAGCCTCCTCTACCCTACCTGGGTCAATTTACCGTGCACGGGAGCTTTCATGCAAGGGTATGCCTGAAGACAAAAATCAGCAGCACAAATACGTATCTCTGCTTTTTGTACCACAGAAAACACATGCCCCTGCAGCCGTGTGCTCATTTGGAGGCACCCATGGGTTTGCATATTTGCTTTTGATTGCCACCATTTATAGAATTGTTATGACTTCTCACCATTCCTTAGTGTTTTTTCTGTAATCTGGTTTTATTGCTTCATAAACTATGCAATGTTCTTATATACCAGTGCTGATAAGAATGCTAGGTATGGATGACTTGCAAGAAAAGCCTAGAACCTTGTATTGCTTTTCATTACATTTACTTCTAGTTTCTCATGCCTGTCTGACAGTTTAGTTGCTCATGTTTTTTGCTTTTGGAACTCTTGAAAGATATATTTTCATTGTTTTTTTTCTTTGAAACAGATGTGTTTTCTTCCAACTGTCACTTTTAATACTATCAATGCTCTTCATCTGTTCCAGGACACTAATGTAGCAGATCATGAAAACAAATTGACACATGGTTTCGAAATTATGCTGACTCAAATTTGTTGTGTGTTAAAATGGCCATATTGCTTGGAAATGATCATTTCACTACTTTTCGTGGCAGAATATAGGGAAAGAATTTAATACTGTACTCATCTGTTAAAAAGGGATTCTTACAATAGTCTCATAGGATATGTACAAGTGTTGCATTTTGATCAACCTAACCAGGGTTTGGTTGATCTAAATATCCACTCATGCAGGAATTTGCAGGGTTTAACTCAGCCAAAAAATGGTGTGGCCAATATAAGTCCACCTCAGGAGACTGAGAAGGGGTTAACCTGATCTACAAAGAGGTTTACCCTATTTAGCAAATGCCTGCACACATTCTCAGCACAGCCTCTGGGCTGGAAAATCCCAGCTCCTCACCCCAAACCTAGGACTGTGCTATTCCTATGCCTTGGCCCTGATTAAGCTCTTTTAGCCCCCTGACCCACTCCCCAACTGGCCAGCTTGCCACTCCCAGTTTCAGTTTAGACAGCTTAGAGTAAGCCACATAAACCTAGGTTAGCTGCAGTGAATTTCTGTATGTACCTGTAAGGAACATCAAATAATTGCCATATTGATGTTAAAACAATACAATTAAAAGCCACTGAATATGCTTTTTCCCTTTAAAATCATAACCCTTTAACTTCACAGGAGCAAACTTAAATAAGCAGTCCACAATCCACGAGGACCAAAGAGAAATTTTTAGCTATTTCCTGTTGAGGACAACAGGAAGTAGCAGAAGGAAATGAAAAAAATCTTCTGGATCACCTGTTGCCTTACTTAGATTCCTCTGTCATTAAAAACCATGTTGACCTTAACAAAAAACTGCTTAAGATAATACATAAATTATCCATTTAGTACTATACTCAGGAATACTTTGGAACCATGTCCTCTGCGATAGATATTGTACAAATATGGAACTTAGGTATGTCTATATTGTCACTGTGGTAATCATATGACCACTGTCAAGAAACAAGCTTCCTCTCCCCATTTCACCCCACTCTTCTTGTGCCACACATCTCAACTATTCTATGATTTTTTTGCAGTGTGTGGTCCAGGACATGGTCAGGATCCCTATCTCAGACATGCTGTTAAGTGAGGCATTGACAGCATTCATCAACAAGTGCATGGGGTTTTTTTAGCTTGTTTCAAGTGTGGAGTGGGAGGGAGTTGGTGGGAAACTTACTATTTCTGATGATGGTTTTGGGATTATCACAGAGGTGGCTTGGACTTATCCAAAAAATCACTACCCCTGTGAGCTTACAATCAAAATATGAGATGAGAAACCATATATATGTAGGAAAGTATAAGGAAGCATAGATTTACAAGCAAGAAGTCATAACACAGGAGCCCCCATAGTACCCCATAACACATCAGCAGTCCAGCATCTGTCAAGTTTTTGTAGGCATCAGGGCACAGACAAATATTGAGAAGGCATCTAAAGAAAGATGAAACTGTAAATGTAAGGATGTTTAAAGGGACTTCCAGCAGGATTTCTCTCCTTCCATGAGGGACAAGGTACTTATTTTGAAAAATTTAGCAAGTGTGCTACAGAAGTTGGCATTCTAGTCTGATCCAGCGCTTCATTATTGCTTAAAGGAGGAGCTCAAAACCTTGTTGAAGTCATTAAAGGGAATAAAAGAAAGATTTGTAATGATTGAATGAGTTTGGATTGGGCACCAAGAGAGTACAACAGGTGACTGAAGAACTGTCTTCCTTAATTCTTATGTATTATTCTTCAGCCATTCTATAGAATAGAGTTGGTTGAAAAAAAGTGTGGTATTTTCCCTAACAAAACATTCTGATGAAAGCAAATGAACAAAATTCACCTAATTTCTGCATGGAGAATTTAGATCTGGGGGCTGAAATTTAACTACAAAAAAATTGGTTGAAAATCTTCCACATTGTGATTTTTTCCATAGAAAACAGACTTTAAAAAAAAAAATAAAGGTGAAAATAATTTTAATTTTAATTAGTAAACAGTCTTGATGAACAGGGGGGTTGACTAGATGACCTCCTGCCCTACTTTTCTATGATTCTATTAAATGTTTGTAACCAGCTCTGAGTTTCACAGTTCCTCCAGTGAAGTCACTGTCAGTCCCCATTGCTAAAAACTGTGAGGCTTTGGAGGCAGTCCTTAAAGAGAGAAATCTTCTTGACTCTGACATTAAGCAGCTATAGAGCTTCCAAATAATTCCTAGTTCTGAGTTTGCCTGCATTTTCCAGGTCACTGACTGTGTTCAATCTTGCAGTTTAAGAGTTTATAAGGTAAGAAACCTATGTCAGCATTAATACAATGTGAGAAACACTGGCTAATTTCATAATTATCATTGGCATGTCTGAGCTTCCTGCTAGAGGCAACTGTCCTTCTCAAAAGTGATGTCATTTGAGACACTAGCAGTACAAAAACAAATCCTGTGGAAGAGACTAGAAATAATTTGCTAACCTGTGACAGTCAGAAAAAAAAATTTGATTTTTCAAAAGCTTAACGTTTTGCTTAAGTTTAAATATTTTTATGCTTATTAATCTACTATTAAAACAATCTCTTCCTCAGAAGACATATTTCAGAAAGAAAGCTGTCCTCATTTCCAGGCTTAGTGATGCCATGCTGTGTTTGTCTTTAAAAGATAAATATAACATTTTAATTATGGTAACAAGGGTTTCTTGCTCATTAACTCTTAGAGAATGAGACTGCACAAGTTGTGCATTTTTTCCATTGAAGTTTCAAGATAATTTATTGACATGCTATAGTCCAGTGGTGCTCAATCTTTTAATCTCATAGGCTGGATAATTTTGTAGGGCCAGTCTGTGGGCCAGACTGGGTCCTGATCTCCAGGATTGGTCCCTGTGCTACCTCTGCCCAGCCCTGCTCAGCACCATGCTGCTCTGTGTCTCCCTGCTCAGGCCTGCACCTACCGTCCCTCCGCCCTGATTGACCCCGTACTACCCTGATTGGTTCTATTTGGCCGTGCAGCACTCTGTGCTGCCCTGATTGGCCCCACATGTCCAATCTAGTGTGCAGGGCCATCCTATCTGGCCTGTAGGGCTCCTACTGCTGTTACTACTCCCCCACTGCCAAATTTCCAGGGAAAGCACCATGAGCCAGACAATGTGGTTCCGTGGGCTGGATCTGACCCACAGGCCAGGGGTTGAGCACCCCTGGCCTAGTCATTAAAGGAGTAGCAGAGTTTGCTGTGTACTTACTGTGGGGATCCTTTTGGCAAGTAACCTATTGATATAATATTGATATTTCTATGACTCACTTATCTTGGGTTTTCCATACAAATGTTGAGTGTGAAAGACTGACCTCAAAATAGCCAATGGTTATGGCACTCATTTGGGTTGAGAGCATAGTGCATGTTTTGGGTGAGGCAAAGAATGCAATCTGAAACTTTCACATCCCAGGGACATGCCCAAAACTAATGAGAGCTTCAGTTTTGATCAATCATTATATATTTTTTTCTAATTTTTAAAAAAAAAATTCCCCTCATAACAGGAAAAAGGAGGAAGTTATCGTGTGTAAAATATCAACAAGATAATATTGCAATATTAGATAAGTTAATTACAGGGTGTTTTGTTGTTTTTTCTTTTTTTAATTTTCTGACTTTGTAGTCTTTGGAATTCTACATATTAACATTGCATTGATGGCAGTTATTTAAATGTTATGTTAACTTAAAAGGGGGAGGGAAGTAAAATCTAATAATAAACACGTTATGAAGCAACTTGTATTCTGTTGAAAAGCCTTAACTTTGAAGCTGCTTACCTTGTGCAACTTTTAGTTATAAAAAGTTTCTCTGAACAGGGTTTTCCATATATGAATTAAGGGAATTTATGGATATATATGCTTAGACTTACTGTTTTTGAGTGATCCGATCTTTATTAAAAGAAACATTTTCCAGCTGGATTTACCAAAAGCCAACCACAGCCACATTTATACCACATTTCTTATTTCAATCTTTGATCATATATATATTGTTTCCTTCCCCAACAATATAGATTTTTTCTTGTCTTGTTTTTTTTATGAGAAATTTATATTTTGCCATTTATTAAAATGTGTTTCAAGCTTACTGGCTGCTACCAGAAGGCAGAGCAGGGTGCCTACCAAATAGTTATATGATTTAGAAGGATCTCTGTTCCAAGTAATTTTCTGAAGGTTAACTTATCTTTCAAACTAATTCATAAATCTTCATATGAAAGATTTTGTGCAGTTGTAAAGTTTTATTATCTGTTTACTTCAAAAAGTCAGTGGGTCATATCTAAATGCACCAAAGAGGACCTTGGTTCATTGAATCCCTTGTGCATTCATTTTATTATATTTACTGATGCCTCCCTTGATAACCTCAAACTTCAACATTGCCTGATTCCTTTCTGAGTATATATTTTTACATTTTCTTTTCTAATAAGAAATATTTTTTTTAGCTACATGGTCATAGGAAAATGTGCTTGGAGCTATTTTCACAGCCAGAATTTATTTAGTGATCTTGTAGTGCATAGTAAGATCCTGTTGTTCTTTGGACAGTATTTATTAGGCTCACACAGAGCAAGGGGCTGACTCTCACTGGTACCCTGGAGGCTGAAGATATCAGCTTCAAGATTTCCTGCAGCATCAGTTAGTGCAGTGACTGAGAAATGGGATTTTGATTTCAGAAATGTTTGGCTCAGGCCTACAGTGCTATGCGGCGTAGTGCTTTACATGTGACTCTTACAGTTTACCCCTGGGTAATTAGCTTTCATTTATACCTGTAAAATAGAACGAGAAATCATAAATATCAAAGATCATGACCTAAAATCTAAAGCTATGACAATGTCAGCATAAAATTGAATCTAGTTCACAGATATCCTACCAGACCTTAATTCTATACTTAGGTAACTGATTAGACCTTTTTTCTAATTGTTCATAGTATCACCTGGTCTGTGGCCCTTCCCCACCACACTACTCCTCTCAGGGGCTGGGAGGGGTATAACAGCAGCTGCTTCTCTTACCTGCCTGAGACTGAAATGACCCTGGTGTGGAGAAGGTGTGGGGAAGAGGGGAGTGGGGCATCTGGACTAGGGGCAGACATTCAAAAAGCCTGAGCCTGAACTGATTCAATCTTTGCAGGTTGGTATAACCTGTCTAGGTTGAACCAATCTGCAACTGGGCAGACATTTCCTCTGGACTGAGGAAATACAGGCGCATGCCTGCAGTGGCTTAGGTTAGAAGCTGGAGGGGGTGCTAAAGCAGCCCTCCATTCCCTTCTACAATGCTGAGCTGAAAGGGTGGGGGATGGCCAGGCCTCAGCAGAATGCTCTGATTAGGGAGGGGTGTAAACCTCCAACCTGCCTGCATTGTCCCTGGCTTTTCCCTGCTTGCTGCTCAAGGGGTGGGAGTGTTGCCATACCCCAGCCCTGGGCTAGCACTCTGAGGTGAAGGGGTGTGTGTGTGCAGTGCATGCATCTCTTGATGATACTGAGTTTTCAATCTCCCTCTCCCTGCTTCTTCATACCCTCTACAAACCTGGCAGGCAAGGGAGCCAGCAGGGATGGATAACACAGTATTTATCACCCCATCAATAAAACAAAAGCCTCTCTCATTAGTTTAAGCTCTTCTTAAATTTCTTTTTCCAAGGAAGGGATGGAGGTACATTACCATCTGACCTGTTGATTAGCTCCAAAAAGCCCTATGTGGACACTGTTCTCTCTGCCTGTCCCAATGAAATTGAAGACACATGCACACAGATGCCTCTCAGTATTAGCTAGCATACCACATGCCTAGGGTCTGAAGGTCTGGGGTCCATGCTGTGGGAGATGGGGGGGTGGAATCCCTGCTTAAGCAGCAAGCAGTGATGGTCGGGGGGTGGATTGGGGGGAAGCCAGGCAGACCCTGCTGTGCATGCAGTCTCTGCTGGAGCTCTGGGTAGGGAGTAAAGGGGCAGGGCCAGTCATGTTCTCTGGAGAAGACAGCCCAGCCCAGGCCAGGCCAGGCCAGGGCTACAAAGCATGTGGGATGCTGAGGGACTGTGATTTAACTTAAACCAGAAAGGGGGCTGGAACAGACATTGCATAAACTGGTTTGACCCAAATCAGTTAAGTCTGATACTACATTCAACCAAGTTTATCTTAAACCAGTTTGAGCCATGTTGAAACTGATTTATGAGCACTAAACTTATGTTCTGTTACAGGTTTAAACCAGATTCTGATCACTTAAAACTTTTGTGTATAATGTCTGTGCTGAGCCCTGCAGGCTGGAACCCCCATATACTCCCTCACTTGGTAAATCTGCAATCATAGAAATCTCAGATATCTGCAGTATTTTCCAGACATTTGCAGTGCTAGAAATGAATACCTCTCTGTTCCTTAAGAAACTTTGCTCCTTTATGCTGTGTTTCCTCCAAGCCTTTCTCACCACTTTTTTTTTTCTTCAAGACACAGACATCTTACAGTAGAATGTTTAAAAATGCCTAAGTAACTTAGGAGTTCAAGTTCCATTTTCAATATTGACTTAACATTAAGTTAAAAGAGTTCATAGGATTCTTTGATCTGGAAGCTTATGTCATTTAGATGTGGTTTAAAATGTTACTTCTGTTTTTCTGTGCTGTATTACTGAGATCAGTGGCAAAAACTATTGTCTTGAACAGGAACAAAGATGGGACTTTAATTATAAAAGTGCATTTCCACAGAGCCAATCTTCCCCAGTGCTAAAAGAGCTGTATGGAGTTCTCTTTGTGGAATTTTCACTGAATAGGAATAGCAAGATATGATCCTTAGATGTGAATCTGTGTGCCAGGGATCAGGTCTGTCCACCACTGTCATTCTCTTTACCTCTTGGTAATATCTGAGACGGTATTAAATACGTTCCAGTTTTATGCAGCATTGCTCTACATAAAACTGAATTCAGCTCAAAGAAATAGGAAACTGAATAACTCACTGTTTATTAGGATGAGAAGAATAAATAGTGCACCTTAGTGCTACTTTTTTATAGCATAGCGTGTTTTGTGAGGCTTGGGGATAAAAGGAGTGACATGCATACACATGTCATACAGGTAAGGATGAATTATTCTCTAGAGAGCTTCCTCAGTATGAACTTTGAAGAAATGAACACTAACTTAATTAAGGTTTCATTCTGCTGTACCTATGCATTCCTGATTCCCACTGAAATTAATAAGATTGTAAAATGGAGACAATCACTATTAGCAATTATTCAGTGTACTTTAGTCAGAAGGGTTATACAGCTGCTCTTAGGAGTTTCTTCTAGATCCCTGTTACAATTCTCAGGAAGATGGCCAGGCTGATTTGAAAAGACTCTTTGATGTTGTAAAATTTAAAGCAAAATTAACAGCTGAGGAACACTTTCTTTTTTCTCAGGACATTAATGTTCTAAAAATAAAGAGTAGTGGTTGGACATGGTTGCAAATAATAATATTTTGTTGAATTGAAAAAGGATCAACTTCTGTGTTGGAATAAACTTTAACTGAGTTTGGCCCAGGAAAGAACTTGGCCAGAAGTTTTTAACAGATACCTATATCCATGCAATGCAATTTCATTACAAATATGTCATTTTTCAATGGTGTTGCAACTCCAGGACTAAACCTAAAAAATTCTTGGCCACAGGGTTTTGCAGTGTTTTTAGTTCTTTCTGTCTTCCCCTTTCCCTCTCCCTTTTAACTAAATTGTCTTTGGTTTTAGGCCAAGATGTTACCACAAGAGTTGAACTGAGGTGACATTTTGACATTTCTATAGTTTCATTTTTATTATTTATTTACTAAAAGAGTTTCAGTGAAAACATAAAAAATGAGGCTTTTAATATACTTACAGGTTTTTTGTTTTTTCCCTGGCACTTTAGATAACAGCCTTTGAGAGCTGGAAGATGAAAGCTCCTATTCCACACTTGATTCTCTTGTATGCTACTCTTACTCAGAGCTTGAAAGTTGTAACCAAAAGGGGCTCAGGTAAGTAGATTTTCTCCATTTTCCATCTGGCTGTGGTTACAATTCGGGCTATAAAGCATGTTTAGTATTTGGACATATACAGTAAGAAGTAGTTTTCTTGCTTTTTCTACACTGTGGTTAAGCAAATTTTGAAATCAGCACAACAGTACAGAACAGTTTTAACAAGGTAGCTTCAATAGATGTATAGCCTATGTGTTGCTTTAATTTGAATGGAAAAAATGTAGCAGGCTATGACATAATGCCAATTAAGGCAATTTGGTGACTTACTTTCTAAGACTGTTTTTAATGCCTTAGCTGTTTGCAGTTGTTCCTACTTGAAGATAATAGCTATTTATTTAGAATAGCAATATTACAATTGGTGTTTAAATTTGCGGTTGCTTTTGTTTGGTGACTGTACAGAACTGTTCTGTAAAGAACAAGATTTTTTATATATGGAGCTCAGACTCTTTTGATTTATATCACTGAATTCTGTAAATCAAGAAAAAGAATCAAGTATGTTATATTCAATACCACAAGAAATAATAAGTGGCAGCATATGACTTAGGAGGGGCCTGTTCACTAGTGGATAAATGCATTAATAAACCAAAACGAATACTGATAATTTTTTTTCCCTGTGCTGCTTAAAACCTAAATGCCTTCTATGTCTTCTATGTTTTTTTTCTCCCAAGTTGTGTTGAGTCATGGTATTAGCAAGCTATTTGCATGTTGGTATATGGTAGGAATAAAGAACATTTTAGCATATTATGATAATGGATTTTTGCCTGTCATTTTTATAAGGTTACAATATTCTTGCTTTTAGTCATAATCTTAAAGATGTAATTTCAAAATGAATACCTGATAAGCCCGTAACTGTGAGAGCTGTTGTCTTACTGTATTGTACCAAAGTCATAGCATATTAACTAAAATCACATTCAATGAAGAATTGGAGAAGTTTTGTTCATTTGAGTTTGTTGTGGGGAGCGTTGTTGTTTTAGTTTTGGAGTGTATGTTTAAGGTAGTTTTCATGATTTTACTGTCCTCCTTTAGGAACCTGTATCTTCAATTGAAATCACTTGGTGTTTGGGGAAAAAAATAGAAGAAGAAATGGGGCACAGAACTTTTCATTTTTTGAGCAACAATTTAAGTCAGAGAATGGATGTAAATCATTAAGCTTCAGATAGATTTTTGGTTTGTGGTGATATACCATGAAGGAGATGAAATCTTAGTTCATTCAACTGATCAGAAATTGCAAATAATTAGTAGTGTTACAATCCTGAAGCCAAGATGATACAAATTTAGGGTTGCTCCCAATAGTTCACTTCATTGCTTTAGCATATATTTTATGATGCTGAAGACAGCAATAAAAAAAAATCCAGTGTGTTTATAAGAAAAAAAAAGATGCACTAAATATGTGCAAAATGATTGAGTTAATATTATGTTACAGATGTATCCTGATCACGCAACATCAACATTTTCCTCGAGTATTGTCCTAGACCATTATGTATTTTGGAAGCTTTTGAATTTGGAGCTTTTATTATTAGCTCCCATGTCTATACAAATACTTTAGCCACAATCATTTTAAGTGAGTTCAATTACTGTTGGGCATAAAGTTAACTTTTGCAGGCACACACTTAAACTACGCTCAGTGCTGAGCTGTATATATCTATTACTGGCATGGCCTTGGGTCTCATCAGTTTGTTTTTGTCTATTTCTCTTTTCCCCCTGACTCTTCAATACAAGATAACAAAATGTTTAATTTTCAGATATATGTTGGCTTGCCAAAGTAAGAAAATATCCCTTAGTTTAGTGAAACATGACACAATGACATACTGATGCAATAAAGAATAAAACTATAGATTGACACCTGCCGTGGACAAAACCCTGGGATTACACCTGTAGTCCTGGGGAACTACGAGGAGATGGAGAAAGAACTAAGCTAAAAACCAAGTGGAAAACAATTTCAGCTACTGATTAGCTATAGGATTGTATAGCAGGAGTCCCAATTTTCTCTGTGACCATAAGCAAATGTATTCAGTTATTTTTCCAGCTGACAAATGAAATATAAATCCATTCCTGATTCATGTACTGTGCTGGTTCAGAAATTGTGAAGTACTTTCAGTTCCTCTCAACAAAAATGCTGAGTAATCCCAAGATATTATTGGGCCAATCCTGAAATCTTGATTCAGAGTTCATTTGCTCCTACTGTGCGGGTCTGTCATCATTTGGGATAAGATCCCATTTCACCTATTAGGTCCCTAAGGGTATGTACAGCTGTTACATTTAGATCGACATAACTAGGGTTAAGTCAATGTAAATGCCCATCTTTGTAGATGTCCAGGGGATTTAATAGGGCCAAAAATAGTGAACCCGATCTAAATTACTTCACCTGAGATGCACTAATTTAGATTGAAACCAGGTTAACCTGACCTATTGAATTCTTGCATGCATTTGGAGTATAGCCCTGGGGTTGGGAAAGCTAAGATACTTGCCTCATCCCTGGAGCTGTGTTCTTTCTACCCCTATCTTTACCACTTCTCTGAGTAGGCTATTGTTAGCTCCCTGATTTCTTCCCCCCCACCTGCTCCACAGTTAGATAACCCCCCTCTGGCTGACCCTCCACCCCCTGATCCCGTGTATCCCTCTTCACAGCCTGAGTAGCTTAGCACTGACAAATGGCTGTACATTCCTTTCCTGGTTGACAATCAAGTGGCTTAAAGCTGGCCATGTGATTATAGACTATGTTCAGTGAATGTCTGTACACTTAGGTATCTAAGAGGGATCTTGTTCCATTTGGCTCATGTTTCTGCAAAATGCTAGCTCATATATTTCTGTAAGACACTAAGTCATGAAAAGCCACAAGGAGGGGGAGTTCCCATCTGCATTTTGAGTTAAATGTTTTTCACAGACCTAACCATGTAAGTCTATATAAGCTCCAAGGAGTTGAAATAGAATTTTAAAGGCTCTTGCAAAGAATCTACTTTATTCTGCCTGGTTCTAAGTGGCTATGTTAACAATAAGAGTTTCACAGTACTTTACCCATACTGTATGTGTGGAATGCTCAGCCTTTTAAGGCATATTTTTGCAAAACACCACTTTCCAAGACCTCTCACTGACTTCAGTGAGAATTTTGTCTGGGAAAACACTGAAGACCAGTTTTTTGGATACTGTTGCTCTTACTAATCAATGCATTTTAGATTTTTCAAAACTGAGGAATGTTATGCTTCCAATTTTTTCTTGCATAAAAATCAGAAAAGAGAACAGAAACCAAAGAACAGGATAGTTGAAGGAAATTTGGAATGAAAAGGAAATCAGTGCTGTAATTGTTACTTTGAAATGTGATGTGCTGTGCTATTTTTTTAAAGTGCTGGCGCATTATGAACAAAATTCTAACCTGAGGAGGGCTAAACATAGTATTTCTGTTGGTTATTATAGGTTTGAGAATAACAAAGTCACATTTACTTATGGGAATAATGTATTGCTTTAATAATAATTCAGGATGTATACTTAGATGCTAAAAACTAAACTTGTAGATTGATTTTTCTCCTTGTGTCAGCTTTGGCTCTTTTGTGGTAACCGCTGAAACAGAATAATAAGTAGAGACCTACCAAATTTGTGACTCTGTGATTTTTGCAGAAACAATGAATTTGGTAGGTCCCCATGAAAAAGTGTGGTCCACACAAAAAAGCACAGGGGATCACAAAAAAGCCAGAAAACTGCTAGCAAGCAGGGGAAACAAGCAGAGGTGGGAAGCCTTGATGTCCTGAAGCATGGGGGAGATGAAGGGGAGGGAAATTTTTGTGGCATTCCCCCCACCACTGCCTCTGATTGGCTAAGGGGCCCTAGAAGTCCTGCCCCTCAGCCCTTCAGAGGAGTGGAGAGGCCTGCCACGTTCCTCTGTAAAAATGGTGACCAGTGCCATCTTGGATCGTGAAATAGGGGGAAGCCCCTGCAAATTAGGTAAGTCCCTAATAAGAAGTAATGTTTTGCTTCTCTAGCTTTGTTACCTAATAATGTAAAGTTACCATTATTCTCAAAACCCTGACGTTATAATTGGTGAAATCATAAATACTGACATCTTAGCAGTATCTCTTGTCTGTTGGTCATCAGAATTAAAGAGTGGGTGGGAAAGATATTATGTACATCTTTAGTATTCACTTGTATTTTTCCGCTGTCCCACCAGATCCAAATCCTTCTACACAATGTTTTCAAGTTTATCTTTTATGTCTAAAAAGTTACGGCATACAAAATTGTTGCAAGGCTTTTCTTTTTAATATTAAAAATGTTTGTTTTAAAGATTTTAAATATTCAGACTGAAATGTATGAATACATTTTAGTCTGTTTTGAAATGCAGAAGGTAATTTATTGTACATGTTAGTTCAGTTATGTTGTCACTTAAGAATGCAGCAAGATTGGCAAGTGGGTTTTTTGTTTTTGGAAATCTGACTACCTCCTGGTTTGTGCTAAGCCAGTTCTTCCAGGCTACAAATTATAAGTCACTTTTACGTGGGCTCTGGGGGTGAGGGGTGGCTCTCGAAGACATTCTAATTGAACTGCTTCAATGTCTTCTTTATAAGCGTCCCCACACTTAAAAATGGCACTGAGGAGGGGGCTTGAACTAAAGTTCATTCAACAAGGTTTAGTTCAAGTGCCCCCATCACCATTTTTAAGCATGGGGACACTGATACATGATATGCAGGAGTGTGCTAGAGCACGGCAATTGCTACGCTCCAGCAGATTCGATTAATCAGGTCTGCTCCAATGTGCTGGAATTCAAGCACATCAGAGCAACCTCAGCGCTCATGTATAGGCACCCATAGGTAGCAAATGCTACCAATATCAATGTAAGGACTACACTGAAAGAACTGTAAAAAGAAAAAAAAAAAAAAAAAAAGATTTACGTTTTGCTTTCAACAAAGGATCCTCCTCCCTTCCTCCTCTGTTCTGTCCTGTTACATAGACACTCAAAATATGGAGTGCCAACTGGCTTACAGTGAGTGTGTAGCTTTATTTTAGTGCATTTTACTTTCAGGTAGTTTTAGGCTGTTGCTAGGTTATGAAACAATTCAGTGGAAATTTTATTGTGGGTTCTGTACATGGATGGGCCTATAGGAGGAGGCCACTAGCATGTAAGGGGACGAAAATAGGATATATAACTATATTATACAACTATCATATATTGACCATATTTGACCTGTTGTTTCTTTAAGAACAGCACCTGAACCATGTCTCCTTCTCCTGTTAGGGAACTTTTGTTTATATTTCCCCTGTGTGCTCCCCCCACCTTAAACTATATTTAAAATAAATTGAAGAATTTAGTAGCATAACTAGGTACAGGCAACAAAGGAATCTACCGCATGTACTGATTTGGTTTGGATTGCATACTTCTACATGCTTACTGTGTATTAGATTATGAGTAGGATCCATGGACTATCATTTAAGGAAACAGGAATTTTCATAGTATCATAGTGCTTAGGGTCAGAAGGGACCTAAACGGATCATCAGGTCCAACCTCCCTGCCCCAGGCAGGAAAGGCACCAGAGTCATATCACCCCAGCCAAATATCTGTCCAGCCTTCTCTTGAAGACCCCCAAGGTAGAAGAAAGTACCACCTCACTTGGGAGCCCAGTCCACAGCTTGGCAGCCCTAACTGTAAAGTAATGCCTCCTGATGTCCAGCCTGAACGTTCTCTCTAACAATTTGTGGCTGTCATTCCTAGTAACCCCAGGTGGTGCCCGGGGGAACAGAGTCTCCCCCAATTCTTGTTGGGTCCTTCTGGTAAGTTTGTAAATGGCCACCAGATCCCCACTCAGCCTTTTCTTGTGGAGGCTGAATAGGTTCAGGCCTTTTAGCCTCTCTTCGTAGGGCCTGCCCCTTGACCATGGTGGTCCTCCTCTGGATCCTCTCAATGCTAGCCACATTCTTCTTGAAGTGCAGCGCCCAGAACCGGACACAGTACTCCAACTGTGGCCTGACCAATGCTGCATAGAGGGGAAGGATCACCTCCCTGGACCTGCTTGTGATGCATTTGTAGATGCATGACAAGGTGCGGTTAGCGTTACCGACCGCTTCCTTGCATTGGCAACTTATGTTCATCCTGGAATCAGCAGTGACTCCAAGATCCCTTTCTGCCACCGTGTTGACAAGAAGGGTATTTCCCAGCCTATAGGTGTGTTGCTTGTTTTTTCTCCCTAGATGCAGTACCTTATCTGTGTTGAATTCTATCCTATTCTCATTTGCCCACCTCTGTAATCTGTCTAGATTTAGCTGGATTCTGTCCCTTCCCTCCAGTGTGCCTACCTCACTTCACAACTTGGTGTTGTCAGTGAATTTGAACAGAATGCATTCTACACCTACACCCAGGTCACTGATAAAGATATTGAACAGTACACTCCCCAGAACTGAACCCTGGGGGCTCCACTGCCCACATCCCTCCAGGTCAAAAACAACCTGTCCACCACCACTCTCCAGGTGTGACCATCTAGCTAATTTTAGAAATGTCCTAATAGGTACTTTGCTAAACAGAATCTATTCAATCACAGTGTGAGGTTTTCTGTTAAACACCATTTTGGCGGAATAAAAAGCATTAATTGCATATTATTACTAAAGCAGGAAAACATGCTTAAGTTATCATGTTCATACTTGTGCTAATTTACCTATTATGTTTGACATTTACTGTTCTACATGTGATCCTATTATATTGACAGAATGTGTTTGATTTATTTAGTAAATGTTTAAAATGTCATTTTAAATGCAATTGACTGGTTTCAAATTACTGTTTTTAATATAAAATTGATTTTGAGTATCTAATAATTCTGTATATCACATTCAAGAATGGCTGGCTGAGTGGTTCCAATAGTGATTCTACTAATTAAAAAACTAATTTATTCTTACATCTGGTAAATGTAAACTAGATAGAGTATCTACACTTGTTTCTTTTTTGATGTCATTTGAGGATTAATGCACACATCCCACAAGTTTCAATGTCTTCTCAACCCAGGGAATGGGAAGACTTTTGCCATAAGTTTTTTAATCCTTTGTCATGAAAACATGATCTTTATTGTAGGAGTTATATGTGTCAATTAGTTACACGTTGATATCTGCCTGAAGTTTCAGAGAGCCTAAAAGAATAGCTCTGAGCGGTGAAATTTTTCATGGATGCTAACTCAGATATTAATTATGATATGTTAAATGGGAACATTAACTATTTTACTGCTCATTGATTCATGTAAGGAAAGAAAGGAAGTATACTATGAAGATACATATGTTTTCTAGGCCATCAGCATTTCCCAACCCAGGACAGAGGATGCAAAGGTCAAGAGATGATGGATAAATCTAAAAAGCTATCATATCTTAATATATATGAAACATGGAATGATTGTAACTAGGTGGGGGTGAGAAAATAAATATTTAAAAGTATGAGAAACACTGTTGGAAGCACTGCTGCATGACACTGAAGTATAAAACTGTACTGCATTATATTTAAAAGTAAGTCCTAGTTTTTCAACTAAAAAAATCAGAAATAAGGCATCAAGCAATGGTTTGGGTTTGTTTTTGAACCTGTGTATGCAAGGATTTTAAATACAAAGTAGCAAATTTTGCCTGTTTGTTTTAGTAAGAGTAAGAGCAAAATATCTAATTTTAAAAGACACAGGAAACTTATGGTGGCTCCAATAGCTGGTGACTTCAGCTTCTTTTATTTTTATTTGTTCAACTTTATTGAAGGATGCTCTTAAGTATCTTGGCTCTCAGGGCTTTTCTGAAGGTGTCTCACTGTGGAATTCAAATTAAACTAAGCTAAAAAAGGCGATTTCAATATAGCTGTTAATATTCTTTACATGTATATCGTACAAGCAATTGTAGTTCATTAAATTGTGTTTTCTTATGCTGGTTGGGGCACAATGACTTACTTCTGCTGAATTGGGATTTGCAGCTAATAGGGAACTTCAACTAGTAAACAGGAAGTAGAGTAGAAAAAAAGTACCTCATACTGATACAAGGGTCATATCAGGGTTTTTTGTTTTTTTCCTTATAAAGCATGTTAAATAAAGTAATTGAACCCTGCAATGCCATCTGGTGGTTTATTCAAGCATGTTGAATAAACAAAGGGAACATGAAAAGGATGCACTGCATAGGGAAAAACACAGGGAAAAATGTATACACTGATCCTACTGCAGTGGCAGTTTTAACCAGATCATTGCTAATTAGAAATCATCAAAACAACCTTTGAAGGTGTAGGTCTTCCAGTTCATTCATAGTGAACATGCTGTTTATTTTGTGTGTTCTGTAACTATAGCAATGAGGGTTCTTTTACAGTTCTCTAGTTATCAACAGATTGCTGCAGCAGAGCTAATGGAAGGGGAGTCCCTTTGTGGGGCTAGATTCTGCCTCTATTTTGAGCATCATGAACCTGAACTAGCTCTGTTTATTAGTTGTCATTTTATTGTGGATTTATGACACTGTATCTGGGAGCAGAGTTTGACCAAAGATGATCTATGCATCAGCAGATCTGCAAGCAGCTGCATCATCTCAGAGAGAAGAGTTTAAAAGCATGTTTGTTGCATTACAGGAGCAATGGGGACGAGTCATTTGAAAAATTGCAAGAAAAAACAGTCATGCAGGAAGAAATACAGAAATCTTTTTTTTCCCCCAGAGGATTTTTTTTTCTATTCCAAAGCATTATTTTAAATTAATTAAACTCAGCTCGGAAGTGTGAGATGTGTTCTATAGCTCTAGAAATAGCTGGATGCTGGATGAATACGATTTGTAAATATATATGTTTTTGAATTCTGATCAGTTGTTCAGTTTATTGAAGTTCATACTTGCTATCTGCAAACATTTGCGCAATTTGGGGTCCTCTGATCGTTCTCATGTAATTAAAGATGTTCCTGCAGAAACAAAACAGCCATGTTTGTTCTGCTTTCAAAAGTTCAGCATCCAAGTAGAGGAGAACCAGTGCCATCTGTGAAACACAGCCCTGATTTCACTAGGCCAGGATTTGCCATATGACTCCAGGAACAAATAGCATGTTAAAACTAATGAATAATGAACAGTTAACAGTAAAATCCATAGTCTGAAAATTCTTCATCTATATTGTCAGTAAGTAATGTATTTGCAGAAATCAAGATGGATTTGCAAACTATTTTGCAGAAAGAAAAAATGTTGGACTAGGATGATTTATGCACATCCAACAGTTCATTACCCCTGTCTTTTACATGCAAGTGTATATGCCGTGTTGGCTGCCAAAGTTTCTTAGGGGTGTGGTACAATGCCGTGAGTACTGAAGCTTAGCAGGAGCCCAGAACTACTGTTCCATTCAACTCAGTCAATTTCAGTTTTGTGCATGATTTAAGCCAAACTCTTTTCTTGCACAAGGAGTGTCAAACCCCTCCTTTCTTCTCTTTGTATTTGATGGTAATGTACGGTGTTCATGAGTTTATCAGCGATAGGTTTCTGTAACACTATACATGCTAAAAGAAGACTTGTTCATACTGCAGCCAACGTCAAAAGTCTCTGGAAAGTCAGTGGGCCCATGATGATGCCCATTATGCCCCAGTTCATTTTGCATGTGTGTCATCACATTTGTCTTCCCATTCATACTGCCTTATCCAAAGTTAATGATGTTTATGAATACCATGTTGGATTCAGTATTCACAGCATGCTATTTAGTTAAGTCATATATTAGACAAGATATTAACAGTAACTTGTTGCTGTTTTCCTCTTATGCAGATTTGTGAGAAATATTATGCTGCTTATGGGAGTGTGTGTGTGTGTGTGTGTGTGTGTGTGATTTGGGGGGGTCGAAATCTGGCACTACTTTAAAACAGAGTGCATGTCTGGAAGAGGCATTGTGTTACTTGGACCCAGTTTGCACAACACCTGTATAGATCAGACCCTTCAGTGGGGCTTTTTGGCATTTTTATCTAATAGCTGATTGAATCAGCTATTAAATAAAAGCATCAAAAAGCCCTGCTGAAGCAACCAATCTATAGAGATGCTGCAGAGCGGAGTCAAACCAAGGCACTGCCTCTTCCAGTAAAGTGTTGTTTGTTTGTTTTTCAGATCTGTCCACACCCCTAAAGCAGGTAACCTGTAAGAGTTTGTGCTGATTATTTTTATTGGTCCCTGGCTATAGTGTTGTATTGTATTGTTATAAAAGGTTGGCTTTTTCATTAACAATTGATAGGACTTAAGGATCATGCTAATCATCACATAAAACAACCAGAAGGCAACTTTAAATTGTGCTGACATCCTAATATAGAGTTCAAGTTGGGGAATAAATCCATGTGCATGACATAATTTGGTCCCATTACTCACCACAAATTTAGTAATGCCTAATCAGGCATATATTTTGTTTGGCATTTATTATGTGTGGTGTATGTAAGAAATCTGTCTGATTTTCATCTATGACTAATTGATAGGTAACTCTTGATTGGGCAAATAATGCTTTTTAAGTAAGAATAATTAAGATACTTATATACTGCATGGATTACTTAGCCAGGTCTGAACACATCTCTGATTATTTATTTCTCTTCTTGATATAGAAATCATGAAGTTAAGTAACAGATTAATTTTGCCATACTGACATCTTCTAGTGAAGGAAGTGTGTGACTTTCTCAATTCATTCATGTTGACAATGATTTTTTCAGTGTATGTGTGTATGGAGGGGCATTGTCTATTGTATTTTCCTTTCATTCTGCCATTTTCTCCACCAAGAAAATCCTGACTAGAAGTTACTTCATGGTGAAAGATTACATTAAATCTTCCTAGATGGCCAGGATCCAGAATAACAGTTGCCTACAAAGCACAGGCGTCACAGTGAGAAATAACTTTAAATGGCAGTCTTAAATATGTGCCATTCAAACCATGAATACAATATCATTATATATATGTACATCCCACCTCTGTCCCACTTTCCTTTTTCTTTTCTTGACTGTAGTGTATCATCTAATATATTTGCCTTTTGCCTTTATCACATTTGCTTCAAAAATATTCACTTCATATGTTTAGTAAACAGCCAGTCTTTCATGTTCTGCTACTTTAAAAAGTTGTGTTAATAATGTACTGAAATATTCTTTGGGTTTAAAGATTATTCTCTGACAGGCTTTCAGATTTTTTCTTTTTCCATCTATTTTTAAAATCTACATAAAAAGAACACGTTTTCCACGTCCCACCACAGTAAGGGTGGGAATCATAAAGAATAGAGTTGTGTATTGTCCACTTCGCTAAGTATAAGCATGCATACTTTGTCATAATCCTGTTGATAATTACGTATATGCATCTAACTTGACAAAACAAAAAGGGTATAGAATCTTTATTACCCAGTACAAAAACATCCTAGAGGTGGCTGAACAAATTTTTAGTTATCATTGGGATATTTCAAATGTTTTTTACAAGAACAGAATTGTATCAACATGTTCTTATTTCAAGCTGAGATCTGAGTACATGGCTTTGGTTGTGCTTGTGACAGTAGTCTATGACAGGGAATGCCAACTTGTAGTATGTATGCCACAAGTGGCATAGCCAGCTTCTGTGGGTGGCACCTGGCAGATCAGGGAGAGGACAGGAAGGACCATAGCAAATAGGGCAAGAAGCAAAAAGCAGAGCAACAGATATCAAAGAACAAGCAGCTAAAACTAGAGCAACATATTGGGAAGGGGGGAGGGATTAGACTGGTGCGTGAGAAAGGTTCAGGGCTAACTTCTGTAGAAAAAGGTGGCTCCCAATTGATCTAGCATGTGGAATACAGATTTACATCTGTCTCAGACAGGGAATGGAATTTTTTATTCCAAGATCAGAGTGGGTTTCTCTTTCTTGATTAAAATATTTAGGCTTTGAGAAATAAACAATGCATCTGATTGTTTCATTTAGCTGAAAATGTTCCAACATGGTTGTAACAGGAGACTCCTAACTTATTACTTTGGTGTAGAGGGAGATGGCAGGCAGTAGATGCCCTGTTGCTTGCTAGCAAAATAGCCAGCAAAACAGGTGCAGCTTAGCACAGACAAGAAACACAGTTAAAGGACTAAGGGGATTAAGCCTAAAAACTGTAGGCAGCAGGGCACTAGGCTGCTGATTAAACTAATTAGCAACATTTGAGCCCTGTTTCCAAAGATCCAGGTCAGGTGACTGGAAAGAGAGAGGAGAAAGGAGGCATCAGGAGTGGGCAGACTGGTAGCCTAATGATGAGCAGGGGAGAGCAAGGCACCAAAAGGCAAATTCCAATCCTTTGATAGACCTCCTAAATATATCAACTCTTATATCAAGGTGTGGTAGGCAAGAGGACAAGGCCATATTAAATGAACTGAAGCAGGAAAACAAGTGTAGTAGGATGCACCACAGCTGCCTTTGGAGGTGGTTCCCATTATGCTGGTCCACTCACACACACATTTTAAGTCTTCCCTTGTAAACAGCAATTCTGCACACTTTTGGTTGGGATTGAGGACATGTTGACTCGATTTCATGGCCTTAGTCAGCGGTGCTCAAACTTTTTGTCCCATGGGACACATCCAACCAGTGGGCCTGAGCAGGTACATGCAGACAAGGGGCAGTGGGGCCCAATCTGGCCATGCAGAAGGGAGATGGGAGCATGAAGAATACTGCAGCCCCAATCCAGCTGCACAGGGAGGAGTGGCATAGCCTAGCTCTGATCCAGCCATGTGGTAGGGAAAGGCCATGGCCTGGCCCCAACCCAGCCCCTCATGGAGGAGGGGTGTGGCCTGGTGTGAATCTGGCTCCAAACCAGCCCCACAGGGAGGGAGCAGGGAGAGGGTGGAGGGAGAGGTTACGGTCCAGCCCTGATCTGACCAAGTGGGGTGCGGGAATTTATTAGTGGGGGAAGAGTTGCAGTATTAATTGTCACAGCTCCTCTGCTGCCAAATCTTCCAGGCTGTGTGGAGCCCTTCAGGCTACACGCCATGGCTCCACAAGCTGGATCTGGCCCATGGGCCAGGGGTGGCATACTCTTGGTCTTAGTGACTCTTTCTCTTTTTTCCTAAGCATTTTGCACCAAAACTCCAAAATGCAGAATATAGTGCTTCCCTTGTATGCAGAAAGAACAACTTACAGTTCTTGCCATTTTTCTTAAACATTTCTGTTTCCTATAGGGCAAAGGTATTTTGCCACTCATCAATTCTATGTTTGGCCTCTTTCCCCTAGTACTAATGATAATGCATGGTTTTACTCCTTGCATTGTTTCTAAGTGGGAAAATATATCTAATCATTACTGGGGAAGGAGAGGAATGGAATGCTTTTTTCTCTGTTTAACAGTACTGGAATGTATTAGGAGGTAATATTAGGCATATTCAGCACATTGTGTATGTTTTTGAGTGTGATTTCCTGTATGCCAGTTTATCAAAGTGGATATGAAAATGATATGGATATTATAGAAGGAGGAAGGACCCATTTAGGATGGGAGTAGGGGAGGGAAGCTACTTTAGCTCATAACATAGTACAGGCTACATGCTTTATTAGCAAAACAAAGAAATTAAAACCTTTTAACTTAAGAATAGAGTTGTTCAGTAGACTTGCACATACATGCTGCCTTTTAGTAGGTTTTAAACAAGCTAATGATTTTGGCCAAATGTTTGTGCTATGATGATCTGGGATATACAAACTGTAACATTAGTGATTCATTGATATTGTCCTATTTTGTTGAGACCCATGTATCAGTTTAAAGGGGAAAAAAGATGCTTCTAAAATTATCAAGAAACATAATTAATGAGGAAGAAGCCATGCTCTTCAAGAAAACTAAGGCAGTAAGATATAACTTTTCTATTATTTCTATTTTCTAAAATAGTTGTCATAAGCATTGGTCTTTTGTGACTTCTTGCTTATTCTGAGCACACTCTGAAAGAAGTAACTGTTACTGGTTCTGTGAGCATTTATGAGCAGGATGGTTGGCATTTTAAAAATAGTTATATGACCTTTTATTGTTGCTAGGATCCATACTGATACTTTTTGCAGAGCCTCAGAGATAGTGAATATCACAGTATGTGAAAAGGCTGTCTGTAGTGTACCAAAGGGTCACTGTTTTATAGTGTGCACTCCATGTGAAAAAGTGACTAATGACAGTAAAAGAGACAAAAGAAAATCTAAAGCCAAAAGGACATTAATAGATACTTTTTACATAGATCAGTCATTTAGAATGATTCCATGTTCCTGCAGTCCCTGTTTCCCCTAGGGGATAGTTAGCAGTAGTTTTTTTACTGATTGGCATCTGTTGGCAAATGGCCTAGAAGATATAAAAGAACAAGTGACCTTTGGTCAGAAATAGCTGTTGAAGGATATTTATTTATTTGAATATTGCACTGTCATTTTTACGTGGAATAATAAATTGGTTGGTGATGAGGAAGATGGACGGAACCCAAAAGTACTGGTCTTCTGTTAGATCTGTTTTGGGTTTTTTTTGCTTAAATGTACTTGGTCATCAAGTATCATTTAAAAAGTGGATAGGAAAAAAAAGTAGCAATGATAGGATCTGCCCACTGGAGTGTGTGTTTTGTTGATAAATTCAAAGTAAATTGCAGCTGATGAGCCTCTTGTAGATTAAATTAAAAAACCTTACCAGTGTGTCCTTTTTGAAAAATGGAAGAAAAAAGCGATATCAATGTTATGTGCACAAAACACATAAAAAGCAGCTTAGCATAAAAAGAGAAGGTCATGCTTTAGATTAGAATGCTGAAATCTGCTGACACTCGGAATAATTCTTGTTGTTATGGTCTTTTTTGTAAAATGCACATCTCCACTCATTACTTTTTAGATGTATCCTTTTATCTGTTTCTTAAGAATAGCTATGATAGTAAATTATGACAAAGTCATGCATTTGAATGATAAATGCTCTTGCCGTCAGTTCTAAAATTTTCTTGCAGTGGTATGAATACTTAACCCATTTTAGAAACTGGTTGGGAGTACTGATGCAAAACAGATGATTGTGGCAAAGTAGTTTGCAATTTCATTTTGGATTTGGCCCAGAACAGCTATTGGAAGGCAAAGATGCTAGCAGAAAAGGGGTGATCTTCCCCTCATTTATGTCAATGTTCACTTTGCAAATTTCTTCTGGAGTGGATTCTAAACAAGGAGAATTCCACTTGATCCTGAGAAGTGCTCAGTAGTTATTGAATGGTCATCCTAATTCACTTGTAAATACCCGCTATTTATGCTGTACTGAAGAAACATAGACCAATAAAATTAGATTGTGTTAACCTACCAGGAAATGTGCTCAGTTCGGCTTTGCATTTTGCTTTTGTATTTTTCCTTTCCATTCTCCCCTCTAACATTAAACATTGTTCTTATGCATCAGCCAACAAATTGTATGCTACCTTCTGACATTTTATTCATGAAATGCATCTATGTAATAAAATAATTCACAGCTCTGTTTTGTAGACAAAATGTGTTCCTTTTATGTGATTTGATATATATATTTTGGTTTTTGTTTTGATATTTTTAATATATTTGGGAGTCTAGAGAAAGTTTATTTTGAGCTTCCAATTCCTAGCTTTTCTTTTGTAAAGTGGAAAGAAATTACAGACCTCTAAGGGTATGTATAAACAGTACATTTTGATCGCAGTAACCAAGGTTAGATGGACCTACATGGCTGGATGTGTAAGCATTGCAGGGCCCTAAAAATGGTACACCTGATCTAAAGTTAGTTCACTTGAGAGGTAAGTTAACTTTAAATCAGTCTGGGTTAACCTGGTAAACACCTAAATTTGTTCACAATACAGCCCCGGGGCTAGGCAAGCCCAGCCATTTACCACAGCATCTAGGTTGCATCGTTCTTACCACCTACCCTGATCCTGACTGGACTACTTTAGCCCCCCAAGCCCACTGAAGACCTACCAGCACCCTCTGTCCCCCACAGACCTACCAGTCCTTCATCCCACCAGCCTCTTCCCCACCACTGAGTTACTCAGGCTCCCCCTCATTGTTCCCAGTGAGTGGGGAGTGCCTTCATGTGCCTCTTTGGTTTGGGCTTATTTTAACCTAAACTGGGTCCCACAAACACTTGTTTGCACTCTAAATTTGCAGATACTAATACATATTCATTTGGTTTCCTTCTGAAAAGCTGAGGCAAATTTGAGAAATATTTTCATTGTTTTTATGAGTATGTAGTGGTGTGTATCTGTTTTCCAATGGGCTACTTGCTATGGAGTTAGATCAAACACTTGTTGGAAGGAATCAGGCAGGGAACGGAAGCAAAGATGCATATAAGGATCCTTGAGGAAACCAAAAGGGAAGTTGTTAATACCCCCTTTTGTGAAAATAAATATGGCTTTCACATAGAATATGTTTTGCATATTTTCAAGGCAAAAACATTTTTTTTGTTACAGATGGGTGGAAGTAAGTGGAATTCCTTTTTTATTTTTTAGAAAAAACATCTCCCAATAATGGACCACAACTTAATTTAGCATCCCTATATGTCTGTAAAGACTTTTTTTTCATCTGCTTTTTATGGTTTTATTTCTGCCTAATGTCTTCGAAGCACACATTTTAGTCTGGTATATATACATTCCTCCCTACGTCCCCATCTTACTGCAGAATCTTTACTGAAAGCCCACTTATTCAGGATTCCTATCATAGTCAAGATTAATAAATAACCCTAGCAGCATTCTGTTAGGGAACTAAGAAGTGTTGTTAACTCTTCTAGGTGAATGGGGAGAGAAACATGGGGAAGTTAAGACCACATAGTCTGTCAGCTGTCTTGAGACACTAAAATATGCTCAGCAGTGACGAGTTTCTAGTTCCTAGTTCTTTGCTCACTTCAATAGACGCTTAGCATGCTACTGAAAAGCATGCTACACCACTCAGACTTTTACAAATGTGTTAAATTACTTTGAAGAAATAGTATTAGATGAGTTCAAAATACAATTTTAGGGTGTAGCAGTATTGGTAACACATTTATGTATTGTTATGATTGGGCTCAAAGTGCGGTATTATTCTGGACTATGTCATAGTTTCATAGTTTCTAGGGTCAGAAGGGACCTGAGCAGATCATCTAGTCCGACCCCCTGCCATGGCAGGAAAGAGTACTGGGGTCAAACGACCCCAGCAAGGTGTTCATCTAGCCTCCTCTTAAAAACCCCCAGGCTAGGAGCCAGCACCACTTCTCTTGGAAGTTGGTTCCAGACCCTAGCTGCCCTGACCGTGAAGTAGCGCCTCCTGATATCTAACCTAAACCTACCCTCTGTCAGCTTGTGACCGTTATTCCTGGTCACTCTTGGCGGTGCTTGGGGGAACGGTGACTCCCCCAATGAGTGCTGATCCCAGTGTGTTGATAATTTAGTTCTCTATATAAAAACAAGGGAAGCAGCATACAACATTACAGTTCGAGAAAATAACTCCAACAAACATTGTTGGGTTTAATTCCTGAGAATCAGGGAGCTATGTGGGAAACAAGTCTTTGAAACTGTGAAATTACTAATATTTAAGATTTAAGGTTATCCTATATATATGCCATGCGCACCGACATTTTAGAATAAAATATACTTTTATTTATGTTTTTATCAGAAATTTAATAGAGGGCAGTAGGCTGGATGCCAATCTGGGGTAAAGAAATAACATTTACCACCCTGGTCTGTTGCCCTTTTGGTGTTTACAGACCAACAAAAAGTGATATATACATCCATAAAAATGATAAATGGAAAGGAAAATAATACATTTCAGATAAACAGCATTGGACTTTCATGCCATGCTTCACAGATCCAGGTACCTCGATACATTAGTTTATGTTGTTTATTACTATAAAAAAATTGTAATTTTAAATTAATTATTTCAGAGGTCGTTGGAATAGTGTAAATATAATTCAATACCTGGAGTAGTTTTGATTTAGACAACTGAGGTTTGACAAGAGGTTACCTAACTTAGGATAAAAATTCCTAATTAAAAGAGGTTACTGCAGCAGCAGTAGGTTAAAATGCAAAAGGTCAAAGCCTCTACAAAAAGTCTATCTTTCAGCCATAAAAAGCAGGAGACACTGTTTAAGGGATAAAGCTATGGTTGAGTTCTAGTTCAATTAAATTTTTATAGTACCCAAGGAAGTCTTTATTTTTTTCACCAAAAGATTAAAATGAGAAGTAACTGTCCACACTAACATCTGGTCAATGTCATACCATCTGTAGTTCTGGGCAAATTTGAGAACATTGAGATTTTATTTTATATTCATTTAGGTTGACAGCTTTAACCATTCATGACTTCCTTCCATTCTGTCATTCCTAAGTAATATATTTGGAACAAACTCACATAAATATATATAAATATTTCAAGGGAGGTTATGCTATTTTCCTTATAAATACATAATGCATACACATTTTGTGTGACTGGCGTTGAGAACAATAATGGTAAAATATTACTAGGTTGGTAGGAAGTTTAGAGTAAATGTTGTAATATCTAACTGAAGTATTTTGTTCTATACCAAGGGTATTGCTTTGTAGTGTGAAGCATTACTATTTCATTTTAAACTGTTTGCAAAAGTAGAAAAAAGTTATTTCTTCTCAAAATTATCTGCAATGAATATATTGTACATGAGGTATCTGTCTGCCTTCTCCTTTTCTGATAATATATCTAAATCCGTTTCTCATTTTACCCCATATCACTGTGCCCAGTACTTCAACATGAGTAATTTTGAAAAGGAAGAGTTTGATTTCAGGATCTGTCCTCATGCACAGACTCTTTCTGGGGGAAAGAGGAGTTTTCTATAGCAGGGGTGGTCAACCTCTGGCCTGTGGGACAAATCTAGCCTGTGATGCCATATCATTTGACACACACGGCTCTCAAAGGGTCTAGATATTTGACAGTGGGGGAGTGGTGGCCCTTGTCCCTGTGCATGGGATTGGGGCATGCAATGTGAGTGTGCAGAACTAGGCTAGGGTGGCTCTGAGCCCCTAGATCCCAATCCTTGTGTGCAGGAGGCAGTAGGGGGCAGTGCTCATGGCACATGTGATCAATCTCAACATGTGGGGAGCAGGAGCAGAAGATGCCATCCCCCAGGACCCAATCAGATTTTGGGGCTGACATGTGCAGGGTGTGGGGACAGTGCCTGGCCCCTGGGATCCAATCCTGGCATGTGGGGGATGGGAGTGGGCAGTGCTGGGCCCCAGTGAACCAGTTCTGGAGCACAAGGCAGGAAATGGGTGGTGACAGACCCAGGACTTGATTTGGCCCATGGACCAGCCTCGCACCACACATCTGGCCTACAGAGCCAAAAGATTGGGCACCACTATTCTGTATGATCCCAAAAGAGAACTATGGCTGCACTGAGATGTTCTGTCAAGACAGCAGTAAAGCTAACTCAGAATATTCCAAATAAGAGATTTTATCAGAACATTTTCAAAACCAAACTCTCATATTTGTTCATGTAGCAGATTTGACAAAGATGGAATTTTCTGATCTTAAGTTTAATTGGAGCAGGGACTCAAACCTCAATTTTCCATATGGGTAAGAATGCCCTTACCACTAGGCTACTATCTTTCTGCCTCTGGCCCATTGTGTACTTAATTAGTTATAAAGCATGGAAGTAATCCAAGAACAGATTGTGAAACACCTGCCACAGAATAGCCAATAGCCTGGTAAACATGGTATTCCATCTGGGACATGAGAAACTGAGGTTGAAATCCCTTCACTGACTCTGGTAGGAAAGAGGCATAAATCTTAGACTATAAACAGACATCTCATTGAGACAGTCCTGATTGTCCTGGGTTTTGACTCTGATCAAAGCAGCACAGTTCTTTACACATATGTGGCTTCCAACATGCACTGCTGCACTTCTGCCAATATGTAGCCAGGCTTGACAGGCTTGTCCCTGGAATGAACCATAAGTGGAGCCACAATTCATTTACAGATGCATAAAGCAGTATCCCAGAATAAAAGGTTAGCACAAATTTATCTGACATGCTTCACAGGTACTTGAAACAGGACAATGGGTGTGAATGTCAGTAGGATCCTGGGGCAAAAGACTTTCTCCCAGGGAAAATTTATAGCCTTAAGATGTTTATGTCCTTAGGATGCAAACAGAATTGACAATTTTTGTCTGATTTGGCCACAGAAAGCAGTTTATAGCTGTGACCAAACACAAGTACATGGCTGCAAAGTGCATTGCATGAAGTACCAGATAAAGAAAGTTCAGAACATAGCATCTTCTGTAACTTGTGTCTACAGAGCTTCCAAATTGTCACTGTTTTCAGAATGGGAGGGGGAAATGGGAGTGGAGGGATTTCAGTCTGGGGTTTCTTCAGCCCTCCCCCCCCCACCCCCAAGGGCGGGGCAGCTGTATTGGTACTCCAATTCACCCACCCCACCCTTCACACCTGCTGGGGTGTCCCAAGAATGAGCTCCCTCCCATTCTGAAAACAGCAAGCACTGGCAGAGAGAGCCTGGCTGTGTTGCTATGGGAATCTGGCCACAGGCTTAGAGCCAGCAGCAAGATTCCCCTCCCTACTGGACCCAACAGTGAATTTCTGTTTGGTCTGGGGTTAGTGTTACTTTGCAAAAAGCATTCTGAGTTATAGCTAGGTGCTGCACTATTGTCTGCACCCTTAGTCTTCTTTATCTCATCTGGGTGCCCTAACTAGTGGGACATTGGCCAATGAAGTCTGTTTCTTTCCAGAGGCTGGTGTTACAGGCTAATTTAAATCATTGTAAAGGTGTTTAAAAGAGGAGTATTCACCTGTTAAAGTGTGTTAACCTAAATCATTCAAAGTAAAGCCACAGGTGAGGTCTTTGATCCGTTTTATCCAGGTTGTTTCAGGGTATTTTTAGTCTGCTCCAGGGAGATAAAACACTATATTCATTCATCCAGCATCCCAGGATGCACCATTCTCAGTCTTCCTGGTACCTTTTCTCTGTGGGAAGACTTTCAACCCTCCTGAACTCTACAGTCTATAGGGGTGATGCTGGCCCTAAGCCAACACTTACTCCTACCCCCAGCACACCCTGACTACTTGGAGCACCTAGGTACAGCTCACCAAGTTTGCTGCTTGCTGTAGCACCCCCATGCAAGCAACAATAGCTATCCATATACCTACCTCTATGAAGAGATTGGACCTGAGAATGGAAATCATTCTTAGCTGGGTCTCAGTTCTGCCCTAGTGATCATGGACATGGCGAGCCTGGTGGGTCCCAGCTCTGCTCTGGTGTTGCATGTATTCAGGGAGCTCACTTGGTCTTAGCTTTCCACTTGGTATTAGCTCTCCACTGGCATACTAAACCCCACTGCTGCCCAACCCAGTCTCAGTTCAGTAAAACATGTGCAAGGTTTTGGTTCATTTTTTATTATTATTCTTGGTTTCACTCCTTGCTCTTTACTTCTCCCCTTTACCTATTCACTTTAAACAATTTATTTTTTTCAAGACTTTTGACCTCCCACCTGCAGCTCTGGCTGGCTCCACTGGCTGAAGAATGAAACAAGCCACAGTCCCCATGGTGGTTTCTCTGCCTCTGAGCTACATGCTACTCTTTCCTCTCCCATCCCAAAAGAGGGATAGTCCTGTGTCCTATCCATGCCCCTGCTCAGCAGGTCTTCTAGTGCCAAGTCACAGTTGTGTAGTACTGACTGTTCTTAAACTGTTTTTACTTTACAATGGCATAACATTGCACAGATTTAACCTGTTTTAAAGGTAACCTGTAACAGCACCCTCTTGCTCAGTTTGAAAAGAGTTTCTCTTCCAGCTAAAATTACAGTCTCCTTTTGGTTTCCTGACCCCCAAAGACAATGGAAAATTCCTGTATAGCTCTAATAATTGTAGAGTTATTTCAGTTAAAAATCATGGGAATTTAGGTACTTGAGCAGTTGACAGAAACTAAATATTAGTGATTCTTAGACTGTAAGAATAGGCGCAAGTTAAATGCTGTAACAGTCCTGCCGCAACATAGTGACTCCTTTGGAAATTATTGTAATTACATGTTTGCTCTAAAAACTCTGCAGTTCCTTTTCTGCACCATGACAGCTTTGCAAGTCTGCATGCTGTATAGGTTACTTACATTTATTATTCATCTGCATGTAACCTTCTTGTTCCTTCCACTATGCCTGTTTTTTTGTTTAATTTCTTAGCCAAAATTGATATGCAGTTGTTTTGTACTAGTATGTATAGTACCAGTCTGACTGGGAGATGTCAGATGTCACATTCTATCGCATTCTACAAAAAAGAGGAGCAGCATAAGTTTGTGCAGATGGCTATATCTGCACAGACTTGGCACTTTGTTTTCAAAGTGCATATAGTCTGAGAAGTCAGGTGTTGGAAGGCCAGAAGTAATTTTTGAGGTTCATTATACTAGTTTATACAAATTAAATTTAGCATCACTGATTTATACCAGTTAAAGATTTGGAGTGTGTACAGCTGCTTATTGCACCTGGCCTGTGTTCACACAGCTTACTTGAAGCCATGTGAGCATTAACCTGGAGCAGCATGTAGAGCGATTTGGTAGTGCCAGAAGGCACATAGGGAGCCCAGTGGAAGTAACATGGGGTATGGAGAAGGGTGGGCAGGATGGGAGGGGGGGCCAGTGTGTTGGATGGGGGCTTGGCAGGATTAGGAGAGCGAGCTAGTGGGTCTGTAGGGGGGTAATAGGTCCATGGAAGTGTTGCCCCTCTAGTGGGAAGGTGTGGGGGCTAAAAATAGGCAAGGAAGGAAAAGCACAGCCCCAGGGCTGGGACATGTGGCTGAGTTTTCCCAGTCACAGGGCTGCACACCAAATGCATTTGATAGATCAGGTAACCCTGTTAATGATCTAAATTAGCTCACCTACTCAGGGCCTGCTATTTTTTGATCAATTTAACCCCTCTGAACACCCAAACAGATGGGCATTTAGATCAACCTAACCCTAGTTAGGGTGTTCTAAGTATGACGGCTGTCCGTGCCCTTAGTTAATTATTTTTTTATGTAACATTGTTTTCTCCTCCTTTTAAAAATTAATTTCAAAATGTTAAGTATTCAGGTTTTTATAGGATTCCGATATTTATGATTTACCGTTCAAATGTCCTATTTTCAGGAGTTGTGTTATTGTTTTGAGCTGCAGATGACAAGATGTTCCATGATATTATCTGCTTATTTTTTCTGAGAATTCTGATATATCGGCTGAGTGAATGGTTGATTGGTTTGTGGGGATGAGCCATTTTACAGAGCAAATATAGATGTTTAGATTGCTGAATGTGAAAAATAAAGCTGTGACAGAGTTTGCAAGTCTGACAGTAATAAATTACCATTAGGATTAGGTAAAAAAGTGCCACATATACTTGTAGCTACTACAAAATCCTTCAGTCTAACTTTATGAAATAACTCCATCATACAGAAACAGGACTTTACATATTACTGCAGTTACTAATTTTTCCATGCTGCACTGTCTTCAGCTACTTAAAACATTTTCAATTGAGGTTTCACTTCAGTTAAACTTCAGTGTGTGCCTTCCCTTAAAATTCTCACCTGGATAAGACATGCCAACATTTATCATGTAGGATACTCCCCTGAACCTTCCAGAGAGTGCATTCAAGTAGCAACATTCATCCTATTGCCATGTAAAAATGTTCTGTCTACAGCAGCTCCCTCTCTCATACTCCTTATACCTTCCTACCACTGGGATGATCCCGGTCTGGAGAAAGTATGGACTGTCCCAGTCTTCCCATCCTCAGGTGGTCAGGAGCAGTGGAGCAAAACTCCTCCCTGGTTTTCACACCAGGAACTTGGGAATGAGAAGCAGGCAGGGGTGGTGCTGCTCCTTCTGCGCAGCAGTGCACCCAGGAGCTAAGCAGACTGAGTCCCATGGCAGAGCCCTTCCCTGCCACACGCATGACACTAACTGTGTGAGAGCAGGAGAGTGTTTTCCCTCACTACCCCGGAAGGAACCTCCCCAAGCCTGGTCCATAGCTGCCCCTAGCTTTCCCCTGCTACTCATGCCACCCATGTTGCAGGGTTGGCAATTTAAAAGCCTGTGAGGCCCGGAAGTGGGTTGGGGGAAGGCCTCTTCATACCTGGTCCCCATCTCTACTGGTCCTTTTGCTGTCCTTGCCACCCAGCCGGGCAGGAACTGGGCAGCTCATCTGACAAGCAGTAGTCAGCAGGGCTGGAGACAAGGCTTAGGCTGGCTTTCCCCAGACTTTCTTCCTGGCCCCTCTGGCTTTTGAATCATTGCATTGCCACAGTAATGGGAGGCCAGTGGGAGCTGGGGAATGCTGCTTTCCCTCTTCTCCCCACTTCCCTCACCTGCTTGCCAAAACCAGGGACTGCCCAGTTTTGGGAAGAGGCAGAGAGAGGTGGCCGCTGCTCCCCTCCCCTCCTTTCCCAGACCAGTTTGAAATATGCAATGTGTATGTAGTAGAAGTGAAATTGCTGCATGCAGAGCTGTCTTTAAAGGAAGGCAAAAATGAGCGTTAATGAGGATGTAGTATGTCAGCATGAGTCACAGTGGTGATAGCAAAATAGTAACCTGATGCATAATTAAACAATTTGGATGCCCTCTGACAAATTTTCCAGAAAATGAGGGATCATAGAAAAGCCAACTATTTGGATATATTTCCTGGCACACCTGGTTTTAAATAAACAGATCAAATTTTGGAACTGTCAGTAGTAATTTTACATAAAAGATGAATTCAGCATATAGAAAGATTGCGTGCCACTTGTAATATAATTGTGTTTTTTCCTCAGACTGTTTTTTTTCCCCATAGTTTTATCCTAAGACAAAAGCAAAACTGGAGCCCCAACTGCACAGCAGGAGTCAGGCAGCTGAAGGCACTGGTCATTCACAGCCTTCTGGGCATCTGGACAGCCATGATGCTTTGGGTTGCCAAGGAGCTGCAAGCCTGAAAAATGGGGCTCTAATAATCTCATTTCCTCATAAACCCGTTAAGCAAGCTGTAGACTAACTCAGAGCTCTGGCTGCTAAGAGCTGAGGCAGTCAAGATGGCAGGGAAGCAGGTAGGTCTTTGACAGAAAACATCCAAGCAAGCAGGTTTGTAATCTAGCTAAGCAGGCAGTGGTTTACACGGTGTATTTTTTAATAGACTCATTTGTGCCATACATGTTTGTCTCTTTGTTTAAAAAAAAAATTGGAATTTTGCCAACTGAACCCCCCCCCCCCGAGTGTTTGTAATGAAGTCTAGTTAGAATGCAGTCAATATATAGATATTATCAAGCATATCACTTTCTAACTCAGAAAAAATAATACTGTGTCCGGAGGTTTTGGTCTGAAGAAAACTGAAGTCAAGCAAGTGGCCCAAATTAAGGTTAATGCAATCTTAGTAGGAAGAAGGAATGGTTGGGTGATTCCAATGTGACCATACCTGTGAGTGCCAGCATTTGCCCTCCAGTGATCAAATGACAGCATCATGAAAACTTCTTGGGGTTAATCATTACCTACCCTTGGATAGCAACCCGACAGTGTAAAGAAAGGTTTCCCTTACTCTTCAGCTAGGCAGGAAATTGTGTCCTTTCTTCCTCTCATGCTGATCTTCTCACAGGCCTAAGCCTGGAACACTTCAATATGCTGCATGTTCCTGGGAGTGATTATGAGGTGTAAATGGTTCACTATAGCAAAGCTCACTGATTCATTATACCATAGCCTACCTTTTGTGCATAGTAGACTTATGAAACTTGTTCTTCTGGAACTCCGTGCTATGTCTCAGTGTTCAATTCCACTTGAGTTTCAAGGTGTTTGTCTGGGAGCATTAAACTCCCAGGTCAGCCTTAACCTACCTTCAGAGATTAATTTACTTTCAGCACAGTACAACAGTAGCTATAGTCAGTGAGAACTGTGAGCAAGTTAGCAGCTGAAGAGCTAAACAAATACAGCCTAAGAAGGAGACTCAGGTTTGAGCACATTCTCTGGCATTTTAGGTTTACTTACCAATTATACAAATCAAGAAAACTGAGCAGTTCTTGATTCTGAGCTGTTTTCCCTATAGCCCCGTTCCCTATTTCTAGTCAATGGAGCTGTATGTTTCCTTCTCCATTGAGCATAACATAGTTCTCTTTTAATATTTATAAATTAGGTAAGATCCATGATTAAATGAATGTTTTGCCTCATTTTTCAGCAAGGATGATCATGTAGAACATGGAGGCAAAGGTAGGCTTTCAGGAAAGGCAAGCTATCTAATGAAAATGAGGATATAGAATTGGATATTTCCACACAGGAAAAAAAAAGAAATACTCACAAAGAGTTTAATAGACTCAAGCCAATGGGATGAGAAAATTGTTCCAGAAAAGTGAATGGCTTGGCATGGTAAATTGTAGGCTAGATCCCACAATTCTGCAATAAAGGGGTTTTAAAGAAATCTAGTATGAAGTGGAGCACTGGAAAGTAGCAGACATTATAAATGGAGAGAGGGAAGAAGTGATCCAGGCAATTTTGTGTGTGCCTGTCTGACCTCAGAACTATGGAAAGAATCAGGATAATTTTTTAAAGAAAGAATAATAAATCAAAGATACGGCAGTATATGAAAAATGGGAGAAATTGCAACAGTAGTTTTACCCATGGTGGATAATTTCCAGACTAACCAGAAAACTGATTTTAGTTGTACCTCTTTGATCTTTAGTTAAGCATCTGATATGACTTCACCTAAGGTATTATTAGTTAATGTGGAGAAAAAAGTGATTACTAATAAAAAATAAACCCAAAAAGCTTGCCATATTTTGGGATGTTCATGAAATGTTATGCATGTTTTCTTGAGTCTGTTTACTGATATGTGGCTCTGGAGGTACCCCGTGAACGGGTTTGTGACAGTGGGTAAGTAAGTGGCTAAAGGGAAGACAGTATGTGTTTGGGCTAAAATGGAGGGCTGGAAGGGGTTTGTAGTGGAGTATCTCAAGGACTGATTTTAGGAGGGATATGATTAATATTTCTGTGAATAATCTAGGCACAAAAATATGTGTGTGAAATTTGCTGCTAATCTAAGTTGGCAGGTATCCTCAGTGCAACAGAAAGAATGGGGTTATTGTCACTTTGATCTCAGGGGAAATATAAAAGAATGAAATTTAATGCAAAGTGTGAAGTGAGGCACCTAGATATTTTACTCTCTGTGAAAGCTAGTTCCAAACAATGCTTCTTAATGAAGGCAAAACCCATACTTCCTTTGGCTCCTGGACTAGGTCTTTGGGTAACAACACCATGTTTGTCTTGGGCTCCACCAGCAAGTTGAAATTAGTTCAACTTGTGATAGGGACTTATCCTTAAATTACAATGCAACAAACGAAGACTGCAGATGTGAAAGCAGCTTTTTCCGAAACAAGCCATTATTTCCATTTATGGTATGCAGAATCCTTAGTGTTAGCAAACTGATTTACCCTTCATGAGAGAGAATACCTAGCCCCAAAATGCCATTCCTCCTACAGCTCACCATGTCCTCCTTGTGTGTGTCTCCTTTACCCAGGCTACAGAAAAAGAGTCTTTTCATACCTGGCTCTTCTTCTTTTTCTTGGTAATTAGAAGTTACCAGAAGTTTCAGTAATTGGAAATCCATCTCTGATTCTATCCAGTTTCTTATATCACCTTCCAATCAGGAAAACATTGTTTTGGGTACTTTCAAAATGGTTTTTGCTTTGGGATGAACAAAAGATTTGTTTAGCCTGAAATCATACGTTTCATTTTCGCTTCTTGTGTTCTTTGCCCTTTTTCAATTCAGTTCAATTTCAAAATGAAGTGTTGTTTTGAAATGTAAAGTTGAAATATTTCCTGTGCCAAAATGACAAGAAGAAATATTTCAACTCATTTCGTGACTTTTTTCTTTTTTCTAACTGAAATGACTCACCAAACTTGACAGAAACTTACAAATAGCTACCGTTAACCTGAAATTGCCTTCGCAGAGACTAAACTGTTTGCACAAATTTATTTATTGCCTGACCCTATTCAAGAGTGTAGAAAGGAGTTATGATGCCTTTTTGCCTCTTCAACATTCGCCTGTTGAAAATTACCACTACATTTGACACCTTGTAGGAGGTCTCAGTAGATCAACCAAGCCCTAAATAGTCTCATGTGTTGAATTATTCTCATATATTTAGAGATGATCATTCCAAATAGAACTGCATGACTTTTTGATCTCATGTTCTTCAACTCCTTCCCCTTCCCCTCCCCTTCAGATGCCTCTATGATGATTCACTGTCCTTTGTCTCTTACCTATCTATAAATATGTCCTCTACCCGTTGATTTTTTTTAATCCACTCCATAAAACATATACTTACTGATCTTACCTTGAAGAACCTACGTCACCCTTGTTACCGCCTTTTATCACATCTCATTGCCCTCTCCCCCCCAACTCCCTGACATTAACCCCTTTCTACTAGTGATTAACCTCATTATTTTATCTCATCATCTTTCAAGTGTGTCTGTGCTGGAAATGCCCTTACATGCCTTGTAAAACCACTGCTCTCCATGTTCAAGTTAGCTTTAGAGCCTTAGAAGCTTTACTTCTATAAATGAAGTTAGTGGTGCTTCATTATTTTATACCAGTTAAAGATTTGTCTACTTCACTATGACATTTAAAAGAAAATAAATCACAGATTATAGTTAAAATAAAGATACTTAGAGATTATCTATGTATCTCAAAATCAGGATACTAAACATTCTGATCTCATTTGACAAATTACCAACCTGACCATTTGTTTCCCCTTTTTTCCACAGCTGTTTGGCTAATGTTTTTAAAGATTATTTTTAGACTAGATTATGTCTTTAAGCAACAGAGGAGGAGTGATACCTAAAGTATTCTACCTCAGGAGGAGCCCTGAAGCATTGTGACTCAGGCACCCATTTGAGTCATAATGTCTCCTGTTTCCTTCTTTCTTTGAGGGGTGAAGATGATAATTTACTGGCCTAATTTAGTAGCAGTAAATCACTAGCATCTCCCACTATTTTTCCATTTTATTCTATCTCGACTACTCTGGCCAGGTGATATTTATCCTAAGGTTGGGGCCTTCACAAAAGTATAATGTGGTATTCCACTTTACTCCCTGTCACAGATGTATAAACCATGTTATAATCTAGTCCTTAAATGATAAACTCTTTTTAGAAGGGACTGTACTGTGTTCAGTATTGGGAAAGCAGATAAAACAAGAGGCACATTCCTGAAAAAAATAGGTTATGCTGGAGCAGCATAGGGAGACCTGAAGTAGATCAGGCTTGTGGATAAATTGCTTAGCCCAATGCCTTTCATGAATTTTATATTTATTTTAAAGCTGATAGTTTCTATACCATTAGATATATACATGTATCATACTGTAGCACTAACTGTTATGGAATTACTTCTACTCTAAAATAATAACAAGAATTAGTTTGCAAGTGGCAATTAGATAAAATATCAGGCTGTTGTAACTAACCATTTGACCAATGACAGGAGATTCTGATTTGTTATAAATAACAGCAGAATATGTGCCTTCTGTGTCATTCTATTGTATGATATAAATACATTTTTTACAGATATAAAGACAAAATAAATTCTGAAAGAAACAGATCATTTAGTGAAATGTAATGGAGTTCTAATAGAGGAATTCATTTAAAAATGACAAAATGGAATTTACATTTCCTTTATATGTTTCCTATTTTTAATCCATTTACTTTTTTTCTTGTAAATTTTTAATATTTAAATAATTGAATAATTCCTTGAAATATTGTTGAGGCAGAATTTGCCTATAAAAGTAAAGTTATTAATACTAATTGTAATGATCTTTGAGAATGAAGTTCAATTCTTATTGAAGTACAGGCAACAAAAATTGTTGCCTGTTTTATAGCTGTATCTACTAATTTCTGTTGTATAATATTTTCTTTTGCTTCTACTGACTTCACTTTCTACATATCTGCTGTACTTTGTCTGAAATTAAATGAACATTTTTAATTACCATATTTACTCAAATCTAAGATGACCCTGAATTTAAGATGACCCCCCCAATAATTAGGTTCTGTCCATGAAAAAAAAAATGTTTGTTTTAATTTTCCATGTATAGAATCTGATTATTAGAGGGTTGTCTTTAATTCACCCTCCCCCCACCACCACAGGCAATGCGGGGGCCAGGTGGTATGTGGAGGTCAAGCAGCTTGCTCTGCTGCTTGTGACTGGACCCTTGCCACTTCTACCCCATGACTGTACTTCAATGCCCCAGGCTGTAGCATGGATGGAGTCTGCTGGTATGGAGCAAAGGATAAGGGTGGGAGGGAGAGGGGCAGGGAGTGATTAGAAGCTACATGAGGGGCAATGGGAGGAAAGAGGCTGCAGCATGGTAGGATACAAAAGGTAGGGAAGGAGGGCAGGCATCAGCTTTGGCTATATCCCCTTGACCCCAAGTATGGCCTGGACCCCAGACCACAGCAGCCACCTTCCCCAACAGTGCCTTTGATGGCTACACTTTCATATTTGATTCTAAGACGAGGCACCTTTTCCCCATGTTAGATGGCAGGGAACCTCATCTAAGAACTGAGTATATATGGTGCTACTTTCTTACAATTTAATTATTCTTCAACAGAGATCTCTGTTTTTTTCATGATACTCAGTTGGCTATATTTTGCTTAGAATTTGTCCTGCAATTCAGTAGAGTATAATTCAGTTCATTTCCCAGTCTGCTATCCAGTGAAAAACATCTACATACATGTATCCTATTCTGAAAGCAGAACTGTAATAGGCAATGGAACTCATACGGAGTATGGTCCTGTGAAATATAAGGCTAATAGAAAAAGAACTGAAACTTTTCTGAATCTTCTTCCAGTGTATTAACTCATCCAATACTGAGTTCTGTCAATTATCACCAACTAAAATATTGAATAACAGCAACCTGCGAGATGGGTAGATGACAGCCTACACTGCGTGCTACACAGTACAAGAGAGAGGATTTGGATTAGGACTTGTGGGTAAACACTATTCTTGTGAAAAGTGCTGAGTGCACCACAGTCCACACAGAGCAGATACGGAACTGGACATTTAAAATCACCTCCAAGACCTACATATGTAGTTACTCTAAGGAACTCAATAATTCATGGAAGGTGGGAAGCAATCTTTCTTGCTGGCATATTGAGAAAAGAATATCTAGCTCCCATCTCTGCTGAAGTCCAATGTACAGCATGATTCATGATATTTTAGGAATACCATTTTACTGGCTTTCTTACTGCTATGCTAATGTGAATATCAGGAATCTATAACATAGCAATTTTTGTATCCATGCTTTTTCAAAAAAGATAAGCAGGTACCTGAATAATGAAGTTTCACTCTGGACATTCTGCTAAGAATGCTGTAAAAGATGACCTTTTTGTAATGTGGTTTAACATACAGCTAAACGATGGGCATGTCATTTACTAGCAAGCACTTTTCACTTTATGTGGGAAAAGTTTAAAATCATTTGACTTATAGGTAGTGACATGATTGTTGGTCTGGACATGATTGAGCTGTTTAGTAATCTACATAATTATCATACATGCCAGAATGCTCTGGGCAATTTTTAATTTTAATCATGATTTCAACTGCCAAGGTCCAGATGTACAAAGGAAAAAAAATTAGAACATTGATTGTAACACCAGGCAAAGCTTTTATTATTGAAAAGTCCTACTTGGTATTAATGAGGATCTTTTCCTGGATGTTCTAGATCTATTACATATTTATATAACACAATACTCAGCTTACGTATCCATTCTACCAGTTATAAAAGCTGCATATTTCTGTGTGCGATATAAACAGAACAGAACTTAATTTGACCTGTGTTGTTTATTGAAAACTGATGTTTACTTGTTATTAAAAAATGTGGGCTAATAATAATTCTCAATAGTATGTAAGAGCTGCATTATTGCACCAAAGAACTTAAATTAAATTAGTTAAGATGGTAGTTTTATAGGTATCATTTTATAAGACTTTGTTCATCCAAGTGTTTTAAGGAAAAATGTGTTTCTCTCTTGCATGTTGTGATTGTATTGCACATTGTTCATTGTCCTTTCCGTTGTATATTAGTGACTTTTTGATGCAGTTGGCCATACCATCTCACTGACTTTTTAGTTCATTTTCTGTCATCAAAACTGTATCTTTTCATCAACAACTATCATGCTGCCTAATCATGTATGGCTGTATTCTGGAATTATATGACAAGATCTTTTTTACTTCTCAGAAGAGAATGGACTACTGAACAACATAGAACAATGCACTCTGGAAAATTATGCTACACCTCAGGAAGTGGAAAAAGTGGAGTGAGCCAGCTTGACTATAAAGATTTGTTTAGGGGGAGTTGTCCATATTAGAAGGTAGGAATGTGGTAAACTGGATCATGGCAAGGGTAAAATGTGGCTGAGGTATTCAGAAAGTCTGTATGCTGAACTAAGTGGAAATTGGATCACAGTTACATCCCAGACTACTCTGAATGGGTCTCATTTTGAAAGCAAGTAGGTGGAGTCTGATTTATATTATAAAACTTATGAGAGAAGTGTTTGTTCTGCTACTTAGTCTGGCCCAAAGAAAATAGATTTATGTAGCAAGACAATATAAATGGGCAGTAATTACATGTACATTCACTTGCATGTATTATTTAATTTGTTTCACCCATTTCTCCATACCTTTTGTAGTTGTTTTGTTAACAAATTATTAAGTCTTAGGGAAAGGATTACTATTTGAAAGTAGATTCCAAAGTCATATACTTGATATTTGCATGAACATAATTGCAAAATGCCATGAGATGGTAGTGGTATATTTATTCAGTCAAGTAACAGCATTGCCTATCTTGTTTAGACAGTCATAGCCATATAACAGTGCTGAAGAGTTTTAACTATATGCATAATGAATAGCAAAAACAATCCTAACATTCCATACAATTAATTATTTTAACATGCTGTAATAAATAGGATATAATCTATGAGTGGAAAGAATTTTGCATTATCAGATAACCTATTCCTAGTGAATTATCCATAGGAACTGTATATGGGGGGCGGTATCGTACTACAGATACATACATATATGCTAGTGGGGGAAAAAAAAGAAAAATCAATTATTCTGAGAAAATAAATGTTGGCCATATTTTATGGACAATGTTCTGACCCAGATTGGGAAACATTCACTATGCAACTATGATCTAAAATGTCTAGTTTATTCATCAACTAACAATGACATTTTGGATGTTAATGAAGCCATCATTTTCTCTCTAACTGGTTAATCACATCTTGAATGTAATGTGTGCCAGGGCTAATAGTTCCTTAAGGTAAATACACACATTTTTGGTATTTCCAAAAGGGCAGAAACTGGTATTTTCTAATTGTTATGTGGGAACGCTGAGAATGCTACAGATGTACAAAACTGCACTGAGTTGCTGCCCTTCTAAATGGTTCCCCTTTTGAAACTGCTTCAAATGTATGTGTCCACACCCTTACCCTTCCCCCCTTACCCTTCCCTTTACATGAAGAAGGGTAAGCAATAAGAACACATCTAAGACACACATGTGCTCTGAGTTCCTACATTATAGCCTATTTACACACAAACATAAATTGAGGGATAAACTACTACAGATAAGCTTTCACTTACTGTGGGTACAAACATGCACATAGGCTGCTTTTAGTTTAGCTGATATGCTGTTAATTTGTGGTAACATGTCCATGCCCAATACAAGTAACATCTCATCCATCTGGTAGTTATGACTGGAACAGATAACCTAACGCTGATTCTGCTTATTTACTGTGAACCCAGTTACATTCTCTGTATTTATCTTTAGTTGCATGGTGGGCCTTATACCTTTGGACATATTTTTTTCCTTTGATTGGTTAGAAAAAAAGTGTTGCTTTAACCTCTGCAAAGCATGGAATTTCTTGATTCTAATGTTAAACCACGCCATGTCTTTGTTTCTGCTTGTTTCTTTTTATGAATGATGTAAAATGTGGTAATAAATTCTCTCAGCCCTCTAAGACGATATGTAAATACTTGAAGGCCAAATCATGCAGGATGATGATTTTTTAGTCTTCATTGTTTATGCATAAACTTGTTTCAGCTTCTCATAGTCTCCCTTGATTGCAGATTACGTAGACTAAACTACCTTGATTGTAGTAGGAGTGCAGGTGCTCAGCACCTATGAAGATTTTATTTTAGATCATTTTTCAAAGGAGACATAACAAGATGATGACCCAGTTTCTTGTATTCACAATTTTCCACCCTGGTTAACAAACCCAAATTCACACCGAGAATGTATCTTGATTCTATGTGTTGGATTCAGAAAGCTAAATATTATTTTCATGTATGGTCAGTGGAGCATATTTTGTTCTAAGTTACTTTGGGATAAATGTGGAGTAATTCCATTGAAGTTATCTTACTAAAAGATTAACTTCCTTTGCTCTGATTCACATTTCAGGAGCATTTAGACATTCTCTCTCTCTCTCTCTCAATAAATTGCAGAAGGTAAAATAATTAAACAGTGGAATAACTTTGTACTGATAATGCTGTTGCAGGTAGCGAGTTTTGTTCTACCAACAACCAAGGTTCTAAATCAGCAAAGTAATTTTTCTTGAAACCCTAAAAGAGAGAGCCTACAAGTCTTTAGGCTTATATAAGTTTTGCAGTACCACTTCAGACCTGTAAGCCTAAATACAGACAGTCAAAAAGCCCAAGACAGAATCAGTCCAATCTTCACAGGTTTCTCTAAGCAGCATAGATTGGACCAATATTGAACCTAACTCTCATTTAGTGTTTGGTTTAGTCAGAAGCCTGCGCTGGCCCGGGCCAGAAGGTGGGAGGCACGAGAGCATGCCTCCCAGTCTGCCAGCCATTGCTGAGTGCATGCCAGTCCCCTGCTGTCCCCCTGCAGGAGGAGGGGTGAAGAAGGAGCCTCTGTCCCACTATGGAGACAGGGTTTACCCATGTGGGGGAAGCCCCATGCCCTGACCCGGGCTCCCTCCAGTGGAGCTGGGATCTGACCAGGTGCAGGGAGCCCTATGCTAAGGTTGATTCCCCAACCTGCATGGCTAGGCCAGCTTCTTAGCCCCACCCACTGCCACTCTCTGATCTTCAGGGGGAGGGATGAAGGAGGCCCCCCCATCCCAGTGCTGAGCTGGGGTCTACACCCTCTTTTGCTGGCCTGGATTGGGTCCACTGTCTCTTCACCCTCCCTAGTACCCCAGATCTCCACTCACTTTCCCCTGAATCCTGATTACCTATGGCTGCCTGCACTGTCTGTCCCAGGGAGCAGGCAAGGACAGTTTAAACTGCCTCCACTGCCTCTAATGCTGCTGCAGCAGCTGCCCTCTGAGCCAGAAGAGCAGACCCAGGCAATTTAACCTTTCTCTACCTGCTCCCTGGGATTGATTGCTTGTAACTTTTGTTTGGTGTCTTTTGCAAGGGTCAAAGGGTAGAAATATAAAATAAGCAAGTGTGGTAACGTGGTGAGCATGAATCTCTAAAGTCTATTATCTTCACAGAGAAAAAGAAAACCTTAACATGTATATAGCCTCTCAAGCAAAATTTTAAATACATTATTTAACAGTAAATCATAGAACATAAGATTATCTAAGTCCTTTCCTACTTTGCAGTTTTATTCATCCTTTTTTTAAAATCTCTTTTTAGATGCATCTGTAACTCCTTTTGAAAATTGTATGTATTAATTATTATTTCTACCTGGATGTTTGATATATTTATTTACCCATGTTCACAAACTCTTATCTACTTCAGTGAACTGTTTTTCACTGCAGAACCAATCCTGCAGCCCACATGAAGGCAGTAGTAGACCCAGGAGATGATCATAGCCATATCACAGATGTCACAATTCCAGGAGCCACACACGCACTATTCTACCCCTCTGGCCTAAGTGTGATGTAGATCACACCATGAACATTGGATCAGACTAAAGAGAGAGGAAGTGAAGCGTGTAGTTACAGACACCCATCCGTAAATTCCCATTCTAGAGAGTAAGAGCACAGCAGTCATAGGGATTATTGCTGTCCATTGGGTTGAAATGTTTGTCACAAAATGACAGAATTTCTCCACTCTTTTATGACTCAACCATGCATAGTGTGTTGAGAAGATTTGAACTTGTTTTCTTTCTTTTGAGTTTTCTACAACACTTTGCATTTTGCAATGCATGGTGACTACACCTTAAAAAGGTCAGTATTTACCAGCAGAGATTACACTGCAGTGCTACAGCTACTAATGCACCATGATAAATTTTGACTTCTTAATTGTGTCCCATAAAACTAGCTCTGAGAATCTTTTAGCATCTCTCCACTCTATTTTTAACTTTATATAGCTTATAGTTCCTGTACATTTTTCTATTTTCTTACACATAAGGGGTTTAGAATAGTTAAGAACATTGAGACAGACTGAATTAGTTTTGTTTTGGTGTTTTATGTTATCCATACCTAAGCATGAATTTTGTATGTTAGAAGTGAACACAGGCAGATAAGAATTTTTGGGTAAATGTGAAATCTTTTATTAGACCAACTAAATAGTGAACACAGTATTTCACCTTTTGCTTGACTAATATTTCTTACAGTTCTAAAACAATGTACCTTGGTTTATATTCAATATTTCTATTTACACATCCTAGATTCTTATTACCATCTTATTTACTGTTGGTAAGCACTGTGCCAAAAATGTTAGAATTTTATCTCCATATTTTTTTTCTGCTCCAAGTCTTGTAGCATCTATGCACAGAATGGACAATATATGTCCCTGGTTTTTTTTTCCCCCTGGCATCCTCCTTCATGATGATTTGTATAAGCCACTTACCTTCATGTGCTGTGTAAGTCATTCTGAATTTTATTGCCTCCTTCTTTACTCATTGTCCCTTCTAGTTTTGTATCATCAGCAGATGTGATCATTTACTGAATGATTTCTCATTCATCTTTGACGTGCAGTATAAGGGGTAAAGAATTGGTTTTAACACTTTGTGGTACTATGCTAATAACTTCCTTTCTCCAGAACTCTTTTCTCTTGTGAATATTGACTCCAGTATCTATATTTTTTCTTTATTTCTGATCAAGCCAATGAGATTTTATCTTATGCAAAACAAGCAAACACACAGACAAACAAAAAGACCCTAATATTATCATGTAACAGAGTATATCATATTGAATTAAAAATTTCAAAATTCTAGGGAGACCATAGCTTCCTTTCATAACGCACTCTTGTTACTTGACCTAAAAAAAAACATGAAGAAGCAACCAATGTAACTGAAGACTTGCAGACAGTTAAGTGGAAGGTAGATAACAGAAACCTTTTGCAGACCAGTCTTTCATGAAACCTCTTCTATGAGGATGGTCTTCTCTCTACTAAGCAAAGAGGATCGTATGAGATGCAATTCCTGTGGGTTCTTCAGTATTTCCCAAAGCTGCTAAAAGTAGAAAGAAAGGTGGCTTTACAGTTTGCATCCAAGCTCATACATGCAGCTCCAGTCTCACCTGGGGTCTGTAAGAAACAAATATGCTAGCTTGCCCATGTCCTCATATCAGAACTACAGAATATCCAGACCTGAATCTTAATATGCAGAGATTTATTCTGTGTAACATGACACAAATAATCTTGCAAAATGTGGAAAAAACAATAATGTGTCCTCTTCACAATTTCCTAGTGTTGATATGTGTGTATATAGTATACTTGAAAGATGAATATTTTCTTACAACACAGATAATGAAACATTTGAAAGGGCAATATTTATTGTGTCTTTCAAAGATTATGATGATGTGGATCTAGAGCAGATAGCTACTTCCAGTCAAGTCCTTTTGTACCCTACTTCTGAACACATCTCAGTGAAAGTGGCAAGGGACCATCTTGTAAAGATGCATCCTTTTCTTACCTGAAATCATTTTGTAAAAATTTTTTTTGTAAAGGCCTTTAAAAATCTGATGAAGCCCTGTGAAACAGCATGGCACTATAAACAGTAGAGCCCTTTTACATGTCATTCATTTCTATGTAAGACTAATTAACATTTACAGGAGTACATCACATATATTTTGCTTTGAGCACTCTATCTTTTAATTTATCTTTTCCTGAGGTTTTGTCAATCAATATACATTTCTTTCATGGCATTCCAAAGTGATTGCTGACACTGAGACTTACTGCCAAGAAATATTAGAGGGTCTTGCTGTAGATTTTCTATTTTTAACTACTTTTTAGTCCTTCAAAAGTTGTTGAAATGCTGACTCCACACATCTTTTCTAGTCAGGCAGGAGGCATGCAGTAACTTCAGATGTCAGTGTCAATCCACATTCTTTCTTGGAGATTCCATCAGGATGTTTTTTGCTATGCTTCCCTTCTTCCACAATCCTTACCAGTTTTGCCCATCACAATCAGATCAGCCCTGTGAATGTGAATATAGACCAGTGGTTCTTAACCGTTTTTGTACCAGGACCCATTTGTAAACATCAATGGCCAGTCCTGACCCAATAAATAGTTTAAATAGAAAATAGCTCCCCAGTCCTGCCAGTGCCCCTTACTCCTGACCTTTTGCTCCCAGCCCCCTAGTATGTGTGGCAGGGGGTGGGTGTGTGGGGCACAAAGGGAGGGGGGGGTGGGACAAGCAGCCCCTTGCAGGCCAGAACTCTGCCAGCCTACAAGGAAAAAAACTATGATTCCCTACATTTTTATCCTCTAAGGGAGAATCCATCTTTAAAGTTTTCTCATGATCCTTTCATATATTTTTGTGACCCACTTTTTGTGCTGCAACCCATGGGTTGAGAGAGGCTGATCTAGAACAGCCATTTTTTCCCTATGTGCCAACATAATGGAATGCCAGAATACACCAAATTGACCTTCAACATGAGTTAAAATTCTAAATCATGTTTCTCTATTAAAGGAAGAAGAATGAAGGAAACAATTAAAAAAAAGAAAATAACACCCCCAACTATTGTTGCCTGACTATAAAAATAGTATTTCCAGTTTACAACAGATGACACATTTTAGCCAAACAGGGAAGCCTTGGTTATATACAGACATTCAAATAACCTGGGACAATACTCCAAGGTTTGTTCTCTTGGTAAAGAAACTTGCCCAGAGCTCTGTTTACAGACAGTTAAATGCTGAGGCCCTGAAGAGTGGAGAGCTTGCAGTGCTGACCTCTGGCAGCAGAGGCAAGGTGGCAGATGGACTGTAACACATGTCAGCATTGTTTTCAGGCTCGGTTAGTCTGCTTGGGTACAGATGGCAACAGTGCATAGGGCAGCTGTAACAAGACATGCTCTAGGGCTGCCATGGTACCTGCTGGATGAGTGTCTAAGTCCTGATCAATCTTTACTCCCACCTCTCAGGGTTCTCCCCTGATGTCTCACCTGCCACGTGTGATTTTGTTGATGAGGAGCGAAGACTGATTTTAGAAGCTGGCAAACTCTAGGTGCTCTTTTTAATCCATTTTTCTACTCCAGAGGCTCACCTTGACCTGCTGTGCTTGGAGTTCAGATCCCAATACCCCAAAGTCTGTCTGCCTGTCTCCTGGACTAATGCTGGGCCTGTAAGACCCCAACCCTTGTTTGGGCTTCAGCCTGTTTGGCCTCAGCCCCTTTTTCCTCTAGTTGAGGCCCCTCATCCCAGGTCCACTAGTTCAAGTCCTGGTTCTTTGGGGCAGCAGCCTTGCAGTGGAGAATACCTACCCAGTACCCTGCTTGTAGCCACCTCCTCCCCTAGAGCTACTTTCAGTCCTCCAGTTATTCAACAAACAAAACCAAGCATATACCACCGCAACTGAAATATATGCAAAATATTTTCATAAAGTTCACCTCCAACAAACTATAATTCCAAGGTCTAGGCCTACTCTCACTGTTGTAGCTTGGGCATAGAATCATAGAAAATTAGGGTTGGAAGGGACCTCAGGAGGTCATCTATTCCAACCTCCTCAAAGCGGGACCATCCCCAACTAGATCATCCCAGGCAGGGCTTTGTCAAGCTGGGCCTTAAAAACCTCCAAGGATGGAGATTCCACCACCTCTCTAGGTAAATTGTTCCAGTGCTTCACCACCATCCTAGTGAAAAAGGTTTTCTTAATAGCTAACCTAAACCTCCCTTGCTGCAACTTGATCCCTGGAAAGTGCTTCCCACAGTCAGGTTCCCTGTGAGAGATTGTCTGCCTTCAGTCTACAGGACCTGCTCTGGCTCAGGGCCTGGGCTTATATGCATGGGAGTTCCCCCCCCCCACCATTCTGTCATGTGCCTTCCTGAGGGTGGGGGGAGGTGGTAAGTGGCCTGTAGAAGGTGGCAGTGGTCAATCTCAGGGGGGGCATGTGCCTCCCCATACTCCCCCTATGAGTCACCTATGCAGACAGCCCACAGTCAGCCTGTGTTTCCTGAAGCACAATGTCAAGATTTCTAAGGTGGAATGCTCTGCTTCCTGCTCGAGCAGTAAAGTCCAGTGGGTGACATGTTTTTACATGCTGTCATATCAGTCACTTGAGGTTTAATATGACCCTGTTGTAAAGATGTATTTTCCCCAACATATAGTTGGTGTTGGATAGGAATTTAAATCCCTGAATTATAGTTCTGTCACTGAATTAATATGGATATTTCTGTCCCACACTGGAAGTGTATCTGTTAGTACAGATATGCACTTTTTACATTGCCTAAATGTGTATTATTTAAAAGCTCCTTTTCCAAAAAGTATAGTAGTAGCCATATAGTCAGTGCTGGCCTTGTCATCTACTAATGTGGGTTTCAGGTCTTAAATTTTATCTGCCATGTATAATCTATTTAATTTTGAGAGGAGAAGTCACTTTTACTCTCCATAACTGTAAACGCAGTATTATAAAAAAATACATGTACATCTGGAAGCAGACATTATTTCATGGCCTCAGTGAGAGAGAAAATAAGAGAACTTGGGATATTCAAGAAAAATGAAGATGATAATAAGTAGTGTTAAATGGGGATAAAGTTTTAAAGAATCAAAATATGGTGAATCCTAAGATGTAAAGGTGTAGGACCCAGGGCAGCGGGGGGAATGCAGGAGGGGTATGCTGACCACTGTAGAATGGGAGGGGGGAGCAGATGCAGAGGCAGGGCCAGGGCTATCTGCCCTCATCTGCCCAAGTTCACTGCACATGGAAGGCAGTTGTTATTCCTGCTGCTGCTGCCCCTACTGCTTCAGCAGTGTTGGCTCTAGTGGCAGCAGCTCTGTGGCATAGGCTTCTTGGGAGCATCCCTGATGCCCTGTTCACTCCCTCCTAGCACTCCACCCCCAGATATGCTGTTGGGAGAAGTATTGTGTCCACTGTGGCAAAGATTCTAGTGGGGAGGGGGAGGTGAGGAGCACCATTCTACTCACCCCATTCACCCCAGCTCTCCAAATACACTGCTGTGTGCAGGGCTATACTTCCCAAACTCCTATGGCCAGATAGCATAGGACTGGCCTTTCATGACAAACACTTCCAGGGGCATTTTCTGTCACTCCTTCATAGTTGGTGCTTGCGGCTGGTACCCTGCTTGCTCCTTGCCCCCATTTTACACTATTGCTATGCAATAACAAAGAACTAGTACTTATAACTCTGCAGTACTGGGACTATAATTCCAGGAGATTGATAAATGTATTTCTTCTTAAGAAAAAAATAACAAAAGGATCTTATTAATATTTTCTTCTATTAGATTTGCAATAAAGGTGAAGTAGAAATATGCACGGCATTGTGCCATGTACTAGAATAGTTCAAATTGCTTAGCATTACAGGGAAAAGAAGCTTTGTACTGTGCACTGAAACTCCAGTGATTACTTTCTGAATATTATTCAGGGCTTGCTCCAAGTGCTATTGAAGTCACTTAAAAGTTTCCCTCTTATTTTGATGGCCTTTGGTTCATTCATATATGAACATGATTTGAATATGACTCTCTGGGAAAAACCTGAATGGCATTTGAAGGAAAAGTGAGAAGAGAGCGATACTACCAAGATAGTTTGAAATGTATCCATCTGTCCATCCTTCCTTCGTAAAAGGTTATAAATTATTCTAAATGATATTTTTAACATAGTTTTATTTAACAGCAACAAGTAGGTTTTTTTGGAGGAAAAACCTATTTTAGCTAAATTTTCCAAGATGAGTATTTAAAGTTTTTCTTATGTTGGTGTCTGTCAGAGGTCTTATTATTAAATGTTTCTTAGCATTCTGCAACTGTTTCTGAAATTAATCAGTATTGTCAAACATTTAGGAACATTTTTAGTTAATAAAACTTGTTAATAAAGCAAGATAGTCTTAAGCAATAATTTGGAGGGAAAAAAGCTAATGAGAGCGAGAAAACTTTTTCTAGATAAAGTGAAAAACCTAATTCAACCTAAAAGATTAGAAGGCAAAAGAAAACTGGAATGTATCACTGGTAAATATATATATATATGTTGATCAATTGAAGTTAAAGAGCAAAAGAGAGTGATCTATTTGTCTGGGAGGAAATCATTCCTCCACCAAGGGCACAGACAGAAGTTATATGTGTCAAGTGATCAGCCCCTCAAAAGTGGTTGATAGCCATGTTATGACACAGCTGCAGAGCTCATTTAAATTGGCTGATCATGTGACAAATTTACCCTCCTCAAATGAGGAATCAGATGAAGAAGCTTCACTTTGGAGTACCTTAGGGAGCTTGTCTTCCCTAGAGTTCATCTGTTGCACAATCAGGACTAGGCTGCATCAGCTCAGCTCCACTCCTGGGGCTGTCTGCAGGAATGGAGGGGGGAGAGGGGAGGGGAAAAGAGCTGGGGACTGAGGTTTGCCCAGCCTGAGCTAGACAGTGGGCCAGGTGGATTGGAGCCCTTCCACCTCATGGGCTCCCCATCATCCCCTCTCTCTAGCTCAGGCTTAGCAAACTGTAGCCCTTTGCTCACTCCCCCTTCCCTCTCCTCCCTCCCTTCCTGTACACAGCACCAGGACTGGGGGTGGGGGGTAGAGGGGGAACAGGGCTGGGGGAGAGGGACAGTTCTTCCACTTCAGGCAGGCTCGATTTTCTCCTCTACCTCACCCCCCCCGACTCAAAGACAAACATCTGTTGGGTTGTTTGGGGGGGGTGCTTTAATGCATGGTGCTTTAAGTGAAGCACCATGAGTTAGAGCAGAGGCCTGCATATCTGTCAGCACTCCAAATTTATGGGTTTTGTAACGAAAGTAGCACATAACAGCACTTACCTGTTCCAACACCTGTATAGATGCATGTGAAAACTAAAGCTGTAAACGGACATCTCATTTGAGGTGACCTTGACTGTCCCAGGTGTTAACCCAGATCAAAAAAGAGTGACATAACCATTTATATGTACAACCCTTTTAACCTGCCTTTCTGTCCAACACTCTGCCAGTTAGTAATAATCAAGATGATAGGCTTGTGCCTGGAAGGACTTACAATAAACTTGAACTGACTTACACATGTATATAGCATTGTCCCAGGGGAAGAGTGTTAGGACACTTTATCTTGTATACTTCACAAGTACTAAAGTGGGATAATTGATTCTTAAATCTGTAGGATCTCAGGACAAAATACTTTCTCTTGGGAGATATGTGACAATCTGTTTACATCTATAGTCTTCCGTCCCTGGTAATCATAAACTGTGAATAAAAATAAACTTAATTTGTCATTCATTTCCTTGTTTCTCTTAGTTCAAAACATACTTTATTTTATATTTAAGAGTAAAATCATGGCTAAATGTTGTTTCATCCTTTCTGCTATGGAATGAAAAAAGCTAGGAGAGGGCAATAACAATGTAATGGCATATGATCACTGTCTGTCATCACTTTTCAGCACAGACATGCCCAACAGCTATATGCTGTTAAAAAAATAAAAAGTACCAAATAGACAAACACCTTTCTTTGTCTCCATGAAATACCGAATTGAAGAAAATCGTATGTGTGTATGTTTGGGTGCATGAACAGGCTTTCTTGTGAATTTGACTTTTCAAGGCTTTTTTCACAACTTTTATATGTAACAAATACTGTAGGAGTTCACTTTTTGTTTACATCAAATAAAAAGCATGCAAAAAAGAATGAGTTCACAAGAACTTAAAAAACACAACCAGACCCTGACCTTTTCTTTTTAATAGAATATATCATGCAAATGAGTGAAATTATCAGAGACTAAGTGAATAATTTGACTTGCTTGTAAGCATAATGCGAAGTCAATGATAAAGAGGTGCATCTACATTTCTGTTTTCCTGACCATTTTTGTCTTCCCTGGACAGAAACAGATAGGTTTACAGTACAGTGTTATTGATTTTTATTCTGTCAGAGGAAAAATGTTAGAATTTTCCTATGTGGATATGGATTTTCCATTCTTGTTCATACGTGTGTTTGTGTGTAGTTATAATACATAAAGAAGGTATTTTAGGGTCTATTTTCCTTTCACTGCTCTGCACAGAGGAGTTTCTTACAGTATTGTTAAGAAGGATTTTAGTGAATTTTAAAGTTACCACATGTAAAATAGTAGGTCTTAAAAAAAAAGTCCTATTTATCATCAGAGACTCTTCATAATGCATAGGTCTTGTATTTTCCCAGGCCTTCTATCTTTCTTTAGGTAAATCACTGAGTTCAGTGAAGTGAAGCTATAAACCCCAATGGGCTAGCCTAAGACTGGCAAGATAACTGCCTGGTGATTTAGCTTGTCATTATCACTAGGGAATCTCCATCTGCCATTTGTAGAATGTCTCTTTTATACAATTTAAATGGAAATTTCTTTCTCTGCCACATACACATGGTCCATGGGTTCTTCAGCTTCTGTGTCATATCTGTATTCCTCCAGTCTGGTACTCCACCAGGGTGATACTTTAGAAGAACATGATACTGCTTCTATAGTCTTTACTTCATTTTTTTAATAATTTCTGCCCTTTCATCCAACCTCAGTGACTTCAGTTTGCCAGAAATACCAGCAGTTATTCACCATTTCAGGCAGAAATGTGCTTTTGAACACTAAAGGTTGACATTCCTTCTTTTCGTATCAACTTGTTAGGAGGAAAATGAAAAAGAAAGTGATGGTATTCTTGAAATAGACTTTGCCAAGTGCTTTTTGTTTTCCTTTAGCCCTTGTGATTTAAAATAACTTATCACAAGCTTGGAAAGATAGTATATTTCCTTACTACTATTGTCCTTTCACATAGTGCAAACATGGATTATTTTCCTCTCATATTATGATGGACTACAAATCACCAATGCCTGTATATGTTTTTCCCCTTGTATGTGCATCAGTAATACTGCTATTTGTATAGCCTTGAGGATAGGGTCTGAACTTTTGTTCTGTTGCTGACTGTTCAACAGTACAAAATGAAATGTTGGTTCTACATAAATATACATGTCTTAGATTTTCTGCATCACAATGACAAAGTAGCAGACTTTGAAGAGAATGAAAATTTAACTTGCAGTATCAACAGGTAGAGAGAAATGTTTTACCACAGGAATGTATGGGTATCCAAATAGGGACTCTTAGGCCATATTCCCATTCTGTTCAATGAAAAAAAAGACGAAGCAGGAGCCAGCCTAAGATTTTCCCTGTGACTATTTTCAGAGTACAGGAAAATGTCCAAGAGTTGTATATGGCCACATTTGGGGGTCTAAATTACCTATTCCATATTTAACTCTCCCACGTTACTATTCATATAGCAGTTGTATTCCATTCTTCTTTTACAGAGACCCTAGTATGTTCATGCCTATGGCTGGGTCCATATTAGTAGATGGTATCACATATTCTAAATTGCATTGGATGAGAATAATTTTCTAGATTACAGAGGTTAAGAGAAAGGAAAATATAATATCATATTCATTAGCACTTTAGAGGATTGTGGAGTTAGGAAACAGTTGATATGCGGGGAGAGGAATATGACCTTTGTGTGCACAGAGACAAATAATAATAATTAGAGTAATAATAATAATTCCTACTAGATAAAAATTGCTATGAAATGATCACTTTTAAAATCATGATGCATCAATTATTTGACTTCTCCTCCTCCTCCTTCAAATTACCATTGAAACACTTGAAGCTATTTCTTCTTTTTCAGACAGAATTTTCAGGAATATAATTTTACCATACACTGAAATTAGCTTGCTAATACTGCTCCATGAATATTTAGAGAAGTACTTGTTTGCTTTATTTATTTGCTATTGCATGTATTTAAATCATTACTTTGATTTAAAAGGTTTCAAAAGCACTTAGTGACTTACTGTGTTTGATGTAAACAGTGTATTCTTTTGGAAAAATAGCAGATGGGGGATGCTCCTAAGTATGAAGTTGAAGTCAAATGCCATAATGTAAAGTAGAAGGAAAGATTAGAGCAAGAGCTAAACATGTTTCTACAAGCTGCCTTTACAATATTTTGCATTATTCTGTTTTTAGAGCAAAAATGACATCCTGCCCTTTCAGTTCCTCTTGTTATGTCTTGTACAGTGATGAGTACATTGCTTTCACTTTATGGACCTAAAATGTAGCTGTGATGAAACTTAAGCCTTTTGGAAATGTTTACTGAACAAAAAATATTGGGAAAATAGTCATTTAGAAAAAGTGACTTTTTGTCCTAAATTTTCTAATGTGTCAAGGGCTTCAGTCATTGGGCAGTCAAATAGGGACACTTAGAGAAACTTGATTTTTATAAGTTGAAGCACCCTCTTAACTACAATCTGGCAAGGTGTCTTAGATTGTATACAGCAGTTAGCAACATCAGCTGGCTCAGTTATGTACAAATTTGAAAACTTTTCTCTCAGCATTATAAATGGATGAAAGGAAACTAAAATTTGTCTTGAAATCTTTCATCTCTACTAAGTATCTTAGTGCCATTCTTCCCTCCGGAATTATTTTCAGGCGAACTTCTGCACATTAAGGTCCATATACTGTAGGCCGGTGCAGAGTGGCTAGTATTCACTTTGGATTCAGATTCGGCCAATTCGGGGGACAGTGATTTGATTTGGTGATTCAAGTCAATGTCCCAAATTAATTTGATGAAATCTAATTCATAGATTTAGCTACTGCCGAATCTCTGAATCACCCATCCCCATCCCCTGCCCACTCTCCCAGCCCAGTAATGGCTGTCCCGCCTGCCCCAGCTCCTGGCACTTGGGGAAAAAAAACCCTGACTCACCAGGTGGTGCCAGGTGCAGGGGCGATCCCTGCTGCCTGCCACTGCCCCACCCATGCTGTGTGGGGGGCTCTGCATGAGCCCCCCTGACTCCCCCACTGTCTCAGCCCCCCTCCCATGGCTGCCATGCCTGCCCCAGCTCTAGCCCTTTAAGAAAAACACCCCCTGGACTCACTGGTTCCTGCCTGGTTGGGGGCAATCCCCACTGCCCTCTGCTGCCCTGCACTGCATGGGGGGCTGTTCCACAAGCCCCACAAGGCCCCAAGGCCACTGCAAGAGCTGGTGAGTCCAAGGGAGGGGTTAAGTTCTATTTTTCTTAAAGGGCCGGAGCTGGGCTGTGCAGGACAGCCATGGGGAAGGGCTAGGGGAGCAGAAGGAGGGAGGTTGGGAGGCTCATGGCAGAGCCCCCCCCTCAGCATGGAGTAGTGAGGGGCAGTGGGGGTTGTCCCCTGCCCAGCAGTACCCAGTGAATGGGGGCTTTTTTTTAAAGGGACAGGAGCTGGGGTGGGGGGATTGCGGGAGCGGGCAGGGGTTGGGGGGCTGGGGGAGCAGGTAGGGGATGGGGCCTGGCAGGGGACCCCCACGGTCACCTCCCCACTCCTCCAGCCCCCCTCTTCCCCTGGCCCCTACTTACCAGCATGGAGTCTGGCTCCAGCTCCCTGCTGCAGGAGGAGGGGATTGCCCGAATCATTGAAGCTGTCCAAATCTTTTTCAATGGTTCAAAGAGCTTTAAATCAATTCAGACCCTTTTATTGGTTCCCTGATTCAATTTGGACTTAGAGATTCAGCTGCGGAATCAAGCCAAATCTCTGAATCAAATCACCACCCAAAGCTTCACACAGCCCTAATATACTGCCCTGAAATTATTTGCACAAGCCTCATTGACACTGTTCAGAAAGAATAAAGGCAATATAATGCCCTCTGGATAAGAGCCAATAAAACAGGTATCTAATTTAACTTGTAGTGCTTCAAAGTTACCAGAAATGTTTCCAGGGTATTTTGGTCAGTGCTGTAATACTCAGGAACTGTTTTTATTTTAGCTGAACTAAATTGGAAGCATGAGTTTATAATCAATGTCATCTTCAGGTCAGTGTAGATAGCTTGATATTTATTCTAAGAACTTTCTAATTAATTAGGACAGAAAACAGCTTTTGTTCATAACATTCCTTCATTTTCATCCTGGGTTAGGTGAATAGCTTTGGATAAGTGGTAAATAATTTAAAAGGTAATTGAAATTGAGATAATTTTGCAATTGTATCAGTAGGAAAACATCCTGAGCAAAAATTAAAATTTGAATCTGTATTGGCAGTGGCAGAAATATACACAGGCGTTCAATTTCATATCCATTACATAGTTATCACAAGTTCTATGATTCAGAATTTAAAGAGTATTACTTTGCAAGCCCTTTCTACAATAAAGAAAATGGTTTGTTCCATGAGATATAAGATAATACTATAGTTTTGATCTTTGAGACTGAAAGCACAGCAAGATTTGACCAGAAAGGTCAAGCATGGTTGAAGACTACCTGTATTGTTTTACCGATACATTTCTATTATAATCTGAGGATGCAAATACATGTTGCCCTTGCCATGCCAGGAAAAGTTTAATGGTGGCACAAAGCACAAGTGAACAGATGCCCTTGCCCCTTGTCATACCCCAAATGCACAAAAATATATGCACCCAAATTCTTAGTAAGAGCTTGTGCCACTTTATCACAGAGGATGCTTGTTTGCTTTTAGTGAAATTCCTACAGCCCTGGGTTGCCTGCACTCTCCAGCCACCACAGGCAGGCGATTCTGGAATGTGTTTTTTGTGCTACAGAGCCAGGGAATCCCATGGTTCCCTGGAAGGGAAATTATCAGGGCACATATCTGCAAGTATGGAGCACAGAATTTTGTGGGTTTCCTTCCTCTGCAGCATGAAACACACCCCAGAATCCCCTTCCGGGGAACCGTGGGCTTCCCTTACTTTGCAGCGTATAAAGCATGTCCCAAAAGCACCTGCCCAAGGTGGCTAGAGAGCTCAGCAGCCCAGGAATGTGGAGCTCATGCTAAAAGTGGACAGATGTCCTCTGCAATTAAGTGGTACAAACTCTAGGGCTAGGGACAGAAGTTACATATAAACCAATTTAATTGATCATAAACCGGTGTAAACCTATAACAGAACAGAACTTCAGTATACAAAAACCACTTTCAAAATGGCCAAAACTGCTTAAGATAAGCCCGGTTGTATATAGTATCAGACTGAATTGATTTAGGTCAGATCGGTTTATGGAATTTGTGGCCCAGACCCCTTCCCAGTTCAAGTTAACTCACAGTCCCCCAGCATCCCAGAATGCTTTGCAGCCCTGTGCTGTACTGTATACTCCACTGGAGTAGGCATGGCCCTGCCTCTCTGCCCCTGAGCCAGAGCAGTATCATTGTTTTAGCTGCCTGAGAAGGGGGTGATGGTTGGGGTGGGAAACCTGGTTCTGGATCCAAGCCAAGGTGTGTCTGGAGAGGCAGAGCACCCCCTCACAGGCTTTCCCCCCACTCGCCACTGGTGTGGAGGCAGGGGATAGTGAGACCTCAGGCTGGGCTGGCTGAATGAGGCAGAGGGGGAAAGCCCCCCTCCCTGCCCACATGGGACCCCAGCTGACCTGCATTGGCCCCTTCCCTTCTGCTTCAGCCTGCCGCCCCCAGCCGGCACCTGGCCACTCCCCCCACACAACCCCTCCACTTAAGTAGGGAGTAGGGGAAAAGCCCAGTAGGGGCTGCTCTGCCCCTGTGAGGCACACTCTGGCTGGGGTCCTGTGCAAGCAAGGGAGGGAGTTTAAACACTTCTGTCTCAGTGTGCTGGCCCAGGCCAGAGTCTGCCTCCACTTGAGCAGGCAGCAGGGGAAAAGCCTAGCAGGGTTTTCCCCTCCCAGCTCACCCCAGCTAGGGTCCGTGCAGGCCTGGGTTGGGGTTTAACTCCCCCACCATCATACTCAAGGAGCCTGCTGAGTTCTGGACACATCTCCCTACCTCACTTTGAGCAGGGAGGTGGGGAAGGCCTTGGAGGGCTTCTCTTCCAGCTTCCCTCTAGCCTCCCAGCCATTGCCAAAGGGAAGAGAAGAGAAAGGAAGGCACACTCTAGTGCCTCCCCCCAGAAGCTTCTGGCCTGAGCTACTGCAGGCATGTGACTGCATTTCTGGAATCAAAAGTATATATCTGTTGCTTTTCTTCTTGGTTCATTCTTCCCAGTTTTACTGGCAAAGATCCAATCAATTCAGTCTCTGGCTTTTTGACTGTCTGTACTTAGTCTAGGAGCTTTTACTGCAGTTCTCTTCTCTGTGATGCAGACAGGTGCCTCAGGTTGGGGCCAAGTACCCATAGCCATCCTGCAGGATTAGGCCTCAGAAGCCCCAGCAATGGTACGGGCCTGATCCTGTGCCATAAGAGCCCTGGACAGTGTCTGTACCTGCCAGTCAATCAGATCAGCTGTGCTGGGACACATCCTGGTACAGCTGATCCTGCAACAAAAATGGCATCCATTTTAACCCTGAGAGAGATATTCCTGAGTCCTCACATATCCTGAGCCAATCTCTGAAGAAGCTCCACTGTAGCAATACCCGTTGGGTGCCACAAGGTGCCATGCAACACTCTTAGGAATGGAAACATGAGATTTCAGTAGAAATTCCTAATATTAACACTTAAAATCCTAATGTTAAAACTTTATGACTTGTTATGGTCTTTCTGAGTGTTTTGCAAAAGAAGATTTGCTCTGTATTATTTTCTGTAGATGAAAGCGCCACTTTAAGAGTTTGAATTTTCTGAGGGGTGCCTTGAGCCTATCAAGAGATGCCTTGAACCTAAGAAGATTGATGACACTGTACTAAATGGTGCAAACTGAGAACCTTAGACTTTTTTTTGGCTCACGAAAACCCCCCAATATTTTTGTTGGAAAAAAATATCTGTGAAAATGGAATATTTGATTTCTCATATGAGAGGGCTTTAAAAAATCAAGATGCTACAGTCCATAAAATGTTCTTTTAAATGTCCCCAAATCAACTATATCAAACTTGTTCCTCATATGATATAGTTCAGGTGGAAAGAGATGCATAGACTTTTCATAATTCAGCAGACTTTAAGCTTCTTCATGGTTTCTGAGAGATCAGGTTTAGTAGTGTTTTAGCCTTTCCTGTCCTTTCCTGAACACAAAATTGACCTCACACATGATTAATTACTAAGAACTGTTTACTTAGATTTTTAATGTTCTGTTGGAGCATTTGCAATGTGATAGAAGTAGTGTGGATGTAGAGTGCAGAGAATCTGCATGACCTAATTAGCTTATTCAATCAGTTGTTAAAATCAAAGGAAACCCAGGTGTCCTGCTCTTTTTTCATCATTTCCCTGAAATCTGAAAAAGCATAATTTTACATTTACTGGCAAGGCATTTGAAAAGGATTTATATTATGCTGCAGCTATTTGTACATTTAATTAAATCTTGCTGTCAGCAGTATTGAAAAATCTTATTTATTGATAAGTGCAGCAAGAGTAAAGTTAGGGAAGTAATTACAATGCAGGCTGCTTTACTATCCTACTACAAATATTGAATAGCATTAACATTTTAGTATATCTTCTCTGTTTCTTAGGTTAATTAAAAGTAACTCATTTAAGCAATATTTGTCAGATTCAGTAATTAAAAATTCATTAAGTTGTAATGTATCTAGTAATGACTGATTTTCCCCCCCCCACTCCCTCCTATTATGGAAAAAATATACTGTGTTCTCTTCCATTTAGTTCTTGCTAATTACAGTGGTATCTCATTTATTTATTTATTAACATGCAAGCTATTCTTTTGCTACTTATACCTAACAGGCCAGAGAAAAATGGTATTCAGGCTTTCCCTGGGACACTTCTAATTTTCTCCTGCCAAGAGCAGAGTAGTTGATGGATACTTAGACTCTTAGTATTGCCAACCCTAAATGTAAAAATAAAATACAATCAAATTCACTCCAGTCTTTCTCCTTTGATCTGTTCTCTAAAAATCCATGAGTATAAGACTTAATGATCATGCAGCCAGCTTAAATAGATGTTTTCACTGATCCACAGCTTTTTATACCAGAAGGGAACACTGGAGTACCTAATCTGACCCCCTTATAACACAAACTGTAGAATTTCATTTAGTCAGTTCTGAATTGAACCCAATAACTCATTTAACTAAAACATATATTCCAGAATGACATCCAGTTTTCTATTTGCCTTCTGTTTTTTCCAGCCTTTAGGATTCGCATTAAGATTTTCTTTGCAGCTGTGCAGGTTAGAAACTCTATTTTAAGTGACAGCAGAGAGTCTCACATAACAAGAATGTAGGAGCAAAACACCTATATAATATATAGGGGTCTACAGCTTATGTTCTGTGGAGTTGGTGGGAGGAGCTTCATCAGCATTTTTGTGGCACAGGGTTTTGCCTACATAGTAAGGAGGAGAAGTGATGGCAGTGGGAGGGGGGAGCAATGACTGGCTGGATCCAGATGTGCAGGCACATGCGGTTTGTGGTGATGCAAATCTTTTTGCGGCACCACAAACCACGTGAGTTACACAGTTAATCAGCATGCAGCATGGCAAATTTGCAGCACTAGGACAAAGTTTGCTACAGGGATTTCCTGGTAGCAAAAAAAAAAAAAAAAACCTTGAAAAAAACAGAGGCACAAAACACACTAAAGTGGCATGAGCCAAGACAAATGCAGAGAGCCCTAAGCTGCCTGTTCCTGCATCTCCATGTGCTGTGAAGCCTCTGCACTGAGGCACCCTACACTCTAACCAGCCTTCTCCCCAGCTGGCTGGGGTGCAGGGTGCCTCCAGACAGGGAAGCAGGCAGCTCTGAGTTGGTTGCTCCCTTCTTTCCTTGTGCCTTAGCACAGGAAGTCCACTATGGATCCCCCATGCTGAGGCACATGGAGCCCCCATACTGAGGCACACTGAGCTGCAGATGGCTGGGGCACAGCGTGCATCAAGATGAGAGCAGGCAGCCCAGGGATACCTGCTCTTCCATCTCAAGGTACACTGTGTTCCAGCCAAATGGGGAGCAGCTGCCTGGGGTGCAGGGTAAGTCTATGTGGGGGCTCCACAGTATGCAGAGAGAGGGAAGCTGACAGCCCTGGGCTGCCTGCTCCCCCATCTCCACATACCACACTCCAGCTGGTCAGGGCACATGGTGCCTCAGCACCAGGGCCCCAGCCAGCCCCACCCTGCAGCACATAGAGCAGTGGGACAGTGTGTCTTGCTACAAAGCAAATGGCAGGGGTGTGCCCTGCAGCGCAAAGTAGCAGCACTGATTTGTGCTGCTACTGTTTGTACTCCTGCAAAGGCATGTGCCTGCTCATGTCGACCTGGCCACTGTGTCTATGTGACCTGGGTTGGAAGTGGTTTGGGCTCACAGTTAAGCTCTTTTAGAAGCCCCCTGCCAACCCATGACACCTAGGACCCTAACTCCCATTGACTTTCAGTGATACTTTGGATATGTTTATACTACCATTTAAGGTATAACTGCAGCTCATGGAGATGTACACAAGCTAGATTTAAACAGGTTAGCTCACGCTAGCTCAGCAGTGTAGCCATGGCTGCTCACACAGGCTAGCCATCCAAGTGTTTACCCAGATTCTTGAGTGGGTTTTGGCAGCTCTTGCTGCTCTCCCTACTAGTACAACTACACTTCTGTCAGTGCTTGAACTATCCAATTTAGTAGCTAGCTGAGTTGAAGTCAAATCTCTGACAGCATGAGAGATATACCTCTAGGTTTTTAGGTCATTTAGACACATCCAAAAATAGAATTTAGGTGCTTTGGGGATGGAGGTGGGGGGACCTTCACTTACAATTAGCTGCATTGAAAGAGAATATCATATCTTAATAATTGTGAAAAGAATTCCCTCTGATTATCAAGATGGATCTCCATTCCTGAAATCTGAGAAACTCCCATTTCGTGAAAGCAGCATATATGCAAGGAAGAATTCAGAAAGCATCTGGAGATTGCGTGTAGAAGGACAACAGAACATTAGAGTTTCATCATCCTATGTAACTAATATTGCTAAATATGAACATTTGTACAATAATTATTCCTCACAATATTAGCAGTGTTATGTGTGCAAACACCTACACGTTATTCACAATATAAATCCAGGAATCCATAGAGCTAAAAAACATTCTGGCCCATCATAGCATTTCTGGGTTCTTTGCAACAGAAGATTGGCTCTAGTATTTTTTAGTACTCAGAAAAAGAGTGAAAACTAAGGGCTGGTATTTTCTGAGGGGTGTCTTGAGTCTAAAATTGTTGAGAACCACCGTTCTAAAACATATACCATGTACTTCAACATATTTTTCCAGCAGATATTATGAGTTGATACACCACAATATAGTTAAGTATGGCATTGTACCTAGCAAGAGTCTTCCTTACTGTTTTCTCCAAATATTATGCCTTTTTCTTTCAAACTATTATAGGCTAATCTCATTTTTTTCACCACTAAAATAATACTATTGTATTTACAATTTGAAATCATCTGTACACAAATACATTCTTGCAGCATTGGATACAGCAGCTCTTGACAAACTGGGACCCCATCTTCTAAACCTGCAGTCATTTCTTCACTGATAATTTTCCCTTGTTTTGGTTGGCCTAGTCGAGGTTCTGCTCTAACGTCATGACAGCCAACCTTGCACACATACTGCCATGATTAGATGCCTATTATAAGTAAATGTTATGTAGCACCTTAACTATAATTTCATGGAAGAAATACAGGTGACCCTCACCACTCGTGGGGGATATGTTCTCGTATCTCCTGCAAATGGCAAAATCCGTGAATAAGGTACTGTGTTCATGAATGCCGTCTGTGTTCATAAACTCAGTGCCCCTGGCGACTGTTGGGGCATGGCTGCTTTGGCAACGGTGGGAGCATGGCAGTGGTGGTGGCAACAGGAATATGGCGGCAGCACGGAGCTCCTGAGGAGCTCCTGTTAGTGTATTTAAGAAGCAGGTTCAGCACTTGCGAATATTTGAAATCGCGAATGCTGAACCCGCGAATAGTGAGGGTTTTGTGTATTTCCATATTTCTTGATAGATAGGGTCAGAAGTGGATCCAGAGGGGGTTCATTCTCTTTCAGACTGGACCACAGTACTCTTGCCTTCTCTAGTGAGGCTGCTTGGGAGCCTTCCCCCACCCTCTGGCCAGCAGGGAAAGCAGCAGTGGCAGGCAAGTTTGGAGGGAAAGGAGAAGGGAGAAGGTGTGTGTTTGAGCGTAGAGGGGATGGAGGAATCTAACTAGCTTCGGGAACTTTTCAAAAGTCCCCAGAGGCTCTTATGGTGTACTTTACTGCACCAGTTGGAAGAAGGGGAGAGAGAAGAGAAGGAGGCTGGAAGCAGAGGTTGCAGCCACCCCTGCAGTATAAATGATTGCTCCTGCGCCACTCTTGCCAAATATTGGATCCACTCCTGGAAAGGGTTCCATCTTTTTGCATAATTCATTAATTTAAAATCTGAAATTTGCATGGCCCTTGCCTGTTGCCAAATTATCATATTTTAATATGGCCCTAGCCAGTATTCTCGATTTACACTCATATTTCCCATATGAGGGAATCAGTCAATAAATGGCCTGTACCTGAGCTGAACTCTGCTAAATTCACCCAAATACCAGCAGCCTTCTGAAATAATAAAGAAAAAAAATCATATATTCTAACTGGAAATATACCTAATACCTTATTAGTATAAAACTAACAATCAACACCTTAATAGAAAGAAGATGAATTTAATGAAATATAATGCACATATATGCACCAAGGTCTTTCTCTTCCTTTATTTCCCTCTCGGTCTCAAAATACCAATTTAAATAGAGTAATATTTTCTTACCCCAAACTGGGTGTGTTGAAGATGATGGAAGGGGACAAACTGAGGGATGAGATGACAAAAGATGGGTCTGAATGAACACAAGTCTGAACTCCATCCCAGGGTCTGAAGGATTGGCAGAGGGGATCTCAGATCACTGGATAATAACTTTTATGAAGTCATGAGCTAAAGGTGAGGTGGGGGGACCCTCTTTTAAAATTGGGTGAGTCTACATTTGCTATTAATGCAATTGAATAAACTCTGGTACAGTTCACACCAGAGTTTATTGCTCCCAGGTGCACCATTTACATATCCACCCAGGACTTCAGTATGTTGAGCTGGGTCAGAGCAGCCCCAGCTATCAGTTGGCCCTGGGGGTCAGCCTGCCATCCTGGAGCTGCTTCAACCATTCTCAAAAAACAAACAAACAGAAATTAAAGAAATTTTTCGTGTTTCAAGCCAAATCAAGTCCAAGTCCATGAGTCAATCCAGAACCATAAGTGGCACTACAACTGGCAAACATCCTTACTGTCACCAGGGGCTTCAGATATTTCCAGTGTATTTTGGCAGGCATCCTATGTGCAGGCCCAATCCTGGAGTCTTGGGGTTTGGATGCCCCCAAGTTTCACCTGCCCTCAGCCATATGGCTGCAGGAACAAGCTAGGGAGGAGTTTCCCATTTCCGTAAAATGGGCTTTAAGCCTCCACACCTCGGTGGGTACTAAACCACACCAGAAGAACAGTTATCCTGGAAAGGGCTTAAGGAAAACTGCCTTCTTGGACCCAGATACATGGTGTTTCCCAATCTCAACATTCTGCAGAAGGGTTGGCTGTGGCACAAGGGTGCTCCAGTGAAGGGCTAGCTGGCAGGCAGCCTCCCCAGTGAAGTACCCTCACACCCCACCATGCACCGTCAGTGTCTAAATGTGTGTTGTGGTGCACTAAATGCCACCGCAGGGTAGTGCTTGTGTTTACAAGTATTAACAGCAGTATTTATTAGTTTACAGCTACCTAAAAGGGCTCCATGTGTAGCCTCTGAGACTTTACTGCAGACCTAATTAGGCAACTCCACAGTAAATGTCTTATGTAGATGCACCCACTGATTATTTGAGGATTTAAATATATGTAGAAAAGGCAATGGCTAGGGAAATGGCTAGGAGTTTTGCTATTTTTTTCCTCCCTCAGTGATCCATTTAAGCAAAATTTAGCATTCTGAGAGAGTTTTTGTCACTAAGGGGGAGGATTCCTTATCTTCACCTGGGGTGCTATTAGCTAATGTATCTGGATTATTGGATGCCCAGGAGCTAATAAATTAGCTTTCTGCCCTGTCTAACATACTTAACATGTTACATGCTAACAAGATTCAAAAGTTCATTATCAATGTTTTTTGTGGCTGGAGCAAAGCCTTTTGGGAAAAATGGCTACAGCTTTAGTCAAAATATGCAAATACAGTATGGCAATGAATTACTGCAAAGAGTTATGTAATTTATTTAATGTGCTTACTCAGTATGCATACAACTAAACTACAGCATACATATCAGTTTTCAGTTTTGATTATCTGTAACATATATTACCAACCTGCATCAACACTGGGAATCAACTTTGCTTCAAAATTTTAGATTTTTTAAAAAGTAATTTGTATTATAGCATTAACATTAACAATACTATCTGTTTTATTGGGGGTGGGGAGGATGTCTTGAGGTGGATTTTTGTCCTCTGATTTAAACTACCATATAGAGATAATACTGAGAAACCCATTTTTCAAATAGTTTACATTATGCAAGACCCAGTTTTGTCATCAACAATGCTCATGCCAGTTTTACAGTGCAATGGTGCGGATGTCAATGAGAACAGAAGACTCTGAGAACCCAAATGGAGTCATCAGTACCCTACAGGCTCAGGCTGTTACCTAAGGGTCCATTATAGTACTTAAGTACATGTAGTTTTGTTGAAATCAGAGGAGTTATTTTTAGAGTTATGTCTGAAGCTTAACTGCTTGCCCAAGTTCACCATTTTTATTGAAATCCAAAATGAGGTTTTTTCCCCAAACAGCATGGAGGGAAAGTGCCTCACCTTAGATTTGAGTACAGGTCTGAGGTAGGTGGCACTTCAGCCCCAGGCTGAAAAGAGAAGGTGAAGCTGAGCTATTGGCTGTCCTAGGCTGGAGTGGCTCATGCAGCAGGGGTGGGTATAGGCAGTACACTTGGTACAGGGGAGGTGATGCAGTCACAAAGGCATGAAGGAGACCTGCCTGTGCAGCTTGGGGGATGTGCATCAAGTAGCAGGAAGGACAGACACTGGCATGGGAGGGGGCAGGGGAGGTAGTCAGGTACAGCAAGGCATGGGGGTCTAGCCCTTTGTCACCCACCTCTGCTTTCCTTGCCACAGCAGTAGAGGGATGAATTTCAGATGACCCTCCAATAATTATATTCTATACATGGAAAATTATAAAATTGTTCAGATTTTTGGTGTATAAAATCTAGTTATTGGAGAAGGGGATTTAAAATTGGAAGGTGTCTTGGATTTGGTTAAACATGGTACTTAATAAAAGTACATCTTAACTACAAAAAAATTAAAAGCTATTGTATTTACACACATATAAATAACTTAAATTGTTTGCTAATTCTAACTTTTGGCCTATTGGTGTAATTCTTTCCCCTTGTGCATAGTAAACAGCCTAGGACCCCCAAGCTGATATCGCTAAAGTCAATGAAAGTAAAGGGTAAGTTCAGTTGTGTCCTTTAACAGTTCAAATTAGTTGACTATACTCATGATTTAGGGCAAAAATAGGACCTAATGTTGTGTGTGTACATGCATTAAATATTTTTCCAGTAGAGACTTGTATTTTGCCAGCAGTTCACCTCAACATACTCTTATATCCTATCCAAATCTTCTCATTGTAAAATCAATTAAAATGAGTGATCAGCTTGTCAGCTTTTAAAACTCAGCTTTTTCAGCCTGTCAGTCTCTTGAAAACTGGAAATCAATCATGAGAAAACTAAAAGACCCTCTAAATAAATATGGGTATTGCTTAGTCCAATTATTTTAATTAATTTTCTACAAAAGGGAAGTGGGAGCAAACCATTCAAACTCCTCAAATCTTGTCATGTCTTCACTGTGGGAAAAGCTGTTTTAACACATATCAATTAATGTGTTTAAAAACACATCTTTTTCCTTAACATGGGCAAAGCCATTGAGAGTAGGAGGCAGATGTATAGCTAGAATAACTCACCATAGATCCAGTGAAATCAATGGAGTTGGATTGATTTACCCTAGCTGAGTATCTGGTCTTCAGTGTCTCAGCATCTGTTGTGGGTACACAAGAAAGACTCCCTCCCCCCCAAAGATTAACATTTCATTTACTTACAACATTCCCTCAAGCATTATTCTATATTTCTTTTAAATATGAAATATTTAGCAATACACATTGTATATCAGAGCAGAATTTCTTTTGTGAGATCTAATCCAGATGTGTGATATCAGAATAACTTGAGTTAGAGCAAAATTTTGTTTGCAAGATTGCGCTGAGTTGCAGAATTGAGATTCAGTTAGTAACAACCTTTGTTTCAATCATCTAGTTCTGTTTGTAGAACTAAATGCTTTATTTCATTCTCACTTTTTAGTCATGTTGTATAATATATTTATAAATCACTTGGAACCATTCCTCTTTCCCACATGAACCTGGATGCTGGAAGACTCATGCAGCTGTAGTGGGTTTTTTTTCTTCCTTTTTTCAAAGGACTTTCCCCCCCTGTTCTGATGATCTTTTTTTTGAAAGTTTTGGAGTTACAGACTGTCATAGTCATCTTCTGATTCCTACAAAAGTTTACCTCTGCCATATGGTATTATTTTGAATTCAGTTAAATTGGCTAATGCAGTTGAGTTTAATTGATTCATATTTTTTATATGTGAGGTGCATTATATTTATTTGGGAAGTGTGTAATTATTTGTATCATCTACATTACCTGAGGTTTCTTTTCCCTCAGATTATTCTTTATATATATATATATAAAATACTAGAACTGCTTCAGTTTAGACAGGTCTAGGCTGTCCATGACAGGACAAAGTTAATACATATATGTTTATTCTATGAAAGACTAAAGTCCAGTTTTTGCGTACACAAAGACCTTAACAAGAGACTTTTCTTAGACACTCCTTCTTGCTTACTCTACTTTACATTGTGATAAATGTTATGAATATTTTTTATTGCTGTAAAGCTTCAACATTCTAATTCTAAGATCTTTTAAAATTGTTAATTGAAACCATATTCTGTGATGTGATTAAAGACATAGTCTTTTTTGTAATAGTCTTTTTTAAACACCTATTAACTAAGTATGATTAAAACTGACTCATATAGGATGATAGATGACTGCAGCAAGAGTTGTTACTATGGACACTTCCTTTTTTTGTATGGAACTATCATTGTTAAAATATTTCATTTTGATATTTTTGAAGCTTTTAAATTTCATTTGTAAAATTTAACTTTTATATTTCATTTGTAAAATGCAACTTAAGTATCTGGGTCTATTTAAAGTACTTAGGGCTTTATTTCTCAGAAACTTCTATCACATAGGAATGTTGTGCAATTATTGAGCCTCCAAATAGATTTACAAATTAATGTCCAGGGAGTCAGAACAAGATTTATGAGGCCGAAATTTCACTTAATCAATCCTACAGAACTCTGACTTCATCCCTTCGCTTAAATCTTCTCAATTTGTGTGTTTGCTCAAGCTAGCTTACCTAGAGTATAATTTCTATGTAGAAGACTATCAGCTTTGATGACAACGCATTACCATGGTGTCCTTCACAATCCACGTGACGAGGACAAAAGCATGCAGTTCACATGGACAATAGCTGCAAAATAGTATGTGCTTCATTGAGTTACACCTTTCAGAACATATATGAAGGAATAGAATTGCATTGCCCTTGATTAAATTAAAAACAAACAAATATGACTCCTTGCCATGAAATTTGACCTGTTTTCTCCTGTGGCTTCTGCTGAACTGGACAGCCATGAATCACTTTTTATGACTGGAGCCCAAAGGCTAAATATAGGCAATAAAAGCATCCATAGTAAATTTTAGGATGAATAATTTGGCTGGGTTGAAACGATAGAACAGAAACAGTGACTTCCATGTCTCAGATGATATCAGATGATGAACACAGTTGGTGTCAAGGATAGAAGAGATGATAATCAGCCTAGAATACAATAAAAGCAGGTTAGAGATTACTTAGAGAAGCTGGATGCTTGTAAGTCAGCAGGGCTGCACAAGATGCATCCTAGAACACTCAGGGAATTGACTCAGGTAATTGCAGAATCGTTGGCTATTATCTTCACTATCTCACAGAGATCAGGGGAGGTCCCAAAAAACTGAAAAAAGAAAAATCTTTACAGAAAAGAGGAAGATGGAGGATCTCTAGAATTATATACTAGTCAATCTCCCCTTATTATCCAGAAAAGTTACTTAGCAGACCATCAAGGAACCCAAATCAACCCATCATGTTTACACAAATCCAAAACAGTTTTGAATTTCAGCTGACCCTCTTCCCCCAATAATTAGACATGTAAAATTTATAAATCTGCTATAATTTTTCATAGAAATATAGAATCTAATCATTGGAGGGTCATTTTAAATATGTCCCTTAACTATTGTAGCAGGGCAAGCAGTGGGGTAAGCAGAGAGGGAGGAGGAGCAGAGGCTTCTGCAGGCAGGAGGAGGAAGCAGCCTGAACTGTCACCCAGCTCAGGTCCAGTCCAGAATTGGAACTGCAGAAGCCATCTGCCTCCCCCAATCTCTGCTTGTACTTGAATGCAAGACAAGGGGCATTTCCTACCATGTTGCATGGGAACCCCTTCCTTCCCATATTAGGTTCAACTAAATATGGTATTCCTAAGTATCTAGAGTTGACCAAGAATAGCCAGCAAGGATTCGTCCAAAGGAATTAATATTTCAGGAACCTGATTTTCTTCTATGACAAAGAGATTCTCTTTGTAGATGAGGAAATCATTGAATGATCAGTGCTTCTTTGACTGTATCGAGGCTTTGAATGTTGTTCCTATGACATTCTCATTTGTTAGGTAAGGAAATACAGTTTAGATGAAGGTAGTGTAAGGTCGATACATAACTGATTGTATTATCGTAAAAAATTAGTCACCGGTAACTCAATATATAATCTGGAGGAGGGGTATTGAGTAGGTCTTTTCCTGTGTCCAATACTATTTAACTGAATGCACAGTTAGCAAACCTGGTGACACAAAGCCAAGTGGGTTTCACACACTTTGGAGAATACATTTAGGATTTAGAATGAACTTGATAAATTGGAAATTGGTCTGAAAAAATCAAATGAAATTTGGTAAGGATGAGTAAACAAATACAAGCTAGGGAAAGACTGGGCAGATGGTAGTTTTGCAGAAAAAGATCTGTGATCTATAGTGAAATCCAAGAATATTAGTTAAAAATATTCAGTAGGCCAAAACATGTTGAAAAGCAAGCAAGCCATTAGGATACTGGGTTGTATTAATGGAAGTGTTTCTGTAAATTCAGAGATATGATACTTTCACTTTGCTCAGCGTTAATGAAACTGCACCTGGAGTACAGTGTTCATTTTTGGGTGTTCATTCAAAAAAAGATGCAGAAAAATGAGAAAGCATCCAGTGGAGAAACACAAAAATGATTAGAGGTCTAGGAAACCTGATATATGAAAACTGGGATTATTTAATCTGGAGAAGAGGAGACTGCAGGAGGATTTGGTAACAGTCTTCAAATACCCAAATGCTGGTATAAAAAAATGATGACAGACTGTTCTCTATGCCTGTAGGAAACAGGGCAAGAGGTAAGGATCTTAAATTGCAAGAGAAATTTAGGTTGAATATTAGAAGGTTATAAGATTAAAACAGAGAAGTTGTGTAATCTCCATACTTGGAAGTTCGTAAGAGCAGGCTAGACAAACACTTGAATGAGATGGTTTAGACAGAGATGATCTCATCTTGAGCAGAGGGTTGGATTAGATGACCTCTTAAAGTTCATCTCCATTTTTCTATGATTCTATTTCAGTTATGAATGAAACCTTTTCTCCAAAATAGCTATACCAGTAACAACCCTGCCGAGGGCACAGTCATGTAAATATAATGGTGTCTTGTATCAGTGTAATTTGCCTTCCCAGATGCTGTTATGCTGCATCTTTGAACTGATATAACTAAGATTTTATTAATAAATTTTGCAAAGGTATAATTAGCAACCTACCAAAATTGTAGCAGAAAGTGCATCTCCTTTAATCTTGCAGTTTCCCCCATACGCCCACGCTCTCGATTTATGAAGGGCCCTGCTGCTGACTGCTTGCTGCTCGCTCCTGACCAGCTTGGAGACAAAAACTGTGCCATATTTAAAGCCATGGATTTTGCCTCCTCACTGATCGGGAGGAAACAGCAAGGCCCCTCTGTCAGTCAGCAGCAGGGGGGCAGGACACACCTGGAAAACTGGAAGATAAAGGAGTCACTGGACAATGCACTTCCATTGTGATTTAGGTAGGTCTCTAGGTATAATACTAACTAATATCCAATCTTCCCCTTTTTCTGTAATTGGGGCTGCTAAACGGCAGTCTTAGAGCTGGTTATACTGTCCTTCCAGATGCGGTGCTGAGATGATGGCTCCATGTAGAAGTCCAGCAGAGAATTGTGAGCACTGACAGATATGGGAGGGGACAAGGGGAAACAAACCAAAAAATGCTCTGGTGGAAGCAGCAGCACGCTACTTCAACCTGGCTCTGCAACATCTGTATAGATTAGGTGTTTTAGCAGCGCTAATTGATGCTTTTAGTTAAAGCTGATTCAATCAGCTATTAGATAAAGGCACCAATAAAGTCCCACTAAAGTACCTGATCTCTATAGATGTTGGGTAAGCTGGGTGCAACTAAGACACTCCCTCTTTTGGGCTTGCACTGGGCTCAGTATGGGAGTATGCTGAGTCTAAAGCAAAGTGCCATTCTCCACATCCTCCCCTCCCTGACCCCTCCTGCCCACATCTGGAAGCAGCCTGGCTGGAAAGATAGAAAAAGAGGTACACAGGATCATAGGGCAGTATAAAGTTTCAAAATTTCAATGCCGAAAACACTTAGGTACTTTTTGGTCCTAAGGGATTTGTGACAACTAAAACAAAACAAAAAACAAATACATTTAAGGGAGAGAATGAAGTAAAAATAGCTCCAAATTAAAATAATTCAACCCATTCTGGGAGCTTCCACCAGGAATCCTGGATATCTTACTGTCTTTCTGTGTTTGACTTTGTTTTTCCTATTGTACAACTATTTGGTCTTTACTCATGAGAGAGAATCTCTCCTTGCTGTAGGTCAGCGTATTTAAAATTCTATGCATAAAACAGTTTCTTACTATTTCAAAGAAATAAAAAGAATGATTATGCATATTAAACTGACAACAAGGATGTCAGGTTCAAGTTCTTGATCAGTATACGGGTGTCATTTTAAAGTAATGCTCCAACAGCAACAGAAACCAAAGTAATTTTTATTTAGAGAAAATCATTTATATGAATTACATGATAGCTTTCTATATAAATATGTGTGGCTTAGAAATTATATATGTCAGGACTTTAGAAATTGCAAATTATAAACTGACTAGTAGTTTATTACTTTACCATATATCAGGTTTTGGATAGGCACTAGTTTCACCTAGCAAAGCCTGGTTCAAAATGTGTTTTCATTGTTTAGTAGGGTTGGTGTGTTATAGTTGTAATAGCCCAGAAAATATGTGACAAATGAGATTTTTTGGAGGTGATATCTTTTCCCGGACCAACTGTATAGTTGATACAATGATACCTCTCTCCTTCCAATGCCTCATTTTATTAACACATATGCCATAGTCTGTCTATAGAGTTTAGTTTCTTTGGAGTTTTCTGGTTGCTGATGTATGGATTTGGATCTGATTACTCCGGTAACCAATAAATTACTGTACTAAAAAATGAAAACTGTTATACAGAACAATTATATAAAATGCTTGGGCTGTGACTAAATTTCAGCAAGAACGTTTAAGAACGATAAATTGAGAAAAAACAACTGAAAAATACCATTCTCTTGGAAATGCTGTTGTGAGGATGACAACCATGTGCATGTGTGTCAGTGTGTTTCAGAGAGTTTTCAATTGCACAAGGCATTTAGCTGTCTTGCAACTATTAATCATCAGAGGTCTTAAAACAGCTGCTTTTAGATTAATTAGAGAGAATCCAGGAAATAATTCAGCTGAATGTAGCTCTCATGTAAGTGTGTTGAAAGCAATTAAGAATAAGTATAGTCATTACTGAGACTTCCAGGAAGTATGCCAAAAAACTAAAAAGTTATAAAACTTTTTTTCTGCTTTTCCTGTTATCCTTATTAGTTTCTATAGTATATTATTATAAGCATATTATGTCTCATAATATGAGATCTCCTGAACTGAGCAGGATACTACCAATAACTTAAAGATAAACATCTCTTTCTGCCTATAACTGGAAACATTTCTAATGCAAGATAGAAAGAACAAAGTCCCTGTCTACTGCCTTTTTTTGTTTTGTTTTGGAATTTCTATTAATTCCGCCACAAATCTGGCTATTTTTGTGAATGTCTCTTAAAAATGATCTTAGTTATATCTTCAGAGAGATGCACTGATTAAAATATATATTTTTACCTCCGGCATATTAAGAACAGGGAGACCATACTTTGTTATATCTTATGGTCATGTTGCAGCACTACCTTTAAAAGCATTCTAAAGGCTTCTAAAACTGGAGCATCCATGAATTAACTTGTGTTAAACCATGCTGAATACCCTGTAAGCATCTTAAAGTTATACCACTTCAGTAGAGGGTCATCTTTAAGGTTGAGCTGCTTAGCATAACCTAGGGTATTTTTTAGTCTGTTCCATGGAGATAAAATGATCAATTTGCGGTCATCCAGCATCCCAGAATGCACAGCTCCCAGCCCCTCTACCACTGATAAACATTTCACTCTCACAAGCTCTATTCCCCAGGAGGTGGCACTGGCCCCAAACCAACAGACCTATCTGCTCACAGTAGCTATGACTTCAGTTCAGATGGTACCATGCTGCCAAAACCGAGGCCCCCAGGAGACCTGACCTGGGTCCCTAGGCTAGGTAGGCAGACAGCCCTCCCTTCAGAGGACTAAGCCTTTAACCTACACCTAGGCAGCTTTTCCCTAGTCAGGAGAATTTGGGGGAGTGGGCAAGGGGGAAAAGGGCCGCCTACATGGAGTGTGGCGAGAATATGGAGCCCATAGAGGCATGCTTCCCTGGTGGTCACCACACTTAACCCCCAGGGCTTGACTCCCAGAGGATGGATACAGTCTTGGCCAGCTCCTGGCCATGGCCCTGGTTGCCAGGCTCTGTAGTGGCAAGTTCTGTTTTTGCAGGTCAGTGTGATGGCATTAAGCCTTAAACTGCAATCACTCTGAAACCATTCTGTTTTAAAACCACTTAACATTCCACAGAGTTGTAACAGTCTAAAGGTAACCTGTAACAGCACCCTTAATGAAACAGTTCCTGTTATTTTTCGGAGTGGATAGTGTTGCTTTTAAGCCTTTGGAACCTTAAAAATGCTTCTAACAGGAGATTGGAACAATTCATTCTCAAATAGATGATCTTTAAAATGTTTGACCTAAGAAACCTGGCAATATCAATTTAAAAGGTTCTTAATGTAAACTGTATTACAAAAAATTCTGTATTATTCCTCATGTTTTAAATTGACAGGTACGAGGTACAAAACAAAACTCAAGTGCTGGGAGATGAAGATAGCTTTAAACCGCCTTTGTGGTCCTTGAACTCCAAACTGCTTTGGGAACAAGAGAGTCCTACCATGAAATTTAAGTCTGTTTAGTCTGAGGCCCTTGACAGTCGGTACAGTAATGGCACAATAGGATCTGATCCCCAGTCCCAAAAACCCTGTGTCTTGCACATAAGCATGGCAGATATATGATTTTTGGGATTAAGGACAGATCCAAATCTTGCCATTATTTTAAAGGGAAGGTTGCAACTCAAATGTAGTTTGCATTGTTCCTGTTGAGGGAAGCTGAGGGGTTTCCCCTGACAGGGAGTTTAACCCTGCCCAACGTGTTGACTGCCTTGCCTTACAGTTACCATGGGAGCTGCAGAGAAGGCTCTTTAAATTTCTGGGTCGTAGGAGTTGCAAAGTTCTTTAAAGCGCTGGATCATGGTAGCCTCCATGGGAACTGTGGGACAAGGCACCTGGGATTGCCTTAAAATACTGGCCACATGGGATTGCAAGGTTTCTTGAGGGAGGGGGCTCCGTTGCAACCCATGCATCTAGCATCTTATTGTCAGCATTGATACTGGGGCTGCCCAGGCCAAATGCTAACCCCACTTTTGATGTTGACTGTCATGATTGTCAGCATCAGCATGGGGCAGCTCCAGGTCTGGAAGGAGTCACATGTGCAATTTATGGCCGTGCTCAAACCAGCCACAAATATGTCTGGCTTATATTTGGAACACCTTTATGGCTTGCTTGCATTTTATGTTGGCATAAATTCAGTGAACATGTTACTATTTATAGCATGATTAATAAATTATTTATATCATGGGACGAAGTTACAGGAGCAACTCCAGAATACTACATGTTTTGCAAAATAAGCCTGAGTGTCTGTAGTGACAGATATCTTAGGTGTCCTCAGCTCTCACCCTCTCAATCTTACTCACACTCCTTCCTTCCAAGTTTGTAGTAAAGATCTCACAGGGCAACATAATTTAAATTAAAATCTTGGATCCATAAAGGTCCCTTCCTTATATTGTCTCCAATTTGTTAACATCCTAATTTAGGCCAAATCATACAAAAATACATGAGTATCTGAATACATGAAGAAATCCATTGCAATTACTGGAACAATACACTTGAATGAATTTATATATGCTAACCTTTGTTTGCAGATTCAGAGCCATGGCTTGTAAACACACCCAGGGAAAACATTGTGTATAGTTCCATTTGCATCTCTGGCTGCTATGCATTTAAAGTATAATAAAGATATAATTGTGCAACCATTGCTCAGCTGCATGTAGAAGTGCAGTGCAACCATTTATAGTGGCCAGAAGAAAGGTGGGCATTTTTAATGTTCCTGTTTCCAAGTCATTAAAATCCTTTTCAGAAAATCTGAGATTCTTTGAGTAGGAGGAGCAGGAAGATAAGCCTTATAAACTAATATGCATCCTCTAACTGGGCCTAATATGAAATTAATTCCTACCAATGAAGTTTGGACCTTGCCTATGTACCACATATGGTAACTGTAACATTATACTAAAATGTCATTATGCAAAAGAATTTAAATAAAATAATTTAAAATGGAAAAAAGGATCCTCAATGTCATTTAAAAGCATAAAATATAAAGTAGTTTGTGGTTCTAGTATATTTAAAAAAAAATGAAATTAGTTCTAGTATGGCAAAACAGTACTTCATAAATGATGCATTTGTAGCAACTACTTATGTTGGAGAGAAACTGCTATTATTAAAAGGAATATTGATGAGTTAGATAAAACACTGAATGCATATGCAAACAAATGTGATTCTTTCTCTCTTATTTATATTATACATTTTATTAATGCAGTTTATATGAAAGGTTTGTATATTTTTTTTTAACATCAAGGGCCATGTTCTCATTTTAAATTATTCTCCATTCCATTATATTTAGTATACTGCATATAGGTTCCTAGAAATTCACTGGAAGTATTTAGAGGGAAGGACAACTTCTAAATAAGATGGAAAAGAGTGGTTGGAGATTTAGTCAAAATGTGACTATTTGAATATCTTTAATGCCTCGAGCTTCTAAGCAGAAGCACTATAATTTTTCAGTGTCTCTTTCAATATCTGTTGTAACAAAGTATGCTATGATACTCAAAATTCCACTAGTCTGCAGAGCAGACACATTTACAATTATTGTATTCACCCCAGGGCATTTTTATGAAGTTGGAGATTGTGAAGATTTTAAAACTATTTTATTATACTGTAGGATTTAAAAAGGAAGCGTATTTTACCTTGAGAGAAAATGCTGTCTACAAATCCTAATGTAACCAAATTGCTTATTTTTCATACACTACTACCTTTATAATGAGGATTCCTTTGCTTAGATGATGATCAAGACTTTTTCACATCTACTAACATTATTACATCTGAAAAAGTATGTTTAAACCAATTATCAATTAGAATGTTGGTAATTTGACCCTGACATAGAGTTCCAAATAAATGTAATCTAATACTTTAAAATATTTTTTTATTTTCCAGGTGATTATACTTAATACTCTCTGCATTAGTTAATTTTGATTTCAGTCCATTTCTAAAATTCCTATGTATGGAGCAAGGACTAGTCTTCCATCTGTAACTACATGTTTCAGCCAGTTACAGTTACTATAAGTTCTGGTCCCAAACATATTATTTTAAAATGATTCACTTCTTTTCATCCTACTTTATTCTTCATCACTTTGTCCCATTATGAGTTTTCTCTACTCCCACACATGTAAAACATAAATACAACTAGCTTCCAGAAAGGGTGCTCTTTCTTGGAAAATGAACATTAGTTGGGTCCTCTGAAATCAGAAAAACAAGTCAATGGTAATGTTGTCTAGCTGGGTTGTGTATGTGCGCACGCGTGCGCGCGTGCACACACACACACACACACACACACACACCCCTGAATAGATGCCTATATTGGATGGAACATGCTCAAATAAATTACTTTAAAACTGGTAAGCCTAAAGAAGAGATGCAACAAATACAGGTTCTGATAGATGACCAAATCTATATCCTAAATTCATTCCTGGTAAAGCACTGACTTAAGAAGGATAGCACCAGTGATGAATTGATATACAGAGAATGTTCCCATCTATGGATTAAATTGAACCTGTGGGGAAAAAAATCTCCCCTAAAATCCATATAGCACAGAAAAATCCCCCCCCTCCAAATCCATATAGCACAATATATTTATTACCCAGTTGAGCTTTTTTAAAACTTTGTTATTTGTGATTAGCCTGTCAGTGTTTTGCAGTGTAGTCTTTCTCTTAGAAGAGGAGAAGGTTTTTGTTGTGGGAACTTTTGGCTACAGTGAATGGAGCAGTTAGATAGTGTCCTTAGTCACAACCTTGATAAAAGAAAGCATATATAGCCTGTACCAGAAAGTCTTGTTCTCTGTACAAAGTTGCCAACTGTTAGTAAATTTATGGACACTCAATAAATAAGAAGGCTGAAAATACTTGTCTGTAAATTCCATAAAAAATTTTGCCATCTGTAAATCAGGAAGCAAAAAAGCTCTGCAAAAGCATGGAGCTTAGGAAAAAAAACTCTGTAGTTGGAAAGCAAGTTAGTTGCATAATTAAAGCACAGATGGAGCACAGCATTGCTACCTGGTGTCTGAGTGGGAGTTCAGCACCCTAAAGGTGTTTAACATATTTGTAGGGCTTTTTGATGCTTGTGCTGCTTCTGGTGCTGACTCCCACTTATCTATAACACTTCTGGATGGCATATAGACAGACAGTGGTCTCTTTGGAGGTCTATACTGGGATGGAGGGAGTAAGGCTGGCAGGGGAAAGACTGGGGGTGTGATGGGTAGGCAATATGGTACAGGGTACAGCTGCGGTACAAGGGAATGAGGGTGAGTAGAGGACCCCTATGATTGGGGCAGCACACTGTGGGGTGCAGTCAGGCATACCAAGGTATGAGAATGGATAGAGGACACCTGAGAGGGAGATGATATGGTACAGGTTGCAGCCAGGAATACCAGGGTGTAGGAGTGAGTAGAGGACTCCTAGAGTGGGGACAGCATGGTATAAATCCACTGTTGCAGTCACACAGGGCTGCCAAACCAAGATAGATAGATATATATATATATATTTACTGAAAGTAAAAACACAAAGCAGTAAAAAAAACAAAACAAAAAAACCCCTTATCTGTCAGTAAAAGATATGACAGTAAATAAAATGGTCAGTAAATAAAAAATAGAATAAAATGGTCACTAAATAAAATGGCCAGTAAAAAAAAATATGGTCAGTAAAATATGGTCAGTAAAAAAATAATTTCTTTGGTAGGCAATCTTGAGTCTCTGGTACAGTTCCTTCTTTGCTTACCTCTTGGTGCAAGTATAGGAATGTAGTAGTTTACTAATAGCCTTATACTGGCAAAACATCTCATGTTCTTTTTCTTTTGCCTCACACTCACTTGCTTATCCATGCTTGAAGTGGTAGTTAGTAGGGCTTTGCGAAGCTTCAGTCCCTGATTCAATTTGGCAGAGATTCAGTCCAATTCAAGGCTGAATCTCCAAAACCAAATCAAATCAGGAGACCCTTTAATCTCTCTGAATCAAATTGGAACCCTGTAAATTGATTCAGAGAGATTCAGAAAGAGTCAGTGATTCAGACACAGACGCAGCTTTAAATGTTTTTTCTACATTCTGCAAGGTACCAGGAGGCTTGTGAATGCTGTGATGCTGGAACAGATGGAGGATCCCACAGGAGTCTGATGGACTCCCCAGGACTCCCCAGTGTGCTTGGTAGGAGACCTGAAGTGGCTCAGAAGCACTTCTGGTCCATTTCCAGGTCCGCCAGGGAACACATGGGGCCTCACCCCCCTGGCTTGGTGACTGGTACCTCCTGGGTCTTGGGGGATTCCCAGAATCCTCCCAGAGTACTTCCAGTCCACTTCCAGGTTTGCCACCGAGCATGCAGGGCCCCTGCCACACTCCTGTGGGATGCTTCTTCCACCCCAGCATCACAGCAATCACGAGCCTCACCCGGTACCTCGAGGTATGTAGAAAAAACATTTAAATCTGTGTTTATGGTGGAACTGCAGATTCTTCAAATCAGCATCAAATCTTCAGATTCAGCTGAGTCAATCAGGGACAGAGATCCAAATCAACGAATCAAATCACTGTTCCCACTTTGGGCTGAATCCAAATCTGAATCAAATACGGCCCCTTTCGCACATGCCTAGTAGTTAGTCATGTTAGTCTGAAGTTAGTCATAAGGCAGGGTGGATATGCACCTTCATGGACATCTACATCTACGCCTGTGTCTAAATTTACATCTGGCAGAGATGAAGGTAAAGACAAAGGTATATATTTACATATATAGGGATAGGGATGATCCTGCCTTAGAGCGGATTGGACTAGATGATGTTTGAAGGTCCCTTCCAGCCCCACTTGATTTCTGTGATCTCTCTCTCTCTCTCTCTCTTTCTCTCTCTCTTTCTCTCTCTCACTAAGTTAATCTAGGAAGGTTCATATCTACTCCATCTATGGTTCCCAGGGCATTGACAAGAGGAGGAATAGAAGCAGAGCCAAAACTTTTAACTCTTTTCTCCATCATCTAAGGTAGCTGAGGGAGTTAATTAGCATGGCAGCTGCTTATTCCTACATATTTAGCAACTGTGTAGATGAAGGCAGTAGAACGACCAGTGCCACTTTACAGTCCTGTGTAGGGCTGTAAAGTCCAAGATATAATTTAGCTCTGTTTTTTGATGTAGGGGTTCTTACTTGATAGAAAATGATATTTTTTGGTAAGTCAGTGAAGTAATTTGTGGCTCTACCTTATATTTCTTCCACTCACAAAGCTGCTGTTAAACATTCCTTGTGAGTAAAGGTGAAATGCAGTGTCTGGCTCTTGATAGTTATGTATAGATCTTCATTCTTTCTTTGAAAAAATAAGATAAAAATATATTTCTCCATTCATGTAATATCTTAAATATTAGGCAAATGAAGAAAACACAATTTGACTCTTGTCTAACAACTCAGAAACTGTCCTATAAACCCCAGGTATATTTGCAATACTTAAACATTATAAAACATACAAAGATCAAAGAGAATTCCCTTTTTTACTTTATTGCCCAATGCTTTATTGCATTACTATTTTTGTATCATCATACACTATATTCTGTTTTGTTTTAACTGGTAGAATACATAATTATTGTGTGCTTTTTACCAAAAATATTAATTATGCACATTTTATTATTGTATTATATGTAATTTTATTGTTCATGTTATTCAATGAAAGCTGTAAGTAAACTACTACTACTATTTATATTCTGGGGTATCTGGAAGTAAAAGAAAATTCAGTTAACCATTTCCTACAAAGAAACTACCTATACTTTTAGAAGTGATGCAGCATATATAATTGGATGGTTAGGGGATGGTGGAGTGAAATGAAAATACCAGTCTGCCTCAGTTATTTCCCTGTTCAAACTTGGAAGTTTCACCAAGAGTTAGTGTGGAAGTGCTAAAACTAGAAAAAAATATGCACTTTGAAAGAGCATTTAAACCCATAGATTACTGATGGTTGCATTATATAGTATTTGCTTGCAGTTTGCCTCAGGGTAATAGAACTGCTGACTGTATATGGTTTTGGTGATTTATTCAAACTCAGACATCTTTAAGGTTGACTAAATATTATTATAGTGTTATGAATTCTTTTATAAATCCACTGACTAAAATAATTTATAATGATTGAATTTCTAAATTCAGGTAAATTATCATTGCTGTACATATAGATAAGCTGCAGTGCCAATGGATACTGAAGTGAATAATGCAACAAATAGAATTATAAGGTCTTGAAAGTCTTCCTCTGAGTCAGGAGCAGTTTGAATAGTTTTCCCCCAGTGATTCACAACTCATGTGTTGCCCACAAGTATTAATCCATTCTGAAAAAAAAGGATGGGAACAGGGAAGGAGGAGGAAAATTAAGAGAAAGGACTGAAAGAAACTTATTTTTAAAAAATTAAATGGCCTTACAGGTTTTGCCTTTAGTTGCATTCTTTTTGGTAGTTTTCCATTTGGCAATTTAACTGGATGTAGTTTTGAATAGAGTAAGTAATTGTCAGACGTGTCTGACACATTGTAAATATTGTAGGATTTTGTTCTCACTAGGCTTTTTGCCTTTCAGATTAATATTTTATTCCCTACCAGTTTTACCTTAAACTATGTTGTGCCTATGGGGAAAGAGGACACCTTAGCCAAAAACTTCATCAATCTGATCTATTGCACTTGTCATTGAGTTATCTGTATGCTGATGTGAGCCAACAGGAATGAGTGTAAATGGACCAATGGATAATTTCATGCCTAGGTAGTCACTACCAAGCAATGAAGGTAATACTATGCCCTACTTACACATTTCAGTAGTAACTTCATGTGAATTTCTATTTCACTGATGATGCTATTAAAAATTACAAAGCCATGTCATTTTAAGAAACCTAACAAAAACATGATGACCTTATTTTCTTCATAATTAGAATGGGGGCAGAATGATAAACAAACAAGAATAATAAAAAACAATAGCTTAACACTGAAATTAATGGGAGTTTTTTTTTTCTAAACACAGGGCAAGGTGCTTAAACCCTAAATATGATATAAACATCTAACATTCCTAATATTTCCAGCTGATATTTTAAAAATGTTCTTGTTAGACTGATATTTGGAGTTTAGTCATTTTGATCCAGGGACCAAATCCCAATTTTAAAACTCCATCCGTTACTAAAATTGCTGATCCACTGAAAAGGTACTTTCTAAAAGAATCATTTTAATCTCATCCCTGGAATACATTGATCCCTTCTGCTGTTATAAAAACAGAGACACAGCTAACCTAGACAAATACTAATGCACCTGGCTTGTCCTATTTACTGTGAGTTCAAAGCATATAGTCACATATTTTCAAAACCTAAGCTACAGTTATTCTCTTTGACATTTATCCACATCCTTGACAATAAGGTAACCAAAAGTGGTCAGAAGCAGTATGTTTTTACTGTAATTAAGGAGGGAAAACTTTGGCAGGGCTAATTCATGAATAAGATATTTTCTTGCTATCTTATTAACTTCTAATTTGCATGTAAAATTTAGATCATAGGCATCATAGTTAAATAAAGAACCACTTAAGTAGGATAGGAAATAAACAGCACAAGAATTATTGCACCCTGAATGTTTCCTTGTGGTTCCTCCTTTGCTATGGAAACTTGGTAGTGATTTATTTGTCTGACTTACTTGGATTTCAAAAGTAAAGGAAGTATTTTGTGCTTTCAAGTAAAAGAATGCGGGGAAGCAATGAGGCTCTATTATTAGTGAGGGTTTAAGTTTCTGTATAGTGGTAGTAGAATGCAGTCTCTCCTAACTTTATCTGTAGTAAGTGAATGAATGGAATAAGGGGCTGTAGGGCAAAACATTTGACAGATTGTGCACTACCAATTTAAAATGTTACAACCTTAAGTACCACCAGCAATTTTTTTCATATAAAGTAATTATAATAAATCTGTTAATGCGTATCACTGACAGGTTGCCTGCGTACCATTGGTGGTACCCATACCACAGGTGGGAACTGCTGTTGTAGGATCTTTCTCACTGTATACATGATGCCCTGCAAATTGTACTAGTTAACTGTGTCTACAGAGGTGGCTCTCAGCCTTTTAGATTCAAGGCATCCCTCAGAAAATGCCAGCTTTTAGCTTTCACTCATTTTTTTTTATTAGGGAAAAGTAATACAGCAATTTTTTCTATTGCAAAGAACTCAAGGGCTAGGTACAGACAGTCAAAAAGCCTGAGGCTGAATCAATTCAGTCTTTGCAGGGTAATATAAGCTATAGAGATTGAACTGAGAAACGACTGGACACGCATATACTTTTGATTCAGGAAATGCAGCCACACGTCTGCAGTGGCTCAGGTCAGAAGCATGGCTGTCTGGCACGTAGCTAGCATCGGCTGTATGTTTGATTCCTCTTCCTGTTGCCCCTGAGGTCTCTGGGATTTTCAGTCCAGAATCACAGCAGCAAGGTTGCTCATCACTTCTTCTTCCTGCTTCCAGTTGCCTCTGGGATTTGTAGTCCACAGTCATGACCAGCAGTAACTTTCATTAAAGTTAGCAGGGCAGGGCAGGGCAAGGCAGCTCTGTACTTGGAAGAAGTGGGATTTAATTGGGGGAAAGGGAGTTTAACACCCACCCTCCCCTGGCTCCAGATCCCAGCCAGGGTTTGCCTGGGTGGAGCCCAGTCACTGCCTCACCCCCGCAACCCATCTCTGCTGGAGCAAGCAGCACAACCCAGTCCAGGGCTGGAAAGCATGCTGGGATGCTGATTTAACTTAAACCACGACGGGGTCTGAGACAGAAGTTTCGTAAACCGGTTTGACTCAAATCAGTTTAGTTACATACAATCAGGTTTATCTTAAACCAGTTTTGGCCATTTTTAAACTGTTTTATGTGCACTGAACTTCTGTTCTCTTACAAGTTTAAACTAGTTTTTGATTACTTTAGCTAGTTTATGTGTAACTTCTGTCTCTAGCCTTAAAAAATCACAACAAATCAGATTTAAAAAAAAAAATGATTCTTATGAGAAATCTCTGGGTTTATCTTGTGAATCATGTTTCCATATCTAACAGTGCTAACATTATGTCGCATACTGTGGTATCCCTGAAAGGATCTCAAGGCACCTTGGGGTGCTGTAGCGCCCTGGTTAAGAATCACTGGTTTGCAGGCTTCCTAGATACTTTGGTGCTTTTAAAGAAAAACAGGAACAATGATTTAAGTTAGCTCTGAGGATCTGTAGTTTGTAATTATTTGCTGTGAAATAAAATTGGTGGTCATTGAGAGCTCATACTCAAAGTGGTGTCCTTTCATCCTCTCCAAGCCCCAAGGCTGAGAAGAAATCATTGAAAGCTTTATACTGTATTAGTGCTCCACTTTTTTACTATCCCCTTAGGCTACAGGTGTCCAAACTTTGCCTGAAGGAAGCATCAATAGCATGCTGAAATCATTAGTTTACTTGGCATAAAATAGAACTTAGCAGTCATCTTGTTAGCAGTAGAGCTACTGTCATCTTGTTTATGAATGAGTGGCTAATAAAGATTCTGAGTTTTTTCATGCAGTGTTTTGGTTTCTTGTGAACATATCAGCTTAGGATAATTGTTCAGTAGTGTATTCAGTGACCTATATTCACCTCTGGCTGCCTTTACATAAAATGTGGTTATCCAACTGCAGCTCTATTTGTCCTGAAGTTCATACTTGAACTGGTCTATGAAACTTTATTTTTAGTTTAGATCCTCTGGTGATGGAATAAACAGCTAGGACACACATCAGTCATCAAAAGACCCCACTGGCAATGGAGCATCCTACCAGGCTCAAGTTAATTTTCTTTTCTAGTTTGTTATTTCTGAGTATCCTATATGAACATTCCAATGATTTAAATTCAGAATATTTTTTAATTGAATGTTAGTGATGGTAGAAATTTTCCACAGAAAATACGAGCTTAGCTATCTAATGGGCATTATGTACCTTAGCTATATAATGTGCACCATTTAAACCACCATTTGTCTTTGAATTGTTTTGTTATGAATTTTCTGACAGAAGAAATTTCTTATACTGAAAAAGATAATCACGATTTCCCTTGTAAGCGAAGGTTCTAAAGAAACAGCCATAAGTGTGAGTTCGATGCCGAATTATATAAGGACTGAATCAAGCACAGGCTCAGACCTGGATGTTCAATTTAAAAAAACTTTTATTGTTTCACAAAGTCATAAACTAAAGGAGGTCTGTTGGTTCACGAGGTTCCCAAATCAAGCCCTTGCTTTCCAACCCGGAGGCTAGGTGCGGCTGCCTGATTCACTAGTCTCAGAACTGGTCAACAGCTCATTTAAAAGGAGTCCCTTATCTTTTTTTAGACAAAAGATACAAAACTGTCCCCCTCTGACAGTGAGGCATCTAACATAACTTTACTATTACTTATATATAATAACACATATACATATGTATTTCTAATTCTTACTTCTATTGGTTATTTAGTTAACTTATCTGTATTATAATATCAGGTGATACGCTCTGTATTATAATTTTTACGCTGCTTATGTTAATTCTTAATGACCTTTATGTTTCTTATGTTAATTCTCAATAACCTTTATGTTTTTTATGTTAATTCTTATGTTTTGCTGTTTTTAGCAGGGTTAAAAGGTCAAGGCTTACATAATATGCGGTTCTTTTTCATCATTGCGGTTTAGCCATGCGGTTTCCTGTTTTAACAATATAAGCTGCTTGCTTGCAATTTTTACCAATGTCCAAGGGTCAGAAGGTCAGCATTTTCATCTAAGGGTCAGAAGGTGATTACCAGAATGTCAGTTGCTGACTCCTCAACCTCCTTGAAGCATTCTGGGAGTTTTTGTGCATTGTTCTTAATGCTAGGCCTTGCTTAGCATAAGCACTCTCTCACAAAAAGGCTTGTGAGAGCAGCTGGGGTTTTACTTACAACTATACATCTAGTCCCACTTTCTTGATTACTTAAGTTACATTTGTCATAGCCACCTTGGGGAAAAAGTATCTGAGCACTTGTTCACATAATGGAGAGCAAGAGAAATTATAGAGGCCTGTCTACATGGAAATAGTGAAGACATTTATCAAATTTTCAGCTTGAGTCATACTTTGAATGTAGCATGAAAGAAAAGTGCTCAGAATCAGAATCTTAAGTGGACATTCCCTTTAAAGCCATTTTTTTTTCATTTCCTGAGGATCCATGTAAAATAACTGAAAATGATGAAGGCATATAAGCTACTTTGGGATAATGTTTTCTTTATCTAAATATACTTTTAAATGTAGAATTTCAAAAGATAAAGTAAAACTAATTCCTTCTGACCTTTAGGGAAAGTAAAAAGAGATGATTTTAAAGTAGATAGAAGTGTCAAACTTCCATCCTCCCCCTCCCCCCCCCACTTCCCGGGGCAGATCCAGACTACAAAGAGACTCATAAATTTGATCTGGACCCGCCTCCAGCAGCAGAAAAAGTGGCATTAATCACCATGGATTTCTAATCTGTAGGAATTGAAGCACCTGTTACTCACCCCTCCATTGCTCACCCCCAAGGGCTCCATATGCTAGAATTTGGCACTGGTCCCCACCCCACTTATAACATCCCCAAATATCTTATTCAGCTTGTGAACCATTTCTTTGACACCTTTGATTTAAGGAAAGAGATTGAAAATTGCTGATTTAATTAGTATCTGACCAGTATCTAAAACCTTTCCAACTTCTAAAGGTTTCAAGACCTAGGATCCAAATTTAGCATTTTCAACTAATTTCTGATTTCAATGATAATTTAAACCTTCCATTCTAACTATATAAAGTCACTTTAGTGAAGAAAGGTCCATTGCCTAGAGTGTCAAAACGCTTTCAAAATGCAGTTTGGTGCTATAACCAGTTGCATATTAATTGAGAGATATAGATTTCATAGACATAAGGGCTGGAAGGGACCTCGGGAGATCATCGAGTCCAGCCCCCTGCCCAAAGGGCACGAAGTCAGCTGGGGTCATAGGATCCCAGCAAGATAAGCATCCAATTTACTCTTGAAGGTGTTCAATGTAGGAGCTTGAACCACCTCCGCTGGCAGACTGTTCCAGACCTTGGGGGCTCGGACAGTAAAGAAATTCTTCCTTATGTCCAGCCTGAAACGGTCTTGCAGGAGTTTGTGACCGTTCGACCTCGTCATCCCTTGGGGCGCTCTGGTAAACAGACGTTCCCCCAGATCCTGGTGTTCACCCCGATAAACTTATAGGTGGCTATCAGATCACCCCTGAGCCTGTGCTTTTCCAGGCTAAAGAGTCCCGTGGCTCTCAGCCTGTCATCATAAGATCTGTTTTCCTGACCTCTGATCATGCGCGTGGCTCTCCTCTGGACTCTCTCAAGCTTCTCCACATCCTTTTTGAATTGTGGAGCCCAAAACTGGACGCAGTACTCCAGCTGCGGCCTCACCAAGGCCGAGTACAAGGGGAAAATGACGTCCCGGGATTTGCTCGAGAAGCATCTATGGATGCACGTCAGCGTTTTGGTCGCTTTACTAGCCTCAGCATCGCATTGGAGGCTCATGTTCATCTTGTGGTCAATGATGACCCCCAAGTCTCTTTCTTCTGTAGTGCTAACCAATGTAGCACTGCCGAGCCTATAAGGATGCTGCAGGTTTTTTGTCCCAAGGTGGAGAACCTTGCATTTATCGGTGTTAAACACCATGAGGTTCTCGTCTGCCCATTTGCTGAGCTTGTCCAGGTCAGCCTGGATCACCCACCTATCTTCTGGCGTGGATGCTTTGCCCCAAAGTTTGGTGTCATCGGCGAACTTGGCCAGTCCACTCCTGACTCCGATGTCGACATCGTTAATGAAGATGTTGAACAGGATGGGTCCCAGGACAGAGCCTTGAGGGACCCCACTGGTCACAGGGCACCACGATGAGCGACTGCCATCAATCACAACCCTCTGGGTCCGACCACGAAGCCAATTTCCCAGCCAGCGGATCGTGGTGGAGCCAAAGCCACACCTGGCCAGTTTGGCCAAGAGGTGATCATGGGATACCAGATCAAAAGCTTTTTTGAAGTCAAGATATATGACATCAACCTCTTCTCCCTTGTCCAGGTGATAGGTCTCCTGGTCATAGAAGGAAATGAGATTGGTCAAACAAGACCTACCCGCAACAAACCCGTGTTGGCTGTCCCTTAGAATGTTAGCCTGGGCCAGTCCCTCAAGGATGGCCTCCTTAATAAACTTTTCTAGGATCTTCCCCGGGATAGAAGTCAGGCTAATGGGCCTGTAGTTAGTCGGATCCACTCTCCTCCCTTTCTTGAAGATCGGCACCACACTGGCCTTCTTCCAGTCTTTGGGCACTACACCAGAGCGCCAGGAGTTTTCAAAGATCCATGCCAGGGGCTGGGCTATGACGCTCGCCAGCTCCTTGAGTACCCTGGGGTGAAGATTGTCAGGGCCAGCTGACTTGAAGGTATCCAGCTTCTCAAGGTGTTCCTTCATGAGGTCAGCATTGATGGAGGGTAGGGGATCCCCCTCACCCAGATTTCCCTGTCCCATAGCAGGCATGGGCATCCCATGTGACTGATGAAAGACTGACGCAAAGTACCTATTTAATAGGTTGGCTTTTTCCTGGGCGTCAGTTGTCAGTTGCCCCATCTGGTTTAGCAGGGGTCCAACGTTGCCCTTGCTTTTCCTCCGGCTCCCCACATATCTGAAAAAGGACTTTTTGTTGTCCTTGATGCCTGAAGCTAGTTGGAGTTCAGTTGCAGCCTTGGCTTTCCTGGTTTGGTCCCTGCAGGACCGGACCAGCGCGGAAGAATCCTCCTTGGAGGATATAGTTTCTTTAGTATGCCATCTATGCAACCTACTAAAACTAGTAATTCATTAATATATGTGTTACAGTAGCTTATATTTGGTCAGATGGCATCCTAGCTGTTGCATAGTTTCTGAAAAGTACAAGAAACACTAGAGTTCTCCAAATGTACGTAGTCATAGAATCTGTACTCCAGAGGGAGTTCTGGAAATGTAGCTCTTGACAGTGATTCTTTACTGCCCCCAGTGCAAGTCTATAAAGCACCTACCATTGTTAGACATTATTGAAAAAGTGAAAATATAATACATTTTATTAAATTAAGTGAAATTGATGATGCTTTATTGGGCTATTGCATGCTGAAAGTTAAAAATTCTTTGAAAAATATTTGGAGACCTCACTGATATGGAATTTCACCTTTTGAAGTATAATGTGGCAATTGTTTCTTGCTTGCAGAACTTCACAAGAGGATCTTGTAGACTGGTAAATACCCTCTCCAGATAAAAATGCAGAATTTTATTTAAAATTCCCCAGTTTGAAATTAAGCCAAGTGACTTGCGTTAACACTCTGACTCTTGAGAAAAAGTTACAAAACTGACACCTGCTAATTTGTATTACCCAAGCCTACCAGAATCAATTTGAGTTGGACCTGAAACATTACAAAAGTGTGTATTTCCTATCAAAACCCATCAGGAAGTCAAACTACTAAACCAGTAGCCTTAGATGCTCAGAGTTTGTTACCGGGGGGGCAGGGGACAGACCTGATTTTTTGCTTATAGAAATCCATTATACAAATATATAGTAAAGGTAGAATTGTTAGTTAGAACTGGTAAAAATAGGAGAGTTTGAATGCATATGCTAATTAATGTTCAAGTAATAAACAGTAGACAAAGATCTTGTGTAAAGTATTATACTGTTAATTTAGGAAATCTGGGGAGGCCAATGAAAAATAAGTATATTTTAATTTTCTCCCATTAAACTGAAATATATAAAATACATATATATTTTCTCTCTTTTACCTAGAATGTAATAACTATTATTTTAGCATTCATTATAGAAGTTACAAATGAAAAAGATACATTAATAAATCCAGCCTGTCCACTACCAATTCAGGCAAATTACCTGTAAAACTAAGACTTTTTCTCTGTTCTACTTTCAGAAAGGGCTGACCAGAAAACAAGAATTTAAGGTTGGTTATTCAAGGTGCAGTTTCATAATGAAACAAAACTGAGACTTTGTGATTTTTTTCAGAAAGTAGCATGAGAACATTTCGACCCACAATAGCCACAAGTGGTTAAAGTGCTTGCCTGAGATGTAGAAGATCAAGATTCAAGTGCCTGTTCAGCCTGATTAAAGACAGGAATTTGAATCTAGGTCTCCACATGCCCGTGAGTGGGTTTTAACAACCAGCTTTAAGGTTCTGTGTTGAATTGTTTAGAGAGACATTTACACCTAGATATTTCGCATTTCAACCATCAAGCTTTGCTTATTCTTAAGTAGGTTTTACTCACTGGATGCATCTACATGTTCATTAATGAGCTTTTGCTACTGCACTTTAAATGTAGTACCTCTAACGTGAGGTACTAAATAAATGTGCATTAGATTGCCCTAATACATAGTAGGGAAAGGACATGCTTTTTTAGTGATGCTAAATGTACAGTAGCCTATTTTTACTGCTCATTAATGTAAAACAAATATTGGACTTTCCCATGCAGCAAAATTGCAAAGTAAAGCCACAACACCTCATTCAAAAATTACAGTACCGTGCATATGCCTGCCCATTTAGGGCCCTTAAATCTGAGTAGCCTCATTTGCTTAACTTGAATAATAATTTTTTTTATTGATTGAAATCTAGGAATCCATTTTGGCCAAACATTTCAAACTTTTAAGTTTTTGGGTTGTTTATTTTTCCTTGTTTGAGGGACTTGCCTTTTTAACTGTACAAAGAAATCTGTGCTTCACTATTTTGTGAAGAAAACACTACAAAAAGATTTTATCTCCAGTGGTAGCTGGGGATAGATCTTGCATTTTTCTACAGATTGGTATTACTGATTGAGTTCAAATGAAGACAATTGGATTAATTATATTTTGTTGCTTTTGAACTCATTTAATCTGAGAGTCTGTATTTTGCTTTCCTTTTATTGTAAGAACGAAAGGTGGAATTGCAAGATTATCTAGTGGGTCTGTTGCTCATCCTTACAAATGAAAAAAGCTTGGTAGCAAGAAAATTTGAACGTTCAGTTTTTTTATTCACTTAATTCACTTAATTGCTTTTTTTTGGCTGCATAAGAAATCTGTGTCAGCAAGCTGTACATATAAAAATATCTAAAAGTAGAATACAAATATAATAGAAAATAAAATAAAGGAAATACATTACATTGGTGAATTTTCACTGGGTTTATTTAACAGAGACATTGGTAATGTTACTTTAGTATTCTGAAGTCTGGGATTATGGTTACTATGGGATGCTACCATATATATTCTTATTGAGAAGTCCTGCTTAATGTAAGAAGAATAAAACCAAGAGAGAATCACAGATACTACTTTAAAATCCCATAGAATTCAATAGAATTAGACAGTATTCCTACAGAATTAAAATATCCTACCATAAAAAAAAAATTCTACAGAATTATACAGGCTGGCTTAATTTTTTTTTACAGGCAGGTTATCTCTATTAATCTTCATTTTGGTTAATAAAGATAACATAATGGCTAACTTCAGTGGTTGCTTTCAGTGAAAATGCATCCTGGATTTTCACTGAGAGCAACCACTAAAGTTAACCATTAGGGAAAATCTCTTTGAATTATTGATTATTGATACCTGTGAGTAAAATACTGTCAAGTGATTTTTGATGGGTTCCTTTTTATCAATAAGCTGTGATGTGGGACCTTCAGCAATGGCAAGTTCTGCCACTGGGGATTTAATATTAAGAATCAATCTGTTGGGTACAACAATTTAAATGGACCCTTGGGGATTCCTGTCTTGATAATGAGATTGAAAATTATATTAAATATATTTACTTTTTCTATGCTATCATTTTACAGTGTCATAGAATCACAGAGAAGTAGGGCTGAGCTAGAAGGAACCTCCAGAGATCATCTAGTCTAACCCCCTCCCTGAGGCAGAATTGTCCGTATCCAAACTATTCTATATGTGGCAGAGTGGCCAGTGGGCTCACAATCAGCCCAGACTGTTAGCTTGAGCACAAAGGATTCAGGCTCCATTGGCAGAGACAATGTTTCTTCTTCCTACCAATCAGGGGAAGGTAGGAATAAGCTTACCCCGCCCTGACCCAGGAGCAGGGAGGTAAGGGGGAAGAGGACCTGAAAGGGAACTAACCCCTTGAGCTTCTTGATTGGTCCACTCCCAAAGGGAAACCCCTGAGGAGAGGGGACAATTCACCTCTGGGCACAGAGGGGAGTCTAGGGCCCCTGTTTGTTAAGGGTGGTGTCATAGTTCCTGGGCCCTCTTTATTGAGTGACCTGGGAGAGGGTAATGATGTTCTGTTAGGTGATGGGATCTTTCTGTGGGTTGCCATTTCTTCTTCGGGCACAGTTGCTGTACCATTGTGGTGGTCTGGTTCCTTACACTGTTGGGATTCCTGTTATAACCCTGCATTGCATTGTAAAGAACTAAGCTGTTTTTATATTCAAACGCATTGTATGGGTTATTTGTATATATGTGTATTTCGTTTGGTGTAAGCTTATACTGTATGTTTAATTGTTGTCCCATCACTGCCAGATATTCCTGTCGCTGATTTGTAGACTAAACCTTGCTTTATTTTTTAGTGCTCCTTTGGCTGCTGCTGGGAGGGCCCTGGTGAGGGAACAAAGCTGCAAACTAATTGAAAGTCCATAGAGGGTTAGGCCTCCGCTTGAGTGTGAGGTTAAAAACAAAGGGTTATTGCCTATGTAAACCTATATAGGTAAGTAACACTAGTATAGATATAGATAGAGATATGTAAATAAGTTCATGGTTGTAATTTTCATATCACGTTGCACCATTAAACCAGTAAATACAGCAAAAGCTTTGTTATCCGGCACCCACGGGGAATGGGGGTGTACAAGATAACAAAATATGCTGGTTAACTGAGAGGCCCAAACGGCATCTTTTCCTATTCAGGCCACCGCCTCTCCTGCTGCATTGCCACCCCTCCCACACGTCCCGAGTGAGAGGGAGGTGGGCCCCACACAGGCTGCTATTCCCCAGGGCCGTTGCAGTTCGGCAACACAGGCTGCTTTGCCTTGGGCTGTGGGGGCTCAGCAAAACTGGAAGTACTACAGTGGGCACTTCTGGTTTTGCTTTTACCTTACAAGCTGGCATGCCACGCTATCATGTCACCTGTCCTGTCATGTCACCTTTTAAGCACCTTTTCTGTGAGCTGACCATGCCTAGCTCCTTCAGCCTCTCTTCATGCTTGCCAAGCTGTTTATCATCTTTGTCATCCAAATCCAGACACTCTTTAACTTCTCCATATCCTTCTTAAAATGTGGAGCCCAGAACCTCACACAGTACTCCAGATGAGGCTTAGCTAGTGCTCCAGCATTTTGCACCTAATGCTTCTATGGATGCATCCAAAAACCTCATTTGCCTTTTTGGACTCATATTGAGCCTCTGATCTACCAACACTCCGAGATTCTTCTCTGTAGTGCTTCTGTTCAGCCAGGTATCACCCATTTTGTATTTGTGTTTTTGATTATTCTTCCCAAGGTGTGATACCTCACATTTGTCCACATTTAACTTCATCCTATTATCTTCAGTTCATCTTTCCAGTCTGTCAAGATGCTTCTAAAGTGTGCTTCAACCTCCAACATGTTCACGATCCTTTCCAGTTTTATGTTGCCTGCAAACTTGCTGAAAAAGCTTTCTATGCCAGTATGCCAAGCTTTCTGTGCCAAGTTCATTAATAAACACATTGAACAGTACTAGGCCCAGGGCAGCTCCTCCTTGTCCCTCCCCATAAGTCTCCACCCAAAACCTCCTGCCATTATGACATGGATCTATTATAATTACCCGTTGTTTGCAGCTACTGAGATAGATGTCTTTCTACCTTCTAGGAAATTTCATCCAGCCCACATTTTCCCAATTTGTTTATGAAAAGATAATATAGGACCTTGTTAAAAGCCTTGCTTAAATCCAAATAAACTACATCCACAGCATTGCCTTCATCTACCCAAGTAGTTACTTTGTCAAAGGAAACCAAGTTTGTTTGGCACATTTTTCCTATAATTTCAGTAGTTTTTCTATATAATATCTTTAAAATGGGTTTTTACATATGGCTTGGAGTCGTGATAGAAGGTTGCTCTAGTTACTTAAACAATGAAAGTTTGTTGAGTTAAATCTCTCTTTCAGTAATGACTGAATTGAACATGTCTTCAATAATTGATTAACATGGAGGATAGACAAATCTTAAAAATTTACTGAAAATACTTAAAGTTACACTTTAGCCTTCTAATTGATCATGAGCCAAGAAACCCCATTATTTTGTAGGAAAAATATCTTTAGCAAGAACAAATAAGTTTCACTCCTTGCTGCTTTGTAAATATTTGACATTAGCTTCAATTTAAATTACATAAATGCATCCAAATGTACAAAAGTAGAACCAATATGAAATATCAGAAGAACATCCCACATCTGATACACCTTTTATTAAAAATTTATTTTAAACAATAAAATATTTTAAGCTATCTATTTATTCTTGTCACAGTTGGGGTCAATTTCTTTCCACTTCTGAACTCTGTGTTCCCTCCTGGGATTGATTCTCAAAATAAAACGTTTTTAAAGACCTATTAAAACATTTCTGAGTTTTAGTAAAGGTAGGCATAATCTCTGGATTTGGTTTTTAAACATACATCTCAGCATGCAAATTCTTTTCCTAGAAGCCTTGCCTAGAGCAAGATCCTGTGATTCAAATGCCTAGCCCTTGAGACAGAGCTGACTACTACCTAACTCATGTTGCTCCAAACACCTTCCACATGGTTTGCACTACGAAATATCTTCTCCTTCCTTATCTACCCAGTGGTTGCTATGATGTGTCTGGGTGCATTTTTCTTTTCTCTCCCTATATCCAAATATTCTAGGTAGTTACTTTCTATATATGCTCATTGAACAAGGACTAATGTGATCCTTGATAGAAACACTAATGGAAAAAATGCAATAAGTGGCTCTGCAGTCAATAAAAAAAAGTTTATGTACTATAATTTTACTATATCAATTCAACCTAAAAAGGTTCTCAAAATGACACTGTTTTGTGACTGTCATCAAAGATGTGGCTGAAGGTCATGTAACGGGAGACATTAATACTATCGATGTTATGTTTCCTGAAAAAAGGAGTGATTTACTATTAGGAACGGTAGAATGCAGGCTCAGTAACTCTATCATCTACAAAGTGATAAAGCAGTTATAAATATGTTTTGTGTGACAGGAAGGGGGGCAAAAATCCTTACCATAACTCTGGTGTGACCCTGCAATGAAAATAATGGGTAACAGAATCATTCATTGATAAGAAATTGAGTCTACTATGCTCTGTTTTCCTGGATAATGTTTTAGTAGGCACAGTTGAGTTCTTCACACCATGTGCCAAGGATAAATTGCTTCAATAAAAATTCTATTTAAGGTAAAGAAAAGTATCTTCAAGATTTTAACACATTTGAGTAAATGAATGAATACATGTAATCTGGTAATTGGCAACCATAGATTTTTAAAAACATTACATTGGCCCAAATTAGTTAAATGCTGAAAATTACCTTTAACATATCACTAATATTCTTCTTAGCTGTAATACTTGCCTGTGAGTGTAAGAAAGTGTCTAACTCATAGTGAATATGCTCTGAAGTATGGATTTTGCAGATAGGCAAAATAGGCTGAACAAAACAATTCCAATGGATGATTAGTTTTCTGGCCCATATATTTATTATATGATGGCCATCAATATTGGGTATTGTTTCCCATGGGTGACTTTTTATTTGACATAACAATAAAAAGGTTGTGTATAGTTAATGCTTCCCAAAAAGAAGGTCCAAGCTCTAACAGGCATTGCACTTAAGATGTGATTAACTAGTTAATATTAAATAGTGCCCTGGCCACATGTTCAATTAGTTAATAGGCAACAAGGAAAGGAATAAACCATATATATTTTCATGTAATTTGAGTAACAATTTTGTGGCTAGTTCCTATCATGCCTTTAATTGAATATGTGGCCAGCCTCTGGAATACATGGGAGCCTTTCAAGACTCCTGCTGTACTCCAGATGCTGAAAGTACCCCTCAGCTACTTGGGGCTACTAGCCAAAGTATGTACCATGCACTCCCCTGTCTGGGAGCCTCACTCAACTGATCAGGGATCCCAGCCAAAAGAGGACACCATGCTGAGAGCCCTGGTCAGCTGATATGCTCCCAGAATGATGCACTCCTCTGACTGGGACTCCCAGCCAGGGGACTGCGTGGTGTGCTCCTGCATCATAGAGCTCTGATCAGCTGATAGGGTCTCCCAGTTGGGGGAGCATAGGGAAACAAGCCTGCTACTTGCTGGTACTGGTGGAGCCTGGGCATCCATCTGCACCAGCAAGATGGCATGATTGGATCTGATGTAGAATCCCACAATCGAGCCTCGTGCCACACATGTGTGGCATGGCAGGAAGCGTGATTGTTGGGATCTGACATCAGATCCCATTGTGCCTTTACTTTAACATCTGTCAGAGCCCCCAAAGAGATTACGTTTCAAGCACCACCTCCTCTGTGCTTTATGGCTGACATCCTGCTCCATAAATTTTGCAGATGGAGGGACGGGGGGGGAGGGGGCATTTCCTGCCATCTCTTGAGTATCAGGACTATATTTGGAAGCAGTTAATTTGTAGAAGCATGGAAGTCCAGTAATCTCAGGCTTGCCCCTCTTGTTAGGCTTGTCTCTGAATGGTCATTCTGGAGTTAATCCTAATCCAGCCATAAATATAAGGAAATACAGCAATACATAGGGCCTTATTATACATTAATTTTAGGTGGCTCCTGGAGCTCTCTGCCCCTGGACTGACCACACATTGACACTTGAAACTAGTTGTAAGGGCACTTGAGGCAACTTAAGGTTATGCCACTTCATGGCATGTTTAACTGTGATTTGTATTACCCACCTCATGTTCATCTGCAGATGTTTGTGTGACAAAAGGAGCCAACTCTAAGCTTGGTCGTAAGACTGCCCATTCCTTTTTCCTTGGGCCAACTGCCCACCTCTTTCACCTGCCATGCCATGATGTCCTAATGTTCTGATGCCAATAGGCAGGAAGCTGCCCTTCCATCTGCCCTGATGTCAAGGGCCAGATGTACATGTTTCAACCAGCCCTATATGTGTCCCATGCCTCACAGATTTTTCTAGGCCTAGCACCTGGCTTCCCTTTTGGTGCTCACACCGGGCCTTCCATATCCAGCCTAGCACCCAGCCTCCAGTCAAGTGGCGCACACTGGCCCTTGTCAACTGCCTCCTCTTCCCCTAGGGCCTTACAACTGCTCCCTATAGCACTCTGCCCTCCTACTCGGGCTGCTTAACTGCCTCATCTCTGTGACTACTCCAAACTCTAGTTAGCACTAACACCAATAAATGTTTGAGGATCTTGAAGTGCAACATGCAGCAAGGCCCTTAGTTCATATGAGCAATAATAAATACAAATGCCACTTTTGTCTTAGCAAATTACCACCAGTGGTAACTGCTTAAGTTTTCTTTCTGACTGCTATCTGTAGAATCCAGTGTACCTCTATCTAGAGTATCTCATGTGAACAGTACTTGGAAAGAGAATAAAATGAGTTACTTGGGTAGAAAGAACTTGTTTCTGGCAGCATACATGCAGACATTGTTACTTTTGCACTGCCAGCACTGAACTAGTGGTCTGCCTTTTTTTCTGTCTTCTTCTGCAGACAGAGTTTACTTTACAAAATAATCAAATTAAGGAAACCTGCCACAGCTGTTTTGAGAAGTATTTACTGTCCAAAATCCATAATGACAATTGTCATGAGCTAGTGGTGTTAGATTTTCTGCTTTACTCATTCTAACTTTAGTTTTTGATGGCAATATGGGCTGGAGAGAAGCATCCCAGAATGCTTTGCACCTCAACTGCAGACTCCCCGTCGCAGGGCAGGTGTATTAGTCTTGGCCCAACTTACCTGCTATAGCCGAACACGGAGGTGTGCTCTAGGGCCCGTTGGCTTCTGGCCTGGGCCACTGTAGACACGTGGCTGCATTTCCAGAATCAAAAGTGAATGTCTGTTTACTCTAGGCAATGTAGGCTAATCTGTGAAAGCCTTGAGTCTTTTGACTGTCTGTACTAAGCAAAACAGTTAATCCAACTCATTAAGCTAAGTCTCCCACACAGCAGAATTTCTACATGTAAAAGTAAGTATATATACAAATATATACACACACACACACACATATACACACATACAGAAATATATAGATAGATAATGTGTGTATGTATGTGTGTGTGTGTGTATATATATATGTTTCTTTAAGATAACATTATACATGTATCAGAAAATATATGTTGTTAAATGCATTACATTATTAGAGAATCACATAATTTTCACAACTTTACTCTATTAGCCAGGTCATTTGCTTTACCAGACATTTAATTGCTAAGTAAATTCACTCTTAGGTACTGTAGTACCTGCAGCAAAACACATACCACATGCATGTTATGTTTCTTGATCTACTACTTTTGAGAGCCAATAGCAGCGGGCAGGTCTGCCCCTGGGGGCGATGAATTGGGGTGACTTCCCTGGGCCCTGAGCTTTGTGGGGGCCCCACAGACAGTGGCATATAGGCCCTATGCTGCTGGCACCAAACGCCACTGGCTCTGTTGCTGGCTTCAGTCACTCGTCAGCCCTGCCCTGTCTCTGCTGGCTCTGGCCGCTCGCCACTACCCCCACAAGCCCCACACAGGATGATATGCCCCAGGCCCTGCATACCCTAGGGGATAGCTCTGGCAGCAGGCTGTTATTCCTAGGAACTCTTCTACAACCTCAGAAGCATTAAATATAAATGAAAAGGAGTCAAATTAATGCAAGACTTCTGAAAATTAATGGTGTAATAGCAAGCACATTTAAGTTCTTCTGCTAATGAGCAGCAGTGGTGCAAGCCTAAGCATTCTGCACACCAGTGTACTTCATCTCTGTTTTGGAGCAGGTATAAGGGCATTTATTTTCTATTTCTTCCCAGTCCTTGGCTAGTGTACTAGTACTACCCAAAGAGTTTTCAATTAGAATTAATTCTCTATGGTGTCATTAGTAATATCAGGCCCTTTCCAATGGGAAACTGAGCAAAGAAACCACTCCATATTATATAAGTATTGTAATCCCTAAGTTGTATGGCTAAATATAAGTTTTATGGTTAAAATCCACTCATGCTGAAATCAGTGGAACCAGAAGTCCATTTACTTTCTATTTTCCTGATTCATTTTAGACTACTAATGTGCACTTTTTCTTTATTCAGACAACAATATTTTTCTGTTAGAACAGTAAACAAGTAGGTAGGGCTATTCCTTACTTACCTAGAGAAAAGATATACATACAGTGAATCACAGAAGTATGTCTGTAGTCAGCATTACTGAAATAAAAGGGAAAACTGAAGTGATTATTTTAAAATATATTTGTTTTTTGTACAGATATAAAAAGGTAGAGGCCTGATGGGAGTGCAGCTGTTTGACTGTTGCAGGAAGTGTATGAAAAGAAAAGTGCTTTAGCAGTAATGAAACCACACTGCTTGGATACTTTCCCCCCTCCCTCTGTATTCCTCTCAAGCCTCCAGCTTCCAAAGATATGACACACATCAAACAAAACACACCATTGTCAAAGGCCCAGTGAACAACACAAGTATAACAGCCTGAAATGCTCTGGGGATGCTCTGCTACCAATTCCAAGATTATATTCTAGAATGCTAATAATGTCACTGGCCCAGTTTGTGGATAACACCACGTTATGGGGAGCATGGCCATGCCAGAAGATAGGTTGCAGATACAGGTGGACCTGGACAGGCTGGAGATTGTTTGCCCCCCCGATGAAGTTCAACACTCAGAAGTGTAAGGTGCTCCATCTGGGGGCAATCTCCAACATACCTACAGGCTCAGCAGTAATTTGACTTGCACCACAGCTGGAAGGGACCTAGATGTAGTGATCAACCATCACATGAACATGAGCCAGCAGTGCTATGCTGTGGCCAGCACGAACAACAACATGCTGGCATGCATTAACCATTGCATCTCATGCAAAACTAAGGAAGTGATACTCTCACTGTACTCCACACTGGTGAGACTACAGCTTGAGTACTGTGTCCAGTTATGGGTGCCACACTTCAGCAAGGATGTGGAAAAACTTGAGAGGGTCCAAAGAAGAGTCACCTGTATGTTTAGGGTCTTGCAAGACAAGCCATACAAGGGGAAGCTGAGGGACTTGGGTCTCTTCAGCCTACAGAAAAGAAGACTGAGAGGGGACTTGGTAGTGCCTTACTGCTACATCAGGGGAGTATATCAAGAACTTGGTGAATGGATGTTCACCAGGGCACCCCTGGGGAAGACCAGGAACAGTGGATGCGAACTTCTGGAAGGCCGCTTCAGGCTCAATTCCAGGAAAAAGTCCTCCACAGTCAGGGTGTCCAGACTGTGGAATAAACTCCCTCCAGTGGTGGTGCAGTCACCTACTCTGGAAATCCTCAAAAGGAGACTGGGCAGTCACCTTGCTGGGGTTACTTGACCACAGTTGTCTTTTCCTGTCTAGTGCAGAGGGACTGGACCCGATGATCGACAAGGTCCCTTCCAGTCCCTAATAATCTATCAATCTATGTTAATAATGATGAGAAAGTCAATACAGGGTTGGATGGAAGAACAGTTCATTTATGAATTTTGAGTGTACTGCATAATGATATACAGTTAGAACATACAATATCCTACCATGAGAAGGACATAAGTGACCTATTGGATCAGACCAATGGTCCATCTACTCCAATAGCCTATCTCTGACAGTGACAGGAGTGGATGCTTTCGAGGGAGAACACTGAAACAGATATACCCTAGAGTGATCTATCCCCTATTCATTACCCCCTGGCATCCAACATGATTGGTTTAGAGATGCCAAAGGAAACATCTCCAACCATTTTGTTCAACAGCTATTAATAGATCTGTCATCCATGAATTTATCTAGTCCCATTTTGAATCTGGCTATGCTATCTACCTCTATCACCTCCTATGGCAATTAACTCTACACATTAACTACATGTTGCATAAAAAAAAAAAGTACTTTCCCGTGTTAGTTTTAAACCTGCCTCCTACTCATTTCAGTGTGTGCCTCCAAGGTCTTGTATTCTGTGACTTGGCAAATAGTGGTTCCCTGTTCACTTTGTCCACACTTTTCATCATTTTATAGACCACTATCATATCCCCCCTCAGCCTTCTCCTTTCCAAATTGAAGAGCCCTAGCCTTTTTAGTCTATCCTTACCCCTGACAATTTTGGTTGATCACCTCTGTAACTTTTCTAATTCTACTACAACCTTTTTGGGATGCAGAGACCAGAACTGCACACAGTATTCAAGATGTGGGCCCACAATAGATTTGTATAATGGCATGATAATTTTCATCATTTTATTTTCAATATAGATTCATAGCAATGCCCATTTTATTGGCCTTTTTGATCACTGCTTCATGTTGAGCTGATATTTTTAGAGAACTATCTACAGTGACTCCAAAGTCTCTTTCTTGAGTAGTACCAGCTAGTTTACAACCCTGTGTCCATTACCTTGTTGACATTAAAATTCATTACCATTTTTTTTGCACACTCACTTAGGTTGGTAAGATGTTTCTGCAGCTGCTCTGTGTCATCTTGGAATTTGACTACCCAGAATACTTTGGTATCATCTGCAAACCTGGAAATTTCACTGTGCATCCCCATTCCCAGATCATTAATGAAAATGTTGAACAAAATTAGGCCTAGCACACACCCCTGTGGGGTGACTATTTAGCCCTACCCTTTGCTTCCTATCTTTTAACCAGCTCTTAATCCAAGAAATAACCTTCCCTCCAATCCTATGGCAATCTTTTAAAATACCTTTGATGAGGGACCTTATCAAAAGCTTTTAGAAACCCTCTGAAATGAAAAATTGGAAATGCATTAGAAGGAACAGAAACAGATCAAGTATCATTGAGATTTACAGCAGGCCTGAAGGCACTGAAGAGGTTGACCCTGTTACTTTCATTGAGCCATTTGTTCCATCTCTTCTCACGTATACATCTCTAACATTATTTGAAACACAGTCTGTAGAGTCTCTTCTTTCTTGTAAGAATCACTTTTTTCTTTTAAAACTTTAAGGGGCATTTATGTAACAGGAGGTTTTCTCGCGTGTTTGCCTGTTGGTTTGTTTGTTGGGCTATGCTGACATAAAATATTACTGACATTTTCTTTGTCTCTGAGCTAGCTCTTTAGAATATACCAGAAGAAGGAACAGGGAATTAATAGAGATGACTGTGAGAGATTCCTGGTAAATAAGATATCCCTCCATGATTAATATTTTTATTACAAGGAATAACAATCCATTTGTACCCATCACAACAGTATTCTGCATGTGCAAAAAGAGATGCTTTGTGGCAGAAATTTTGGAGAAATTTGTGTTTCATATGGATATGTTACATAAGCCAAACAGTACCACTCCCACACCAGTACCTAGTATATATCTTGATATATATACAAGTGACAATGAGAGAGACTAGTTTTTAGACTAGTTTACAATACAGATTTAAGCAATATTAGGACCCCTTTTATGTATGTTGTTCTGGCTTGTTTCTAATGTTAATACAATCCTCATTTATACATAAAGATGATTCACTGAATTTTACTAGTTTCAGGTTTCTTCTTGATTTTGCTTCATATAAACTTTTAATGTTTTCAGTTTAGTTCCAGTCTATACCTTCTCCATATTAAGTCAGACTGGTTACTGCTTATTCACTTGTTTTTAGCCAAGTGAAGTACTGTTTTTGTTGAGATCTTTCTGAGTTAGTTATCTCTTTCCAAGTCAGTATGTGGCTATTGTTAAACTCAACTATTGAGAGAAACTTAATTTTAATTTGGTAATATAAAATGATAGCTGTTACCTATCATTTTATAAATTGCTCTGAATAGATTGTTTCAGAAATTTTGTACACATGTTCTGAAATTTAAAAAATCGTATGAACTGAATGATCAGAAAACTATCAATATTTCAGCGACAAATTGTAATAGAATTAATCTTCAAAGCTGCTTCTCATAATTAAGGCTCTAATTCAACATCAGTAAAAAAAAAAAAAAAAATAGAGATCTTGGACTTCCTAGCACTAGTGAGCTAAAAGGAGGACTTTTTGCTTATTCTTATGTATTGCAAATACTTTTCAACAATTTTTCTTAGGTATGTTAATTATTTACCTAGATATAAAAGTAGACAAATTGGCATTGATACAGATGTTCATAACCCTATGAAGGTTGTTGTTAGGCATATAATAAGATTATTAAGAGGATATTTCAAGAGGAAATATATTAAGAATAGCTGAAACCCACAAAACATTTGCGATTACATTTTTATTGCAAAACTATTCTTTAAATACAGGATTTTTAGTTATCCATTGACTGAATACTTTAACAGAATCAAAACTTCTCGCCCTCAAAAAGGCTACATGAAGCTGTTCATGTATAAACACAGGCTTAGAAATATGAATTCATATTTTGTCAAAAGTCTGACTTTGTGACTTGTTCATAATTATAGTTGTTCCCTTTTAGTGGAAATTGCCCCTTTAATGGATTAATTGCCCATTTTAACAATTTAATTCCATAACAGTCCATATATTTAGTGGCATATTATGCCATAAATAAATTTCATAACAGTTTACAAGTTTGGCGGCGTATTTGGATTTAAATTACTCTTTTACCTAGCAAGCTAAAATGATTCCTATGTATTTTAGTTTGCTCCATAAATTACAGCAAAATTCCTCACATGTACAAGGGTGCTATGTAGAGAAGGTGGCAGGGACAGTACAGTAGGTGCTGGAGCCTAGGCATGCTCGGGGAAGCTTGAGCTTGGTGGGCTTCCAGTGATCCATGCACAGTACCTGCCACCTTCTCTGACTGCCAGCATACCCAGCCACCTTCACGCCACTTTCCTGGGGCAGCCATCCCATTCCAAGCTTTCCTGAGCATTCCCAGGCTTCCAGCATCCCATGAACTGTTGGATCCAACAGGTGCTGCCTGCAAGCTGGAGCTGCACCCACACAGCTAGCACCCTACCCAGACAGCCCCGGATGGCAACACCACCACAGAGGGAAGCTCCAGTCCACCCTGCAGCTCAGGAGCTGTGCAACCTTGCAGCAGCTCCCACAGGTAGGCTCTGCCAAGTTGTGGGGAAACAAAGGGCAAGGGGCCTGATCTTTTTTTCCTCCCAGAATCTGCCTGCATCTCCCATGGCCAGGGAGCAAGCTGCTGGCAGGTCACATAGCCTGTGAGCTGTGGGGGACCACAGAGTTTCCTTCTGTAGTTGTAGCACCCACCCACTGGCACCCCACCTGGACAGTCCCGGGGGCGCCGCTGCCATGAAGGGAAGCACCGGGGACCACTGCTGCTCAGGGCCTGCCAGCAGCTTGCCTCCCAGATGCAGCAGAGGTGAGCAGGCTCTGGGGCAAAGAAAAGGTATCTGATCCCCCACCACTCCCCACCACCCTCTGTTAGAGTCTGTCTGCTCTGTGTGTGTGTGTGGGGGGGGGTGTTCATTCTAGCTCTGACTTGCCTGCACATCTGTTTGAAATACCTCAGGTTGTATTACCATAACACATTTATTGGATCTGTCTGGAGCACTCTGATTGGTTGTTTCAGTAAGCATTGTGATTGGCTGCTGAGACAACCAATCAAAGTGCCCTGGACAGACAAAATAAGCCTATTATTATTATAGATTTGGGAATTTTAATGGAAAATTGATCATTTCCTGCAAGGTATTTTTGTCCTCCCAGTGTTTTTGATTAGATCTCAGGCTAAAGATGATTAAAACAGACATTATTACCTTAGTAGCAGAAATGTTTTTTTGCTAGGGAGAAATTAACATGAAGACTCCTACTCACTACTTCAGATATTCGATCAAGCCCCCCACAGGCAAACCCATAATCTTAAATCTGTGTGATAGGTAGAGTTGCACATGCATGTGCACACATAAAAATATGCACACACATGCACATATAACTAAAAAAAAATAACAGTAAAAACTAGCAGACACTTTTTCAGGTTTTTATCGTAAAATATTTTTTTTCACTAGAAAAAATATACCTCTGAGATACTTTTTAAACTTAGCTGTCTTAATATTGTTCATATGTTATAAGGAATGACAGCAGAAAAATAAGTTAAGGTTGTAACAAAGGTTGAGGCAGGCATGCAGTTGAGAAAATGTATATACTTGTCTTCCAATTTTCATTTATATTTGCCTCTGTGCCTTGATGCTTTTTATTCTAAGTAAAAGAAATATTTTTGCATTAGTGTAGTTGTATAAGGTTTTTTCAATCTAGTAAGACTGATTTGGAGAAAGAAATATTTAGTTCATAGTACAGTCATTTTAGTAGCAACACAGGATTCAGGCGCACCTGCTCAATGAAATCTTGTGGCATGTATTTACCAAATGAGAAAGAAATGATATTTTTCTTCTTTTCCTACAGACTTGCTTTGTCTTTGTTGAGAAAAAAACAGTTTTTAAATTAAGCCATTTTGCTTGTTCATTGTTTTCATCAGCTGGGTATTGCCAGTTGGCAGTCACTGTGCTAAACAGCCTTTAGGAACACAGATTGGGAAAATAATAGTGGCCTGTTGGAAGAGTTCTAGTTTTTAAAGAGCATCAGAGGTTTCATAATACTTCAGGGGATTGTTTTTAGTGTTGCCTGTCAAAATGTTTACCAGTGACTTTACCAGTATGAGGAAAATACAGTATATGATACAATAAACTGATTTCTTCATGGAATTTCACCACCAGGTGGTACCGCTTTTACATTCATAAAGCAAATAAATCCTGATATGCTGAACAGATTATTCTCTTATGTTGATAAGTAAATATAGCTTTCTCCTTTTGGTCTCTTTAATATACAAGACTCTTTTGCAAGTATATTTGCTAGTGCCAAAGATGAAGTTTTAACACAAATATACTTTTGCCAGTATATTAGCTCTGGCAGCAGGGTTTTTTGTGGGGGAGAAGTATGTTTATTTTGGGGTGAGTTGGAAGGGAAATGAATGGATAAGAGGGGAAATGCCCAGTTTTGAAAGGGAAGTTATTTTCAACAATTCCTGAAAGACATGTTATAATAATTGTGTGTCTTATCTTGCTAAGCCTCATCAAACTCTAAATCAAACTTTGTCATATTTGACTTTTGACAGAATCTTGGGGGTAGAATCCCCACCATGAGTCTACCCCTATATGAATTGCTCATCAGGGAAAAGTTGATTGGAAGATGATGGGAAATTAAGCTTACTTTACTTACACTGGGTGCAAAAAATAAGTATAAATTACATTTGGTAGGGACTGAAAGAAAAAGGTGTGAAAAGGAATACCATAGTTTCTCACATAAATATGCCTCCACATGAAATGAGCATCTTGCTTTTGGAAAGCAGAACTTAGAAAAACAGATTTTTCCAGTCATGGCTAACTGTATGACATGTAGTAAGTCAACATACAGTGGCATCAGGACTTCCTTGTGCAGCAAACTGTTTTTGCAATGCCACACTTCCTGAACACTAGGGCTAGGGACAGAAGATACAGATAAACCAGTTTAAGTGATCAGAAACTGGTTTAAACCTGTAACAGACCAGAAGATCAGTGAACATAAACCAGTTTAACAAAATGGCCATAACTGGTTTAAGATAAACCTGGTTGAATGTAGTATCAGACTTAACTGATTTGGGTGAAACAAGTTTATGCAACTTCTGTCCCATACCCTTCCCTGGAAATAGCTGTTTAAGAAGAGCTTGAGTTAATGATGAGAGAGACTTTGTTTTCTTGATGGGCTGATAAACTGCCTGCTGGCTTGCTTGCTTCAAAGGCTGCAATCTTTCAGTGTTCAAGGGGGGACTGAAAGAGGTGTGAGAAATGACCTGTTTTGCAGTGCATGGGACCTGTGAGTACCAGTTTGCTACAGACAGTATGCAGAAGCATGGAGAGGGATATATAAAAGCTCAGGTATCATTAACAGATGCATGCAGTTCACACAAGTGGTCCTCCCCCCTCCCTTCCCTCAGGATGCTAGCTGGTGGCTGGGGGCTGGCAACACCCCTGCCCCTTGAGCAGTGAGCCAGGAAAAGCCTGGCAAGGGCTGCTTCCCCCTCCCCCTCCAGACACACCTTGGATGGGGACTCTGCAGGCAGGGTGGAGGTATAAACCCCTCCCTAATCAGAGTGTCCTGCTGGAGCCAGGCCACCCCCTTCCTCAGCTCAACACTGTAGAAGGGAAGGGAGGCCTGCTCTAGCACCCCCCAGCTACTAGCCTGAGCCGCTTCAGGGATTTGCCTGCATTTCTTGATTCAAAAGTGAATGTCTATCCACTTGCAAAATGGTTCAAGCTCTGCAGGTTAGACTAACCTACAAAGATAAAATCAAGTCAGGCTCAGGCTTTTTGAATGTCTGTTCCTGGCCTCCATGTTCTGTGAAGAGTCATGTACACTGGCAAGGCAACAGATTTTGTGAACTGAAGACTTTGGTAACCACAGCTGTCACTAAGGGATGTTTCACAGATCTAAAATTCAAATTAGAAACATAAATGAAACCTGAACATGAACGCTTTCCTGTTCTTAAGCGTGGTTAAAGCTTATCGTAATAGTAAGCAGTAGTGGGATGCTCTGAGAATGGGCAGGAGAGGAAGATGATGCACAGACGCTGTCAGTGAAAAATAGGTTGTTAGGAATAGAAGGTTAGAGAACCCCGCACAAGCTGATCAACACAGCTAAGTCAGAAGTAGAATGCAGCAGGGATAGGAGGTTGAACTTTACCCATGGATAGGAGTAATACAGACTCGGGGTCACAAACTGAAAACTCTCTTGTTTCTGGTGCATCATTGTATGCTGCTTCCTATTCAGGAAAGATGGAAGTCTAGTATATAAGTTATGTGCTCTCAGATTAATGCATAGCTTCCCATATATTTTGTTGCAGAGTGCTAAAAGCTGAGTGATTTTGATGAGAGGTTCCTGAAACTTAGCTGAATGATTCTAGCCCATACATTGATGTGTTGTCTCATTCATGAAGTGTGCTATCAGATGCTCAATGTATAGTAAAAAAGTCACTCTAATCTCCCATCTCCCAGACGCCCATACATTCTGGATATTAAGCACTAATTAACCATCCCATTCCATTTACAGACAAAATGACTCAAACAAATATAGAACAGGGTAATCATGAACTGGTAATAGAAATATTTCTACCATTTCTGATTTTTCCCCCTAATTTGAGAAAATCCCTATTTTTGTAGGACCCAATCCAAAACCTAATGGAACCTTAGAGCCTTTCTGTTTTCACTGGGCCTCAGAATTGGCATACCACAGAGAATATTGCTAAAGTCCCTTAAATAAGTAACTTTTAAAATGTGATGCTGTATGTGTTATTTGAATGTAAAGATTGGGTTCACTACATCACAGATTAATTTCAGTGCAACAACTGTATAAATTATACCTCATAAAACAGACATCTTAAAATTGACTGAAATTATTACCATTACATAATAACCTATGGCAGTCACACATATGAATTGATGTGCAATTGGGAGCAAAAAAATGCATGTTACAAGAGTTTTGTGAACGTCTTGCAGATGTCCTTTATTCTTTTTCTCTGGAACTTTTTTATTTTTAATCGGAAACCAAAAACAAAATTAATGCACTGTGGGCACAGATAAGAGACACAAAATAGTTTTATATGTAATGATTTTACTGGATTTTGAAATTAAGCACAGCATGTAGGAAAGTTCCAGATAAAGTTCAAAAGATACCAGTTATGCATGTACTGAGGCATTTTTTTTCATTTTTTAAATCCTGAGGCTGGGACACTTAAATAAGCATTTGCTTTGAGGAAAGGACCACACAGAAGTACTTACGTGAGTCCTCTGTCTTAAAGCATTATAGTATTCTTTATTCTGCTTCGTTGGATCATGCTGTGAAATTGGATCATCCCAGTGATAGCTAGTAGGAAAGATCTGTAGGATCAACTGGTATTAAAGAACAGTTTTTACACATAGGGAATGTACATTATGATCAAAAAGTAAAGGATGAGCATTTTATGGCAAGCAACTTACTGAACTAAAAAATCATTCATTTGAAAAATCATGTTGTGCCTGAGAGTTGCTATAGAGGTACATGAAATTTACATTGAATTAGAGAAGTGTAAAAGTCAAAGCAGCAGATGGACAGATGGAGTTGGTTCAAATATGCTTCTGTGAACAAATACCTATCAGCAGGGAAAATGTAGTAAGAAATGAACAGCATCAGTGCCTCATACAGAATTACAAGAAAAGCAGTTTAAGAACAGAAAATGCTTAGAAATGAAAAGAAAATTCAGTTCATGAAAACTCTTTTGTCTTAACTCAGAAATGGCTTGTAGCCTAGAAGCAATTGATTAGAGTTGGTGGAACATTTCCCCCCAACTGCAACAATTTATTTATTTACTCTCAAAGGGCGCCTGTAGATGTGCAGAGATGCAGCTCTGACACACTGTAATTACAGCATGTTGGAGCAAACTCAAGTAATCGAGTCTACTGGAGTGTGCTAATTAGCTAGTTCCAACAACCTCCACATCCCATGTATTCAACATCCCCATGCTTCAAAATGGTGGTGGAAGCACTTTAAAGCTCATTGAAAAAGCTTTAGTTAAAGCGCCCCCACCACCATTTTGAAGCATAGGATATTAAATACAGAAGATACTGTGGTCACTTTAATTAGAGTGGCTCTCAGAGCTGATCTAATTAAAGCACTCCACCCACCCCCAGAGCATGTGTAAAGATGTCCAAAATGTTGATTTGCTGATAACTAATATGTTGTGATACCATCCATACCAGATTCAACAAAAATGGAATTTCTAGTGGGAAAAAAAGCAGACAAAGACAGGAAGACTCACCCCAAATAGTCTGGACACTCAGTTGACCGTGGGGCCAGGTGCAGACATTACACTTTTACCAGTTGCCCTCCCTCCCCACCACCAGCCACCCACCCCACCACCAAAGGGCAAATGTATGTTTTGTTCACTACTAGTCTATACTACGTTGCTTACAGAAAACAGTGTAACTTAGATTCCATCTTAGGCTGTTTAATGTTTCCAAACTGAATTAAGCACAGCAAGGATGTGAATCTGGGCCTTCACAAGGCAGATGAGACACTCACTGGGCTATTGATTATCTTTGAGAGGGGAAATCTGTCACTTTCTCAAAATATGGAAGTCCTTTGTTTTGCCCTAATGTGACAGGAAATCTTAAATTTTCATGGGATAGGAAATTGTTTCCTCTGCTATATTCCCCTTCAGGTGCATTAGTCCATAGAAAAGCTTTTCTGGAACCATGTGTAATGTTCTTACTCCTAGAAATAGTTTGAAAGTTTTGAACAAACATTATCAGAAAATGTATTGAAACTGCAGCTTTTCAATGGTATTGAGTTGGTATTGGTACTAGGTATTGATTCATTTCTCTTTTTTTAAAGGATGTATTCAGAATTGTTTAACTGTATCCACATTTGACGTTTTCCAAACAAAAATTATATTTCCTAGCTCAAAATGATATTTTTATTTCAAAATTTACTTTATAAATTAAAATGAAATGTTTTCAAAATGCCACGTTTCAATGGGCTTAGATAGCATTGCTATTTTTTTCAAAGCTTTGGTTCAAGAAAATTTGAGATTTAGGTTTTTTGTCACAATTCATGATAGGGAAAAGTTTGTAATTCTCCAAAATTTTCACTAGATGATTAAAACATGTAACCTATCTCCATTCATCCACTACTGTTCTTCACCATGTTTTCATATGTTTTCACTTCTATCTTGACTTTTTTCCTCCTTCTTGCATGATTTCATTTCTCCTCATCTGAACTTTTAATATTCCTTTTCTTTGCTTATTTCTTCCTGTCTAAGAAGTAAAGGAAAACCATGAATTATTATTACCCACATTCAGTGGAAAAATGGCTTCTTCACTAACTCTACTTCCATTTCATGTACAATTTCTTTATATCCCTTTATTTTCATTTATTGTCAGGCAGGGACTACAGGTATCACGAGGCTACCACCAATCTTGATTCTTTCTCTTCCTTTGAAGTTCACTCATTTAGCTTGTCCTTTTATTTTTTGCATGGCTGTCCAGTCACCTTCCTTGCCTAAATGTTCAGAATTCCATACAATACAGGCCTTTTCCAGAACTTTCCTCAGTGTTTTTATCCATACAGCTGGTGTCTTCTCTACTCCTGGGATGTATCTACACATGCGCTTTACTGTGGAGTAGACTATTTAACTCCATAGTAAAGTATCACAGTCCATAGGTATTAGGATGCAGTAAACTAATAGGATAGTATGGTCAGGGACGCTGACCAGGGGCATAAATTGCACCAGCCAGGGGCCTGCTCTACCCCAGCTCTAATTGCTGCTCTCCTGGGTGTACATGTAGATGCTGTGCACAGGAGCAGTCTACTCTGGCTCAAACTGCTTCAGAATTGATTATATTGCTTTATTTGCATATGTAGATGTACCCATGAAGTGCGTACAGATGCACGTGGACATGCAGGGGCATGCATTTCCCATGGAACAAATAGCAGTGGTGCATATTTGTGCCACTGCTATTTGTCCCTGGGCACACCTTTGCAAGTGCACTCTGGTGTGTAGCAGAGTGACTCAGGTGGAGTAGGGGAGACTGGGGCCAACACCTGTTCTGATCCCTGCAACCTTATCTGGTCTTTTTGGGACCTCCTAAGGCAGCAGTGGCATCAAGCCAGCTACTTGGAGCCTGGCTCGCAGCCAGAGCATGGCTCTGGCAGGCCAGGCTCCCTTTCTGGTGCTGCATGCTGCTGCTGCATGCACTGTGCTGCACTGCACTGCTTTTTTCAGTGTTTTTTTTAACACTGGAATCTTGTAGTATAGAAAAAAAAAGCTGCTATGCTGCACATCAGCAGTGAGATGAACAAGTGCATGTACATTGCATGCAGTTTGAGGTTTATGAGACTGCTTTGAAGCACTGCAAACTGCACATCTGCTGAAATTTGTTGGCTGATGTATATTAGGGGTGTGCAAAACAGGTCATATTCAATGTGTATTTGGCCTGAATTGGGGACAGTGATTTGATTTGTTGATTTTGGTCACTGTCATTGATTCGATTTGGCCAAATCTGGAGATTCGATACTGATTCAGCAATTCAGCCATAAACACAGCTTTAAATGTTTTTTCTACCCACGAGGCACCAGTCATTGAGCTGGTGGATATGGGGGTACCTCCCTGGCATGCTCCCTGGTGGACCCAGAAGTGCACCAGAAGTGCTTCTGGTCCACTTCCAGGTCTGCTTCTGAGTGCACTGGGGACTCCCCCGTACTCCTGTGGGATGCTCCATGCGCCCCCCCATCTCAGCATTCACGAGCTGCCTGGTACCTTGAGAAATATTGAAAAAACATTTAAAGCTGTGTCTATGTCCAAATCATTGAATCTTTCTGAATCTCTCAAAATTGATTTGGAGGGTTCTGATTCTATTTGGAGAGATTAAAGGGTCTCCTGATTCAATTCAGATTCAGAGATTCAGCCACTGAATCAGGCCGAATCAAATCAGCGACTGAAGCTTCACACAGGCCTAATGTATATTATGTTTTTCAAAGTTGAGAAGATTAGAGTCTTTTAATGGTTTGTCCTTCACTCTAGTTGTTGGGTTATTACATTCTTATTGCTTCTCCACACCCTTGTGTTCTGTTTCCATCCCTACTGAAAATACAAAGACTAAAATAATCAGATTTTTTTTTACCTTCTTTGCTGAAAAAGTGCAATAAGGATTTCTTGAAAGCTGAGGTTTTGAAGATTTATGTGTCACCCCACTATCACATTCTTACAATCAGCACAGCTACTTTTTGGGAAAGAAAGGGTGTTTCTTTATTAAGGATTCTGTTTCATGACTTGTTAGGTTAGTAAAACAAACCTGTAAAATTTACATTGTTCTACACATTTCTGTGTTGGAAGGCAAGACTGAGCTTTTGAATTCTTGCTTCAGTTCACTTTTTTCCAAGTCCTAACAAGTAACCACCTACTGTATGTATTTTACATTTTTCTTTGATTTACCAGTAAGATCATACTTCAATTGCATGGAATTTTTAAAATGAATTGCTCTTTGTTCTCAATCTGCTACTAGTAGTGCTAACACTGAATGAAAAAGAAAGGGCAAACATCAAATCAGTGATAGTCAGTTACAGAAAACTTTAGGTGGAAAAGGTCACTTAGTACTACATGAAATATTTTATTTCATTTTCGTCTCAATTTTCTGTCACCATGTGTAATTAATTCATGTTACATTATACAAATTTAATATAAATTATACCCATTTTATAATTCAGAGAATGACAGTGCTCACTGTTCTGTAAAAGTTGAATGATAACAACATGAAATTTTAAAAAGAAGAGTCAAGTAGGTTGTAAAAACAGTAAGGCCATATCCAGAAATGTGCAGCCATGTGGTATGTCTGCAGTGCCACATACTACACATTCGGCTGTCCTCCACACTGTAAAGTAGCAGCACTAGCGGGGGTTGCGACCTCAGGAGATCAAAGGAGGGCCGTGTACACTGGGATAGTGCAGCAGACCCAAACTGGAGCCTGGCTGGCTAGAGCCACACTCCAGCTGCCAACAAGGTTCTAAGCAGAAGGACTGCTGCTCCTGCAGCCCCAGGAGGCCCCCAGACCCCAGGTAAGGCTGTTGGCCTCAGCCTCCCCTACTCCACTTGGGGTAACCTCCTGTACTCCAGAGAGCGTGTGACACAGGTGTTTCCTGGGGACAAGCAGAAGTATACAAGGTGTGCTGTTGCTTATTGTTCCCAGGGAAACAAATGTCCATGCTTATGTGTGTAACCTGGGAGGTACTGCAAGAGGTACCCCGTCTCCAGTTGAAGGAATCAAAGCAGGTGCACAAGCGCTGTGGGAGGTGTAGGGACTCTCCTCCCTTATAGAGCAGAGCCAGATCACCAATGGGGACTTAACCATATACCTTTTAATACTCCATATACCTTTTAATACTGGGAACATAACAGGCATAAATCAGAGGGTACAGTGGACACTACAGTGCCCCGAGGGGGCAGGATTCAACAAAGGTTAGACACTTACAATCACTGACAAAAACAGGGTTAACAAAATATAAAACACAAACAGCAGAACAAACAATACGGGTTGGTGAAATATAAAAAGGCACAAAAATGACAAGGAAATATGGAGTACCTGGAGGGGGACTACACAATGGCCTTTTTCCACTGCAACAAGATTTGCTTCTTGTTATCTCATTCATCTCACTCATGGTTTGAACCCAGGTCACCCACATGGTAGGTAGGAGTGCTGCCACACAGCTACTACTGGTTGTATGGTTCTAGCCTGCTAGGGGTCTTGACCTTGCTGGAACCCGGCCTCACGTTGAGTTGCCTGGCCTTGGATTGGAGGAGCCAGAAGCACAGCTGGGAACCCCTGAGGTCACTGCTCAGATCCTTCCTGGAGCTGGGGAGCCTCTCCTGCCGGCCGCATGCCACGCTGCTGAGGGTCCCACTGCTGCCTGCAGGTCCTGCTCTTTCAGGCTCTTCTGGGGCACTGCTCCTGCCCCACTGGCTCAGCTCTTGCCAGCTCTGTGAAACTCCTTCCTTGTTGTCCCTTGCTGGTCTCTCCCCTGAATCAGCCCATGCTGCCCCTTTTATTTCCCTCCGGGTGACCCAAGGGGCCAAGTGGGATATGGGGGGAAGGGGGTGGTGAGTCTCTGCAGCCTGATTGATGTGGAAAGGGAATCCCAAGTCCTCCAATCATCTTTTACCCCTTCAAAACTCCTTGGCCAAATCATTACCAGATTGGTGAGGAAAGGGAATCCCGAACCCTGCAATCATCATTTGCCCTTTCAAAACCCCTGGGCCAGGTCACTGCCAGCCAGCTCGTCACATGTGGACACAGCCTAAAAGGGCATTGGGTTACTAACATCAGTGATGTACTGTGTGCACTCTTGGACAAACAGCTTGTTCATATAAAAATGATGTTGTTTTACAGTCTGATATTCCAAGAATATCTGGGACATCTCTATAGTGTTGGAAAATACCTTGATTTTTTCAGCCCAAGAGAGGTACGATTCGTGTCAATTCAATTAATCCATTTATTTGTCTTGTGAGGGAGTGGCGGCTAGGGGCGGCCGTGAGCTCCCTAGCGCCGCCTACCGTCACGTTAGGGTGACGTAGCACCCTCAGAACCTCGCCCGCCACGACTTTGATGGTTAAATATATAATGTGGAGGCTGCCAGTTTCCCTAATGGACGGTCTTATTGTTCGTCTCTATTCCAGACTGGGGATTCGATAAGCGTCCTGCCTTAAGGGCAATGCGTGCCTCCAAGCCTCCCCCTCAGCACGCCCCAAGCCTCGCAGCTGTTCTGGGGGACGCTTGTATGGTCCCTCGCCCCTCGGGTGCCCTTGTTCTCACTCTCGGGCACCGGGGGCTCTTCGCCCACCTGGCGCCTCCTTGGGTCGGGCCCCAATCCCTAGCCCGTTCCCCGCGCCCTGGGCCTGTCACACTGGCGCCCAGCTACTTGCCGGCGCCTCCTGGGTCGGCTCGCCGGCGCCCAGCTACTTGCCGGCGCCTCCTGGGTCGGCTCGCCGGCGCCCAGCTACTTGCCGGCGCCTCCTGGGTCGGCTCGCCGGCGCCCAGCTACTTGCCGGCGCCTCCTGGGTCGGCTCGCCGGCGCCCAGCTACTTGCCGGCGCCTCCTGGGTCGGCTCGCCGGCGCCGCTCACTGCCGGCGCCTCCTGGGTCGGCTCGCCGGCGCCGCTCACTGCCGGCGCCCCCTGGGCCGGGTTCTAGCCGGCGCCTGGCTAATCGCCGGCTCTGCCTTGGGCCGGCTCGCTCTCGCCGCCCTAGTCCCGGCGCCCTTGGGCCGGCTCGCTCCCTCTGCCCGGATCTCGGGTCTCCCGGCGCCCTTGGGCCGGCTCGCTCCCTCTGCCCGGATCTCGGGTCTCCCGCCGCCCTAGTCCCGGCGCCCTTGGGCCGGCTCGCTCTCGCCGCCCTAGTCCCGGCGCCCTTGGGCCGGCTCGCTCTCGCCGCCCTAGTCCCGGCGCCCTTGGGCCGGCTCGCTCGGCTGCTCTCGCCGCGCTAGCCTTAGCTCTATCGCCGCCCTAGTCTCGGCACCCTTGGGTGGCTAGCTAGGCCTGCCTATTCAGCCCCTCTCTGGGGCCTCGCCCCTCAGGGGCCTCTACCGCGCTCCCTGCGCTTCGCCCCTTTGGGCTTCCCCACTCTGGGGCCGACACGCCACGTGCCCCGCGCCCTGTCTCTGCCCTGCTCCGGGGCCTTGCCCTCTCTAGGGCTGACTCTGTGCCTCTTGCGCCCTGTTTCTGCCCTACTCCGGGGCTTTGCCCTCTCTAGGGCTGACTCCGCGCCTCTTGCGCCCTGTCTCTGCCCCGCTCCAGGGGCCTTGCCCTCTCGGGGCTGACTCCGCGCCTCTTGCGCCCTGTCTCTGCCCCGCTCCGGGGCTAAACACCGCCCTTATGGGCTGGGGTCTGTAACCCCGCACACCGCGCCTCCCTGGCGCAATATGGTGCCCTGCAGCACCGACAATGGTGCCCCTGGCACTATGCCCCAACTGGGCACTGGGAACCCCCAAGCTGTTGGGGAAGCTCCCCTTGAGGCCTCCTCGCTCCCCTACAGCCTCACCCGGTCCTCCAGTGTAAACTGCAACATAACCTCAAGCCATCTGGCTACAACATAAACAGAGGCTCCACATGCCCAACAATAACTCCAAGCCCTGCCTGGGCTCTCAGTCCTACCTGCAGTCAGGGTGATCTTGTTCCCTGCATCATCACGGCCTGTTAGTGGGGTAAGGCTGCAAGCACTAACTCAGGCCACTCAGCTCAGCCACAGAGCTCCTGCTCCTGCTCCTGCTCCTGCTCCTGCTCCTGCTCCTGCTCCTGCTCCTGCTCCTGCTCCTGCTCCTGCTCCTGCTCCTGCAGCAGCCAGAAGGGAACTGTGTTTCCAGCTCCGGCCTCAGCTGGTTATAAAGGCCAGGCCCTGCCCTCTTCCGGCCATGTGACCACCTGGTTGCCCTGGCAACCAGGCACCTGGGCTGCCTGGGTGATTGGCAGCTCTGCCAATCACCCTCTCAATCACGGAGCACCTCTGTGACTCCGTGACAGTCTCCTCCCCATCCTTATAATATCAAAAGTATCACAGCACCTCATAAGCATTTATCAATAAAATAATTCACATTATTACTAACTTTTAGACAAGTTAATACATCAACAGATAACCCTTGATTTGATCTAAAGGAAGAGGAAGAGAGACCGATTCAACAAAATCTAGCTTCCTCTGCTACTTATACCAACTGAAATAAAGTAAATGGGATTTGAAGTGTCATTTCAGTGTGTCAGAGGTGCCATATAAACAGCTGTATTACTGATGTCAAAGCATTTCCACAATCTCTCTAGGCAATCTGTTCCAGTGCTTTATTACCCTCCTAGTGAGAGAGTTTCCCTAATATCTAACTTAAACTTCCCTTGCTGCATCTTGAAACCATTGCTGCTTGTTCTGTCATCTGCCACCACTGAGAACAGTCTAGCTCCATCCTCTTTGAAACCTCCCTTCAGGTAGTTGAAGGCTGATATTAAAACTTCTTTCAGTCTTCTCTACTCCAGACTAAACAAGCCCAGATCCCTCAGCCTCTCCTCATAAGTCATGTTCCCCAGCCCCCTAATTATTTTCACTACCCTCCACTGGACCCTCTCCAGTTTGTTCATATCCTTTCAGTAGTGGGGGGAACTGGACACAGTATTCCAGATGTGGCCTCACAAGTGCAGAATAGAGGGGAAGAATCATTTCCCTTGATCTGCTGAGAATGCTCCTACTAACGCAGGTCAGTATGCCATTAGTCTTTTTGACAACAAGGGCACACTGTTGGCTCATATTAGGCTTCTTATCTACTGTAACCTCCAGGTCCTCTATACTGGTGCATGGGATTTTCCATCCTAAGGACTATAGTTTGTATTTGTCCTTATTGTATTTCATGAAATTTCATGTTTCATTTTTGTTTCATTTGATAACCAGCAAAAGATCTTTAGATATCAATGCATGTAGAGCTTGTATGCAGTATCTATCCAATGAGAAGGCAGAAAGATTTTACATCAAAAACAAAACCCACTGCTCATTTTAAATCAGTCATTGGAGCATGCTTGATAACATAAAAGACAGCAACTGTAATTATCTTTTGAAAGGACTTAAGTGTTTGAACCATGCTCATTCCAATTTTTTCTTTTATCCAAGAGATGTTAAGGTGTATGTGGACACATCTGTACAAGCTGACTGAGAAGTAGATACAGATTTCTTTTATCAATATATAATAATTTGTCATATGAGTAGCATAATACTTGTTAACTCTAAGCAGATAAATATATTGGTCAGCCTGTCAGCAGAATATGGGTAAGTTGATTTATTGCTGTTCGTTCAGTTGGCTTAACATTTTTTCCACAAGTTGAACCAGGGAGTTCTCTTTTGTCTGACAGTTCAATAGAAACATCAGAAGAACATGAACTGTACTTTCCCCCCTCCCCCACAAGAAGCTGATTTTGGCATTCCTACTCACACATTTTATTTCACAAGTCACCCTATTTGACTTAATGAGACCACTCAAGGAGAAAGGTGCTGTTCAGTGCGAATAAGAATGGCAGGCTGGCCCCTAAATGAACTGGTTTAATATGTACTGAACTGTCTAGTCAAAACAGAATTCCTCTGTTCAGTCTCAGTTTGTAGAAAAGCTGTTACCCTAGTGAAGGAACAGCAGTTTATGTTTCTGCTTGTCCATCTGTAGCCATAGTTGTTTATCTATATACAAGTTTTATTTATGTTTGTCTATACAGACTATAGATATAAGTATATATAGAATAAATAGGTAGTTTCACAAAAATTGGGCTCCGGCCATTTAGTAGCTATTTTTCCATCCCATTTTTCTTTTTTTTAAATGACTTGATTACATTTAAGACACCTGAGGCAATAATCTGGTAAATGGGATTGTATATAGAAAGTGGATCTATCCCATTCCATCTTCAACTGCTTGTATCTATATGTTGTGTTTTACCATCTACTAAGATTGTAAATAATATTGTAAGATTAGATTGTCATATTCCTATTCCTTTCCACTCAAGTCTCTGGAGAACTGTTACTGTTGTAACAAAACAGTCTTAGCCATAAAAGTAAAACTAATATAGCATTGTACTTTGGAAGTTAGGGACAGATTCCATTTTGCCAACTGGACATAAATGGATCTGGGTGTGTATATGCAATAGGGCTGTGCGAAGCTTTGGGTGCTGATTCGATTTGGAGGAGATTCAGACCAACTGGGTGGCTGAATCTCTGAATCCAAATTGAATCAGGGGACCAAGTAAAAGGTCTGAATTAATTCAAAGCTCTCTGAATCAATTCAGAAAAGATTCAGAGAGCTTCAGTGATTCAGGCAGTCCCCACTGGCTGCAGCAGGGAGCTGGACTGAGACTCCATGCTGGTAAGTAGGGGGAAGTAGGGGGTAGAGGAAGGGAAGAGGGGACCATGGGGAGACCCCTTCCAGGCCCCACCCCCTGCCTGATCCCCAGCCCCCCCGAGTGCTCTCCGATCCCCGCCTGGTCTCCCAGTGCCCCCCCACAATGGCTGCCCCTCCCAGCCCCAGCTCCCCGTTGTTTTAAAAAAAGCTCCTACTCATCGGGTGCTGCCAGGCAGGGGGGGCAATCCCCACTGCCCCATGCTGTGGGAGGGGACTCTGCCATGAGTCCCTTGACCCTGCCTGCTCTCTCAGGCCCCTATGGCTGCCCTGCCCACTCCAGCTCCCAGGCCCTTAAAATAAACAACTCCCCCCGCCAAACTCACCAGCTCCTGCAGTAGCTTTGGGGCATCAGGGGACTCGTGGAAGAGCCCCACCATGCAGGGTGGGGCAGTGGCGGGCAGCAGGGATTGCACCAGTCCCCACCCCCCTCCAGCTGAGCAGGAGTTGGGGAATCCAGGGTTTTTTGAGGGTTTTTTTAAGGGCTTGGAGTTGTGGCAGGTGGGGCAACCATGTGGGGGCTGGGAGAGAAGATGGGGGTTGGGGGGCTCATGGCAGAGCCCCCCCATGTAGCATGGATCACTCCCCCTGCCTGTCAGGAGCCGGCAAGTGTAGGCTTTTTTTTTTTCAAAGAGTCAGGAGCTGCGGCAGGCAGGGCAGCCAGTGAAAGCAGGCAGGGGTTGGGCCTGTGTGATTTGGAGATTCAGCTGATTCAGCTGTGACTGAATCTCCAAATCAGATTTGGCTGAATCAGTTCAGGACAGTGAGTCAAATCACTGAATCGAATCATTGTCCACCAAATCAACCGAATCCAAATACAAAGCGAATACTAGCGCTTTGCACAGGCATAATATGCAATTCTGTTTCACCCTGCTTGAGTCCCAGCATGATACAAAAACTGGGTGTCCTCTTCACTGTCTTTTTTGTGACTCTTTTGTAAGAGATAGGTAGTAATTATTCCAAAAGTAGATGCATTGATAGATTAAAGGGACTTAGGAACGGTGAAATAAAATTACATTTACCTGCCTAAATAAACTTCCATGCCTGCTAAGTGAAATAGAATCTGGATGGCCCTTAAAACCCAAGTTCTATTTAGATACCTAATAAATAGAATAGGATCTTGTCCTTGTGCTTAAGATTCCTAGCAAAATGGACTCCCACTCCCCAGTTAAGAGGGACCAGTATTATTTTGTTTTATATGGCAGTAGTGTGCATGAGCTCTAAACGTGGGCCAGGAACCCACTGTGTTCAGTGCTATACAGACACAGGGCAAAAAATGGATCTGCTGCCCTCAGGGATTTACAAATAGAAGACAAGATGTAGAGGAACTGCATTAAAAAAAACAAACAGTAGGCCAATACTGGTCAGAATGATAAGCAGTGGATAACTATTAGTAGTTGTTAAGCTTCTTTTGCAAATGTCACATTAAAGAAGAGTATTCAGGAAAGTTCTTAAGAAATACAGCAAAATAGCTTTTCAACTGCTTATGGATCTCCTTCCACATGTGAGGGACAGCATGGGAAAAATCACAAAGGTACTTGTTAGAAAGCATAAGGGGTACTGAAGGCTGGCATTTCTCTAGCATGGAAGTGGGAGCGGACCTTCCAATGACATTTGAGAGATGATATATGTACATTGAAGGTATACTGTGAAGGACTTGGAAAGTGAAGACACATAGTCAGTGTTTGATGCAGTGGAGTTAGGTATAGATTCTCCCACAGTACAGAAAAAGATATAAAAATAGGAGAACATAGGAAAGAAAATATAGGATACTAGGGACTAGATTCTGTTTCAGTTTACTGGACGCATAAGTTGACTTTACAGTTTAATTCTTTCCCACCCTGCTAGTCCTTAAGAAATATTAATGCAAAATGTGGTCTGCCTCCTTGCTGCTGTTTTGTGACTCACCCTCAAGGGCAGTGGACAGTGTGTTACAACAATAGAAGCTTTAATGGTTTTCCAGGGCCTCAAGCAGGATGGAATGGAATTGTATTTTAAGTGCCTTAGTCCACTTTGATGCCCAACTGGCCTTAGGTTTTGTGTAGTACTGAAAAAATATACCTTCTCAATTGCTCTTATGGGGTTGCAATCTAGTCTTAAAACATCACTATGTTTCCTGATGAGTATTATATTTTTGTTGAAGTTTTTTTCTTTAAACAAAGGCGTGATAATATTTTTGCTATCTTTGAAATGATAGCCACTTATTTCTTTTTTGCAAAAGTTTTATCAAAGCCTTGTGGTCTACAGAAACATCTTCATAAATTATTACTTCTCTTGAGGCCATAATAGAGATTCTCTTCATAACAGAATGCACAGAATTTTTTTTTCTTTGGAAAATGGAAAGATTTACTTCAGAGTGAATCAGCTAGATCATTTAGAAAATCTCTTTGAAGTAAGAAGAATGTGAGAAACAGAAGAAACTGGTTAAAAGAATAGTTCCTTGAAGGTGATTAGTTTAGTTTTTTTGCTAAAAAACTTTTCACAGAAAAGCTGGACTTCTAAAATGGGACTATCATTCAACACACCACAATTTAGTTGAAAGGTTGGTTCAGTAGCCAAAGTTTCATCAATGCATTTTGTTTTGCATTAGTCCTTCAGTACTCTTGTCTCTAAGTGGAATTAGTTACTGTTTAGAAACATAAAACAAAACATACAAATGTTGACCCCCAAGAGAAAAACATACTAGTATGTATACTTTCTCATTAGTCTCAAATGTCCTGCTACACTAGAAAAAGCAGCTACTTAGTATTTTTCCCCTTTTTTCTGTTAGAATTATATACTTGGTTAAAATTTATAAAACCAAATCTGCTTTTTTTTAAAAAAATGGAATGCATTCTGAATTGATGTGAATCGATATAATTTCTGTTGATGAGAATGGAGTTGAATTAAAGATCTGGCCAATAAGATTCTCAAAAAATATAGGAATGAATTTATGATCAAGAAAAGTTAATGTTTAATGGGTTATCACATAGGGCTGAATGTTTTTAGGTTATGCACTGAAATAATGGGAAAGATATCGTTAAATTACCCATTGCTAACAATAAGCCAAAAAATATTTAGGTATAAAAACTGAAATGAAAAAGTCCTGATTCTAAGGTAAGAAAAACCAAAGTGAAAGAGGAATTTATATCACATCTTCTTTAGCTGAAAACTCTGAAATAAAATATACTGAGCCAATGGGGCAAAAAATTACTTCTGCTAAATAGTGAAATACACCTAGTTTCCTATTTCCACTCTCTCCAAAACTCCAGTCAGATGGAAATGTGCAGTTTTAGTCTTGTTTTCTAACTTCTGCTCTGTTAGCCAGAATGCCATATCTTCTGTGAGATAATGAGTCCTTATGTTATGTACTAACCCTATATCTACGGATTTTAATCTTTACCTGTGTATAGAATTGATAAGGTTTCTTTACTGTATCTGTGTTGATAAAGAGGTCCTAGGATTTGGGGTAATATTTTGCTTGAATCATGTGTAATTAAGTTGCAAGTAGCTCATGAGAACCAAATATAATGCAGTTGTGTAAGATAACAAAAGAGATACTAAATTGTTTGAGTTACAGGGTGGCTCTTCCTCCTGTACAATCAGAGGAGGCACAAGTACAAGGCTGTGATTTTATTAGGTTACATCTTCATTAACTTACCTCACCTGGGAACATGTAAGGCAATGACCAGACAGAAAAGATCACAGTTCCGTCCTCTCTTGTGAAGAATAGTCTTATGTTGCCAAACTTGTGATCCTGGTGATGGTACTACGACTTGGGGTGGGACCCATCTTATTCTCTCGTATGGGATTCTGTCGGGGGCTGTGAGAAACGGATTAGTTCCTTGTTATACCAGACATTTGGAGTCCAATCCAGCTTTCTTTGGGATTATCTTCCAGTAAGGTCACTTTCTTTTTTGGCCCCTGGAAGCTGAAATCTCCTGCAAAGTATGTGTAGGGGACATCTGCCAGCAGGTTGAGCTAGCATTTAGTTTTGCTGCCTGCCCCAAATTCCCAGTCAGTTTTCTAGAAAATAAATTCTTCCTATTTGCTCCGAAGTGAGAGAAGTGTTTACTATTATCAGATATTCAATATAATAGTTTACCTTCTTTACCTCTTGCTCGGATCTTCTGGCCTTGTGAGCTATGGGGGCCAGACAGCTCTCTGCCATAGCCCCAGATCCACCATTTGAGATAAGTTGATGTTTAGCACTGGGGAAAGTTCTGGATTTCCTTTAATCTCCTTTCAAAATACCCAGTTAGTTAAACTAATAGGCACAGTAACCACATTTCATAGTTATTGCTTAGAAGTCCAGGAGCGGGAATCAGGCAGTCGTAACACGAAATACCACTGCAGAATTTCCTTACCATCAAGGCCCAGCTAATAACAACTCACCTGGCCTATTAGCTTCCATCTGGAAATTAGATGAATAAAAAATGTCTCTGTCCCCTTATTGGAATCTGACTCTCAAATCTGAGCTTAATTTACATCTTGTATACATTTGAATCAGTAGCGTAACTGAGGCAGGAAGAATGGGGCAGCTGCCCCGAGCACCAGCTTTTGGAATGGCACATAAACAGCTGCAGCTGCAGGAACAGCTGATCTTACCACTGTGATTAGCATCAAGACAGTCAGCACTGCCTTGTATGTCACATGGCTGCCTCTTGTGCAGATGCCTGGCTATGCCTCTGATCTGAATAACTGATCACCTATATCCAGGAAGCTCTTATTCTTGGGTGGGCCTCTGATATCTTTTTAAATGTATGCAAACAAAATTCACTAGCAAGGGAAAAGAGACACATTTGTGTCCCATTGTTGAGACTTCCCCAAACTGCAATTCTGTGGGGAAATAGAAAGAGGGGATCATCCCAGGCTAGTCTTATTGCTATATCATTCCTAAAAATAACACCACCAGGAATGTCGCCATGAACAAGGATTCCTCCTTGTCTTATGAGCATATATTGTGAAGGCCTAATTATAGCGTATATTTTGAGGCCCACCTGCTTCCAGATCTGACTACTCCTTTATCCAAAAGGAAATTCCCTCAAAGTGATTTAGGAACAATTCCTACACCAATAAATCCTCCATAATTATTTCATTTGTGATGATCTGGCTGTGAAAGGAGATTCATATCAGAGCAACAGGATATATATACCTTTTTAAAGAGTGTCCTCTCTCAATTCCCCTTTAATTTTGCTTTCTCAATCTAAGGCAGAGAAGAGAGCCTTAAAAAAAACCAAAACAGCCCGCTGTGACTTTGTCTTTGCAGTGTCAGGAAATATATTATTATAACCTCTAACACAATAGTCCTCTTAGAGCCAGAGTGTTTTAATCTCAGTGCAAATAATAATAATTAAGCATATTCTTTAGTCAGAGTTCACTAAAACCATTTCTGAGGGGATATATTCATGCTTCCTATTTCAGTCTCTTTCTTTCATTTCTCCATATTCATTGTACTCTATAAATTATTGATTCAGATCATGTGCTATTTTTCTCTTGAATGCATCAAGGCTTAATGCATCATCTAGTCAGGGTTCATTTGCTTATGCTGAAACTTCTTCATGGAATACTCATTCAGATGAACCAAGGGCATCATTATTGATTAATGGTTTCAAGCAGAATGCTTTCAGATTGTAACAATATTTTTGCAATTGTGAGTGATGTTTATGTCATTTGTAATGAAATGCTTAAGTCTGAAGTTGCCTATGTACAATCTTGTAAATGAGATAAGTAGTGCCTCTCTCTCTCCCTCTCTTTCTTGCTTTTGGGGGAAAATAATCCAACAAATAAGAAATAAATCCCCTTAAAACCTAAACAGATTTTCCTTAAGAAGCCTGATATTGTGATAATTTTTATCAGCATATAGGTGGTGAGGTCGCTTTATATTTGTGCCCAAATGAGCAAATCCCCTGATATCAAAATATCCACATGGTGCTCATTGGCTGCTGTCTAAGCTATCTGTCTTGCCATGTGCACCAGCACACCAGATTCCATAGGAGTTGCGCTAATAGAGTTGTGCTAGTAAAGTGCGTTCTAAGTGTTGTACCTCACTTGTGTGACTATCATCAATACTCAAAAAACACTTAGGCATGGCAGAAGCAATGTAGGGGGATAGTGGCAACTTCTGGCTGCTGGTATGGTGGTGTAGCTTCAGAACCAGCTATTATTTTTCCATATCCACACTCCACCACATCAGCACCTGAGGGTGCTGCCTTAGTCATCCCCACCTTAATTATGCTATTGATCTGCAGTACAAGTAGTATTAATACTAATTTTTTTTAATTAATCCACTGAATCTAAACTGTTTCTGAAGAAGGTTCCCCTTTGTTTTTTTGTTTAAATGAGCAGACAATTCTATTATAAGCTTTAAAAAATAAAAATGTTTTTCACTTTAATTTGAAATAAAAATTGTACTCACACTCAAATAAATTACATCAAGTTGGCATTAATTGTTTCAATTGAGTTCAACAGAATGGGTGTGTTTGCTTCTTAGGCTTCTACACTAGGGACAAACATTCAAAAAGCCAGAGCCTTAATAGTTTCAATCTTTGCAGTCTTAGTCTAACCTGCAAACTTTGAACCAATATGCAGGTGAATAGACATTTACTTTTGATTTTGGAAATGCAGGCACATGGCTGCAGTGGCTCAGGCTAGAAGCTAGGGGGTACTAGAGCAGCCCTCCCTTCCCTTCAGCAACAGCCACTTTCCTCCCTGCTCATGCTTGGGCAGTGAAGGGCCCAGCCAGAGCTGGCTGGCATGGCCCTGCTATTTGCCCAGGGTTGGGGCTGCTGCTAAGTCTGGGGATGCAGAGCTGCTGGGCTGGGGCTTTGTGGCTGAGCTGAGCTGGCCTGTAGGTGGTGCTGAGCAGAGATGGAGGGCCAGCCCAGGCTGGGCTGTGGGGGCCAGGCCCTTCCCAGTGAGCTGCGGCTCCAGCTGAGGCAGATTGCTCCTGGCTCCCCATGCCCAGGACAGTCAGGGCTGTCGTGGAGCTGAAGCCAGATGGGAAGGGTTTGAATCTTATATTTTTTTCAGTATCTCATTTAAATAGTACTTGAGTACTTCTCCTCAAAACACTTTTTAAATCTGTTCTTTTCCCCTCAACTTTTTAGCCCACTAACCATGCTTTGAAGATGCCTTAAGTCCAACATCTGAAGTGAAATTGTAATTTTGCAGTATCTTTAGGATCCCCTTTCCCAATGTTTCCAACTTGACTACTCTTAATACTTTTAGCTCTATGAAGGCAGAGAAATCACCTATACACATTCAGTTCATAAGTCTGTGGACTGCACTTAAATGGTGAAAGCCATTACCTTTATTTCAGTTCTTTGGGTTGTTAAGAAAATGAAGTATGCCAAGGCACCAGGTACTGAAGCAAGGTTCACAACTGTGTATGTGTATGTGGTTCTGATGCCAGGGGGTGGAAGTGAGCATTAGGTTGGGAGGTTGCAGTTGGCAAGTTAAGGGTAAGGTTTTCATCCATGCTTTGGATGATCCAGAGGAGCAAGGGGGCAGTTGACCTGTGGCTGTGAGTGTTTTTACTTTTCTGCTTTTCTCTCTCCCTAAAACATGATGTCACAAACCCACCTGCAGAGTGGACCCAGATGCCTTAGTTTCTCTCTTCTGTTCTGTCACTTGTCTCAAGGAACAGCTTAAGGTTTTCCTTGGGATAATTCCTTATCTCCACAAACCTCAGCACCACTGCCCTTATACTGGACCTCACAAATGCAGCAGAGGAATCTCTGCCATCTCAAAGTAGCCTCCCATTTAGGTTGTGAAAGAAATTTTAGATCCCCCTTTCTGTAAAAATTATAAGCCTGGAATGTCGCTCACCCAGAGATCGCTCTTTCCATGCAATAATACAAGCAAAACTGCCCATAAGTTCAAAGAAAGAAGAGAAGTAAAATTTCTTACCCTCTTACGTGGCAACACATTAGCCCTCCTGAGAATCCTGCTAGTATCACCAGAATTCAGCCTTCCTCTTGATTCTGTTAGTCCTGACTGCTGGGGATCTTGAACCTCTGAAGCCTGGGATTCAAAGACCATGATTCTGTCACAGATAGACTCTAAAATACCTCCCTGTCCTCATCATCATTATTCTAATTGCTCATGAGTCATGAAATCCTTTAGAAATTTATCTCCCTAGGACACCTGGTATTCCTTGGACCTGTTGGGTCATATTTCTCTTAAGACTTCACTATTGCATAGTTGATTTTCCCATTATGAGCAGACAATAATTTGGTTCCTGGCCCACCATGGAACCTGCTGTGGCAGTTGTCCTTGCCCTAGTATCAAATATCAAAAGTTACTTATCAGTTTTGCCTGCTGTGTGAAGTGTGAAGGTTTTTTTGGCCAAACCTTGATCAAAATCCTAAAGATACAGATGGACAGCATAACATATTCTATACAGTGATAAAAAGATAATTGGATATGGTATAACATTGGCTTTCCAACAAGACCATAAATGGTACATCAATACAACAAACACAAAAAAAATCTTCATGACACTGCATGAACTCTAAAACCATAGTGAATTTATAACATACAAGTTCAATAAACTTCCATAGCCTGCAGTTGACAAAACTGGGGTGTGCTTGCCTGACTTTCAGTGACCAAGCAAGAAGAGTTCTTAGAATCACACTTGGCTTCCCAGGAGCTGACCGGGGCATAAGGAGAGTCAAGTAGGGAGTGAAAACTCAGCTGCTTGTTGTCAGAGCAAAATTTTGTATGTATGCTGATAACACAGAGAGTTAGATCTGAACATGCGCAGACAAACCTAGCAAGCGGAAAATTCCACTACGTGCCCAGCATGTGCCCCCTGCTCAACCCCAAGGCTTGTCAATCAAGACTGCCATAACACACATGCTCAGTTTACTCAGAGCATAAGGTAATCTGATCTAACGCACATGCTCAGTTCACTGACTGCATGATGTAATTGGACTAGAAATTTCTATGAAGCGAGCAGCCTGATTGGCCACTAAATTCATATAAAAGGCTTGTGAACCCTCCCCACCCCCGGGGGGTGGTGAGGTGGTGTGTGTGTGTTTTGGAGTAGAGACTGTGCTTGACCTGTGAGCAGAGGCTAGGGACTGTCTCACAGGGAGAGAACGATCCTTAGAGCAAGGGCTGCGGCTGCAGGGGCTACTCCTAAGGAGGGCTTCTAGCCCACTGGTCTCTTCCTTGCTGCGATTTTGGCTATTCGATTCCTCTTCGTTTCCTGTCTTGATCTTTTGGCTACCGGACTGATTCTGGCACCGACCCTGACCACGATTTCGATCAACCCGACTTACTGAGATCACGGCTTTACTTCATCGTACCCGGCACTGACCTCGGCATCGTTCTCCATCAACTCCGGCATTGATTCCACTTTGGACTGGCATCATAACATGTTACAGTTTTGTTGTTCGTATCCCTTAATGAGCTGTTGACCAGCCCTGGGACTAGTGAGTGGGAAGCCACACCTATCCTTCGGGGTAAGGCAAGGGCTCACTTGGGAACCCCGTGGGCCAACAGACCCCTCTGTTGTTTGTTTTGGTAGCACTGTAACTGAAGCAAACTTCCTACCTACGCTACAGAAGTGTAAGTAAATAAAATTCAACTATTTTTGAAACCGCGCGATTCCGTGTACCACTCAGACTCCTCGCCGCTAATCCCGTCTGTTCCATATACGAACCCTTGGCCCACCATGACCTTGGGGCCTTTATTCCCCGACACTTGTTAGAGAGAGCTTGTATTGAGTAAGTTATGTAACAGAGCTCATTGTGAAAAGCACCAACAAAGGGGAGTGCCAAAAAAAGGGATAGTGGTGTTCTGGCTGGTTCCAGCAAGGAAGAGGGAAGGGACGGGGGTTTAAAAAAAATGCAGTGTGGGATACTTGGAGGACTGGCCAGAACCATGTCACAGAATATTTGATGTATACACATAATACTGATACGATGTATGTACTGTGAATCAGTTCAGACGAATACCTGATTTTCCAGGTACACTTCCAAGTGATTTTAAAATACTTTAACAGGCTTGTACATCAGGTCACTTCAGGTGTAAAACACATTTAAACTGGTCTATCACGTGTCTCTGTGCCCTTTAGAAACCAGTTTTCTATATGCTGAGACAGAATTGGAAACCACCAATCTCCAGTCCCACAGAACAAGAAGCAAAACAAGGGAGGAGATGTTTTACAATGATCTGACAAACTGTATTCCCACAAAAGCAAGGTTCCATATTATTAGCAAGTTTTATGATTACTGCCTGATGTATATTCTTTCCAAGGGTAGGGAAACCACTCTGTTTTTGTTACTGTGACAATTTAAATCCTCTAAAGTCATGTAGATTGTACTGAAAGATATTCCAGTATTAGAATTAGGATTTTCTCAGCCTACCTCTGAGCTTGGTGCAGTACATGGCTAAATATTAAAAGCAAACCTTTCTTTGGTTTATTATACTGCTCAATAGTTAGAGGGTAAAAAACAGTCTATGAAAGAGAATCTTTAGGGCTATGAAAGCTCATTTTGAAGAAGAATAAGAACTTCCATTTAAAGTGCTATGCTCATTTTTTGTATACAGGCATTTTGCTCTTTGTGTGTCTGCACACACACATGCCTTTTCATTTAGAAGCCTAAATCAAATATACATATGAAAAGTGATAAGCCATCTGTTTGTTATTTAAGCTTCTGACTCTGTTTAGATTAATATTAGAGTAGTACTAGGACATTTAAATCTTAGCCATTTATTTTAAGGTATGTGAATATTTGAAATAATCTTGTTTTCTTGAGGTATTTCTGCTATCCTAGGATAGTAGCTTATTGAAACTTAAACTTCTTAAACCTTAAGAAATGGAAGTGTAAATGCAGGTAGTTAAGATAAAATTTTGTTACTATCAGGTCCATTTATAAAAACTTGCAATAGACTACACTGAAATAAGGGATTATTTCCTTTTAGAAGCTATGACCTCATTTGAAGTCTTTTAAATAACTCTAGTTAAGAAGCAATCTGGCAAACAGTGCATCAGAATCATTCATCAGCGCTTTACAAAAATAGCAGATAGAGGGCAGTTCTATTCTTACCCATGGTACCTCCTGAATTCTTCAGGGCAGAAGATTTAGTTAAATCTCTGATTGATGTTTGAACCATCCTGAAGTGCCGATGATATGAAAACAACTGCTGTTTTTCAAGCACATATTCGTTCTCAATCAAATAAAAAGTAACAGATGTTTAGCAATCCAAAATAAAGTAGCAGAAATGTCAAGGACAAGCCTCTAAACATACATATTTAAGGGATCTATACTTCTGAATCCAAATTTTATAGTGTGTCAGCTATGTTAGGAAGAAGAGAAATAGTTAAGAAATAAATTTCAGCTCCAGACCTGTTCACTGATGTTTATTTCCTACTGGAAATGTTGCCATAGATTAATCAATTTGGAAGTAATTTTGAAATGGCATAATTTTTACTGATAATACAGCACATCACTTGCTTACATTAAATGTCTTGATCATAAATCTTTATTTCAGTGTTCTATGACACCTTGTTTTAATGATATAATAATACTGGATTAAAACAGAGTTCTTCTGAAAGTGCATAAGACATTCATAGTACTACCCAACAAATCTCTTTTGACTACTTTTGTTGCAGTGAATACTAAATGAATTTATGAAGTGAAACACTTAGAAGGATCATTCTTTCTAATATATTCAGACATTGATTAATATCCTAATGTATCCTTAATGTACTAGTAACAATCAGGGGCAGTGAAGTTCCATTATATTTGGAAGTTGCAGCTAAAGAAATTTCAATTAGAGATAATGTACACAATTTTTGAGTGCAAACACATCAGAGTATTTCTCCTCCCTTGGAGTAACTTAGTAATGTTTGTATTGCAGTAGTGCTCAACCTCTAGCTGATGGGCCAGATCTGGCTTGTATAGCCATGTTATCTGGCCTGTGGATCTCCCCATAGTTTTGAAAATTTGGCTGCATGGGAGCAGGGGTAGAATTAATTGTAGCTCCACAGCTTCCAAATTTCCAGATTGTCGGGAGTCCTGTGGGTTGGATGATGTGGTCCTGTACACTAGATCAATGTTTCTCAACCTGTGCGTCTTGACCCCAAAGTGTCCAAGAATATATGAAAGGGTCATGAACAAACTTTAAAAAAGGATCAGCAAACTTAAAAAATGGGTTCTCTTTTAAAGGAAAAAAATGTGGCAAACCATGGCTTTTCCCTTGCAGGCTGGCAGAGTTCCAGCCTGCAATGGGGTGTTTGGGCCTGCTTGGAGACCCCTATCCTCCACACATACCACCCCCCACCCCACACACTTGGGGGTTGGGGGCAGCAGGTCAGCAGTGAGGGACACTAGGTTAGGACTGGCCATCAATGTTTACAAAAGGATTCTAGTACAAAAATTTGATAACTGCTGCACTAGAACATGCTAGCCTATGCAGAATTGGGTCAATGTGCAGTGTCAAATTGGCATGCAGCTGGATCTGATGCACAAGATAGGACAATGTGTGATGTTGGGGTGGCACATGCAGTTGGGTCCAGTGTGCTGGTCTAGGCCAGCATGTGGATTATTACTGTGAACTGACAGTGCACTAGATCAGGCTCCCAGACTGTCCCAACACAGGATCTGGCCCACAGACTGGACCTGGGCCAGTCATCCAGCCAGTGGGCCGAGAAGGTTGAACACCAGCATGTATTGAATCTTTTTAAAGAGAACAGTGGGTGCATCTACACAAGATACTTTACTGCACAGTAGACTGTCTATTGCACAATAAAGTGTTGCTGTGTAATCATGCACAGCAACTACTGCACATTAAAATAGGCTAATATATGATGGCAAAGGCATGCAGTAAGGCAGCAGCCCTAGGCTTTAGGAGGGCAAACTTCAACGAGCTAAGGAGGATAGTTGGGGAAGCGCTGAGGTCCCAGAGGGGGAGGGGAGCCAGATGTTCAAGGCGAGTGGTTGCTCCTTAAGGAAGCAATCCTCCAAGTCCAAAGGAAGGTAATCCCAATGAGGATCAAAGGGAGCAGGAGAGCACACAAGCCTCCATGGCTCACCAAAAGCATCCGGGAATGTCTCCTTGCTAAAAAGGAGGCATATACCCAATGGAAAGAAGGGGTCATCACCAGGGATGACTATTCTGCAGTCACTCGGGGTTGTAGAGGGGCAGTTAGGAAGGTCAAGGCAAAGATGGAATTAGGACTAGCTTCTCAGATTAAGGACAATAAGAAATCCTTTTTTAAATACATAGGGGGCAAAAAGAAGGTCCTGGGTAACGTGGGGCCCTTGCAGGACGCGTTGGGAAATTTGGTCGTCACACCAGACGGCAAAGCTAACATGTTTAACGATTTCTTTGCCTCTGTCTTCCTAAGTAGGAACCTGAACAACCACCTCCCTGCTGGGCCCCCCTCGGGCCCCAGGGGAGGCACACCTGGGCCAAAGGTTAGCGTGAAACTAGTTAGAGGGCTTCTGGAGGGGCTGGATGTGTTCAAGTCAGCCGGCCTGGTTGATCTCCGCCCTAGATTCCTAAAGGAATTGGTTGAGGTCATTGCAGGACCCCGGCACGGCTTTATGAGCACTCGTGGTGCTCTGGTGTGGTCCCAGAGGACTGGAAGAGGGCCAACGTGGTTCCCATCTTCAAAAAGGGGAGGAAGGACCCAGGAAACTATAGGCCAGTTAGTCTTACCTTGATCCTAGGCAAGCTGTTTGAGAAAATTATGCTGGCACACCTCCATGAGGGGCCAGCAGGGGACTGCATGCTTAGGGGCAACTAACACAGGTTCATCAGTGGCAGGTCCTGTCAGACCAACCTGGTGGCCTTCTATGATCAGATTAGCAGATCATTAGATGCAGGGTTAGCAGTGGATATAGTCTTCCTGGACGTCCAGAAGGCATTCGACACTGTCTCTCACCCTGTTCTCATTAAGAAACTGGGGGACTGTGGTGTCGATGCCCACACAGTCAATTGGGTCGCCAACTGGCTGGAGGGGCGCACTCAGAGTGTGGTAGTGGATGGGTCCTTCTCAACCTGGAAGAACGTGGGCAGTGTGGTTCCGCAGGGCTCGGTCCTTGCACCCGCACTGTTCAACATCTTCATCAGTGATTTGGATGAGGGGGTAAAAAGCACCCTGTTCAAATTTGCTGATGACACTAAGATGTGGGGGGATGTTGGCACACTAGAAGGAAGCATCAGGCTTCAATCAGACTTAGACAGGCTACAAGGGTGGGCGGATGTGAATTGGATGGGCTTCAACACAGACAAGTGCAAGGTGATGCACCTGGGGAGGAACAACCGGCACCATACATACAGGTTGGGGAACTCCCCTCTTGTCAGCACGGAGGCGGAAAAGGATCTTGGAGTAATAATTGACTCCAAGATGAACATGGGCCAGCAGTGTGGGGAGGCAGTCAGGAAGGCCAGCCGCACCTTGTCATGCATCCACAGATGCATCTCGAGCAGGTCCAAGAAGGTGATCCTCCCCCTCTATGCAGCACTGGTCAGGCCGCAGCTGGCGTACTGCGTCCAGTTCTGGGCGCCGCACTTCAAGAGGGATGTCGACAGCATGGAGAGGGTCCAGAGGAGGGCCACTCGTATGATCAGGGGACAACAGGGCAGGCCCTATGAGGACAGGCTGCGGGACCTGAACCTGTTCAGCCTCCAAAAGAGAAGGCTGAGGGGGCATCTAGTGGCTTGTTATAAATTAGTCAGGTGGGATCAGCAGGCATTGGGGGAATCACTATTCCCCCGTGCCCTGCCAGGAGTGACCAGGAATAACGCTCACAAGCTGGCAGAGGGCAGGTTTAGGCTGGATATCAGGAAGCGCTACTTCACAGTCAGGGCGGCTAGGGTCTGGAACCAACTTCCAAGAGAAGTGGTGCTGGCTCCTACCCTGGGGGTTTTTAAGAGGAGGTTGGATGAACATCTTGCTGGGGTCGTTTGACCCCAGTGTTATTTTCTGCCATTGTGGGGGGTCGGACTAGATGATCTACTCAGGTCCCTTCCAACCCTAGAAACTATGAAACTACTATGGTTTTCTACTACCTGTAAATACAGGTAGTAGATTTACTACACATTTGCTAATGTGCAATAGTGCATGGTTCCAAGCCTAACTGGGAACAAATTGCTTCTGGTCAGCCCAGGCAGCAGGGGGTGGGAAAACTGTCCCCTCCCCTGGGCAGCTGCTTGCTTCTCAGCCCCAACTCCAGTCAGAGGATTGTAGCCAGGGCTGGGACACTGATGCCTTCCTTGGCAGCATTTAGCTACCAGGGCCTGGCTCTAATCAGAACCAGGCCCTGGCAGCTGATTTCTGCTAGGGAAGGGGACAATGTCCCAGCTCTGGCTCTGATCTCAGAGAGGGGATTGGGCAGTAGACAGCTGCCTGGGATGGGAGGCAGCTGTTCAGAAGTGGGATGGCTCTCCCCCACCCCTTGGAGCCCAGGCCTGTCCCTAGGGCCCCCTGCCAGTCTGTGGCTGGCACCTGGGGAAGCCTAGAGCTTCCCCTGCCCACCATATTGGAGCAGAGCAGGACTGTAGTACCTGCCCTGCCCTGCCCTGCCATGAATTGCTCCGCTCAGGAACAAATTTGCTCCCAATGGGTGCACATGTCAATGTGGTCCCAGGGAAAGCTTGCTGCACAGTATTTTACTACACAGTAAGCTTCCTGTGCATTAATTCCATGTGTAGACATGCCCTGTTTTAATTTTACTTTTAATCTAATGCAGGTTCAAACAGAAATAAATTAATTCAGGAATATCCTGTGACCTATCTTGTTTGTTCTTTTATATAACCTCAAACATATTAATTTGTACTCCTTTCTAACTTCAAACTCTAAGAATCTACTGCAGTTTATTGTAGGACCTGGTAGTACTTTATAGTTTAACTATAATCTGCCAAATTTACCTTGCTTTCTGCCTAACTTCACATTAAGACTGACACATCTACCTTTCTGCAATTGCACTACCATATCTGATCTCAAAAATAAAGGAGGTGCTTGAGGGTGGTGGAGAAGCAACTGTTTCATGCGCGCATTTCGTTCTACATGAGGAACTTGATTATTGGCTACTTTACATTGTTGGAAAATTTAAGATGAATACAGAAGTATGCTATTCCCTACTGGTTCTAGTACTTGAGATTTTTTCAATATAAAAATGGGGATTTAATGTTCTGCAGGTCTGACAAAATAAGATTCCCTCCCCTCTGCCCTGCCCATTTATATTCTAAGACTGTTCTAACTCCTCATCCTGCCTTGTACATGCCTAGCTAATCTTTCCAAGAAGCATACTGGTGTAAATTGTGAAGCAGTGCAGAACATAGTTGACAGGCTGATTTTTGTGCTTTTTTATAAACCTTTATGAATGATCTATGGGCTCCTTAAATCTTGGGGGTTTATTGGATATGTCAAGCTAAACTTAGACCTCCATATATAAATCTCATTAATTTCTTTTTGTATCCCATTCTCCCCTCTTTCTCCCTCTAAATATTTTCCATTGCATTAGTAGCCTAAGACTGGGGGCTTTCCCCACCCCAGACAGTCAAAAAAGCCTGTGGATGAATCAGTTCAATTTTCGCAGGTTAGTTCAAGCTGCATAGGTTGAACTGATAAGCAAGTGAACAGACATACACTTTTGATTCTGGAAATGCAACCACATGCCTGCAGTGGTTCAGGCCAGAAGCTGGGAGGTGCTGGAGCCCACCCCCCTGATCAGGTGGAGCAGACAGCCTGGGCTAAGGCTAGCCTGCCCACCCTGCAAAGGGTTTTTTTTGGGAGGGGGATGTGCAAGGCATTCTGGGATGCTGGGGGACTGTGAATTAATTTGAAGCTGGAAGAGATCTGGTACAAAAGTTCAATAAACTGATTTAACCTAAATCAGTTTAGTCTGATACTACATCCACCAGGTTTATCTCAAACTAGTTTCAGCCAATTTGAAAATTCTTTTGTGCTACAGATTTGAACTAGTTTGTAATCACTTAGACTGGTTTATGTATAATTTCTATCCCTAGCCATAATGAAATTCTTACCATTCTTTTTCAGTTCACTTCATTTTAAGAACTGGAGATCTGAGAAAGTAGCAGGGGGTCAGTTCATTTCACCATTTCATATCTCAAATGTTGCAACTGAAGGTATCTTCGGCTATAATATCAGAAGTTAATTAATCTGAAGGTCTCATAGAACCTTTTCCCATGGTGAATAACAATAACAACAAGCTTTGATTTGCCGATGAAACCCAATTAGAAACTAAAAATAAAAGGCAATTATAAATCACATCTTTTTATCTATTTGAAGGAACTGATGTTTTCAGCCTAGTTAGGACAGGGTAAAGTTACACATTACCCTTAGACCATACTGAATCTGTGGAATGGTATGCTGTATTACATTTAGAACATGCTCTGAGCAGTCAAGCCAAAAATACTGTTTTTCTTGCCTGCATAGTTCTTAGAGGCCTAGCCAGTGAGTATGGCTAGGAATCAGCGTGGTCAGAGGCTGGAAGTGATGTATCTTGGGATGCTGGAGGACTGAAAAGTGCTCATTTTATCTCAGTGGAGAAGACAGAAGTTATCCTAACCCTATCTTAGGTACAACTCAGTCCTGAGTTAACCCTTGCTTGAAGCAGCATAAGTGAAATTGTGAGAGGGCACTTAGCATTAGTTAACAAGTTTAATGTGCAAACTCTTGTGCTTTAAATTCTCTTAGTATGGTCTAAGTATAACATGCAACTTCACCCTCACTGTAAAGTTTGAATACCAAACCATATGATCAGTGGTAGTCTTGCATAGTTTCCTTTTCATACCCTATATTTCCCCCCACCCTCTAACCAGAACACATACCTATTTCTCCAGGAAAACATGTCCTGGAGTGTGAGTCCCAAATAACATAACAGTCCTAAAGGATCATACAAAACCTGTTCCTTATTCATCAAGTCCAGCTCTCAATAAGATTAATAGAATGGCTTCAACTAATTTTTGTGGAAACTGAATCAAACTTCCAAACAGTATATGCAGGGTCCATTTAATCCAGGAAACATAAGATAGCTGTTCCTGAAACAAAGACTTTTCCCATTGCAAAATTCTTCCTTTTTAAAGGCTGCCTTCCTAAATGAAGACCGGCTAATATTTCATCCTTACAAGACATAAAGCACAATTCCCTTGGTGTGTAGCTGTTGTGGAGAGGTATGTAGGCCCCTTCACCCAGATATTCTAAAAACATCTAAACCTTTGTCATACTCCAGTTAACTTTTTCTGGATAGAAGATGATTTAATATCATATTAGGAACCATTGTAGATAAAAATATTGAATAGAAGATTTGCTAAGTAAAGGAAAGTTGAAGACCAGCATTTGTGCTTGTGAATGACAAAGCTTCATGACAGTTGCTATCATTATGAGAGTTTTAGCCTAAATGTTAACAAGACACCATGTGACAATAGATTGTTTTAAAATGTTTTTCTAGGCTTTTTTTCCAGGGGTACTAATTTTATATTGCATTTCCATAATGCACATGTTCATGTATGCTCTTCTTTTACTGTATTTACCCAAATCCAACAGAAATTGGGATTTTAGCCTCCCACACCTTCCAGTAATTAGATTATAGATTATAAATGATAAATTTGTTACAGTTTTCCATGTATAGAATCTAATTGGTGGAAGGTCATCTTAAATTCATCTTCTCCCCCCACTCTACTGCAATGTCAGGGAAAACGGTGTCAGGGAGCAAGGGCCAGACTCTTGCCTCTTGCTTCCCTGTGCCTTGTCCCTTGTTCCTGATCCCCTCTGCTGCCTGCCTCCCACCATGCATCCCTACACCATGTGCTTCTCTACTTCCTGATCCTCTGTGCCTGTGCCTGCCTGCCATGCCTGTGTCTGCCTTCCCCATTTCCTACTCCCCCGTCACTTGCGCTCCATCACCTGCTCTTTCCTCTAACCTTCCTCCCCACCAATTGCCCCTCCTGCTACCTTCTGTCCTGTGCCTGTCCCCTCCTACTCCCTTCCCATCCCACTTACCCTCTGCTCTAGATCTGCTTTTCCAAGCCCTGGCCTAGCCTCACCCCAGCCTGGCCAGGGAGAAGCAGTGGCTACTCCTGACCAAGTCTTTTCCTGCCCTCTCTCAAGCCATACTCTCCCTCCCCTGTCAAATAGCCATTCTGGCTCAAAGCAGATGACAGCTCAGTTCTGGCTTCCACCCTAAGCCTGTGGCCAAAGCCAGAACTGAACCACTGCCTGCCCTATGCTAGTACCTGAATGCAACTGAAGGATCTCTCCCCCACATGGTGACTGGGGAAATAACCCATCTTATATTCAAATAACTAGGGTATTTTGCCTTTGTTTTACATTTGTTTGCAAGGCCTCAGGTTATTCTAAGTGGCATACTGGAGTGACTTGGCTATTAGGCTAAGAAAATTCAACCCATTCATACAAAAGAGTATGGGAAGACTGGGGCTGAAGTCCAACCCCATATCTAGGTATAGGGTGGAAATTTGAAACATAGCATCCCTTTTTCTGTTACTCATCACTTTGTGCTAGAGCCAGTGGATATGTCATATGAGATTATTATCTTTTCCTTTTGGTGATAAGAAGTGGAAGTTATATATACAAGTATAAATCAACAGTCTTAAAAGTTAAGTTCAGAGTGAAATCAAATTAAGATTATTATCTATACAATATTTTGGGATTTAGGCAGTTAGTCCATAACAATCAGCAATGTTGTCTTTTTTGCATATTCTCCAATCAATGTATTTCTGTTGTCTGTTTTGCACTAAACTCTACATATCAGTTTATTTCTGAATGTGAAATGGCAATATGGAGTACAAGGCACCACCTGGGTATGTAAGTGAGATGTGGCAATCATAGTCTACTGTGCCAACATTCTGTTGCTACTCAGAGCAAAACCAACAAAATGGTAGCTGCTGCTACTCCTGTGATTAATGTCCCATGTAAACTCCAGCTGTTGCTCATGTGGTTGGCCCCTGTTGCAGCCAAAATGAGTGTTTTACATACCCATCGAGGAAATGTTGCTTATAAATACCTCTTCATTTACAAATCCAGGCTGCATTGTGCAAACATGTCATGTGTGTCCCTAAAGGTGAGAAATGTCTTTTTTTTTAATTTATAAAAATAACTAGACCAGAGTAGGTCAAACGTTGGAGTTCGTATATATTCTCCATGGCTATTTTCAATAAATACTATGGGCACTATTAAATACTAATAAACACTATGGGTACTATTTAGTACTAAATACACACTATTTAGTACTTCTAAAGGGAAGTACTAAATGACAGCACAGTAATAACAGGACCGTAGGGGCACATGTTGATGTACCCTGGGGGCACATAATGGGCATAGAGAGATGTAGTTTGGAGAATGGGAAAGAAATTTCCATTGTTCCAACTTCTATACTTGTTTCAAAGGACACCTATACAACTCAGTGGGGAAAGAGTCACATTACCACCACTGCACTAGAGTCATCAAAGGTTAAAATGAGGGCAGGGGTCCTGAGGCAGAATCCTTTTACGGGTACCCTTATATTTTTCTGTGCCATTAAAAGCTACGATATAGGCTCATAATAGTTTACAGATAAAAACAATTCAAACTGTAAAGTGTGAACAACTGGCATTCTGACACTGATCCAGATATAGTCTTTATAGTCTTTAGGTATATAAAGTCATATTTATACACATTTTGGATTTGCATTTATTAGTAACAGAAATCAGGGATGGATTATATACCTCACATTATAACCCAAGATGTGGCTGCTCCAATGTTTTTTTGCTAGATTAGCTATCTCCATTATAGTTGCCTCTAACAATAGATACACCAGCCACAGTTGGTCAGAAAGAGTTATCAACCAATAAGTAGACACATTGTACACCATCTTTGTACTAAGCTTTTATTTGAGTGTATGTTTGGTAGGGACAAATTGGTATTCTGAATGAATACATAAATAATCCATAGATATCTATAGATATGTCAACCATGACCAGAAAATACTTTCTTTGCCAAAGCTGTGAAGTCCAACAAAGCATAAAGAAGTCCAACAACTACACATCTTCAAACCTCTTGAAATGCTCTAGGTAGACTCTCTCTGTTTTTTTTTATGCACAATGACTTTTGCTGCAGCAACAATCCTTTCCCTACAACTATTTTTAGCCTTGTCAGTAGTAAATTTGTTTTCATGGAGATTTTGATTTTAAGATACCTTAGTTTTCCTAAATATGAATTTACTATTGGTACTATTTGCAGGCCGGAGGCGGTAGGGCATGGAATTCCTTTATATTATTGCTCATGATCAGAATCTCTAGGCATTACCAAAACACAGATAATAATATGAAAATTGAAGTGATCTTCCTATCAAAAAAATAATATTTTTTGTTGCATTTGCTTTTGTCCTCTGTTCCTTTCTACAAATAGACCTTGGTTTCATATCTTCTTTTGTGACTAGCATTTGCAGATTCTCTAGGTGAAAGGGCAGAAATAATTTGTTATCTCAGTTGAAGCTCCTAGACAGTGTCTAAAAAGAATGCTATAAAACTTTGCATAGTTTATTTTGGAGAAACCTAGGGCAGGGGTTGTCAGCTTGTGGCATTCCACAAGTGGCACAGGCAGCCTGCTTGTGGCAAGTTGAAGAGAGTGAAGGACCACGGTCACAGATAGGGCAGGGCATTGAAAGCAGATCAGTCAGGGAGCACAGGGAGCAGGAAACAGTAAGCAGAGCAACAGATTGGGCAAATAAAAAGGAATGGAGTAACACCCTGGAAAGGTTCAGGGCTTACTTTGTGGCAAGCCTACTGAAAAGATTGGCCCTCACTGTTCTAGGTCATGATCCTTCAACCATTTTGGTTCACTGGAGCATTGTCACTGATTTAATGGGGTGCGGAATGAAAACCATAGTGTATCGTTGTTTTTTTTCAATACTTGATTTCCCTTAATTTGGATAGGAAAAAATCCTAGTTCAATTGCAAATGCCATTTTTGCGTTACAGTACTGTGCACCTGAAAAGAAAAACCCAGAACTGTCAGTTTACTGCTTCTGTGTAGCAGGGGAGTATTTGTATTGTGTGATAGTTCTGTCTTTAATACCATTTTAGTTCTCCTTTTATGATTCACTTCTTCGTTAGTCCATGACCTAAGCTCCTATATTTAAACATCTGGAACTATTATCTTTGCTTAAAAATGAAATGACAGGGTACTAGTTATGGTGTTGTTGAGAAAAACAGTGAAACAGATTTAGCTCAGAGGACAAGAGATTTCGGGGAGTGTTTGAAAGAACAGTCTAAGTGCTTGTCACTGCAGTGAAATCCTGAAAATAGGAAATGTACAAGAGATGAGTAATCCTGATAGTGTTTGCTGCTTAAATGTGCTAAGCATAACCCTAATTCATCACTGTCCCAATGATCTCACAGATTTATTGCGGTCACGTAAAAATGCATTTAAAGCATTGGTTTTCTCCTTTTGCTTTATCATTATCTTTCTCATTTTTTTTCATGCTGAGTGTTAAAAATGCAGTGTCTGTGTGGGTGGGGATTTTAGGTGGAGATAAAATATTTTGCTTGATGTAATCTCCCAGCTACTTACTGCAATTATTCTTTAGGTTGTTTTCATCCATCCACAAATGCCTGAAAGTGCCATAGAATAACAAGAGAGGAAAATATTAATAACTGGAATGTTCCTCAGATCTAAAATATGAATGTAAATACATTTATTCTGACCTGGACTAAACATTTGAGGGGGGAAACCAAAATGAGTGTAGGAACTGAGAGGGGAAATACTTTGCTTAGAAACAAATAAAAAGTTGAAAATGCTAATAATTAGAATATGAATATTTTTATTATTTTCTTGTATCTTTACATGCATAGAGCTAGAAAAATATTAATATTATTATTATACTGTTGTGCTTAGGAGTCATAAACACAGACCAGAATTCTACTGTGGGAGACTGTGAGGAAATTGCCCCATAGGCTATGTCCCAGTGTGCAGGGGCATGCACTTCCAGCAGAAAATTTGTGCTGCTGCTTTTTGCCATGGCTTACACCCCCAAACATGCACTTTGGTGAGAGACAGATTGTCCCACTTCAGGCAAACTGCTCATGCCTGGCTCCACCCAGCTTCTGGCATGCTTGAGGATCTGGGGCACAAATGCAGGAGTGGAGATGCCCTGGCCAGCAGCCAGTGTCTCCCTGGAAGACTGAGCCTTCTTGTCTTCTGTTGTATGCTCCTGTTGTGTGCACTGCACCACTTTTGTCACAGCCTTTTTTTTGCTACTGAGATTTCCTGGTAGATAATTTTTGCCCTGCCTTGCAAATTTGCAACATGTATCATGTTTTCATATTCCCCATGTGCAGTTTGTGGTGCTGAAAAGAGGTTTGCAGTGCCACAAACCACATATGCCTATATGTCTGGACATAGTCATAAAGTTTGTAGTCTAATCTGTTGTTGTCTGGAGTGAGCCTAGTCTCTGTACTGAGCTGCTACTGTTTGGGAATGTTTTAGTCATCTAGAAGCATCTTCAACAAGATATTTCTGTATTTCACAGCCAGTTTGAAAATTTAGGTGTGTATGACTGCCAAACTTTTAGCATCTGGAAAAATCCAGCTGCACTCACGTGACTGTGAACATACATTTTTGTTGTTGAGGTAGGTCTGGAAGAGAACCTCAGGACTATGTTTTAGTTAAGATCATGATTGGGTGTGGAAAATGAGCCGTATTCAATTTGGATTTGGCCCAAATCGGGGGACAGTGATTTAATTAGTTGATTCGGATCACTGTCCGGATTTGATTCATCCAAATCTTATTCTGAAGATTTTATGCTGATTCAAAGAATCAGTGATTCGGCCATAGGCAGAGCTTTAAATGTTGTTTCTACATACCTTGAGGTACCAGATATGGCTTATGAATGCTGTGATAATGGGGTGGATGGAGCATCCCACAGGAGTGGGTGGGGGAGAGGGCCTGCATTCTTGGTGGCAGACCCAGAAGTGGACCAGAAGTACACTTCCCCCCAAGCATGCATTGCTGAGTGCATGGGGGACCCCCCTCCCCACCTTTCTGGCTCAGCAATTGCCCACAGGGGGACCTCAGATTCCCTCCAGACCCAGAAGGCACCAGTTGCCAAGCCAGGGGGAGAGGAGAGGGTCCCTCGTGTGCTCCGCCGCAGACCCAGAAGTGGACCAGAAGTGCATCTGGTCCACTTTTGGGTCCTCTGCCGAGCGTGCTGGGGACCCCCCCCCCAATGCTTCCATGAGATGCTCCATCCACCCCACCACCACAGTGTTCACGAGCTGCCTGGTACCTTGACGTATTTAGAAAAAACATTTACAGCTGTGTCTATAGCCGAATCACCAAATCTCTCTGAATTGATTTGGAGGGTTCCAGTTCAATTTGGAGAGATTAAAGGGTCTCCTGATTCTATTTGGATTTAGAGATTCAGTCACTGAATTGGGCCAAACCTCTGCCAAATTGAATCAGTGACTGAAACTTCGTACAGCCCTAAAGATTGGTTACTTGTTTTATTGCCTTCCCCTTGGGAAGAAATAAATGGATTATAACCTCCCCCTTTGCAGTTTCTAATGCTTGCACAGGCTTCCTGTATAACTTTGGACAAGGCACCTTATTTCTGTGTTCTGCACTTTTTCATCTCTGAAATGGATATAATCATGTTTATGTTCCTAATACAGGTATTGAGAAGATAAATACCTTAATTTCTGAGAATGACTGGAATCTATGATAATGGGGTCATGTCTATAATCCTGAGTAGGTGAACTACCTCTATGGAAGAGATTTCAAGATTGAAATTTGAAAGGATGTGACCAAATAGTGTAAGACTGGCGGGGGTGACAATTATTTCAGCTAATGGGCCACTGAATGAGTTTTAGTAAGCTGTCAGGGGCTGCATGCACAAGATTTTAGAAGATATCACTGGTCCTGGGCCCAGCTCCAGCCAGTATGCATATCTTCCTAGTACAGCTGTCTTCCACCCACTTGAACACCTACAGGTGGTTGCTCATCATGCCAGGTGAGCAGAGTGGGTCGAAATCAGCCATGAACTGGATTTGGAACCCCACATGTTGGGCCAAGAGCCACCCAGCTACAGCTTCCCCTCCTACCTGTCTGGGTATGTGGTGCCCAGCACACATCTCCATGGCCACCATTGCTTCCCTCTGCTACCTGCCTGGTAGTGTGTGCCTGGAATAGCTCATCAGTGGCAGGAGAAGTAACCACTGGAGATGGGGGGAGCTGAGCAGTATCCAGCCAGATGTATTGGGAAGCTGTAAATGCTGGCATGGACTAGAGCCAGGGTGGTGCCATCAGGAGGCATGGGGTGGGCTGCCCCAGGTGGGAATGAGCAGGGCTTGGCCCCATTTACATCACCACTGGGGAAGATGCAGCCCAGATAGAAACAATTGGCTGCCTGGATCCAGCCTACAGGTTGTATTTTGACCAACCCTAGTATAAGAGGACAAACTAGAAAGTTAGAATATTATGACATACTAGTGAATTGCCCATCAAGAATGATGCAGTTGGAGGGGGCAGGTGGGATACAGCCACCACCCTGCACCGCCACCACCTTCCAGGAGTGGGGGAGGGGATAGCTTGTGCATGGTAGCTGCCGCTACCAGCCTGTGCTGTCACCGTTCCAATTCTGGTGTTGCCCTCCCCCCCAGCTCTACCTCCAGCCCTGTGACAGTCCCCTGTCTCTGCATCTGGTCATCTGTGTGTCTGTCTGTGAGGAATACTCTGATTGGTTGTTTCAGTAAGCATTGTGATTGGCTGCTGAGACAACCAATCAGAGTTCTTCAAGAGCGTTACAAACAGACACACAGACAGATGGACTAAGCCCTTTATATATAGAGAATTTCCCAGGAAACCCATATCCACTTAATATGGACCAAGTATGGAGGTGGTTGAGTCTGTTAAAACTGGGGGACATGCTTTAAGACCTATAGAGGTCCCAGGTTCAATTATTGCTGGAGGCATTCTATCCCGTGTAATGTTTTAAACCCTCATGATGAGGGGTTCACATTTATGATGGCACTAAGGTATTTATTGCAAGTTAAACTTAAGATGTGGTTGTGATCTATGTCTCTTAATAATGGATTGTCACTTTTACTGTGTTTAATCATGATAATACACTGAATACCAACATAATTTCACCTTTCTCCAGTTACAGGATAGGTTATATTGTCTTTTTGTCACTTCTGTATTAGTTATTTTTAAATGATATCAAGACCAATTAAGTATATATACCTGTTAATTTAAAAAAGCACATAAAGAACTGAATCTTTATTTCTTCAAGTTTATGTAAGGTTTGTTGTTTTTTTAGATCGCATTCAACTAATTACCAAAAACCAATACAACATACAAAGTAATCTCTTTTTCAAAGAGAGTAAAATGGGAACTACCAGTCATAAGTCTGTGGTTCATTTTCTATTATACACCACCCACATCATGGTTTCTAGAAATAGTAGTGATGATGATATGTGATAAATTCCAATGATGACAGCAATACTTCAGAAACATGCTTAATAAAATAACTGTGCACAAAGTGCATCATAATAACTTTGTCTCCTTTGATTAGAATGCCATTTTGTTTCAGATAGCTTAGGGAAATAAAAATGTCTGTTGGAATATTTTTGAAGGCATGATTAACTTTCAGAACCTTGCTAACATTCTGGTTTTAATATATATCGGTTATGGCAACTGTGTGTGAGATGAAGAGCAGAGCGTCCATACTTTGATGTTCTGATGCATCTGTTCCACACTGTAATAGTTTCTTCCTCATCATTTTATTGTAGTTGAGTACATGTATTGGAAGTTTATAAGAAAATTGTTTACATTATTTTAATATGTGAATGTCCAATATTTATATATATGCATTATGCCCTTTTTGCCATTGTCCAAGATACACACAAACACACACACACACACACACACACACACACCACTCATCTCAATCTATATAAAATTTGTTTATATAGTTCAGTCTGTATAAAATTTGTTTATATAGAGCTGATCTATTCACTGTCATGCCCAGAGTAGACACCCTTACCAATTTCCATGAAAAAATTAAAATCACATTTAGAAATTCTGATTACTCATTCACAACTATTAGATTTTCTGGATTCACTGCTGGTCCAGTATCTGATATGTATAATTGCCTACTAACTTGTTGCAGCACTCTCAGAGCATAGCCTGCAGCAAGACTGTAGAGGGGTCTGTTTAGAAGCCAGAGGTCAAGAGATAATTTGTCATAATAATAAAACTTTTCTCAATATTAAACTTAGACTAATTCAACAATGAGTCACTTGCAGAATACACTGGATTCCAAGCCAAAGGGCAAACATGGAAATCAGTCTAAAGGATATGGACTGTGGAAATAGAAATATTTATACGTTTTCATTTGCCAGGACATTGTCTTAAAAAGAAGGTTGGGATAACTGAAAGTGTGGTATTTAATCATAAACACTTTTTTGTAGTCTACATAGATTATTTTTGTCCCGCATGTTCTGAATCCCATCAAAAGCATGAATAATTCATGGGGATATTTATTTTTTGAGCTATAGAATTATTTTAAGGGACTGGAGGTGGAATCCTTCATCTGGAGACTGAGAAATCAGTCACTGAAGTGTACAGGATCAGACCCTAAAAGTGAAATTTAATGCTGGGTACAAAATCCAGTGTGTCAGGTCTTTGCAAATAAGTGAAACATGGGTAACAATATAAAAGATAGCCTAGCTGGCATAGAAAAGTGTGTGTTCTGTTCAAAAGACATTTAAGACCACGATGGATATAAAGGTTCAAAATTAGAGAAATCTGATTAATGATTTTATTGAACAGGTATGGAAATGGAAAACATTGAAAAACATGTTGACTCATTTAATGGTGTGTTTTTGGTAGCCTGTTTTTAATTGTTTATCCTGTTAAGCCCATTACTTATTAGTCTTTCTTAACCAGCTCTTTAATTATTACTACAAAAAATTCAAAATACCAATTTTCGTTGTTACTTCCTCAATAGAAATTGCTTATCTTGCTTAGCTTTTTTCTTTAAACCTATTTTTATTGCTGAGGAGTTCTCTGGTTTTATAATTTCAGAGCATTGTCCATCTCCCATACTAACTTTGTAATGAACGCCTGCTCCTAACTGAGAGAGGTAGACCATTTTAACAAGCAGCACTATTTCAGACACAGGCAGTTTCCCACCTGGATAGAAAAATATACAAGACCATCCTTTATTAAAGATACTACAATTGTGACTGAACAACTTGCAAGAGAAAGGAAGAATACATGCCCACTCTTCCACTTTCTGCTTGTAAGAGCAGAAGGTGGTAACTTTCTGTGCTATTCTTGATAATGCCTCAGCTGAGCTTCTCTAAGAATATTAAGTTTTAATCTTAATGTGTAGGTGTCCATGGGTGCCTGCCAGTAAATATGAATCATAAAAGAATATGTTCTGTAATCTGCAGGATTTTGATAATGATTTTTCGTTTTGGGACAGAGAAGTGCATAGCCATATTAATCTGAAGTTGAGGGGAAGGTAGGGTAGGGTGGCACCTTAGAGATGAAGTAGTTCAAAGAATCATGAACTATCACATGGAACATGCTATTTTGTCAGATATTTTTGGAAAAGAGAATATCTGTATGTTTTGAATCATAATAATTCTTTATTATAAAGTTGTTTCCAGCATAAAGATAAAAACAACTATTTTTTTATTTAGTTTATTTTTTCTCTATCCTTCTGTTCAAATTACCAGTAACAGAGTTCTGAGTTTATTGCAGTACTTTAGATATTGGTTGCTTAGCAAATAAGACATGTGTTCTTCTTTTTTTATTATTCTCCCCCCACCAATGTATTGTCTACATTGCTGTAGATATAGCATCTATCATAGTCACATGGGTTAATGGGGTAAAAATTAAATAGGGTAAGTATAAATTAGATAGCATAAAAATGTTTTTGATAGTTGTGGGATAGAACTTTCACTAGTTTGAGGTTTTCTTGGGTAGAAACTGTCAGCAAATACAGCCCCACCATGAGAGGTCATCAGAAAAATCTTGGATAAATGTTCTGGAAAAATAGTATTTTATATTACTTCCTTCAAGATCAAGGAGTTTGGATTAGAACAGGGCTGTCCAGTTTCTAAGTGTCTGGGAGTGTCATACCCCAGGGGCTGCATCAGGATCAGCCACATGCTTCCCCAGCCACATGCTGCCCAGGCACCTTCCCCCACTGCAAAGTGCACCCATGCATACCTCAACCACACCATGTGTCTGTGTAGGGCCTTCCCCCACCATCCACCCCATGTCACAGCACCAGCACTGCACTGTGCACCAGAGGGGCACTAGGCTTGTCTTCTGCTCCCCACTCGCTGCATCACACTATTCCCAACCTCTGGGGTGATGTAGTTAGGGAAAGCCAGAGGAAGGAGGTGGAGCTTGGAGACCCTACCTGCTGCTGCGATCACAGCTAAGAGGGGAGTGGTGGCCAGAAAAGAGCCAAGGGGCTGCAAAATAACCCCTTAGAGGATGCACACAGCCTGTAGGCCACCAGCTGGATATCTTTGGATTAGGAGGTACAAGAATAGTCTGCCATTTGCTACTGATATTTAAAGTTAGTTTAAAAAAATAATCTAATACAAAGACTAGAAAGAATTTATGTGGGGTTGGGTTGTTTGTAGTATGTAGCATATTCCTCTTAATTTTTAAAACTTGATTTAAAAGTTTAAAAAAAAATGTTTTTGGAACACAATCTTTTGGAACACCCCTAAATTTAGAAGCACAAATCCTACTGATTTCTGGTAAAATTTGTGCTGTTAGATCTCTTGAAGTTTTGAATACTTGTAAAGATTTTCATTCCTCCTCAGCTGGAAGAAGAATTCTGTAGCAACTAAATCTGACACCTAATATGATTTAACACTTTGAGCTATCTGCTTCTTGTACAAAAATGGGGTGGTTGCATTTCCCTCAACTTAAAATAATTCAGAGCCAATGTACAGTAGTCTATGGATCGAGTAAAAGAAAAGCAACCTTTTTTAAATGTAAGTTTATAACAGGTTGACAGTATTTATAGCTTGTAGGTGTTAGATAAATGTCATCATTAGGCACATCCACTTCTTATGACAGTAATCCACTGCTCTAATGATCTGTCTTGCTAGTATGTTTAAGGGAAGAATTGAAACCCAAAAGGAGAATTCTGCTCCCCACTACCTTTTTTTCCTTCCTCATGTTATTCCAAGGAAAAGGTCAAAAGCCATATGAAGTTTGGATCATTGAATACTTGAAGATAGCCTGGCATGCAGTACCCCCAAAAAAGAGATGGGTGTTCAGGATAGACACAAAACTCACACTGACAGTCTGTGGATTACCCCTGGGGTTGAATGGACAGTAGCCAGAGGACTACCCAGTCACAATTGATTCAGGTTTAACTCTGGAAAAGCATTTTGATACAAATTGTCTCTATTACTTCTAAAATGACTGTTGTTGTTGTCATTGTTATTGTCATCATCATCATCATCATCATTATAATCATAAGCATTATTATTATTATTCTGAGAAAAACTAATCTGAGTATAGCATATAATTTGGAAAGCATTCAGATAACTTAAAATATTTTCAAGATAATAGGAAATTATGGAGAGGGGGAATAAATGGGCATGGATCATAAAATCATAGAAATGTAGGATTGGAAGGGACCTCAGGAAGCCATCCAACCCCTTGCTCTAGGTGTTATCATCCCTGATGAATCTGTCCCAACCATAGGATAGCAAAGAAGGGTTGGGGAGGGTTCAAATCAGAAGGAAGAGGAGGGAATATGGGGAGTGGAAGGGACGGGTTCCAAGGGTGGGGCAAACTAAGTAGCAAGGGAGATTAGGGTCAATGTCAATGTTCATCTTAGGCTCTTGAGAGGCAGGAGGCTTTTAGTCTTTTATGGCATCTGAATCCTCCTCTCTGTAATACTCATGAAAGGTAAGATGTAGGAGTGAGGGTCCCTTGCCCACTGCGTGTAGCTATATACTCCTCACCACACTTACCTATTTGAGGATCGTCTCTGATCTCCTTTCTGTATTTCCTCTTCTGAGTGATTCCAGTCCTTCAAAAAGAGCCTGAGCCCCTGTCATTGTTGAGTCAGGGAGTCTGCCCTCCATGTGAGTGAGCACCTGGGGAGCCTTTCCAGTCTGTGTGGTGTATTTTATGGAAAGCATGAACCAAGCACACCGTTATGGAATTAGAGTAAGGGTTTGGCAATGGGAATATGCATGGGCTCTCTGTCTCTGGCACTGAGAAAGATGGATGAAAAAAACCTACTGGGATGACTGCGTCAGAATGTATTAATCTCTCCAGGGTGTTCTTATTCAGCTGAGATCATCAACTCAGATGAATAGATCACTTCCCATCTCTCTAAAAACTCCCTGCTGTTTAAAGGTCAACTCCTCCAAGTGCTCTAAAATCAAATTGTTTGCTTGGATTTTCTTGAAATATGATTTTTTCAGAGGAGATGGGCAAGGCTGATTATAGTTTCAGAATGGTGGACACACAATCCACAGCAGCTATCCCCCCCACAAAAAAAACAACTTTTCCTAAGGTTGACTGATTCTACTTACCGTTTTTACAGAGAAATAGGGCAGCAAAGATAGCTCTGGTTATGCGTCTCAGGGTCTCAGTTGCTCAAGTCATTCAAGCTATTGTAGAAAACCTACAATCTTTTTGGGAAGCAATGTTGAAAATACTACTAAAGATAAAGGGCTAAGCTCTACAGGTAGGTATAAGCCTAATGCGCAGCACCTGGGTCCCATCCCCTTTGGATGTGTCTGAATCCCTCTTCCTGTTTCTCCATGTGATCTAGGTGCCAGATTTGTGATAGCTGTGGAATTTGATTTGGCACATGGCTCAGTCTACGTAAACAGGAATTGTGCTCTCTTCCAGCAAGCTGCTCTCAGTGATATGTGGTTGGAGCAGAAGTGAGCAGAAGAAATGAGCAAAGAGCAACCTTTTAGCTGCTAATGCCTTAGATTTTAAAGTGATGAAACAGGGAGGATGAGATGAAAATGAGGGAGGGGGAGCTCTATGTTGTGCTGGAGGTATGTGTAGAACAGATACAGCAATCTTCTGAATTAAAATTATTGCAGCCATCATGTAATAACATTGTCAAGTTCTTAGGAAATAGCTCCTTTTTGTGATTGTCTCACAATCACTAAACATGGCAGGTCTTTGACTGGCTAAATACTCCAAACAAAAGCCCCTCTTGGTTACAAGGAAGCATTCAGGAAGAGGAAAGGAGCACTAAGGAATTACACAACTTCCACAGTTTGGTTTATAAACCTATATGCTGTATTTTCTCACATATGGCATGGCCTGGAATATGGATCTACATTGCAGAGCCAGTATATTTTTTTTCATGTAACCAAGAATAATAGAATAAGTCATTACAAGTGGAGTGTAGTAATTCAATAAATTAAGGTATTGAAATTGCAAGATACCTGGTCTGTGTGGTTTAATGAAAAATGCACCATATAATTCTTATAATGTTACATCTTCCCTAGAAATGTTTCTTGATCTGTGTTCAGTTTTCAGCCAATGTTTACCAAAGTATTCAATGTACTTGAGCAAGGTCTTTGAATCTGAGACAGATGGTAAATCTAGTTTCATATAGCACAGTCAAAAGCAGGATTTTAGATATTTTAGAGAACTATAGATAATTGCTAAAAACAAAAATGAACTGGTAGTTGGATAACATCTGACAGACCTCTTCTGTTAAAATATCCTAAAATTCTTGCATATACTATATTTATGTGTGTGTGTCTAGAAATGTCTATAAAATGTGTGTTTGAGAACCAAGTTCCTATTTAAAAAGAAATTGGACTCCAATTATGTATAACACTCAACCAATGTGTTAATTATTTATGTAAAGTACAAATGGCACAAATCTATTCTTTGACAGGAAAGGCTATGACAAATAGCAAATAAAATCACCTACCGGATACAATGCAGTATCTATTTAAGAGAAAACAACAAGTAGGATAAAGGAGCATTGTAGGGTAGTGATACTTAAATCTCCAGAGAGAACTAAAAGCTAACAAATATTTCAAATGATGGGAATTATTTGATTGATTTTTTTGTTTTGTTTTGGGTTTTTTGGTTTAAACAATGTGGCTGCATTGTTTATATTGTTTTGCTATGAAGAGTGATGCAAGAATGTAAATGGAAAGAGAGAAACATTAAAATGAGGACTCCATATTTATGCAGAAAATATCTAGTGTCCAGATTCCGTAGGCACCAAACTAATAGTAATATTTTTTGTAGGTGCCAGAAGTTACTACATTGAAACTTCTCATCAATTTTCAAAGCACCTTAGCACCAGATATGATGAAGCCTTATGAAAACCTGCTTACTTACTTTGGTGCCTGAATTAAACTCTTTGGAAAACGTAGTTTCAGTTGTGGGTACTGATGTCTATTAACAAATGTAATTACTGGAAAAAAATAAAAATAAATGTGTTTTGGAATATTTGGAAACTGCCATGAGATGTATAAGTAAATAGAATACGAGCAAAAGTATGTTAGTTTGGATATTACCATTACAGTAGAACACTAATATTTGAATAGCCTTCAGATCTCAGGAAGTGTATTTGAATTTAATGTTTTTCCACTGGAAATGCCCATTTTTTAAATCAAACTTTTGGAAGACATGGGTCACTATTGTCCAGAAAAGGTTGGGAAAGGGTTTGAAACTGAAAAAGGACTAAGTACAACAATTTGGTTTTGCAGGTCAACTGGCTTTTAATTTCAAAATAAAAGCTAAAACCAATAAAAAAAAATAAAAATTGAAAGTGAAGTTTAAAATGAAATAAAGGCTTTTGATCTACTTGAATCCAGTTATTTTTGACTTTCTGACTTTTTGTTTTGATTTAGACTAGAATATATATTTTTTTAATCTCAGTGGTTTTCATGGTATGGGAGAGCTATTTCTGCTCCGGCCATCATCTTCCGCAGATTTCCAAAGATTTCATTGGAAATACTCATAGTACAAGATATTATTCAACGTGAGTAAAGAGATTAACAAAAATGGCCATTAGTAATTAACTACATGTCAAATAAAAGGGTGGAGAGAAAGCCAGAGAAGAGAATGTTTACTAGGGGTGTGCGAGGTGGGTCATATTCAATTCAGATTTGGATTTGGCCTGATTCAGAGGACAGTGATTCGATTCATTGATTTGGATCACTGTCCCGATTCAATTTGGCCAAGTCTGAAACTGAAGATTCAATGCTGATTTAGAGAATCAGCAATTCGGACATATACAGAGCTTTAAATGTTTTTTCTACATACCTCGAGGTACCAGGCACAGCTCATGAATGCTGAGATGGTAAGGCAGATGAAGCATCCCACAGGAATGTGGAGGACCCCCTGCATATGCGGTGGCAGACCCGGAAGTGGACTGGAAGAGCCTTTGGACCACTTCTGGATCCACTGCTGAGCATTCAGGGGACACTTCCCCCCACACACACCCCTGGATTGGCAAGTGGCCACAGGGGGACCCTGGGTGCCCCCCCAGACCCAGGAGGCACCAGTCACCAAGCCAGGGGTGAGGGGGTCCCTCATGCATTCCATGATGGACCCAGAAGTGGACCAGAAGTGCTTCTTCCAAGTGTACTGGGAACCCTCCACCCCACACTCCCATGGGATGCTCCATCTGCCCCACCATCTCAGCATTCATGAATCACCTGGTACCTTGAGCTATGTAGAAAAAACATTTAAAGCTGTGTCTATGTCCAAATAATTGAATCTCACTGAATCTCCCCAAATCAATTCGGAGGATTCTGATTCAATTCAGAGAGATTAAAGGGACTCCTGATTTGATTCCGATTTGAAGATTTGGCCGCTGAATCGAGCCGAATCTCCACCAAATCAAATCAGCGACTGAAGCTTTGCACAGCCCTAATGTTTACCATGTGGACCCCTATTAATAATGTCTTAAAGAACTTACTTGAGTCCAAGATATTATTCCATCAAGAAAAAACTTTGTAAAGATATATTGAAAAATTTCTAGTAACTGAGCCTGATAGTATTGTACAGATACAGGAAAGCCTACCTAAACAAATGACTGATAAGAGAATCTGTGTGTAACTAGATATAAAAAGTTTACTATTTGTTCTCTAAAGATTCTGTGTTCACAGACCAGTCCAATATATTACAAATACCTTGTAAACTTCTAGATAAAAATTGTAGTTGTCAAGTTATGGAAGCTTTTAATAAAGACTAATGCAATTAATAAAACTGCTTGCTGCAGGGATAGGCTAACCATATTGCTATACAAGTAACCTGTGCCAGAATATGTTGTTATGGTTATAGAATCAAACACACAGAAGTTGGGAAATTACCATTTTTTAAAATTTCAAATTAATATGTTGGTGCATATTTAGTGAAGTGAAAGGTGCAATAGACTATCTAACAGAGAACTAATAAAATAATAGTACATTATTGTGTATATAATATAGAATATCAAATATAAATTATATTTGGCATTCTATATTACCATACTATTATTTATTATGGATTATATAATATGTAGCACACCACCATTATTATTAGTAGTATTGTTGTTGTTGTAGTTTAATTCTATACTCTAGAGGTTCTGCTTTAAGAAGACCTTATCTTTGGTGATATACCAAAGAAAGTCAATTTGCTCTCTCCTGGCCAGTGATTTCTGCACTTTTATCTGCTGCTAAGCTGTACCTTTGGCTTGCTGCAGTATATATTTTGGAAGAATTTGTACTCTCTTAAGCCATAGGCCTTTCCCTTTAAAGATGTGGTGGTAAATGTGCAATGTGTTTAGCATCTTTTTCTCCTAAGGACACATTAGTGTCCCATGAACAGATCCCTTGTGCTGTTTTCATGTTGTAGAAAGGTTCTTTTGAGCCTCTTCTCCCAAAGAGTTAAGCATGAACTAATTTATCTGCATGATGAGGGTTCAGGTTTACGCTTGATTGGCCATTTTTGAAGTGGTCTGCAGCTGTGCACTGTGCACTTATGCTTGCTTTCTGTGGCAACATCCAGTGAAAATTGTCACTTCTGTCTGTGCTATAGGTGAGTAGTAAATTTCACCTCATAATTCACTATGACTGAAAGACTAATTTTGGCACTGAAGGGCTTTTACATCTAAACTTGTCAATAAGTGAAAGGGATTAATTAAGTTCTACTGCCAGGCCCAAGGACTGTCAGTTGATGCAGCCATGCTTATGTGCCATTTATCAGTATCTCATAAAACACTAACTTTTAAATAGTGTCTTTCCCTTCCATGTTCACAACCTTGCAAATAATGCGCATTTCAGTTCACTTTTTCAACTGAGAAAAAAAAATCCACTGTGTTAGGGGTATGCCAAAGTCCTATTGGTTATTAAATACAGCCATGGGGATAATGAATAAACTGAGAGAAAAGTTCATTTATTCTGAACTGACAGCTGCTCAGAATTCAAAAAAACTTTGTTGACATACAAATATGTCCACACAGTTTGTTTTCTCCATAATGCCAAGATAATAATATATTGGAATAAAATATAGTAGCTGTGTACTGAAACAGATTTTAGGCTATTGGCATGTAAATCAACCAAAAAGTATCCTAATCCACTAAGGATTAAATTTTCCTGTCCTCAGGAGGACAACTTGAGTCTATGCGACACTGAACCTTTCCCCTCAAATAGGAGTGAATTGCATGTGCTCTGATCAAATTCTTATATCTAAAACTGCTATAAGACATAGAAATTATTTTACTTTTGTACTGGGAAAAATATAAAACTACTAGCCAATTGCCCATCAGGAATGACAGGGCGGGGTGTGCAGGGATGGAGCCCTGTGGCCTCCTCTTGTCCAGGCTCGCTCCCTCTTTACCTCCTGCTGCTTGGGGTCTGGGCCCACTCCACCCCTCCACTGGAGTAGTGGGGGGAGGGGAGGAGCGGGCCCAGGCCTGGTGCTGGGAAGGACTGGGCCCAAGGTTGGGGAGAAGCCAGCTCATTGCAGCAGGGACAGCAGTGGACCCAGGCAGACCCAACAGCAGTGGGGAACCAGGAGAAGTGGGTTCAGCATTGATGCAGGGGAGTGGGGGGGAGGAATAGGCCCAGGCCCACTCCTCCCCTCCCCCAGGCGCTTCTGCATTGGACCAGGCCCACTGTTCCCCCCCCCCACCATGGTGGGCTGGCTTCTCCCCTGGCTCAGGCTTGGCTCTCCTCCCTCCCTCTCCATCTTTGTCCTGGGCCCACTCCTTCCCTCCCCCCACTGCTGCCACTGTGGCATGCCCATTATTCCCCCAACCCACATCAGGCCTGCTCCTTACCCCTCCACCACTGCATTGTCCCACATCGGGCCCCGGAAGTGGTAATGACAGAATAGAGAAGGAGTGGGCTGAGGCCAGAGCTGGTGGCCTTGCCCCTCCCGTGGTGTACCAACCCCACTCCCCCTCTGCGCCGCCACCGCCATCACTTGCCAGAGTAAGGGGGGGGGGCAGGCCAGCTCTGGTGGCCTCACCCCACCACTCCATCATTGCTACCTGCAGGGAGCAGGGCAGAGGGGATGAGACCCCCCCCTGTTCCATCTGCTCCATTGCGCTCACCTCCAGGTAGCAGGGTGGGGGGGCACAACCCCTCCATCCCCTGTGTTCCCACCATCATGGTAGCACTCCACCACTCCACCAGCTCCTGTTCAAATGCTTATTTGCACTCTGATTGGCTGTTTGTCAGCCAGTCACAGTGCAAATAAAGCATTATGGACAGATAGACATAGGCTTTTATAATATTAGAATTCCCAATAGTTTCTAAAGAAATAGAAAGTATTTCCTATATCAAATGGGAGGACTAAGTTCTCTTGTCAAGTGTTATCCTGAGATATGCTTAAAAAGCAAAGCTCATATTAGTCTTTTCAGAGGAAAGTGATGGGTCACAATCTGTAGCACCTAGTACAGTAAGTTTAATACCACCTTGTCAAGGTAGTCAAGGGTCCTTAGAAAAATACATGGTAAATCCAGTGAAGAGAGACATGATAAAGATCTATAAAATCATGAAAATTGTCGACCAAGTAAACCATGTGTTGTTAGTCCCTAGTCTCAGAATATTAGAACTAGGGGTCATCCACTGAAATTAGTGGGAGAAGGATTTTAAAACTATCAAGAGAAGGTACTTTTTATGCAATGTGTAGTTGACTATACAATTGCCATGTGAGGTGGTAGAAGCAGATAGTATAGCCAAGTTCAAAGGTGGACTGGACAAACATGGATGATAAATTTGTTAATAGCTGTTGAATGGAAAGGTTGGAGATGTTCCCTTTGGTGTCTCTACACCAATAATGGTGGATACCAAAAAGAGTAATGACTAGGGAATATCAATCACTCTAGATCTGTCTGGATCTCCCTCTAACATCCATTCCTGCTACTGCTACCATTGTTCGGTCTGACCTAGTATGGCATTTGGTATGTTGTTATTGTACATTCATCATTTCTTTGACAATGCAAAGGTCTGGGGCTTAACAGAATATAACTTCTTGTCTATCTGGCCATCAGTGTATATGTTAGAATCATCAAAAAGCACTACTTATGAAAGAGAAAAAAGTTCATGTTGGTAAAGAGAACAGTGAAGTTACCCATAGCGTGTGGTACTTCATCAAAGATAAGTCCTTCTCATAATACAACACTGTAGAAAATATTGTTTTATGATCCTACCTTTGAGTAAGGTTAGGCGTGAGAAAACCCTAAGCATTTCTGTTAACATAAAAACTGGCATCATTAATTGATCATGAACAATACATTTATTTTCCAAAATGATCAAGATCTAATAACAGAAGCATGTCAGCAGAACTTTTTCACATAAGGAGAGGGGAATATAAAATTAAATAAGTCATCTTTTTCCCCAATTCAATAACATTTTTATTTCATTATTATACTCCCTGAGCTACATTATGTGTGCTTTGTTTTATATTTGTCTACATTTAAAATATGATCAGTTTATGAAGGACTCTATATAGCTATAGAACTTGATCTTATATGATTTTATGTTCCTATAGCAGAGTTTTTATGGTGTGTTTGTACATATCTTAAATCATGTTAAAATGCTTAAAAATATGTATACACACATGCACAAAATATAAAATAAATATACTGGTTTATGGCAGAATATAATTCAAGAAAGAAATGGAAAATAGAGATGGAACACTAAGCTACTGAATCAGTATATGTCATTAAACTAAATCATTCTCAAGCTATGACAATTTGCTTAACTGGAATTTGCATTTTATGAGGAGCTGTCCATAGAATATTTGCATACCTTAAACAGTGCTCAGTAACACCTATCAGTCCATAGCACACCTAGGGCAAGCTGTAAACTGAAATATAATTTTAAAATCTCATTGTTTGGGTAATGTTGAATATCTAATTATTTTGGAGTTGTGTCACAACATCATGGAACTAGTTAGCTGTCCATAAGGAAACTGCATCATCCAGATTATTTTTAATGTGATGGAGTAATGGAAAATCAATAACACATTTGATTCCATTGTCCAGTGCTATGTTTTATACCACAATGTCCTATTTTAAAATGTTCTTTTATGTTATTGTATTCTCTGTTTCTTCATTTCCCCCCCTAATAGTTCTATCATTTATTTCTGAATCAGCAGGCAGCATATTGCATAGTATTTCTGCAAAATTACTTTGAGATGGGCTTCTGACTGAAAATTGTTCAACCTCTTGCTATGCAACTTCAGCATTTCTTTCTATTATACAAAGCCTGTTTAAATAGGATTAAGAAGTCCTTATGTTGCTAAGCTATAAAACCTTTTCTAACAAGTTGATTTATGTTTAGTGGCCAGTTTGTTTGAGAGAGACCCTAGTTCATGTGTTTCATCAGCCATTTTTATAGCTGATAAGCTGTGTGGATCTTCAGGGGAAGAATTTTGTGTAATGAAAACAGGACAGTGTATAAGCACCCAATAGTTACAAGCTCTGGAAAATCATTTCTTCTTTTCTTAGTAAAACAAACAAAAAAAAACTTGCAAGCAATCTGAGTTGTTTTACAATATGTCTGATTTACTTGATCACAAAGAAGTGTAAAGGTTTTAGTGGCTTTCTTCTTGATTTGTACCCATTTGAGACAAGCCTTGCACCCCATGCATCTTCAACAGAAGTTTATTGCATATGTATAGAATAAATGATAATTAATAGATAATTACTTACAATAATTTATTTCCCCTACCTTGCCACTTCCAGAAAGCTCTGTGTGAGTCAATTTATTTGATACTATTTTTTGAATAATACTATAAAATAAATGTGACAGTGAAGAATTTGCAAAGTACCCAAGGTTGGTGTTTAGCTTTAAAGCTTCAAGATTATCCATCCAAGTGTTTTAGACTGTAGGAAGTGTATGGAAACAGGTGACTGATTTTGTAGCCTCAATAGATGGAATAGAAGCTGCTCCCACCCTCAGCCTGGTGCTTAAAACACAGTCTAGGAAAATGACAGAGGGTCTAGAACCCACTTTCCCCATTCCAAGCAAGTGGTTTAACCACTAGCTTATGGAGGAAAAGCTGTGTAACAAAATTAAGGTGAAAGACTAAGATCTAGCTCCTATTTGAACTTGAGGATGTCTAAAGCTTTGTCTTTGCTAGTTCCCATAATTATGTATGTCACTTCAGAACTGTGATCTTCTTATGCTTGAGGAGATGCATATCAAAGGGCATGTCTACACATCGCCATACAGCAATGTTGCTATGACACCATCCTTTAATACTTCCTTTTGCAAGTACTAAAGCATGGTGCAGTACAGGCAATTACTGCACTGTGTGTATGGCACACAAGTAGATTTTGCCACTATGTTGTCATAACACTATACCTAAGGAGTGTGCTGCTACAGTGACGTAGCTGACAATCACATGTAGACACACGTGATCACTACATCGCCATAGCGCACCGTATGGCAATGTAGCATGTCACTATGTTGCCATAGGGTAATGTGTAGATGCACCCATTGGCAAGTCAAAGGTCCCCCCTGCACTAAGATTCCATTAGGCTAGTGTTGTTAAGATACCCTGGGGGCTGGCTCAGCATCCAGGTGTCCCACGTTTGCTGCCTCACTTCTTGCTGCATACGAAACTCTTACATCCCTGTAAAAGGCAAGGGAATTTACGGTGGTGCAGCTGAATGTGATGTAACTGTAATTTGTCTGCTCCTAATGCAAAGAAAACTAAACTATGGATGTGTACCCCCTCTTTTATTTAGGGATAATTTTTTGTATTTTAGCTTTTATTTTAGCTTTTGTTGCTGTAGGAGAGGACAGACAAAGCAGTTATACCTTGTCAGCTGATGTGTACTCCCAAGAAGGACGGCTCACTGCCTACTCTTGAAATAGTGCAATTGTATATCTGTCCATGTGCATAACTCCTGTTTTAGCAGCAGAGTTTTGGAGTTGTTATACCACCTTGTGACAACATAATCCATGATACCTGGGATGCATGTACCACCTTTCTATGCAGGGTCTATGAGCAGTGTGGCACAAAATTGTTAAACCACACTAGAAAATATGGTCTTATGCCTTCTTTCCTCTCCTCCATCACTTTTGCTGTGCATTCCAAGTCACCATACAATACTTGTATTACTATAGACTGTTATTATTGGAGGGTTACTTTGCATTTGCCCTCTTCCTACTGCTACAGCAGGGAAAATAAAAATGGGGGGGCAGGTAGCCCCCTTGCCCTCTGCTCTCCTAACTCCTTCCTTTATTGTCTCTTTCTGTTCTCCCTGAGCGCACGGGAAGGAGGGGCAAATTTGAAAACACTAACTTTGAAATAAAAATGCCTGTAGTAATTTGTATAACTTTACCACAGGTATCCATAAACTTAGTTCATGCAGTGCATTTGCCTTTTTTGAAATTGCTGCAAATGTTAGCACAGGTACTCCATCTTTAAGCAGGACTTTTGTATCTACTTATATATAGTAGAAATTAATAATTTGATATTTGTACAAAACCAAAAGACTCATGATTTACCATATTGTTTATTGGACGGGGCCCCAACAAAGTGAACAGCTTTTCAAGCCATGGTGACCCCACAGCTCAGCACTGCTCAGTATGTGTGTGTAGTCTAGGTACCCACCCCTAGGATAATTAGCTCAGAATAGCATAATATCAGCTCTTTGAAAGCCCTAACTTGTGAACTGGTTCATAAAAAGTTCAAAATAGCCTTTTATAAAAAATAATCCTTCTTTTGAGATTCTGTTAAATTTCCTAGCTAAGAATGGCCAAGGAACTGCTATTTATTCCTGAAATTATTAATATTTTATTAGCCAGATTATACCTCTTGCATATGCCATAAGAGCAATTAGTACACTTCAGTAGAAATATAAATATCTGAAGTGTTCTAAAATGCATATATATTCATTATGGTTTCATAGTTCCATCATGTATATTGTCAAATCTTTTTGCTATGAGTTGCCTATAAAATGTGACCACAAATCTGATTAATTACATGACTTGGTAAATGTATTTTCAAGCTTTAAAAATTGTTATATACTGCTTCAGTAGCCACAATATGATTAATTTTACATTGTCTGCTATAATCTCAAACAGCTGAACTTTAGGTATTATTCTGAGCTGAATTTTTCTTTTGCACAAATAGAGCTTGAAGTTGTTATATAATTAGGAGCAGTTATATACCTAATATAAGCAATTTCAGTTGTCACTGTGACCATGTCCTTTGCATTGAGGACCCCTTTACATATGTTGATAAGATTTCAATACTGCTATGCACTGCCTTGTTTCATAGTTTCATAGTTGGTAGGGTTGGAAGGGACCTGAGCAGATCATCTGCCATGAGCAGGAAAGGATATTGGGGTCAAATGACCCGGCAAGGTGTCTATCTAGCCTCCTTTTAAAGACCCCCATGGTAGTAGTGAGCACCACTTCCCTTGGAAGTTGGTTCCAAACCCTAGCCACCCTGAATGTGAAGTAGCTCCTCTTGATATCTAGCCTGAATCTGCTCTTCATCAACTTATGGCCCTTGTTCCTTGTTACTCCCAGTAGTGCTCAGAGGAACAGGGTCTCTCCTGTTCCCTCCTGGTCTCCCTTGGCCAGTTTATAGACTTCCACCAGGTCCCCTCTCAGCCTTCTCTTGTGAAGGCTGAACAGGTTCAGGTCCCAGAGCCTCTCCTTGTAGGGCCTGCCCTGCTGCCCCCTAACCATGTGAGTGGCCCTCCTCTTGATCTCCCCCAATGTTGTCCACATCCCTCCTGAAGTGTGGTGCCCAGTACTGACTACAGCCTCAATCTGACAGCTCTAAAAGAACTGGACATTGCAGTGCTTTTTATTTAAAACAAACAAACAAACAAACAAACAAAACCCCATTAACTTATCAGTCCTGGATATTTGAAAAGCAAAAATTCATTCTGATAGTAAACAAGCAGAATAGAGTGTTTTCCAATTTATTTTTATTTATTTCATTTTTGTGGGAGAAGTGGATTTTTTTCACTTACAGGTGATATATCTTAGCAAGTCTTAGTTGTAAACATCTCCCCCTCCCACCAGATATTACAAATGGCAAAATTCTGCTTTACTGATAAAATAAGAAAATATGTAAGAGTGATTTTAAAATATGCTATGTTAAAATTATAAGAAAGTGTTAATGCTGAAATATTATATATATAATTTAAATATTGATAGCAGAAGAGTCTTGTGATTGTTGAGAGTGGAACTTAAATAAAAATCTATTTCCTGAAAAGAAAAATGCTACATTCTTAAATACATATAGCTAGTGATGGTGGTCATTTTATCCCATATAAAAATATTATTCAATGTTTATTTCCTGTGGTGGAAAATACTACTTAATAAAACTTCCATGAAGCTAGTTTTATATCACTGAATTGTATTTTCTTACTTATGCGTAGGGTCTTTTTCTTGTATTATTCTTAAATACAGAGCAGAATGTTGGTGGGTTTTTGATTGTAGCCATGTTGGTCTAAGAACATAGGCAGGCAAGTTTCTTTGAGTAGATGTGATATCTTTTATTAGACCAACTGAGTAGGTGGAAAAAGTTCTTGGCAAGCTTTCAGGCACAGTCACCCTTGTAATATACAGCCAACCTCTCCAATACCACCAAATGTGCAATAAGGAGAATACCTGCGACTGCCACCTCACAAATCTCAAAAGGGTCTTCAGCCAACAAGGACACTCCTCCAGAGAGAGATACTGCAGTTTTGAAAGAGCCACCTGGATACTATGTGAAGATTTGCTGCAGTACAAAAAGAAAATCCTCATAAACTACACACCATTAGTTATGCCATATCACCCTTCCCTGGAACCTGCATGGAAAATCCTCAAACAATGCAACCCATACTAGAAGAAGACCCCTCTCTAGAAGAGATCTTTACAAAGCCACCCATTCCAGCCTTTAAACAACCACCAGACCTTGCTAACCTTATCACCAGAAGCAAACTCCGTATGACCCAAACCACACCTAATGGATCCAGACTATGCCAGGACAAGAAATGCAAAACCTGCCAACACATCTTCACCATCCCCACAATTAGTGCATCCCACATCTCTGCCATTCCTGGATCTTACACCTGCACCTCCAGAAATGTTATTTATCTCATCCAGTGCACTAAATGCCCTGATGGAAAATATGTAGGAGAAACCAAACAATAACTGCTCACCAGAATGAACATACACTGAAAATATGTCAAAGACAAGAACACCCAACTACCTGTGGAGGCACATCTCTCACAGGACAACAACTCCCTCTCCAATCTCTCATTTCTAATCCTCAGATGGAAATTACAAAACACCTAACAAGCCTAGGAACTTCACTTCATAAATCTATTGGATACAAAAAAATCATGAACTTAATATAGACATTGGTTTTATTACACATTACAACTTGCCTGACATCTGATTCACCAGGTGCCGGCCTGACCCAACCCCTTACGTTTTTCTTTTCCCCCACCTTTTCACCCCTTCCCTACTTTTCTGCCCTTTGTCTCCCTGATTCCCTACTATTTCTTTTTTCACTGAGAGCCTCTTTCTTACATTGTATTATCGCCACTGTAGTTTTTCCCTTTGGCCTTTTCTTTTTGCCCCTGCTTTCTTCTCCCTCCCTCCTCTGCTTTACCTTTCATTTTTCTTTTTCTACCTATTTATATTTTCACTACATCCTCTCACACTTTGAGCTTCTCTCATTCCTATTTTCCTGATCTCCAACCACTTCCTTTTTCACCAACAGCCTCTCTTCTACCTCATCTTCTATGACTGTAACGTCTCCCTTTAGCCTTTTTCCCTCTGCTTTCTTCCCCCTCCCCTCTCTTCTTTATCTCTCTGCTTTACCTTTTGCCTTTCTAGTTTCTACCTATTTACATTCTCACTGACATCCTGCCACAATTTTAGCTTCTCTTATTTCTTGGAGTCTCAGAAAAGCAGACTCCCTATGCCTGAAGAAGAGTGACTGAGCCCAAAAGCTCACCAAGATCTTTTTCCAACTATTCAGTTGGTCTAATAAAACATATCACATCTACTCAAAGAACCTTGTGAGCAGAATGTTTAAAATTAATAATACAAAAAGTCAATAGTATATTTTTTTCTTCTTATATAAGGATTTCTGCTGCCCATATAAAGAGAGATTTCCTTTTCATTTAGCAACATGCCTGGTTACAGCAATATGGTTAGATGGACAGACAGATATAGACCTATTTCAAATGCATTTTATTTTTTATTAGAGATATGAAAAGTTATCTCCCTTCCAAAGTTCTTCTAAATCCAGAAAATAAAAAGTGTTAATGTGGTCCTTTTCCCTGTCTACTTCTTTCTATTTTAGGTTTTTTCACTACTTCATATCACTATAGAATCTCAGCTCCTGCCATGTAAAACTGATAGAAGTAGTAAAGACCATAGCAGATTTTGCGTTATCTGATATATCTCCTTTTTAAAGAGGCTAAGGGGGAATATAATTTCTGCTAACATTAGGGAAAAGGCTTGGAAGTGAAGGGCTAGTGGTTTATCTGTGAGCACCACTTATGACAGAAAGATTTCTCACAGCGGAAGGCCTTGCAACTTTTCCCAAAGGTGGTCATCTGCTGGATTTGCCTGATGTCCTGTGAAAGATTATTCCACAGCTGAACTCCCTTGCCTGAGAACTTTTTAAAATTTAAAACAATAGAAATGTTAGCTTGAAGCAGTATTCAGTAAATATCGACCCACAAATAAGATCTGAATAACAGCTCTCTTTGACTATGTATTATGGTAAAAGGAGTTTGTTTTAATTTAATTTTTAGACATCTGCCTATGAATAGTGTTGAGTCCTGCTCTGAAAAGAAGGTTTGATGATTATTAGTATCATTCATGCTCTGGATATCAGTGTTTATACGTAGACCTTAATTAAGCCTTCACATTTCACAAAACTGTGTGAATTCATATGAGTTCTAGCTATTCTTTTCATAATGACACCGTTGTCTTTATTTTCACAGGCCTCAGCAACTATTTTTTAATATACATAAAAGTTGTCTTCTGTAGAGAAAGCTTGTTTCCCCTCTCCCTGGGTACTCATGGATGGATATCCGTAATCTAAAAGAAACTTCTTACATGCACGTAAATGCCCTTATCTATTCACACATGTATAATTAGCTAAATAATGAAGTGGGATTTCCCTTCCTTTACTGATGTTAGGTGGTGCCTCAGTCCCCAGTCTTGCAGAAACAACTGGGAAAGTGAACCGTATGTATGGCAAGTCCCATTGTAGTAGTATCAGAGCCCTACAGAGCAAATAGTTCTACAGTGATGCAAATACACGAGGGCCTGATCTCTTTAGTTATACAAAAATACACACTTATGCACATTCATTTGGAGGAGACTGTTTGAATTTTGAAAATAAAGGGATGAGGGGCAGAAAAAGGGCACAAACAGGCCCTAAATAAATAAAGTAGTATTTGTACTGCACACAAGCAGAGAAGTAGGGAGAAAAGGCAGTATTTCAGGACTATGATCATATCCAAAATATGAAGCTGTAACTATCTTGCATTATATTTCCCATATTTATAATATATATATAATAAATATAAAGAGATCTAAAAACAGGCAGTTTTGTATGAAATATTTTCTGTTTGCAATATCCTTTCCAAAAAGTTTTATTAGTATTGATATGTCATATAGATACTGGCTGTGTTTGCTGGTCTATGGAAATGTTTAAAAGCCATATGTTATATCAAGATCATTTTATTACTAGTGCCTACAGTGCTATTCACCTCATGATTTCTCTCTGGTGCTCTCCAGCATGGAAATCTGCCAGGTAAACTGCTTCAACCATAGATACCAAAACATTACTCTTTTTGTGAGATTATTTTTTTGTGAAAGAGGGAAAATTGAATATTTCTTATCATAAAGATTAAAAGAGTGACAGAGTTGGAAATGAGGTTCTTGATTTATTCATTGCACAGGCAGCTACGGCATGATCTATCCAATATTATATTAAGAAATGCAGAAATAAACAAATCTGTCTTTAAAAAGGAAAAAGATGCTGTTATGTAAGCACTTCCACTGATTAACCTCTTAGTTTATTTAAATTATTTACATAGCCATAATTAAACTATAGTGCACTTCTTACCTATCTTAAAATTGAGTAGAATAAAATTGTCACTTTTTAAATAACATCAAATTAACTGTCATTAATGAGAATGTAATTACTACTTTTCACATTAGATATAATTAGTTAGCTAATGATCTATAAATTTATATCAAACACAACTTAACTATAGCACTTTGCATAATAAAATAGCTTATCTGAATGCCTAAAATGCAATTAAGATGTTGTCATATACACCCTATTTCACTGTCCATTAAGAAAAATAATGATTATGTAATTTGTACCTAGTGAAATTTACCCCTTCTGCAGAGGATCTGGTCCAGAACCTCTTTATGATTATGTCCTCCCATAGTATGAGAGCTGATATGATATGGAAGGAATTGAATATCTCTGTACTGAGGACAGTTTCATCTACCAGTTACAAAAAGACATATTACAAAAAATGAATATTAAATCTTCTTCCTATTAGGTGCCGACTAGAGCTTGTTGGGAATTTTTTGTGGGGATATACCTTTTTTTTAATGAAGATTTCATTAGGAAAAGTTTCACATCTCCAGGAAGAAATTTATGTTCCAGAAACAAAAAAGACCCCAATACCCTCCTTCCAAAAAAATAAAATAAAATTGTGAACAGTGAAGTTCTCTGGCTAGTGGGAGAATAACAGATTAGGGACATGAACACATCTCTTCAACATATCATATCCATTTATAACTGGATGCCCTGCATAGCTTGTTTTCTCCATCTTTCCCGTTGGAGCTGTCCCACTTTGTACAAATAAAGGCATACACTTTGGAGCAGGACCTTGACCTTGGTACTCCCAAATCCTGGGCTAATTCCCTTCATTCCTGGGCTACAAAGTGAGTCTCTGGTTTAGTGTGCCAACCTTTCTCATGTTTTTTTTTTTTAATTTTATCTTATTTTTGGAAACTTAGTCTTGCCAGTCCAAGGGGGCTTTTGTGGCAGACAGGGGTCACTACAGAGATATTGTCAGAATACGTGCTCATTCACGTAGCCAGGCTGGCAGCTATCTGTAGTTTTAGCTGGGATTTACACTACCCCATTTCATTAGCTGTGCTAGGAAGGTAAAAAGTGCAACCTGGGAAGTTGGAGCTGCTGAAAGGACCATAACAGTGGCAGAAGCAAGAGTATGTCTGCACGCATGCTTTTCCTAGAAAAGTGGCATCCCTTAACTAGCAAAAGAGGGTTTTGCAGTTACACAGGAGCATATTGTAAAGGACTTACATGTTTTGTATGAAAAAAACTTGAGTCCTGACAGAAAAAAAAATGATAATGTGTTTCCTTCTTTTAAGTATTGTAAGTCTGAAATATTTTCATTTTTATATGTATTATATCCTCAAAAAAATATTTTTCCAGTTTATGTGAATTCATTGCTAGATGCCTAATGGAGCTCGAAATGATATATAAACGTGAGTCTGAAATAAGAGCCTTGTATATTTTTGTGATAATAATATCCCATCATCTGTTTCTGGCCGCTAGCTTTGAATTTCAATGAGTATATGTGCATTTCTTAGTCGTAAGGCCATTCATTGTTAAAGGGTTTTCAAATTCTTGAAAATATTGGTAGCTTCTTTATGATGAATGTAAAAAAAAATGGTGTGTGCTGCAAATAACAATAAATACATTCTCTGATTGCTGAAGTATATAGAAGCCATATTGAGTGCTGGCATGTGTAATTGCCTAAGTAAAATTAAAAAAGGGAGACATTTCTCTTACTGTACCTTTACCAAGAATAAAGTATCCCATTTTAAGGACAGTACATGGAGATTACTAAATAAAAAATGTTTTAGTTAAATGGAGAAAAGGGACACAATTTACTTTGAATTTTATCAATTTAAATGTAGAGTAATACCATTAACTTTAAAAGAGTTATTCAAGTTTTATACCAATTTAGTATAGACTATAAACTGGTTTCATACATCCAGGCAATTTCCAATGATACAGCACACATTTCTCAGGAAAAACTTATTCTGAGCTCTTGGTAGATTCTGGCCTTAGGAACCAAACTCATATAGCTGTGAGATCACAAGCAGGCCCTACAAGCACAACTCCAATTTAATTTGCATAAACCCAAAGTAACTCCGCTGACTTAAAATAAACAACTCTGGATTATACTGCAATTTAGCATCTCTGTTGCTCTGGAGTTGCCTTGTTAACTTTGCATTCATTTTTTTTATCAGCTTGTTTCATATTCTTTATGGTTCTTAAATTAAAAGCTGCTTTTCATATCTGCTTTGCTATCTTTTCAAGTTACATATAGCATTATAAATTTTTAATAAAGCTTTAAAAGATTTAATAAATGTTCATTGCTTCCAAAATGTAGATTATTGGACTAGCACTGCAGTAAGGAGTTGTTAAACTGTATCCTGTTGATTCTGTTTGCATTATTACTTATTTAAGAAGTATTAATAATTTCCATTGTAGGGGCTTACATCAAGTCAGTACACAGAAGGAATGTAATGATATGCTATTAGTACAAAAGTCAATTAAAATTATTAAAATATTTCTCAACATGTCTGTGGTAGCTAAAGAAAAAAATTGAATTAGAAAATATACAAAGCACAGTTCAAATTAGAATATTAGTAATGGCTGCTGTAAACATTAGATTTGAATAGATGCAAAGAAAGAAGCAGACTATTATCATTATTGTTGTTGTAGCAATAACACCTGATTTACCACTGTGTTACTTTCATATTAAAATGCAACTATGAAGAACTGTGGTGAATTAAGACTTCAATTTATGTAGCAGGTTCCCAGGTGCAAGAGATGGTTTCAGTTAACTTTAAAGTAACAGATCATTAGTTATTAACATAACTGACTAAAAAGCAGATGATGCTTCTATTCTCAGTTCTGCCACTGACTAGCTCATCAACTTTAAACAAGTCACATCACCTCCTGTTCTTCTTTTTTTCCATCTGTAAAACTTGAATCATAGCACTCACCTGATTTGAAAATTTGTCTGTGCTCTATGGATACAAAATACTAAATGAGATCTAACTACTGTTATTACAGTTTTAGAGCTTGCACAGTGTTGGGTCAAATGTTAAATACTTACTTGAGTTTTTAAAAAACTATATTATTATTGTTTGTCCCCATCCCATAAAGGGCTTTTTTAAAAAAGTATTTGCTTTTAGATGGGTGGAGACACAGGTATAACCAGGCAGTTCTGGCCCTTGAGCACCAGTGGTGTATGGAGCAGCTGTTCTATTGCTTCTCTCCTATGTCAGCACTTGAGCTGGTGCCCCAGTTCCCCTCCTTCAGTTATGATACTGAATGAAAGGGTTACTGTAAAATCTCCTAAATTCTAAAGTACCACACACACTGGCCATTCATCATATATGTCTCCCTCTAACTGACGAGGTTTATGGACACAACTTCTAAATTCTGGTGGAATATTGGAGCTATGCCAATTTACTCTAGCTGAAGATCCTAAATCATTCCTATCAGTCACTGGTTCTTCTCTTTCCTGTCAACTAAATACTGCCCTCAAAGACAAAGATAGACAAATTCCAGTCTTAACCACTCTGGTGTAAATGCAGGGTAATCCCACTGAGATTCACCGTAATCTTCTTGTTCCTCCACCTGGAAGCCACCTGGAACTATTTCAGACTTACAGTCAGTGTATTCACAATTTTCCCTAAGAGCTTGAAGAAAAGTTGGATGTATTCACATGGGACTAAAATTTGACATTACAAAATATTACAGAAAAGCCATTAATAAGTGAGGGGGGAAAAAAATCTCTGATCATGAATACATGCTCCAGCAAGAAAAAAGGGAGAAAAAGAATACCATTACTAAATGCAGAGAAAATTGCATTCAGATAAACAGTTCTTATTAAACTTTCCTCACTTATACAGGGTGAAAAAGAATGAAAGCAAGAAACACATTCATTTTATGTGGCTCTCAAGGAAGAGTTTTCTTAAAAGTGAATGAGAAACAGTAAATTACAGTGAATTATATGGAAAATACATTAATGCAGGTGAAAAATGTTGAGGAGTAAAATCTGCTCCTTTAACTTCAGAGCTCATTTGATTGGATTTGGTTTCCTTCCATGTATGAACATATAAAGGCTTTACAGGAGAGGTAGAATTTGCTGAAAATATTCAAGCAGGCAGGACCTTCTTTTCCACTGTTTTGACCTCATTTAGTTATTTATATCAGTGGCCGCATTTACAAAGAGCTGCTACTGCACAGTCGTTACTGTGCATTTATTTAGTATTTGTCTAAACTAAATTAAATAAATATACAAAACCCAAGTTACTGCAAGTAGCACTGGTGAATGCTTTTTTTCTTATGCTACTGTAGAGTAGCCTAATACTATGGTGCAGTAGCATTATGTCATTGTTTTTGCCCCATAACAGTATTGCGCAGTAGTATCAGGCTACTGCACAGTCTTGTTTACACGCACCCTGTGTTTTACAGTCAGTTGTCACTCAGTTTACAGGTATACATGATTGTACAAAATGCAATGTTATGAAGAATTACACTTAGGACTAGATTCCTAAAAGTGTTTAAATGCCTAATATTGATTAAAAACTATGGGCATTTGTAGATGAAACAGGGACCTTAAATTGAAGTGGTGGGTTTTAAAAAAACACCGCTTCAATTTAGGACTGATTAAACCCCCATGTCATGCATGCACCCTGCTGACTTACCTGTCTCTCTGGCAGGGAGAGGTGCCAGAGTGGAGGTATACAAGCTGCCAGCAGGCAGAGTGCCACAGTGCTTAATATTTCTTGGTCACTTTACATAAAATGTTTGCTAACAGTAAAGTCATGTAAAATTTAGGAGTTCTCAATCAAATTATGAAGAAATTTAACAAGGTCACAATAGACTATCACTGAATATATTACTCTCACCAGACTTAATTTGTTTTTCTAAGGTTAACTACCATTTGTCATCATTTATTAAGCCCTCAAATCTATCATTTGATAGATATGGCCCATTGTTCAAATTAGAAAAGAACTTTCATTTAAAGAAAACAAGCTAGCATAAATAGACTGGTCTTTTTGCAGTTCTTCACTAATGAGAACTAGCTTTTATTTGTTTTAATTAGCAATTACAACTCCGTTGCTAAATATTTTTCCTACTCCAAAATACTAAAGTATACCCTATAGTGTAGTATCATAGGTTTGAAATCAAAATGATTTTTTGCTGCTACAGCAGAAGTGAACTGAATGAGAGACAACTATAAATAAAGAGGTTTTTTCCAGACATTAATAGAAGCATTTTAAGGAAAAGGAAATAATTTAGTTCAGTAGATTCCCCTAAGTGAGCTTAGTTTAGGTGGCATATTGGTTGATTGAAGCATAATTTTAACTACTAATAGTCATTGAGTTATGATTTGTATAGCCTGTTGACTTTGCCTTTCAGTATAGGGCTGGGAGAACGTCAACAAAGGAGAAGGTATCTTCACTTCTGCATCAATATAACATGAAAGAGAAGCTTTACAAGTACATTACTTGTACCCTTAACACCATTCAAAGCAGACCTACTGAGATAAGTAGGATGGCAACCCTGCTCCTGTACAATTGAGAACAGTTTGAGAGGTGAGGTAGAAATTATGGGGGAGCTGGAGGTAAGAAGAAACTTCAAAGATAGGGTTAGTAAGTTCATGAGAGATCCTACAGATGGTTCCATGAAACTTGAAATTAGGTCTATTCTTTCACAGCCAGACTCAAAGATGTTCAGAAGGTGCAAATGAAATGGTTATGCTGCAGCAGGAATTGGGCTACTGAAAGAGATGCTATGATAAACTTGTTTCTAAAAGTACTGTATTGCAGTGCAGAATCACTTCTCATGCGTGCACTCCAAAGGCTGAATTTATGCAATCTGACACAGTGTACATACAGAAAGTCACTTTCAGATTGAAAGGAGACAGTCATGCTTCTTTGTCAAAGACAGTTCAAATACAAAAAATAAATTAGTGAATGATACACATTTCCTTATTTTCTTAAAGTGTAAATATTCTGATAACTGTCTTAAAAAATATCAACTTTGCATATATAAAAGCATTATTAAGGCATTCATCAAAATGGAAAGGAATCGTGTTATCATTCCTTGTTATATATTCAAAATTACAGGTGTTTATATTCATGGGCCATGGATTTTTATTAATAACATTATTTGAAGTAACTTTTCATAGAACAAAAAAAGCCGGCCATTTGCTCTATAAATCAACATTCCTCCCCCCGCCCCCCCAATCTTGAGCTCATTATACAGATAAGGTTCTGTAATGTGTGGCAGATGCAGGGAACAAAACATACAAGTAGAATCCTGACTTCACCTTTTTAAAAGGATACCACTACTTCCTTTTTAAATGAACATGGAACTGGTCTTCAAGTATCTAAGTTCTAGCTAATCAGTAGTGTTTAACGTGAACTTCTGCACAGCATAACATCTGGTTTTGACTGGCTCTTGTTACGGCCTTTTAAAGGCACAGTTTCCCATGACCTACTTTTCCCTCCATGGCTAAAAATAACAATGAAGTGCCTTATAACTACTTGGAGTCCTGTATTATGTTAACCGTTCTAATAACTGAACTACCTAGCAGTTTACAATTCCCTGAGGTGCCTAGCATTGCTCTGTGGACTTTTACACCTACTCTAAGACAACATTTGAGCCTACCAGGGAACAAATTATTCAGTCCCCTCTTCGATCTTCTCTTCCAGGTTTTGTTGAATGCATTGCCTAGTCCTCCATAGTTTGTGTCTGTCAGTACTCAGAACCTCATATGAACTTACCTGTTATGATAACACTGAAGTTTTTTACCATTTTTCCTCATCATAAATATACAAAATATCTTTTTTTGAAGTAGTAAAACTTCCCAGGACCCCAAATAAAATCCTGTTTTGTTAATCTTTCTCTATATATTTTGGCAAGTGCCCAGTAACCCTAACATTATTTTCTAACAGTGCAGGCAGGCCTGCTTTCAATTTTCTGTTGAACAAAATGTCAGCAGATGACCTCCAAGGCTTCATTTAGTGGCATTCTGCAATTTAATGGTGGTAACCAGATCAGTCTGTCACTACACCTTTTTTACCAGGTAGTATATTTATCCAACTAACCTGTTAGATAGGTAATCATGGGGACTGTTACATGTTTAAACCAATGCTTCACTGCAAACTGCTTCAATACGTGTTGTTAAACTGTGGCCCATTTTCAGATGTTACCGTGTCAGGTATGCTGTGCTTAGCAAAAAAAGAGATTTGCTGTGCAAGATTACATGTTTAGCTCTAATGTTTTCTGGTTAGGTTACCTCAAGGAAGGGAGACTCTGACAAATATATAATATTTTTTTCACCTAGCATAAGCAAATCTATATCTGCCTTGATCCATAGTGCCAGTTTCCCCTGTGACATCAGTAAGGACTCTTTTTGCTTGATTTGGCCCATGTTTTTGGCACATGCAACAACCCTTAACAGAATCCTTGATGTTCTTGTTGAGGGCAAAATAAAATACTTCTAGTCTCCTCCTCAGATTTTTTTTCATCCCTAAATCACATCTATAGATTCTCTTTAACATATTTTTCTCTACCACTTTATTGAACTTCCTGGAGACTTAAAACAATATCCTATTTCTACTGTGAGCTTAACCTAAAATTTAGCTGAAAATATAGTGTTCCAGCTATCTCCAGCTAATTATTTATTGTATGACTTCATCCCCAAGAGTACAAGTGCCAATCCTGGTCCATGTTTTATATGAGATTAGGTTGATTTTTAAAAAAATATTTCAAATCGTACTGTCATGCAAACTCTAACTCTGGACTTCTTGCCACTGCAATTCTTACAAACAATCTTGCCTGTCTATAACCACTAAATCTTTCTCATATTTGTATTCAATAACTAGCTGAGAGAAACCATTTGTTTGTAGTCGGAAAAAAATCTATTGTCTCCATCTTCTCAGGAAGTTTGATAAGCCTGTTTTGGAAATGGGCATTAATGCTAACATTTGTCTTTGCTAAGTAAAGATATGAAGACGTCCACATCTGTGGACATTAGATCTAAACTTTTACATATTTACCTTCAACTACCCAAGGGTTTTGTATTTAGTACTAAAATCACTGGTTCTAGCCCAACATTGATTTATGCATCAATATCAGACTTCAAAGTAATCAATGTTGTTCATCTGACTCCAGTTAGTAGCAATATGTCATTGTTCTAATGCTAAGTAGTTGTTGTTATATGAAATGGCTTCTGAATGTCGTATGGAAAATGTTTCTATAGGAAATGTTGCTAATAAAAGGTCATTGTGCTTACCAGATATTGCTGCTAAAGAGCATTGTATTTACTTTCAAATTGATAGCCAATTCATCCTTTCCTGCAGTGTTTTCCATTGTTCCTACAAACAATTCCCAAGGAACTAGAAGTGTCATTGTTATCCTCCTTGGCCACACATTTGTGCACGTTCTGCTGGTACACAAATTTTTGAAAAATGATCTAGTTCTTGCTTCTCTTTCCAGTTGCTGAGCACTGTCATGGCTCATGTTGTTTATCACAGAATGGTACCCAAAAGCTCGTGTAAGTCTATCCAAATCATGCAGTTGGTGCAATAAAAGGTATCATCCCTTTGCCTCTTGCTGAGCGTTTTGTTCCAAATTTCAATCAAAATATAAAATTTGCTATACTTGTTCAGGCCAAGGTTTCATTTAGCTCAGTGGCAATTAGCAGATGTTTTTAAAGAAGAATGTTAGAAACAAGATGTGTATAGCAAGTCATCCCCCTGCATACCATCCCAGTCTAGTGGAGCAGATCACTTCTCTTAGTTCTTATGAGGGACTCTGTTAAACTCCTTCCAAGAGTAGCTCTTCAGATTAGATTAAGCAGAAAGTCTTCAGTGGTGTACCTTTTTTGTAGTATATTCACAAAACTTCTCTCTTATTTATTTTGTGTGTGTGTGTAGAGTGCAGCATCCCTCACATTCCTGTATGACAGATTTATTATTAGTCTCCTCTCCCTGAGTTAATTGAAAACTATGAAAAATCCAATGCTTTAGAATCAGTTCTTGTCAGAAATTAAGGTCCCTTCTGATAATCTTACTTTTTGCTGTCACCCTATTGGTTGTGTAGGTAATGGCTTCATACAGACGTTTGGGGAGGTTATGGGTCGATTAAATTAAATTAAAAATGGCCACCCAATCTAATTTAGATCACCAAGGTACAATTGTTTTACTAGTTAGGTGGATCTAAGTGAAAACTGCACAGAAGTTCAGGTAACCCAATCTAAATTAACCCCACATCTGGACCAATTTAACTGTCCTGAACTTCTGTACAGTTCCCAGCACAGTCCTGTGGCTGGGAAAGCCCAGTTGCTGGCACCAGCCCCAGATCTGTGTTTTTCCTACCCCTGCCCCCACCAGACTATATTTAGTCCCCCTGGCTCTCCCCACCACCTGTTTATGACCAACCCCTGACCCCAAGCCCAGCAACCGCGCCATGCCACAAACCACTCCCAGTACCAGTGTTCATTAGTGCTGGCATTTGCTAGTGTTGGGAACCAAGGAAGTAAGTGGAGGTGGGGGAAGTGGTGGGAGGTGGTGTTTATCTGGGGGTCAGGGAGCTAAAAATAGACCCTGGTCCCACGGGATGGGGAAGAAAGCCCCTAAGCCCTCCAGTGGCCCCCACAAGCCCCCCCATCCTGATCTCCCGTAGGTGGAATGGCTATTTTTAACTTGATCTAATCTCCCTCCACCCCCCCCCAAAGTCCATATGCAGCAGAGTGAAGTGAAGTTATTGTCTTCCACATTTCTAGGGACTTTAGTTCTGGTGAGGCTTATAACCATTCCATTCTTTGTTTTGAGGTATTTTTAGCTTATTTTACCTAGAATTACTCAGCAATATCTCATAGTCATGGAGTCAGAAAGAATCTGTTTCATTCAGTGTCTGTCTCATGCCTTTGAAAGATAAAGTTTCTTATGTGGGGCTAAGATGGATATGGCAAGTTAGACTAGTTTATACCCACAGTTCTTGCTGTTGACTGGGTGCATAAGCTGTTTATAGACATTATGTTTTTCTCTGTTTAATCTGAACTACAGCAGTCACTATATACACGGACACAGAGATGACCTGAGCAGGGTGCAGGGCCTGGGGCAAATCAGCCTGTGCAGGGCTCTGCCCGCACACGCCCTGGTTGTGAAGAAGCTGGCAGTGGATTCTGTGGTGTGGGGGGAGTGCCAAGCGGCCAGGCATGAAGCCAGCGACAGCAGCACTAAGTCACTGTGTACACTCTGCCTGGCTCCACAGGGCCCCCCAAGTGTGGGGCCTCAAGACAATCACCCTGATTAGCAACCCCCTCAAGGATGGCCCTGCATTGACATCTGTAGTCTGAATTAAAATTGGTTCCGGTCTGAATTAATCCTCATTGAATGAGGCTTAAAGTTAATGCAGGCTAGAGCAGTCCAAATTAGGTAATTTAAACTATATTAATTAACATGTATATACATTGCTTTTAGGAAAAACAGTCCTTAGGAACTCAGATAAGCTTTGCAAATATCAATCCCCTCAAGGGTAACTCAGTGTAGTTTTTGCAACACAACTGAGGCTAACAGGTATAAAGTAACATGTGCCAACAACACTTCACCCTGACTAAGTATCAGGTCAACTGAACAGCACTTTAGATAACTGCAACAATGCAGCAGTGCTTAAACAGGCTTATTATCACCTTCTATTACTTCTAACTGCATAAACTCACACATATAAGCTGGAAATCGGGTCTATTAAGGGGCTGTCAATAATAGTCTATTAAACCTTAATTCGAATTGAAATTTGATTCAAACTATGTGATACGAATCAGTTAACAGTTTATATAACACTCAGCACATCTGCCAACAACCATAGAAGTATTTTCTCCTGAAGGCTTTACTTTTATAGTAGACAGAGGGACCGATGTCTCTCTCACTCTCTCTATTGTTATTTGTTTATTTTTATGATTTGATACCCTAGGAAAGATTTAATTTACATCTGAATAAGTTCATCATAAACTAGAAATAAAGACAGAAGAACACCCCTAAAGGAAGGAAGATTAACGAGTTAGGCGTGGGGTCAAAGAGAAAGTAAACCTTCTGCCTGTAGGCACTTAGAAACAATCTTACAATTATAAATGTGTGTGCATATATATTTGCATATACATTACATAGTTATGCAGTGAATGGAATGGAATTAAAACATCAAAAACCAAGGTTTGCAAGGTAACAATTAAATGAAAGGAGATGGAACTAAAAGACTATTTTATTAGAATGTTGCATTTTCCCCCAACACATTCTTACTGTATTTGCTCATCACTAGCAGAAACTATCAGAAAAAAGGCTTTTAGCAACAAATGAACCCTGGAAGTTTTTGCTTCATTTTCACAGATTTAAGAAAAGCTCATTATTTCTCTTCTTTTATGAGCATGTTCTATGTCTATTTATGAATGCAGTTGATGTTAAAATGTCATTAAAATGCATTCAATTTTCTTTCTTCTAGATACTACCTAATGGGTTTAAATAACAAACTATGTTAATGTATATGGCTGTAAGTATTTTTTTAATGTTCTGATGTTTATCATAAGTCTTGAACTTCTGTAAGCTTTAGCCTAAGAAAAGGACCTGAGTGACAGATGCATTTTGTGCCCAGAGGAAATGAACAAGCAAATAAATAAAAAGAGGCAATATAAAAAGAACTAGATGAAAGTCACTTTACCTACTATAAGTATTAATGGCATGGTAACAACCTCATATTAGAAACTGGTTGGTGTCAGACTTGTTTAGATGGTGATCCAGTTTACGATCATAATGTTCAAACCACACTCCACTAGGCATCCAAAAAAGGATGTAGTATATCCCTGAATTAGGGAGGCTTTTACCAAATTTACATAGAAGTGATACTTCAGTTATCTTGATGAAACAGGCTTGTTGGTTGTAGCCGTGTTGGTCTAAGGACGTAGACAGGCAAGGTTTTTTGGGTAGATGTGATCTCTTTTATCAGACCAACTAAATAGTTGGCAAAAAGTTCTTTGCAAGTTTTTGAGTACAGACACACTTTCTCAGGCATAGGGAGGCCTTTCTTCAGGCAATGGAAGACTCTGCTAATGTGATGAGTTTTCCAAGATTCAAGCTTCATTCCTACCTTTCAGAACTCATAACATCAGCAGAGTTTCCCACTGCCTGAAGAAGGGTGTTTGTGCCCAAAAGCTTGCAAGGAACATTTTGCTAACTATTTAGTTTGTCTAATAAAAGAGGCTGCATCTACTCAAAAACCTTCCCTGCCTCTTAATGAAACAGAAACTGTATTCTGTAGACTTGCTTCCAAGACAGTCATTCCAAGTTCAGTTTTAGTTTATATGCTCCTTACGGACTACATCATTTTGCATATTTTTTCTTTCCCCTCCTTGCTTTCAGCTTTCCTGAAGTGCAGTAACTTCTTTCAATCAGTCATTTCACTAATGTTTCTGACCATTCACTGTTCCTAATTATGGGCAGTCTGAGGTATACCATATTTCTTGATATAACACACCCCAGAATAAAATATACAGCCTGTTTTTGAAAGGCAGAATGAAGAAAAAGAGTTTTCCATATAGGTCATAACAGTAGTAGCTAGGGAGTCAACCCTGCCCATTGTTTTGTTCCCTGTTCCTTGAATGCAGATTTTACTATCACTTTTGCCCAATAAAGCAGAAACTGTTCTTACTGTATTTCTCACATATAATGTAAAGTAAAATTTCTAGCAGCTGGGTTTTTCTGCAATAAATAAATAAAAAAAAGATGTTAGCTGTATGTGAGAAAATCTGATACTTTGGAGAAAAGTGGGGTTTTATATCTCTTGCTCTGGGGAAGCCGAATTCGCCCTGATATAACTGAGTATTGCTTTAACATTAATAACCATTGCCTAAAGGGCTCCTCTGGTTAGCTGGGCTTATCAGAATGTGGAAATCAGAGGACCATGCCCTCTTACCTTTGGGCATGTGTGTACATAAGCTCCTCTGAGGAGAGGTGACACAGGTATTGTTTACAATGGCTCTGTTTCATTCAGTGATTCTGTAATGGTAGGATTGTAATTACATCAAGTAATTAAGAGGATTACATTTGCCCACTCTGCTCCAACAGACTGATGCAAAGAAGTTATTGTATCACTTCAGGATCTGGTCTTCAAGAGCATTAGGAGAACTTGGCGTATGTAAGAAAGTATGTCTTACAGATGGTTTCTTATTTTTAATCACTTTTATATAAAATTATAATGATAATACCATGTAGGTACTTGGCTTTATTTTAATCAGCATCAACAAATAGTACAAGTAAAACATAAGCATAATAAGAACAGCTAGTGTTTAAATGGGTTACCAAATAAACTTGATCGAGGGACTAATGAAATACAACATGTAGTGTATATAGCTACTTGTAAAAGAAATTGAATTACAATTCAGTCCGTGACATTCAGGATCACAGTCATCTTGTTGTTCTTCTGCCTTACTCACAGCAGTGCCGTTCAATCAAATGACAAATTGGCTTGCCAGTGATATGTGATATGCTGTGGAAGGTAAAACCCGTTCCAGAGAGATCTCTTCACATAATGGATTAGGTGTAGACTCTTCCACCAGTTGGATTGATTGTAACACAAAACTATTATGCTCTTGCTTTTTTTATGCTCACTATAGAGGTACAGTAAACATATCTACATTTGTTTGCAAAACTGAAATGTATTTATAAATGTATTAATAAATTATAGTAGGATCAGAAATACCATGGGCACCTTTCAGCTAAAGTCACTCATAATTATTGAATCACCAAACTTACAGCATAATTTACTCCAAACTTTAAATGGACTACAACTGCAACTCTCAGGATTTTCTCACATTTTCTCACATCTTATGATATTTGTTTCACTTAAAGATCAGATTTGTGGAGATAAGCAAGAATCCAAAGAATTTAGCTTTCACTCATCTTCTCTCCTCCTCTTTCTCTCTCTTCCCCTTTTAAAGTACCCCTCATGGTTCTGAGATAAAGCTTGAAAATGTGACCTGAGTGCACTGAAGAGGCTCAAAAGCCAGAAGCAATCAAAAATAGTTCAGCATTGATTATTTTCTATGAATATCATGTTTTTCAACCTAATCTCCTTTTTTGGGAGGCCTAACTTGGGGGGTTTTAACATTGGGGTGAACAGTGCTCAAATTGATTGCATATCATTGTTGCTTGAGAAATGAAAATAACATACCTGTAAATACAAACATATTGTTGCAAGTCTCCTGTAAAGAAAAACTCCAGATACCACTTAAAGCAAATGTCATTTGGCTTTGGGTAATAGCATGAATTATATGATGGGAAAGCGGGGAAAGGAAATATTCACCTAAAGATCTCTTGAAAGGAAAAGAAGAAACATAACTCCACTGCAATTCTAAACTGAACTGCATGTCAGCGCAGCATGAGTTGTTCAAAACAGAATAAGCAGAGGTGCACCTGACATTATATACATAACATATATTCTGCTCAAAGAGCTAGTGCATATGAAATAAAATCCAAACTAACTCTTCATCCATTTTTGGAGACTGAAACTAAAACACAATCAGTTTATTTACCCAGGGCCCAAGTGGATCAGTGGCACTCTTAAGAGTAAACTCAAGAGTTCTCAATGTTTATTTTGTCAGATCGAGGTGCTTCCGATATAAAGTAATATTTGTTTTAAAAGTGTGTATGTTCTCATTTAAGAAAACTTTAGTACACTTAAACAAGTATCAAATCTTAATTCAAAGTAATATTACCAATCAGAAAATGCACATAAAGTAAAAACAAAAAACCCTGCAAAATCCCCCTTAAGCTAGCTTTTGAAGATGCCCTTTATCTAGATTACAAAGCTTTCATAGACATTAGGGCTGGAAGGGACCTCGCGAGATCATCCGGTCCAGCCCCCTGTCCAAGGGTCAGAAAGTCAGCTTGGGTCAGATCACCTCAGCAAGGTAAGCATCCAAGCATTTCTTAAACTACTTCCAGTTTACCAAAATGGAAAACTTCCAGAACTATGAGTTACCAAAAAATGGCCATATCTCAGCCTTCTGAAGGTGCAGTATAATAGCAAACAGTTCTGTGCAAACCTTGGTGATTTCAATTACTCTGATGGTCTTCAAGATAAGAGGGTGAAGAAGCAAGAATCAGTATTTATGGTTTTTCATGCCAGTAGCATAACTGTGAAGGGCACTTGCTGGAGACGCTCACTGTGGATTATACAGCTTGGGGACCAATATATTCATTAAGCAAAATCAAGCTGAAACTTTCAATAATTTTGACCCACTAGGGATTTTCAAAAGTAAGCACAATGAACTTGTTAAAGGTTTAATCATCCCACTATAGGCACATGGTTAACTATAGCAAGGCCAAGTTCTGGCCAAAAAAAGTTAAAGTTTTGATTACTGACACACATTACCTTTTTCATATTGAAAGATAAGCTTCCTTGGTTAGCAGGTTTAACATGACCACCATGTTGTGAATTTGTTTTTTGGTCAGTGTGGGGGATAGTCTTGTTCAGTTTCCCTCTGAATTAAGTACAAGGGCAGAAACTCTTTTATTCACTGGATTTTATCATTAGGCCTGATCAGCAGCCATAGGCAGATCTAGGATTTTTAAAAGGGGGTGCGCAGATAGTGTGTTGTATCAACACATATTTTCCTCAAGTTCAAGAGGAACTAGAAGCTTTATTAATATGCTTGGGGTCTAGTGCTGTGTTATTCAGGTTAAGATTATGGCAAAAACAAGTATAACTTTATTGAAATGTTCATTAATTTACAGCTAAATTGCATATTACCTTTATAAAAACACTACAAGCTAGGCACAAAAATAGACAAAAGATGTTGTTTCATTAGTCCTACAGCCATTGTAATTAAATGTACAACTCATTAAGATTTGTAGAACAAATTACACCTTTCTTGGTGTCTTAACAGTGCCTACTAGGGCTGTGCGAAATTTCACAGGGTGTTTAGTTTTGAAGCTGTTTCGATGCTTTTTGAGCTCAAACAAGTGAAATTGAAATGAAACAAAAGCCTTTGAAACAGCTTCAAAATGAAACAAGGGCAATCAAAATGTTTCAAAAGTTTCAAAATGTTTCAAATTTCAAAGCCGGGTTTGGCTTCAGCACTGGTCCCAGCTGGCAGCAGCAGCCTCCTGTCATCCCATGCAGATCCAGGGACTGCACCCCTTGGGAAGATTCTGGCACAGCCTCCAGCCCTCCCAGGCAACACCGGTCCCTGGATATGCACGCTGGATGACAGCATGCTGTTGCTGCTGGCTGGGGTCAGCAGCAGCACCAGTCTTCCTGGAGCTAGATGTGGGCTGTGCTCAGTGTCACTCCCAAGCAGCAGGAGCAGTCTCCTGTGATCCAGCAGGCAGATTGGGGGCCTACCACCAACCTACGAGGAGTCTAGAAGAGCCCCATAGCCCTCCCAGGGGTGTGGGCCCCCAGTCTACTTGCTGGATCACAGGAAGCTACTCCTGCCACCTGGGATGGGTGGCAGCATCAATCTTCCCAGTACTGGGTGCGAGCTGCACCCAGTGCCAGTCCCAGGCCCCCTCCCATGGGTAAGGGCCCCTGGATCTGCCCACTGGATGACAGGAGGCTGCTACAGCCAGAAAGTGACAGATTTGCTTGTCAGCACTTTGAGGTACAGGTTCCCAGAAACCTCTACACCTATCTCCTTGGCAGGCTTCCTGTTATCAAAAGGGGCTACTAGCCCTGCAAGTTTAATCTGAATCAGGGTGTCACGGATGGCCCCGCGAGCGGCCGTGAGCTCGCGAGTGCCCCTTTGCTGTGCCAATTAGGGTGGTCTGGCACCCTCTACTCGCCCGCCACGTCTTTGCTGTTGAGGTTCAGAATGGGAGGCTGCCTACTTACACCTAACGACACCTTGATGGTATCAGCTCCGTTCCAAAGTGGGGTGTACTCTCACCCCAGCCTTATGGGCAAATGCATGCCTCCAAACCTCCCCTTTAGCACGCCCCAAGCCTCGCAGCTGTCCTGGGGGACGTTGTCTGGTCCCCTGCCCCTCTGGTGCTCTCCCTCTGGCACCCTGGGCTCATCACCCGCCTGGCGCCCCTGGGCCGGGCTCTCACCCACCGGCCTATTACTGATGCCCTTGGGTCTCCCTAGCTCCTCTCACCCCTCTCGGGGTCTCCGCCGCGCCCTCTGCACTTGCGGCCCCACTCGGGGTCTCTGCCTCGCTCTCCACGCTTGCGGGTTTCCCGCGCTTGGGGCTCAGGTGGCCGTAGCCGTGCCTGGCCCCCTTGACCCTTTCCTGGGTCGTTTCTGCGCTCTTGACCCTTGCCTGTACCACGCCCTCGGCGCTGCGCCCTCTCTTGGGGCCTCGCCCTCTCTGGGGCCTGTACTGCGCTCTCGGCGCTGCGCGCCTCCCGCGCTTGGGGCTCAGGTGGCCGTAGCCGTGCCTGGCCCCCTTGACCCTTTCCTGGGTCTTTTGCCCCACTGGGCAAAGTGCCGTCCTTACGGGCCAGGGTCCAACCCCATGCTCCGTGCCACTCCGGCACAAACAGTTGTGCCCCACTGGCACTGTGCCTCTACTGGGCACCCGGAGCCCCCAAACTGTTGGGGAGCCCCCATTGAGGCCTCCTCACTCCCCTACAGCCTCACCCGGTCCTCCGGTTAACCATAACTCAAGCCAAGCCCAAACGGCTATAACAAAACCAACAAAGAGCCTACCCGCTCGTAATGTAAACTCCACGCCCCTCTCGTCAGGGTGTTCTCGTCCCTAGCATCATCGCAGCTGGTCATTAAGGTAAGGCTACAACCCCCGACTCTGGCCGGTCAGCTCAGCCACAGAGCTCCTGCTCCTGCGGCATCCAGAAGGGTACTGCTAGCTAGGCTTTGGCCTAGCTGTTTATAAGGGCCTGGCCCTGCCCCCTCCTGGCCACATGACCTGCCTGGTTGCCCTAGCAACCCCCATCTGTGTTGCTCCAGGATGTTTCAGCAGCCCTATTCCTCCTGCTAGTAGCAGGCACCCTAGTGCCCTGTTACACCTCTCCCCTTCCCGGGGCATCTTCTTAGGAGAGGGGCGCGGGAGTGCCCCGCGACACAGGGTATAAATGACAAAATTATAGACAGTTTTGTGCTTTCCCTTTATAACCTATGGGCAAAACATTGAAACAGTGTCAAAACAGAGAAACAGTTTTGATGAAACGAAACAGAACAGTTCTTTCAAAACAAAATGAAACTCAAAACAGAACACGGTTCCGTTGAAACGTCGAAATGGAAGTCGAAGTGGAATGATGCTGTTTTGCACAGCCCTAGTGCCTACAGTACTTCATGTGTAGACATTGGTGAGTCTACACATGGCCCTGACGTGCAGTTGTTACTACATACTGGTTTAATATTTACTAAAGTATTAAAGTAACTGCTGTTACTAAAGTCATTGACTGCACAGTCATTTTGTACTTGCAAAAGTACTAAAGTAACTTTGGTTATTACGCAGTCCCAGCAGCACATGGGTCGTTTCTGACCCTACTGAGGGTCCAACCCATCAGCAGGTTTGTGCCGACTGATGCTACATCACTGTAGTGATGAATTATGTTGGTATAGCTCATCACTAAGGCAATGTAGTGTCTCACATAGATGTGCCCTGTCAGTCATTTATACATCTGAGTTATTGATCTCGTGTGTCACTATTACCATATCTGTGTTCAGATTTTTAGTTAGAGCTAAAAACAGTCTACAGGGCTGTGAAATAGGAAAGAGACATTACAAGTAATTGCTAATAGATGAAAAAATTGCATAAGAAATGATAACTTAAATATTAGAACATCAAGACCATTGACAAGAAGACAGGGGCATAAACATCAGTGAAGAGAGATTAGCAGGAATTAAGGGAGAGCAAGAATGGCAGCCATTGCTTCAAGCCCAGTTGCTGCAGCTGCTGAGCCAGCCCAGCATCTGCCATCTCCACTGCCACCCAGGGTGCAGACACTGGATGTTATGTCTGTGTCCTAATTCATCAGCTTTCATTGCTTATCTTCTTTGTAGAAGTGGCCATCATTTTTGCAATCCTGAAGATTTAGTGTGAGAATAAAATGCACACATTTTAGGAAATGAGACGTAAAGAAGAAAGTCTTATATTCAAAAGCTTGTCTAACTCTATCCCAACTTAGGCAGTTGGACTAATAAGAAATCCTTGCCTCCTGAAGTGTATTTAAACATTAGACTAAAGGTTTTTTTATGGCAGGTTTGCTCCTAAGTGCAACCTTAATACAAACAATTAAAAATGATCCAGACAAATTTGATGCACCCCTTCTTTTTTGTTGTAGGAGTTCATTTTGTCAAAATTGAAATACTTCATGAACATATATTAGTTTTGGTGACTGTTCCATCAGGTAAATTTCTAGATGTAGAATGCAATTTCTACGTAGTACAAGAAAAATCCACACAGTATCACTAGCTGAATGATGGCTATATCACCAGCCAATTTGGAGCATAAATGACCCCGAGTCTTTCCATATCCCAAGTCCTAAACCTCCTAAATACTGGCCTGTTAGCCATTCTGGAATCGCTTTCCTCCTCTTTCTCTCCCTCTTCTCATTTTGCATCAGGAAATTTTGAAACCTTGACATTTTTAATGGAAAGTGATGTTTGTTTGTTACCCAACTCTGTGAATCATTATTCATATTTAAACAGTTCTGACTCAAGATATAGTACTGGTGGCAGCAATATTCACTATGCGTTCAGGGGAGAATATAATTAGCATGGAGTGATTTTAAAGTTGACAGATATTTATTGCTCAACTTTATGCAGTCAGAGTCATCTTAAATGTGAAAGTAAGTTAAACAGAATTAGTTCTATGGATGCACATCTCTTGCTATTTTAGCAAATATGTATCTTTGTCATAAAAGTAAACAGTTCTAAGCATTTGAGTAGTTCTTAAGTTGTATGTGTTTTCAGAATAAAAAGTGAACAAAGCAATAGAAACTTAGCTTAACCGGTCAGGAGCTTGCTTCTACTTGTTTATTTAAAAAAGAATATTATGGAAATACAGGTTACTACACGTGGTTGAACAATACTCAGTTAACAGTTTATTTAAAGGGCTGGAAAAGACCTTTGTATTTTAAAAGTACTTTTAAGATATTAGGATTGTTTCCTTCACAGATCATGGTAAAACATTGAAATCTCAGATTTTCATGGTCTGAAAACACACCTAAAAATTACAACTGATACAAAAAAACCCCAAACCTTTATACAATGACATACCATTCAGCATGAAAAGCCTTTGTAATCTGAAAAATAGATTTTTTTCCATTTCATATTAACAATTGAGACACATGAAGCAACAAATAATTTGCTTTATTTTTCTCCCAAATTGAACATTCATTAAAGCAGACCATTTACAGTAAAAGCTCTGTTATCCGGCATGCCCTGGAATGAGGGATACCAGATAACAAAATATGCTGGTTAACTGAGCAGCCTGAACAGGCATCCTTGCCTGTTTGGGCTGGTGCTTTTCCTGCCATGTCCAGGGCATTTCTACCCCTCCCGCAGCATTGCCGACGTTCCTGCGGGCCTTTTTTGCCCCTTAGGATGGGGAGGCAGGCCCCGTGCAGCCAGTTATACCCCCAGGCTGTGGGGACTTGGCAGCACAGGTTGTTTTGCCATGGGCTGTGGGGGATTGGAGAAACCAGAAGTGCCATGACACTTCTTACAAGCCGGCTTGCCAGTTAATAGAGCATGCTGGCTTGTAAGGTGCTGGTTTATGGAACTTTTACTGTATGTTTCCCTGAATTGGCATTTTCCAATGAAAATGTTTATCAGAAAATTCTCATTCAGCTTCTATTTAATTAATATTTTTCCTCCTTAAATCAAATATTTTGTAGGACCTTTGTTTTTCAGAATTATTTAATAAGTTTCTGTGAAAGTATTTGATTTACAGATTGCCCCTAAAACATGTATTGTAGCTATTCTAATGTACCTTACATTTTTGATCATCCCCACTAAAGGATTATGTTACCCTTTATTTCTCTGTGTTAGAGCAGAGTATGACATTACTTCCTGCTGAATCTGTTCAATTTTTGCTTTAGGATTTGTCTACATAGGGACATCCAGCAAAAAGTGAGATAAACCAGGTAAAGATTTGAAGTCAATGCATCAGTTAAACAACACTAAACACCTCAGTGCAACTTTCATTCAGGATTAAAGTGGTTTTAGCTCATTGTAGCTTAACCTTCAGAGGATTAATAAAGTACGCATATTATTATAAACATACATATAGAGGATGGTAGGATTATTTTAAATATTTAGTCAACACTTACATAGCTTAAAGAAATTGTATTTTTCTTCCAAAAATGTTAGACTATAGAAATCAACATCAAACACCCCTCCTGAAGATATTGTGAGGATTCATTAATTTTTGTAGAGAAATCTGAGATATTTGTGAAATGGTGAAATGCTCTTTTTAGCAGTAAGTTAAAGGTATTGGCTCATGGATGGATCCAGGATTTACTAAAAGGGGGAATGAAACATTGTCCCTCAGACTTTGGTGGGGTGTGGGGAAGGAGGTGAGGTGTGGCTGCGAACCTCAAGCCATTGGGGTATGCTGGGGAGGTGGGCAGGGAACAGGTATATAAAGAGGGGGAGGGACCCACACATCACCATCACTGGCAATATCCCTGGCTGACCTTGACATTGGGGAGCCCCAGAGCCACTCCTGCTCTCTTCCAGCAAGAGATGTGGGAAGTAGCTGTGTGGCATGCCAGGTTATCCAGGAGCATTGGCATGCATGTTCCTTTTTCCAGCACCTGTTCCCTGCCCACCTGTCACCTGCAGCTGTTCCCCACTGGGGACAGATGGTGAAAGGAGGAACCTGTATGTTGCCACCACTGTCCCCTGCTAAGCCTGACTCCCCATACTCCTGGAGTGGAGCAGGTGTGGTTCTGAGGATGCCCCTGTGCTTACATCAGCTAGGAACAGTGGCGGTGTTGGGGAACAGGTTCCTTCTTCCAGTACCTGTTTTGGGCCAGTGTAGTGAAGAAATGGAGGGAGCAAGTGGAAGAAGAGGAAACCTGCTTGCTTCCTCTCCTGTTCCCTCTTGAGCCCCGCATCATGCACAGTGACAGAAATGGGGTAGGACTGCCTCTGGGGCTCCCTAGCCTTGGGTCAGATCAGGACAGCAACAGCAGAAAGGGGGTGTGACTGCACTGCCATACCTGCTGGATCCATACTTTTTCCTCTTTGCATTCCTTTTTCCTCTCCTAAATGGTTTGAGATTGAGATCAACACATTGCAAAATTATAGGACTCAATCCTTATAGATGCTTATTTCTCCTAGAGGGGTCAGTAGCTAATGACATTCATTCCATCCCCTCCAGAATTTGTCCAATTGATAAAAGAAACTCTCCATACACTGAATAAAAGGAGACTCCCAACATCTTTGGGAAAATCAGAATGATGATTAAAAAATAAATAAATTGAAGCATAATTATGGAATTTGAAATTTCTACCTTTTATGTAAGTTTAACCTTTTTATGACTGAAATTTGAGCCAGTAAAATGCAGTGTTCTTTCAAGTGGATTCCATTGTAACATTAGTACTTCAATGAGCGCATTTACTTGAGACACTTTACTGTGCCATAGCACAGTACTACTGTGTAGTAAATGATGCTACTTGTGAGTAAATTTGCTACCTGAAAATGCAAGTAGCAAACTTATATATGTGTAGTTACTGCACAGTAATGCATGTGTAGGCACCAACCAGGAGCAAATTTGCTCCTGATCAGTCTTGCTACTAGGGGGCCAGCCTGAAGCTAGCCCCAAGGCTCCAGGGCTGGGAGCCTCTCCTTTTCTGGGGCTGGGCTGGCTCTATGCCTGCCCCAGCCTCAGGCCTTTAAAAGCCTGAAGGCATTTTAAGCCCTGGGGCACATGCAGGCAGCCTGAGGCCACTCCAGGCCCTTGTGTTCCCTGGGCAGGCTGCAGGCTAGCTACACCAGCCTGCCTGTACCCCAGTACTGCTGTCTGGGATGACAGGGCTGGGTGGTTGTCAGGCCACCACCGTCCAGGGCTGCAGGTTCTTCCAGGCTCCTGCCAGGCTTGCCAGCACCCAGGCCCAGATGTAGACAGCTTCTTCCCACCAGGGCCAGCTCCAGCTGCCTGCAGCCCACCCCCAGCAGCCTGCCCACAGCCTGCAGGGTCATTGCCTCATCGTATGGCAGCCAATTTCATACCATGCCCCTGTGTTGGGCACTGCAGGAAGCTGTTGAGGCCTGGCAGCACAGTGGACAGCTCTGCATAGTCTTAGAGAGCTGGCACAGGAGCCCTGATTGCTTTGTTGTTGCTTACACCAGTGCCTGCCACCTGGGGCCCAACTGGTCTATAGAGGAGAATGGCACTGTAGGGTAAGGTGGAGGTGCAGAAGTAGTTCATGTGGGGTGGGCACTCCAACACTTACAAGTATGAAAGGCTGTTAGGCTGGATACAGCAGTGTGGGCACAACAGGTCAGCACAGCAGTGCCACATAAAAGTCAAGACTTTGTAGTCACAGTTGGGGAGTGCCCTCAAGAACATGTCCCTTATGTTGCAGCTGACAGAGATCCTTGTACCCCAAGACCCAGGCTGCAGCCATGCTGTGTACAGCAGCACTGGTGGGCTGTCTAAGTCCTGCCCCATCACCCACAGTGATGGCCTCTTGGGGTGCTAGCAGCCTATCCCTCCAAACTCCCCACCTGCAGCCTCCATCAGCAGGTCACCCCTGGGCCAATTCTTAATAGCTCAGCAGCCTCATTCCCAGTCATGAAACATGGCCAGCCATGTCACCACCAGCCATCAACAGCACCAGGTCTTTCCAAGGCGACCCTGGCTGGGCAGGAGCCATATTCCACTGCCACTAGCCAGGACCGACTAGAGCCACCAACCATGCCAGCCCCAGCCCCAGCCCCCCCCACTTGCCCCAACTCCACATAGGTGTAGAGCCAAAGCTGCCTGCATTGGGGCCAGAACTGCATGCTGGCCCTGCTGGCTATGGACATCAGCTGCCATATGGGGAGCCACTCATGCTGGGGGACCACTGGCCACTGTCACCACTGGGAAAACTCCCGACCCACTGGGCTCTCTGTGACATATGCATCTACAGGGTGCTGGTCACCTCTCCCTGGGCTCTACCTGTAGGCACAATGACCCCATCACCACCCATGTCAGGTGGGCATGTACACAAGCACAACATTTGACTTGTAAATAATTTGCTTTGGGAAGAAGGTGTTTTATTTTTGGTGGGTTGGGTGGGTGGTGGAGGGGCTCTGGTGTTGGGGTGGTCTGTTTGTTGAAACGGGAGAGAGGGCTCTGATGTGAGAAGAATAAAAACTGTTGTTCTTCTGAGACGTGTCTGCATCAAACAGTGTGGGGGAGGTGTTGGGGGACTATGGACAGCTATCCAGGTGGGTTACAACAGCCACTCATTGCCAGTCATGTGACTTAGCCAACATCTGGTGCCCTGGCCTCTGCTGGCAGGTGTGTGGCTCACCCAGGGTCTTAGAAGGGGGGCCCTGCTGCTTTTGATTCCACTGCAGCTGCTGCTCCCGCTGTCAAGCAGCCTCCACTTGCCACACCTTCTCCACCCAGGACTCACAAAACAACTCCCCCCAGGCCTTGCAGATGTTATACAGCATGCAGGATGCAACAATGACCTGGGAGATGTCCTTGGAAAACTTGAGCAGGCAGTGAGGTTGTGACAGCATCCCTTGAGGTGGCCAAAAAGAACATGTCACCAAGGCATGGCTCCAGATCAGACACCAGTTAAAGTGGGCCAGGTAGGGGTCCATCTAGCTGGTGAAGGTCTGCATGAGCCAGGGCAGGAGCAGGTAAGCAGGGTCCCCAGTGAGGAGGGGTAGGACCACCATGGCACCCAGGTGGAGGTCCAGCACTCACAGCATGAAGCAAATACTTAGCAGCAGGGCTGGCAGGGCAGGGTTGCAAAACACATGGGGGATGTGGACACTGTCCACCCAGCTGGTGCTCACAGTGGTAAAGGCATTGTGATGGTTGATGACAGCTAGGGGCACAATGGAGTGAAACACCTTCTGGCTGTCACCAGGGGGTGGGCAAGTGACAGGGAGGTGAGAAACCGAGGGCATGGAACCCTGTCACCACCACCAGGGGTTCAAGCACTTGCAGCACCATGTGCCCCGGCATGCCGCACACCTCCAGGATGACCTCTGTGGAAGTAGCCTTGCCCACATAAGAGATGGCCCACATAGTGGAGGCTGGCAGGCATGGCCAGCTTCAGCAGAGTGAAGGCCAGCTGCGTGTCCACAGGGAGGAGTGGCTTCATGGTGATGTCCTGATGCTTCAGATGCAGGAAGAGTTGCCCAAGGAGATCCAGGAAGGTGGCCTGGGTCATCCTGAATGCCTCCAGCCACTGCTCATCAACCCAGGTCTTCTGTACAAGGTACAGCCACAAGTCCTGGCAGCAGCATCCCGGAGCCCTTTGTCAGCATCCCTGCCAGGATCTAGCCAGGTAGATGGGGTTCAGGTAGTTGCTGAACAGTGGTGACAGCCCTGAGATGATGTTCCATGGCCAGGCAGGTGATCAGTGCACATGAGGGAGCCAGTAGGGCCCAGACAGTTATGGGCCAGCTGGCAGTCAATGTGGTGGGCCAGCAGAAGCCCAGGATGCTGGTTGTCCCTGCCAGGGTGGGATGTGCTTCTCAAGATGGCTCTGGCTGCGCTTGCTAGTAGCTAGCAGCTGGTAGTCTCAAGCCCCCCCCCCCCCCCCGTAAGTGGCCCTATTGCAGAGCTACAGGAAGTGGCAGCAATTTGCTGCTAGGAGCAGCAAATCTGCTCCCACATTCCTGTATGTGTAGATGCCTCCCCAGCAGCATTTAGGCATGAATACTTTACTCTCAATTAAACTGATCTTGGATCAAATGCATGTGTACGATGTGTCCAATGAGCACATAAGCAGGGAAAGAAGGGCAGGTGCTGCTGCACATGTGCTGTTGCTTCAAATTGGTAATTTTTAATGCTTATTACTACTTTCATATTTAATGCTTAAATCTGGGTTGGTAGAATATCTGGTTAATATTTATTTTCCTTTTGTAGTTGCTTTAATCTCTTCTACTTAAAAATAAATCATCATTATGATAAGCATAAATAAATCTATGCCAAATAAAAATCTGTCTCATATCAAAGTAACTTGATTGGAACTTCAGTGGAGCTATGCCAACTTAGAACCAGATAATGGGCTGCCCCATAATATTTAACAAGGTTACTTTTGTTTTCTGTAGAAGTTCTGCTACTTGAATATTACAGTTTTCACCTGCTGTGAGAAATACAAAATAGACCAAATAACAATCGAATTGCAATCTGAGGTGTCAGATTCTTTTTTCAGGAGGGAAAAAAAAAGAAACAAAAATCAACTGACCTTGTTAAAACTTGACTTTACAACAATCTTTTCCTAATCAAAAATGTTGAAGCTTTATAACAGGTTTTGTTTTGTGCACTTGGGTTAATCAAAATTGTAAGAGAGAACCTTCCATTTTGATGTCATTTTCATGATTCAGTCAATTAACTTTATCATGTTTCTACAAATAGCTGAAAAATCTATGAGCACGTCTATAAACCAGAAAAGAAAAGGTGGGTGTGTTTAACTGACTACACTCTCTCAACATTTTGAAGACTGCCTCCACAAACATTTTTGACACACATTCTAAAAGAAGGAAAGGTAAGCCATTATAGCAAAGAGTTAGAACATTTAAAGAATAGTTTGTTAAACCTAGAAACCTAAAACAAACACAAAGAAAACAACTTAAGGAACATGTAGTAACAGAACAAAACAAACAAGATAGATGTGATATCAGGTATTTAAAAGTTGTTAGATAAACTGCTATTTAAATTTGTAGTACATTCCTGTTCTTATTTTTAAATGTTTCTGATGTTGCACTTAGATTAAATGGAGATAAAATACTGTTTTGAATAACAGATACATTTAGCTTATCAAAAAGATATTATGGGGAGTGGGTATAGTGTAGTGAAATAGAGAAAAAAAATGAAGGGCCACGGAAGGGAAGACTTATCTGTTAACAACTTAGATAAGAAAAATAGAACTGGAGTACTTATGGCATGTTTGGCAACGGTATATCCATCCTACAGGTCACTTGGTTTTTATAGTTACTGAGGCTGAGTTGTGTTTACAGTTATAAAAGAAAAATAATTGTATTCCATGAAATTATATTACCTTTCAGGGGCAGACCTAAGCTGGTATAATTAGCAAAATTCATTTCACTAGGTATGTCTGTTTACACCAGCTGATGATCCAATTCACTGTGAAACCTTTAAACTTTCTGCCAGGTTTTTTTTTTCCTCATTATGGAAACTGCTTGTTTTGGATCTTTAGGTTGAAAAGGCTAGAAAATTAATGTGGATTGAACATAAGGAACATCATCATTTACTTTTAGTGGACTAGTTCACAATGTTTCCCAGATTTGACAAGCTTACAGATAAGATGCCATTGAGCACCAGCCTGCGGCCCAAATACTGAAAACTCCTTTTGTATTTTATGAGGCTTAAAAAAAAGGTAAACACTTGACCTTCAATTCAGAGAATTGTTATGGTAGAGCAAAACAGAAATGACAAAAATATATATCTTTCTTATAATAATAGTTCCCTTTAACTTTTCAATTAAGTTCAAATTTCCCTCTATTTTACAAACCATTATTTAATTTTATTAACAGTAAAGCTCCAAAAAGCTCAAAAGCAATGGAAATTTGACATGGTATTCAGTGTCTATACTGATACACTTCTAGCACCTTATACAGCACTGTTTGGCTGTTACTAAACATTACATTAAATATTAATAATCTTCGAACTATGACAGTCATCTATTTGAAAAAGTATAGTCCCCTGCCCCAAGTGAAAAAATCTAGTATTAGTCATTGTAGTTCCTGAATTCTAGTACATGTTTTCTGCATGTTGATCTTCTATACCAGAACTGCATTATGTACTGTCTTCCAATATTTTTTCAATCTGGACATATATAGATCATTTCAAATTTGGCATCACAAACAATATCACATCCAAGGAGTCATCATATCACAGGCTAGATTGACAAGAAAGATTCATATTTCTGGTTTTCTTCTTGTCCCAGATGCAGAAACTTTTTTAGGAAAAAGGGATTGAATCTCACTATACTGATTGTGTGATGCACCCCTCCCCCACCCCTCAAAAAAGGTTTTCAGTTTAACAAATGATAAATCTGATTGAAAGAGTCAGTTTTTCCTTTTGTATTGTTGTAAAATATAACTCCACTTCTTGAAATGACATGACATTGATGTTTCCTCATGAATAGTTGAAGTGAGAAAAACGAACTTACTTTGCTTAAGGAAATATATGCTAATTTGTTGAATCCATTGTAAAATTTGTACAAAAGTGAATCTTTATAGGTATCTTTGTATATAAAGTAAATCTAATGGGATTTATCTTTCATTCTTCTCCATTTTTACATTACTGTCAAGTCCAAACTTTACATCTCTAGTGCTTTCAATGTTTATATACACATACACATATACACACACATATACATACAGATACTCATTTATTTTAAAATTGTTCACCAATGTTAATTTTTTGCAAAACTGTTTATTACTCAGAATGCTTATTTTATATTTATGTTTGTATATTTAAAATATCGGTCTATCCACTATCAATAGGGACTTACACACATGCTGGTAACCTGCTCTAACGCACTGGAAATCCAGTGCATCAGAGCAGACTTGATTAATTGAGTGTGCTGGAGCATGTAAATTGATACACTGGCAGCCGTCATGTGTATCAGCAGTGCAGCACGTCTTCACACTGAGAAAATACCAGCAGTGCACTTTGAACTAAAACACATGGAATGTGCTTTAGTTCAAAGCGCTCCCCCTCCTCATTTTCTAAGCATGGAGATGCACCATGCCACTGATACTTGCGATGCATGGGCACTTTTAATTAGCATGGCACTGTGTCAGGAGCACATGTAAAAGTGTCCATGTTTATTGCCTTGTTCAGGAGCTAGTAGTGATCCAATGACTGGAATGCTGGACTAAATCATTTAAAAATAAAGGTACAGGTATATGAACTGTGAATGATGAACACTACTGATCAGATGTAACAGGTGCCTATACATGTGCTCAGGGATAGGCCATTTTAATTAGAGTGGTTCCCTCACAGCTGCTGTAATTAAAATGGCTCCCCATCACATGTATTAAGCCCCACTCCCCTCTCATTTTAAAACGGACATAGGAGAAACTTTAAAGCTCATTTGATGAGCTTTTAGTTAGTTAAAGCACCCCTGTTGCCATTTTAAAATATGGGGGAGCTTAATACACATGATAGTGAGGTGATGTTGGGGTATTCTAATTAGAACATGGACCAGACTGGATTAATTGAGTTTGCTCTGACACCTTCTAAGTAGAACAAAAACCAGGGCATCTATAGACAGCCAATGCCCTTTATTTTAACACCATCATGGATATTTCTGCTTAGAACAATCATTACCCCAAAGTTTGTGCAAAAAAGAACTCATGGATATTCACAATAAATAACACTGGTTTGAAATATGAACAACTGTTTTATTCATATTTTCTAAATATAAATCTTTTTCTTTTGACCATATTCTTTTTGGTATCATAAAGTAGACTTGTAGGTTCCTAAACAAAATATTCTCCAAGCAGTAAGATATACATATTTCTTTAGAGAAAACATCATCAATAAAATGCGTAAAAGATGCGGTTTGTTGCAGCTGTGAAGACTAACCAACCACAATGCCTACTCACAAGGCCATCAGTTGAAGATTATACCCAAGACAAGATTATCTGGTCAGCTAAGGGCACTTAGCTAGTGTCTAAAGCTAGTGCCTGCACAAAGTCCACAAAGGGCTTATCACCATTGATCTTACATGGAAATTGCGCAGACTGTGAGAATCTAAACCTCTCCCATGTAAATTAGGGCTTTCACAACTTGCATTAGAGCCAGTCAGGTGGCTTTAAGTCAACCACAGAGAGAGTAATTCTCTTGACACCCTCGGAGTGCAGAATAGGATTGAAGAATCAAAGCTTCAGTTCTGATCATACTACATAATGTAAAATGGGGCAGATCAAAGTAGTAAGACATATTGGAATTATGCATTCCAGGGGGAATTTCTGCAGTCTAATAGACCACTGTGCACGGAGCAGTTAACAATGATGTTTATCCTAAAAAGTATCCATGTTACATTGCTCAGCTTGTGAATATTGAACTAACAATAAGGCAACAGTGGTGTTGTAAAGAAAATGTTGATGTCTCTTTTTAAGTGCATTTTAGGGCTTACTGAAGATAACATGCCAGCAATCTACAGAGATTGCAGGGGTCTAGTTTTCAATGAAGCAAACATAAACAAAGGTATGGGTGAGGTTATAGGCAGACAGGATTCTTTGGGTAAGTGTGGTATCTTTCATTAGACCAACTGAATAGTTAGAAATTGTTCTTTGTCAAAGTTAGCATGTGCTGTGAGCAGTTGCTTGTTTGGGGTTAGTATCTTCTCCACTGTGAACTATTCTGACCTGCATGTAGAGGTCTGGTGAGACATGGTAGAGGGCTGGTGAGAAGGGTCATTTCATAGATTTCATAGACATTAGGGCTGGAAGGGACCTCGGGAGATCATCGAGTCCAGCCCTCTGCCCAAAGGGCAGGAAGTCAGCTGGAGTCATAGGATCCCAGCAAGATAAGCATCCAATTTGCTCTTGAAGGTGTTCAATGTAGGTGCTTGAACCACGTCCGCTGGCAGACTGTTCCAGACCTTGGGGGCTCGGACAGTAAAGAAATTCTTCCTTATGTCCAGCCTGAAACGGTCTTGCAGGAGTTTGTGACTGTTCGACCTCATCATCCCTTGGGGCACTCTGGTGAACAGACATTCCCCCAGATCCTGGTGGTCACCCTTGATAAACTTATAGGTGGCCATCAGATCACCCCTGAGCCTACGCTTTTCCAGGCTAAAGAGTCCCATGGCTCTCAGCCTGTCATCGTAAGATCTGTTTTCCTGACCTCTGATCATGCGCGTGGCTCTCCTCTGGACTCTCTCAAGCTTCTCCACATCCTTTGTGAATTGTGGAGCCCAAAACTGGACGCAGTACTCCAGCTGCGGCCTCACCAAGGCCGAGTACAAGGGGAGAATGACGTCCCGGGATTTGCTCGAGAAGCATCTATGGATGCAAGCCAGCGTTTTGGTCGCTTTACTAGCCGCAGCATCGCATTGGAGGCTCATGTTCATCTTGTGGTCAATGATGACCCCCAAGTCTCTTTCTTCTGTAGTGCTATCCAACGTAGCACTGCCGAGCGTATAAGGATGCTGCAGGTTTTTCCTCCCAAGGTGGAGAACCTTGCATTTTTCGGTGTTAAACACCATCAGGTTCTCGTCTGCCCATTTGCTGATCCTGTCCAGGTCAGCCTGGATCACCCGCCTATCTTCTGGCGTGGATGCTTTGCCCCAAAGTTTGGTGTCATCGGCGAACTTGGCCAGTCCACTCCTGACTCCAATGTCCACATCATTAATGAAGATGTTGAACAGGATGGGTCCCAGGACAGAGCCTTGAGGGACCCCACTGGTCACAGGGCACCACGATGAGTGACTGCCATCAATCACAACTCTCTGGGTCCGACCACGAAGCCAATTTCCCAGCCAGCGGATCGTGGTGGAGCCAAGGCCACAACTGGGCAGTTTGGCCAAGAGGTGATCGTGGGATACCAGATCAAAGGCTTTTTTGAAGTCAAGATATATGACATCAATCTCTTCTCCCTTGTCCAGGTGATAGGTCACCTGGTCATAGAAGGAAGTGAGATTGGTCAAACAAGACCTACCCGCTACAAACCCGTGTTGGCTGTCCCTTAGGATGTTAGCCTGGGCCAGTCCCTCAAGGATGGCCTCCTTAATAAACTTTTCTAGGATCTTCCCCAGGATAGAAGTCAGGCTAATGGGCCTGTAGTTAGCCGGATCCACTCTCCTCCCTTTCTTGAAGATCGGCACCACATTGGCCTTCTTCCAGTCTTTGGGCATTACACCAGAGCGCCAGGAGTTTTCAAAGATCCGTGCCAGGGGCCTGGCTATGACGCTCGCCAGCTCCTTGAGTACCCTGGGGTGCAGATTGTCAGGGCCAGCTGACTTGAAGGTATCCAGCTTCTCAAGGTGTTCCTTCACGAGGTCAGAATTGATGGAGGGTAGGGGATCCCCCTCACCCAGATTTCCCTGTCCCATAGCAGGCATGGGCATCCCGTGTGACTGATGAAAGACTGACGCAAAGTACCTATTTAATAGGTTGGCTTTTTCCTGGGCGTCAGTTGTCAGTTGCCCCATCTGCTTTAGCAGGGGTCCAACATTGCCCTTGCTTTTCCTCCGGCTCCCCACATATCTGAAAAAGGACTTTTTGTTGTCCTTGATGCCTGAAGCTAGTTGGAGTTCAGTTGCAGCCTTGGCTTTCCTGGTTTGCTCCCTGCAGGACCGGACCAGTGCGGAGTAATCCTCCTTGGAGGTGAATCCCATCCTCCATCCTTTGTAGGCTTTCCTTTTAAGCCACAGGAGGTCCGCTAGGTCCCTAGAGAGCCAGGAGGGCTGCTGTGCCTTCTTGCTGCCTTTCCTCTGTGTTGGAATAGATTTAGCTTGTGCCTTGACGATCGCTTCCTTGAGAAGCAACCACTATTCTTGAACTCCCATCTCCCTGGGGTCACGGTCCCTGAGGGCCTGATCAACAAGCCTCTTGAGCTTGTCAAATCAGCTTTTCTGAAGTCAAGGACTTCTGTGTTGCTGACTGACTTGCCAGCTTTACGGCGGATGGTGAAGGTGATCAGCTCGTGGTCGCTGTCACCCGGCTTCCCATCTATCACTAGGTCGCCGATTAGGTCGTCCCCCGTAGCCAGTACCAGGTCGAGCAGTGCTTTGCCTCTCATTGGCCCATAGACTTCTTGAGTCAGGTAGAGGTCATCCACACACGAGAGAAAGCTTTGTGACCGCTCGGATTTTGCTGAGTGATCTTCCCACGAGATGTCCGGGTAATTGAAGTCACCCATGACAACCAAGGTCCTGGAGGAAGCAGCCTCAGTCAGTTCCCGGGCGAACTCCTGGTTAAGCTCAGGACTTTGAGTGGGAGGTCTGTAGTAGACTCCCACCGTTGTGTCCCCTGTGCCGTTTTCCCCACGAATTTTTACCCAGAGGGTCTCTAGCTGTCCATGCCGGTCGCCAACATCAGCTTGCAGGGACATGTAGCTTTCCTTCACATAGAGAGCTACACCCCCACCCCTTTTGTCAACACGATGCCTCCTGTACAGGGTATAGCCCTCTATACCCGTGGTCCAGTCATGGGTGGAGTCCCACCAGGTCTCCGTTATCCCAGTGACATCATAATTCTTTGCACTGAGCAGGAGGACAACCTCCTCCTGCTTGTTGCCCAGGCTCCTGGCATTAGTGTACAGGCAGGCAAGTGTGCCCTTAGGTGCTCTTGCCTTGCCCACAGATTGTGCCAGGGCTGGGACAGGGGTGGGCTCCCTTAAGTGCCTTGGTCTGCTGGCTTTGCAAGGGTCACTCAGCTTCCAGCAGTGGCAGTCGTCCCCCTATCCCCCATTTCAAGGAGCTTCAAGGTCTGCCTGCTCCCTGACTCTCTAACCACAGTATAGGATCCAGAATTGGGCCCTGCCACCCCATATCAACACTCCCCACAGATTCTTATCACCCTCCACCACCTCAGATCACCCCCTGCTGCCATACATTGGGAACTGCTACCCTGTATTTCCCCTTTCTGCCCCAAATTGGGGCCTCGTACCCCAGATGACTCCCACCACTCCCTACCAGCTTCCCTCTACCCATGATTGCCCCCCCCCTCTGGCCCATGTTAGCCCTTGTCAGGCCTGTGATGGACTGACGGTTCCTCATGGAGAAGGGGCACAGGTTAGAGGGGGGCAGGAGATGAGAGGCTATATGCAGCTATGAAAGAGAATCAGGAGGGCTCCACAGATCTCTGTGTACCTGGATTGAGTCCATGCTGTCCCTACTTAGTCCAGTTGTCCTCTATTAAACTGATATTAAACTGGATGCCTTTTTCTTGAAGAGAAAAATAGAGAACATAATGGTGTCGGTTTTGTATCAATAGAGGACAGAGGACAGACTAGCAGAAAACCATAAGGTCCTCTATGATGGCTACCCCAGCTGGGCCGCACAGTGGCCCAGAAGCATCTCATTCCCTGCTTCCACCCTTCCCTGTAGGGAACTACCAGGCCACCACAAGAGCCAGAGGGAAGTGGGGTCCAGTCCAGACAGACGGAGACCTGCCAGACCTACCTGTGGCTTCCCAGAATTTTTTCACCCACCTGTCCCCCACTTTCTTTCTGCCCCCCTTTTCTTTCCCCCCTCCCTCTGCTCCTTCTTCCTCCTTCATACTTGCCCCCACCCTTCCTTTCCCATGCCCCCTCCCTCTCCACACCCTGCCCTACTCTCCCTGTTCCTCTTCCCCCCCTTCCCACTTACCTGATGCTGAGCTATCCTCAGATATTAAGCCAGGTCTGTAGAGTCCAGGCAGAGAGCTGGTACACCTAGGAACAGAGCTGTCTGGAAAGATGAAGGACTGCAGGTCATCTCTGTGGAAGAATGAGAAGTTCAGGTAATGCATGCTGGGTAGCAGGGTTTAGGAAATAACCCTTGCCTGAAGTGGCATAACTTTTAGATGCCTAAAGGGTCTTTAGCACTTATTAATGTGTATGAATTTGTAATTGTTCATGTTTAAGTGTTCTTTAAGTGGTCTAATTCAAATGCGTAATCTCACCCTACACCTATTTAAAAAGAGGAGTACAATATAGAAAGTCTCTTAAGTTAGATACAGAATGCCTGGAAAAAGGGCATGTAACTTTAGACTACAGTGAATTATTTCTTTAAATTAAGTTAGACATAATTTTCCATATTATTTTACATCTTAGTTTTTCATGGCTGCCTGAAAGTGTGCTGCTCCTGAAAGGAGGGAGTGCTCTTTCTACAGGAAGTCAAATAAATCAATGACATTTCCCTGGTAATGCTGAATAAGCTAAAAAGTCCCTGCAGGGATGGCTGGATTTTAAGTGTCAGACTTTTGCAATGGTTAAACTTTAAATTGGCTGATTTGTTTGCTTTTTAAATTAAAATGAAGAAGTAAATCTCAAGATTGTGTCTTTATCCAAACTTAATTTGTGTAATCAAATCTCTTGGGACTTCTTAGATTAGCAGTTATTGAATCCAGGACTCATTTAATATAATTAAAAGGGTTATGTAGGTTTCATGATTGTAGGAGTGTTGTGTACAGATGAAATGGCCAAGAAGGCTGAAACTGAATCTTTCATAAATGAGATTGAATTCCTCCTTTTCTTACCTGATTTCCAGACTGCTTAGCATAATGACAAGTACTCCAACCAATTGCCTACCCTAGGCTGAATTTTGGTGAATTTCAGGCAGAATGACAGAGCTGTTTTAAGAAAGAAAGCCAAGGGAAAACAAGAAAAAAATCAGTGGTTTTCTAGTTTATAATGTTCTGGCAACATTTTCTTTGAAAAGCTCTAGTGTTCCCACAATTAGGAGCAGGGCTTGAAACTTAGCTTGACATTGGCTTTTGTAACAGGTACGATTATGGTTTTTACCAACCCTACACAATTCTGCTTTAATCATGTTTTCTGAAAATGTATCTCTCAGTACAGCCTTCTTAGATTTTAACAGCTAGGTTCCCTACAAGTTCTGTCTAACTGGGCATGCCTGAGGCAGGGGAGGACTTTTGCAGTTTAGTTTTGCATTGCACCTGCACGTGGTAGTGCACCTCCCCCCCCTGCAAAAAGGTGGTCCCTGATCACCCTTGGCTGCCACCACTGCCAGTGGTGCCTGTGGGTGGTCACCAAACCCCCAGTTGGTGCTCCCCACTCCGCCGCCAACAGCACTGGCACCATCTGCAGGAGCTCTCCGCTCACTGCCACTGTGCTCCCACTGCTGCTGGCACAGCCATGCCCTCCCAGCTGCCGGGGCATGCGCATGTGTATGGCTTGCTTACTTAGCTGCCATAGCATCATCTCTGTAAAGTAATAAGGAGCTACTTTCATTTTGGAAACGGGGAATCCTTTCATGTTTTTGTATTTATGGGGTATATGAAATGCTTTGGGAACAAATCATGGTGGTGTAATGAGGGAACTATTGTCTTTAGGATGTCTGCCCCATTTATCATAGACTCCAGAAGGTGGGGAGTGATTCCCTTTTTTATTCACAAGAAAAAAAGCTCTCCTGGTTAAAGCAGTTGAATTCTAACTTGGGCAGTTGTGTTCTGTCTCTGTCACTGAATCTCTTGCACAGGACTGATCTCTGCATGGGTGGTGATTAATTATTTCCTATTATTTAGGTATCTGGCTTGAGTGTCTGAGTTAATATACACTCTGAATATATAAATATATAATGCTAAGTTCTTGTGGGGGGGAGGGAAAAAAAAATCAGGTGGTAGGTGTCACCATAGCCAGTGAGGAAATGAATACTTTTGAGTTCAGAGCATGGTTTAAGTAGTGTAAAGTAAATTAAGACATAAGGCACAAACTGAAAGATGTGGTGAAATGGTTGAATAGTTACTCATTAGCAAAACACTCTTTCTTCTGTTTAATGCATGGAGCCAGGGTCCTGTACAATGTGATTGTGAAATTAAAGACTATCAACATGAATATGCATATATGTAAAGGTAAGCTCATTTCTGGCATTGGTTCACTTGTCAGAGGATAGACTTTCTGACCGTAGTAACATCCTTTAATGTGGTTTTTGAGCATATAATGTACATCATTTAAATTCCAGCTTTATTTATAACAGTGTTTATAATGAGAGAGAGGGAGATTATAAGAGACATAGGTAAAAAGGAATAGTGTAAGACTGCTGTCACCTTATTGAGGTAAAAAAACACCCGTTTCAGCTAATGTTGATGTTAAACTCATTGGTTTAAATGGTGCCAGCACTTCACCTCAGTTCTGTTTATCCCTCTTCCTTCCCTTTTCCATGTCACTCATCTTCAGAACACATACACAGCAGGGGCAGTACATGTTCAAAACACCTTGTACATTTTGGAGTTTTCTATATTTTATAGAAATTATACATTTGGAAAATGAAAATTTATAGATCTCTTTTGAAGTCAAAGGACCTATACTTACACTGAAATCGATCCTAAGTCCCTACTGAAACACGTCCATATAGATACAGGAAGTATATATTTCTTCCATATATAAAACGACATATTATTTGTATCATAAACTATATTCTGGTTCACAAGGTGAAAATCAAAGTCACAGAGAATGATTGTAGTGAAAAATGTTATGACCTTTCAAAAATTAAACTTGAACATATTTAAGACCATTTGAAATTCTCCTCTTTTATCACACAAATGGCCTGATACATGTTCAGTTCCCTGATTTTTATTACATTCATCTTAAGGCTGTTCCACTTTCAGGATGAAAGAAGTCATCATTATATAACCCTGATTCAATTCTCCCAGTAATCAACAGAAATGTTGATGTAATCTGATCTTCACCGAGAACAGCTTTTGTTTTCTCTCTCATCTGTTGCTGAGTTTCTATCCATCATGCAGTGTGTTTTAATATTGTCCATCAGCTTCTACCTTCCTTTCCTAGTAATCTGACCTTCTGTGACTTCCAGCCCACCACTGTTGATAACTTTTGTATGGCCACGGTCTTCTCCTGCTGCCTCTTCCCTTTCTTCTGTTGATTTTTTCCCCCTTTTTCATCCTGCCGTCTCATATTTTCTCCGATCTCATCCCTTATTATCTTTCTTAACCTCTCCTCACACTCTTCTCTCTTTCTTGCAATACAAGCTGAAAAAGATGACACCTTTGACCTGTCTTGCCTCTCCAACTACTGCCCTATCTTGTCTCACTTTCATCCTTAAACTCATTGAACATGTTGTTTAAAATTGCTGTCTAGAGTTCCTCTGTAATTTTCTCCTACTTCTTCTCCAATCCATCTTCTGTTCCATGTACTCCATTAAACTGTTCTTGCCAAAGTCTTTAACGACCTGCTCTCAGCCAAATGTCAGAACATGCTCATCATTCTTGACCTGCTAACTGCCTTCAACAAAGTCAGCCTATTCTTGAAATCTTATCCTTCTGTGACTCTGTTCTCTCCTTGTTTTCCTCCTACTTCTCTAATCATTCCTTGAGCATGCCTTTCAATTTTTAAGATGGCCAAGTTTGAGTATTTTAAATATAATATTATGAGTATTGGGCTGATAAAGAAAATTCTCCACCACAGTGAATGGTAAAATTTTCCTCTAAATATAATTCTTCTATAAAATAAATTCTGAAAATGTCTAAGCCCTTTTTCCAATGTATTTTTTCCTGCTAATAAGATGAACATTGATAAAGTTCAAAATTGTTTTTATGTTTAGAAATGGATTTCTGCCTTCTGAAGAGGCAAAGTCATCCCAGTAATCTTTTGCATTATTTCTTAACTTTTTCAGTGTTTCACAAATGAAAACTTTTTTCTAATCCATGAAACCTAATGTGAGAGAAACTGCTCCTAAGGGTTAAACTACTATTCCAGTTGTTAGATTAATTGTAGTCATGGGCATAACATGGGAGGAAATATAACAAGAGTGAGACAAGGGCCAGGTGGAAGAAACAGATGCAAATTTTTCAGCTTTGGTATGGATTCTTTTGTGATGAAAGGGATGATAATCCTTTAATTAGTTTAATCAGTTTACATTGAATCTATTCTATTAGAATTTAAGTATTTCTAAGACTGAAACAGCACATAGTTGATAGTGCAATGTAGAAATATTCTGACATCAAATATCACTCTGATAGGCATGGGATAAGAACCTAAGCTGAGGAACCAGTTCATATTGCTTTCAATCTTATAATTAATAGTAGTAAATAACATGCAAGGTTGATGTAGTTTGGGAGACAGAGATGCACAAAATAGTGTGGGTTATAATCTTGTTCCCCTGTGGGGGAACTGTGACCTTTGTTACTAACCCTGTAGTACAGCATCCTAATAATCTCTCATGGCTGCAGAGGAGCAGGATTGTATGATCACTCAGCTGTTAGTAAGGTTCCAGTTCAGCAAAGTATTTAAGCATATGCTTAAGTCTTTCCTGTTGAAACCAGTGCCATTTAAGCATATCCTTAAATTGCTTTCTTAAATCACAACCATAATCTTGAGTTATTACTCAAGAGGATAGTTTTCAGCATGATCAAAATCACCAGTTAAATCAGGGTTATATGATTATATGAGTTAGTCAGATCAAGGCCTCTTGCTAAATGGGATTCCTCTCTCTAGTTCAAACAAATGATGGTATGTGGCAAAATTGGTAATTAGGCACTCTGAGTTTAAAATAAATTGTATGGGTAGCACATGTATTAAGCAATTCAAGGGAGAAATGATTCTTTTTACATTGAAGTACGGTGTTTTATTACCAAACCTTTAGAAATGACATTCAATTGCTTTTCCTTTCTTTCTTTAAATGCACATAGTGTTAATTTATGGGCCCAAATGTTCCTTTATTGAACATGGAAAAGCTATAAGGGTAAAATTTAGGCCCCTGCTGCACATGCAGGTAAAAGTGTGATAAGATCTAATGCACAATCTACACATTCATGCCTCCTGCCATGTCACGTGTGCGTGGCAGGAGGTACAATTGCGGGATTGTGCATTAGATCCCATCACATGTTATTGCTGGTGCAGGGATAATCCACTGCAAGCTCCCATGGCTGGAAGCCCCCTTAGTTGAGGGGCTCCCAGCCATGGGGTTACCGCAACAACCCCTAGAGCTGGGGGGTCCCAGCCTGGCTTACAGCAACAGCTTGCAGATCCAGCTGGAGTTCCCAGTCCAAGCCAGATTGTGTCAACAGCCAAAAATCTCCCAGGCTTCGGGGTGCATGAAACTCCTGGGTCTTGGGGACTGAGGCAGCTATGAACTAGGGCCATGTGAAATTTCACCTGGTGTTTCATTTTGAAGCTGTTTTTACACATTTTGAGCTCAAAACTGTTAAATTGAAATGAAACAAAAGGCTTCAAAATGGAACAAGAGGACTTGAAATGTTTTGAAAGTTTCTAAACATTTTGAGTTCCAAAGCCAGGCAGCCTGCTTTCATCCCATGTGCAGATTGGGGTGGGGGATCATGACCTCCTGGGAGAAGTCTGTCACAGCCCTGCATCCCTCCTGGGGGTGTGGGCCCCCAGATCTGCATGCAGGATGACAGGAGCTACCACTGCTGGCAAGTGATTAGAGTTTCTTTCAACGCTTTGAGGTGCAGTTTCCCAGAAATCTATGCAACTATCTCTTTAAAACTTGGCAGACTTCATGCCCTTAGAAGGGGCTACCATCCCTGCAATCTTCATCCAAATCAGGCAAGAAATGACAGAGTTTTAGGCATTTTCATGATTCCCTACTATAGCCTATGAGTAAAACATCGAAACAGTGAAACAGTTTTGACTAAATGAAACCAAACAGTGCTTTGCAATGAAACACAACAAAACAAAACACTGTCCCTTTAAAATGGTGAAATGGAAGTTGAAACAAAATGGTGCTGTTTCATACAGCCCTACTATGAACACTAGGGCCCTGGGGTTTCATGGAGCCCTGAGTCAGGGCTCAGAGCTTTCACTCACCCCTAAGCTCTGGGGATCATAGCTACCTCACTCCCCATAGCCCAGGGATTTTATGCACTCCCAAGTCCTGAGAATCTTGGCTGCTTTGGTCACCAGAGCCCAGAGGTGTCACATCCATGTGCTGCACTCCTGCGGGTGGGAACCCCATCACCTGACAGGGCTCCCAGTTGCAGGGAAAACTTCCTAGACATGCAAATTAAAAGCTCATTAATAACAGGCTATAATTATAGTAAAGACTTCAGGGGTCTAACTTTATAGCTGTTTGGAGCTCTTTATCATGTGATAAGTACTTTGCACATGTAGCTGGTCTTCTGGTAATTCCACAGTTAACTAGGTAATTGCACAATGCCTGTAATGTGTAGAGGGGACCTTAAAATGCACATTTATGCAAAGGGTGACCCTTTTTTTTCATTGCCTCCAATGTAGTTTGAGTGACATAGCTGGAGATAGATGCTTCTGCCACTCAACAAAACTGCCCCTAACTCTGGTGTTTTCAGGAACTGAGAAGCAGCTGAAGGAGAATCAGTGCACCTGCCTGTATAACATATGCAAGCACGTGTATCTTTCTGCTGCATTTGTTTCTCAGTTTGGCCCTGATATGCCACTTGAAATCTGGGGTGCATAGATCAAGTTCAGCCTGTCACAGTAGTGCATCACCCTTGGAAAGTTTTTGTGGCATTCCAAGTTGAAAACCACTGCTGTAGAGCAAGATTATAGCAGATACATTGGAGACCCCTTCTGGATGGCTTGTGAACTTACAGAAAATAAGCAATTTTTATTTTCTCTCATGTAGTTGGAAACAATAGAAATTTGATTATTTGGCCATAGACACAGCGTTATATGTTTTTTCTACATACCTTGACGGTACTAGGCACAGCTTGTGAATGCTGAGATGGTGGGGCAGATGGAGCATCCCACAGCAGTGCGGGGGTGGGGGGGTGTCCCCCACACACTTGGCGGCAGACCTGAAAGTGGACCAGAAGTACTTCCAGTCCACTTCTACATCCACCAGCAAGCACATGGGGGAACACTCCCTGCCCCACAATCCTGTGGGATGCTCTATCCACCCCACCATCTCATAATTCATGGGCTATGCCTGGTACCTCAAAAGTATGTAGAAAAAACATAAAGCTGTGTCTAGGGCTGAATTGTTCATTCTCTGAATCAGAATCAAATCTTCAGATTCACATTCCCCCAAATCAAATTGGGACAGTGACCAAATCAGTGAATCAAATCACTGTCCCCGGAATCAGGCCGAATCTGAATCGAATACTGCTTACTTCACACACCCCTAGGAAACATCTCAAGCCCAAATACCTTTCATGAGCAAATTATTTAACTAAATAAGCTTTTGTCCCCTCTTATGTTCTCTCTTTTCATCTGAGCCTCCTTTCCCAGCCTTGTATCTCTTCATTAAAGGGGCGGGAAGTGGGGAGGGGGAAGAGTGAGAAAAGAAGTTTAAGGCCTAATTCAGAATTTAGCAAAGTGTGAATCTTTCAATCTTGATGCTAAAAACCATTGTAATAACTCATTTTCTAGGGAATATGACAAAACTGATATTGGACTATAGCAGTATAAGGCCTTCAAGGTCAAGCAGACCAATCATTATTTCTACCTTCCTGCCTTCCTCTCTCTCAAGAAACTGCATCTTTTCAGGGATTTATTTTTAACTCTAAATAAAAGTATGCCCGAGTAAGATCAGCTTGTCAAATTGATTATAGATTGTCAAAGGAGTACAGAAACACTGGTCTTCATTCTGCTATTAAAATGTGTAATTAGCTACAATGAGTCAATTCTTTCCTAACCTATCAATTTAGGACTTGAACCTATTCCCAGAGAAGTTAATAAAAAGACTCTTATAGATGTTAATCTACATTGCATCAATCACTTATACATAAACACATAAACACACAATTGGAGAAACTATGACACTAATATTTTTATTATTTGGGTTATTGTAGGGTTTGAATCGTCAGTCATGGACTAGGATTCCATTGTGGTAGCGCCTGGTCAAACAGGCCGAAAAAGACAATCCAAATAACAGGTGTTCACTAGCTGGATATTTTAAGACACGGATCAGCATTTTAAATGTTATCAGTGTGTCACCGTTGAGTCTTCTTGTCCCCTCCGGGGAGCTCTGTTTTCCTGGTTGGTAACTATTCCCCTTCTGGACCAGTTTGTCTCTGTGGGTGATCTTCTCTCGTGTCACCAAACCCCGCTCTCACCTGCCACGACTTGGTGTTTCCTTAGTGGGGTGGGGCTAGTGCACGGGTCCCTCAGTGGCCTGGGCTTGGCCCGCTGGTTGCACACGGGGCTCCGCCACCCCTTACACCCCAGCCTCCCGCCACCTCTGGGCTCCGCTTCTCTGATCCGGCTTCGCTGCTTCCGCTGGCTTCTCCCACGACTTACTTACTCAATCCCACAGACTGTAGGATGCCGCTATGCCGCTACCTTTTGGTTGACCTCCTCACCATGACCTACACCGGAGCCTAATCTGCACCCTCTATCGACCCCTCACCACAAGCCCTCCACCTGGTGCGGCTCTTCCCCTGTGTCGTCACTAACTATATTGCTATCCCTCCACCAGATCCTAAGTAGCCTGGGACGGGAGGGGAAGGGATTCCCCCCTCAGTAGCCCTCCGGTTGTCCCACTCCTGACCCTTGACCCGACATCCCTGGGTCTTGGCGGTGATCCCACCCCGATCTCCCTTCAGCCTGGGGATTCTCGGTCTTCCGCCCCTCTTCAGTGAGTCCCGCACCCACCGTTGCAGAACTTACTTCGGAGTCCCTGAACTCTTCTTGGATCGTCCCGATCCTTCATCGCTCACCTGATCTGTCGCTCCTCGCATGATCGGACGTCGTCCCTGTCGTCGGGCTCTCGATCAGGGTTGCCGCCTCCTCCAGGGCTCCAGCTCAGCGGGCTCTGTCCCCGGGGTCCTCTGCCAGCGCTTTCCCGTCCCACCGCACGATCCCCGAGTCATCCACTGCCTCCAAAGTGGTGGCCACCATTTTTAAATCTCCCGGCTGGCATCTGACGTCATTGTCAGCTGCCGGCCGCAGCTGTACATAGACGTGGCTGAGAAGCCGTGCGGGTTCTCCCTTCGCCGCGGCGTTCCTCTCCGCCCGTCCTTCTGGTAAGTTTTCCCGGCTTCTTCAGGTCCCAGGACACTGTCCTGAAATATAATGGAATACATTTTTCTAAACTACTGAAGGAAACATTTTCACTTGATAGTAGAAAATAACTGCCATTATAACCTGTTTATTTTCAATTACACTGACTGTGTTGAGGTTTGAAAGTGAGACTGAAAATACGCCATTGAATTATGCCATTTAGCTCTAGAGAGATCTAAGGGGCTACTGAAAAACTAAAAAATGGTGTTAGAAGTAAGTTTTTTTAATACTATTTGTATAATACACAGTCTGGTGTAAAACTTTTAAAAGAGCCTAATGTCTTACAAATGTTAATGCCATATTTAAAAGTTATTAAGGCTATCTCACTGATAAAGAGTGCTTAAATCCAAATTTGCTTCTATACCCAGGTATCCTAGTTATAAGAGAGTGGAACTATCAAAAGTAACATGCATCACAGCTTGCTTATCACAGAATTTTTCTTCCATCTTGCAATATTCAGAGAACTAGAATATTCTGTTAATTTGTACAAAACATTACCTTGACAGGAGGCAGTCCCGGGGCCAGTCCCAGCCCACCCACCTGTCAAGGGCAGTCTGCCTGCCTGTTTTTCCTGCCATGCCTTTGATAAAATTAATGACTTGGTTCTAAGGCAGGAGACTGCCCGCTAATGCCCTCATACCCAGGGCCTACTATACAATTCGAACTGCCCCTTATGTCCCAAGCCTTGCAGGTGTTATACTACTGTCTATCCCTCCTGAGTTCCTCTGGTGCTGGGGCTCCCTTTGCCTCTGTAGCTGTACCCGTCTCTCTCTGTGCCTGACACTGAACTCAACCCAAATTGAATACCTCTTTCTCCAGGCACTAATGAGGCCTCCAAACCTCCCCTTATAAGCTCATCCCAGTCCTTAGGTATAGACTTAAATACAAGAATAAGCCCCTAGGCTATAAGTTAAACATTAACACTGACAACAGTGCTATACCCCTTTATAGGGCAAACTTCCACCCTTAGGACAGCATGCTCCTTAGCCTAGTACCTGGGAGGTTCCTAAAGTGTTGCAGCACTTGAGTAGCAAAGCAGGCAGCGCCAGGTCTTAGGTAGCTTCCTCGTACAGGAGCTTCTTCCCTGGCAGTTGCCAGAGAGACCATGTGTGCCTGAAAGCTACAGCCCTGGGCTTATATGTCCCAAGACCCTGCCTCCTTCCTGTCATGTGATGCCTGCAGGTGCTGCCAAATTATCCTCTTAGGCTGTTACCCTGGCAACCCACAGCTGGGGAGATTTGTTTAGCCTGCGGGGCTCCCTGGCTAGGCTGCTACAGTCTTAAAGGAGCAGGCACATCTTAGTGCCCTGCTACAATCACAATGGAAGTTTAACATCCAATTTAGCATGATCAAAAAAAAAAAAGCTTTAGCTCTGATTGTTCTGGTTGTTTTACTGGTTTATCTCTGCTTTGATCTAGTTGTTTTACTGAGGTTTGTTAAAAGCTGAAGAGTTAATACCGTTCAGACCACCTAACAAGTTGTTAATCAGATCTTATTTCCAAGAGAACAAGTTAGTTGGGGGTTCTTAGCCTTTTTATGTTATGGAAAATCAAAGCCATTAGGCTAAAAAAAAGACTGAATTAGTTTTACTTCACTTTTCTGTCTCAGCATAAGAATGAGAGAACATTTTAGTTCCAGATTTTTTGAAGACACACTGATATTTTCACTTTTTTTTTCTTTCCTGTGAGGGTGAATAAAGTAAATAAAACATTAAATCTATCATGAGAGTATCATTTACAACTATGGAACAGTGGCAATAGCTCATCCACATTGGTCCTGATATCATCTGGTACAGTGGTTGTTATTAAAATGTCAAATTTTGCCATTAATTTCTGCAGTGTGGTGTTTGAGATCTTCAAGTATTTCTCTGTAGCTGCATTGGGACATATCTCAGAATTTCAGCATTTCAGGTGTGGTAGTGTTGTAATTGCTAGTAAACCTTTATTGTTTAATAACATATTTGAGAGGTGATATGTATAAGGCCTTCTGATAGGTGGTTAGGGAGTTCCAGTAACAAATGAGAGATTACTTGAAATATATAATATGGTTGGAATTTACATTAAGCTCCTTGTTTTGAAACCAATAAAACTTTAGCTTAGAGTAATGATGACTGAATCTTTGAGTTATATGAAACTACCTATTCTGTGGGGTTTAAAAATGTGCCAACATTGGCATTTTCAAGAAAATTCTCATATTTTAGAGAAATGCAAAACTTTACTACAATTGATGATAACATTTTCAGAAAATTCACCATTATCTCAATAGGCATTGACAGAAAGACAGTGATTTCTTAGAGAAAAATCCAGATCCAGTGAAAGTCAATAGCAGTTTTGCCACTGATTTGGTTGGATGACCTTGAATATCCTATAATTTATTATTGTTTAAATCAGAAAGAACCCTAAGGAAGGATATAGAGACAGACCACTGTAAAGCCAGTAGATGTAAATTAGGATTTTTTCTTTTCTAAGAATTCATGTTCTTATTGCTAACAACACCAGTGTCAGACAGACTAGAGTGGGACCTTCAATTTGAAAGCCTTATAAAGCACTATTTTATTCACCATTATCAGTAGGAGCAGTAATCAATCCTTCTAGCCAATTGATAGTTTTCATCAGTGTTCTATCCAGGTTATGATGATTGTTTATTTGTTTCCAAGTTAATAACATACATCAAAATATTTACTATGAATTTCCCAATAAGAACTCCTGCATGCCTTTTTCTTGTGTATATTTAGTGTTTTGGAAGGTAAGATTAACATGTTTTCATTGCATATCATTCAAGTCTTATCCAGACAGTGACACAAGTTTCTGCCATTCTGGATAGAGAAGCTTTTTCATTTAAGTTGATTTATGAGCCTTGGTGCTTCAACTGAAATGTTTGGTTGTATTTATGTCTTTTCTCTAAGGAAATGCAGTAACTGGTCTGTATCACAAATTGAGGCACATTTGTTTTTGTATGTAGCTGTCTCACTGTTCTGAATTCTACTTCCTTAGTGTATACTTGTGAGAGGAGGTCTTGGAGTGGTCAAATCCTGCTACTTGTAGTCAGAGTTTTGCACTTAGTTTATAAGGGGGACAGGATTTTGTAACTGGAATACACAGTAGAATTTCATTTTAGTTATCCCTGTAAAAACAGCATTCAACCACATAGAATAAAAATTGCTTTCCATAGCTGCTTTCTACTAGTATTGTTGAATTTTCCTGATTCACAGGAAATTTGGACATAAAACTCAGAGAAAAATCAATTTGATTTCAAACTCAAGAAACTCTTTTTCTAGGTGAAATTATTTTATATACTGAAAGGAAGTTTCAGCTGTTATTGCTGCATCTGTCAGGCAATTATAACTAGACTGATCTGCCTTATTATAACAGAAAGATGGAGTCATTCTCAACATCATGCAACATAGCTTCAACTCATGTCCAATCTGAGCACATCATTGTTTTATGGCTCTAGATGTAGCCACCATGTGGCCATTACAATCTAAATGACAGCTTTTCAAATAAATCCTGAAAGCAGGATTCTGCTACAATACATATATTGTGACTTTTTATTTAAACTTTTAGTTAGACTACTTGGAAGCCAGGGATATTTATTAGGGCTGTGTGAAGCTTTGGGTGCTGATTTGATTTGGAGGAGATTCAGCCCAATTCGGCCAAATCTCCAAATTTGAATTGAATTGGGAGACCAATAAAAAGGACCAAATCAATTCAAAGCTTTCCAAATCAATTCAGAAAAGATTCAGAGAGCTTTGAAGATTCAGGCAGTCCCCACTCACTGCCGCAGGGAGCTGGGGCCGGACTCCATGCCAGTAAGTAGGGGTTGGGGGTGAGCTGCAGGACATGGGAGGGGACCATGGGGGGGACCCCCACCAGGCCCCATCCCCTGCCAGATTCCCCAGCCCCCTGAGCACCCCTTAACCTGTGTCCACTCTCCCAGCCATGTCAATAGCTGCCCAACTGGGCCCCAGTGTCCTGGTGCTTAAAAAAAAAAAAAAGCCCCACACTCACTGGTTCCTGCCAGGCAGAGAGGGATAATCCCGGCTGCCCCGCACTGTTCTGCATTCTGGCATGAGCCCCCCATCCCCTGCCTGCTCTCCCAGCACCAACTCCCGGTTCTTAAAAGCAGCAGCCATCAGGGCCTCTGGGGGCTCATGGTGAAGCCCCCCACACAGTAGCAGTCAGCAGGGATTGCCCCCACCACCATTAGGAAGGAGCTGGTGAGCACAGGACTTTTTATTTTTATTTTTATTTATTTTAGTTTTTTTAAGAGCCAGGATGCTGGGGCCAGGTGGGGCAGCCAATGACGGGGCTGGGACAGCAGGCAGGGGATGGGGCCTGTTTGATTTGGACATTTGGTTAATTCAGTGGCAGGTGAATCTCCAAGTCAGCTTCAGCCAAATCAATTTGGGACAGTGTTTCAAGTCACCAAATCGAATCACTGTCCCCTGAATTAGCCATTTCTGCATCCAAAGCGAATACTAGCCACTTTGCACAGATGTTTATAGATGTGCACCGTGGGGGTGGGGGGGGAGTGGAAAGGGGAGCTTTAATTAGCACAGCTCCAAGGGCCACATTTGGCACTTATTAAAGCTCCTGGAGCATCACATATCAGTGTCCCTGCACTGAAAAATGGTGGCAGGTAGGGCTGTGCAAAACAGGACTGTTCTGCTTTGACTTCTGTTTCAATGTTTTGATGGAACAGTGTTTTGTTTAGTTTTATTTCATTTTGAAAGCGCTATTCTGTTTTGTTTTGTCAAAACTGTTTTGCTGTTTTGATGCTGTTTCAATGTTTTGCCCATAGGCTATTCCACACCCAGCGCCGGGAAGATTGGTGTTGCTGCTAGCCCCAGCCGGCAGCAGAAGCCTCCTGTCATCCAGCAGGCAGATGGTGGGTTCACCCTGGGAGGGTGGCAGAGGCTATGCTAGACTCCTCCCAGGGGTGCAGGCCCCCAATCTGCCTGCTGGATGACAGGAGGCTGGTGCTGCCAGCTGGGGCCAGTAGCAGCTCTGATCTTCCTGGCACTGGGTGCAGGCTGCACCCAACATTGGTCCTAGCCAGCAGCACCAGCCTCCTGTCTTCCGGCAGGCAGATTGGGGGCCTGCACCCCCGGGAGGAGTCCAGCCTTTCTGGGCATGTATCTGCCAGATGACAGGAGGCTTCTGCTGCCAGCTGGGACTGGGGCTGAAGACAAGTAAGCCTGACTTTGAAATGTTTTGAAACTTTCTAAACATTTCAGGTTCCCTCATTTCATTTCAAAGGTGTTTCGAAGGCTTTTGTTTGTTTTGATTTTTCTGTCTTGAGTTGAAACGCATTGAAATGGCTTTGAAATGCAACACTGGGTGAAATTTTGCAGACGCCTTGTGGCAGGACACTTTGAACTAAAGCTCGTTGAGTGAACTTTAGTTTAAAGCACCCCACCACCACTTTTCAGTGCAGAGATGCTGATAAACATGATGCTGGAGTCTGCTAGAGTGCAGTAATTATACTCCAGCAGACTTTATTAATCAAGTTTACTCTGACGCACTGTAATTACGTAAGTTCTTCCTTATGTCCAGCCTGAAACAGGCTTGCAGGAATTTATAACCATTCAACCTTTTCTTCCCTTGGGGTGCTCTGGTGAACAAGTGTTCCCCCAGATTCTAGTGAACACCTATAAACTTATAGGTGGCCATCAGATTGCCCCTGAGCTTATGCTTTTCCAGGCTGAAGAGTCCCATGGCTCTCAGCCTGTCGTCATAAGATCCGTTTTCCTGACCTCTGATCATGTGCATGGCTCTCCTCTGGACTCTCTCAAGCTTCTCCGCATCCTTGTGCGAGCCCAAAACTGGGCATGGTACTCCAGCTGCAGCCTCACCAAGGCCGGGTATAACGGGAGAATGACGTCCCAGGATTTGCTTGAGAAACATCTATGGATGCAAACCAGAGTTTTGCTAGCCTTACTAGCTGCAGTATCACATTAAAGGTTCATGTTCATCTTGTGGTCAATTCTGACCCCCAAGTCCCTTTTGCCCATAGTGCTAGCTAGCATAGCACTGCTGAGCCTATAAGGATGCTACAGGTTTTTCCTCCCAAGGTGGAGAACCTTGCATTTTTCAGTGTTAAACACCATCAGATTTTCATCCACCCATTTCCTGAGCCTATCAAGGTGTCCCTTTAGGGGCCCTTGCCGTGCCTGAAGCTTGCTCTAGGGCTGGTGCAGGGCTAGACTCTCTTAAATGCATTGACCTGCTGGCTTTGCAAGGGTTGCTCAGTGGGCCAGCAGTGGCGGTAGTTCCCTGTTCCCCGGTGAACTTAGTTTACAGCCCAGTGGAGCAGGTCAGACAGTCTGGCTGAGAAGAGCCTCCTCCCCCAGAGAGAGGTGAAGGCTGTCTCTTCCCAGCAGCTTACTGCCTCTCTCACCAAAGAATGGACTGTGGTCATAGAAGTTGAAGCCTTCGTGATGACACCAGCACCGCAGTCTTTGGTTCACTACCTGGATTCTCCTCTCGCTCTTCATCCCATAGCTTGAAACCAGAAAAATCAAAGAACTCCTTAATTCCTGCTCCCAAACCCCTGTAGTACTTCATGACCTGGCTGGGAGCACTCTGAGCCATGTCATTAGTGTCCATATGTATAAGGAGCATAGGGTAGTGGTCAGTAGGCTGGAGAAGTTTAGGAATATTCTCTGCAATGTCTCAGATATGTCTCCCAGGAAGCAGCATATTTCCTGGGCTGAGGGGTTGGAGCAGAAGACTACCCCCTCAGTCCCCCTCAGGATGAAGTTTCCCACTACAAACACTTTGTGTTTTGCCTTGGGGAGAGTGGGGATGGTAGCTACAGTACAGCCCATGTTGCCTGTGAGAGCTGGCAACTTAGCAGGCTCTCCTGGGGCTGTGAGAGGTTCGTACCTGTTGCAAAGCTCCAGCAGGGCAGGGACCTTGGTGCGGCAGGCCTTGGGATCCATGAACACCTTGGTCCATCCCCTTGACTGGACAGGATGGGAAGTTTTCAAGTCTTTCCTTGTCCTGGAGGGAGACCATGGTCTACCCTGTGACTCCCAGGGCAGAAGGGCCTGGCAGTAGGAGTCGATCTCCTTCTCACAGTCCCTGATGGCACGCAGTCTCTGGACTGTGGCCTGGAGCTCCTCTAGCTGGTGTGCCAGAAACCCCAAAAGGGAGAATACCTCACAAGGGGAGGTGGCCATGCTCCCAGGTCTCAGAGCCTGAAAAACTGACAGGCAACACCTGCAGCCAAGAGCCAGAGGCTCCGTCTGTGTAGAGCCTAGAATCATGGATTCCATCTGAGTGGAGGCCTCTGGGACACCAGAGAGGAAGGCCACAGGCCCTGAAGGGACCCTTAGGTTGTGACATGTGCCCATCTATGTCGTGCTGCTGGTGGGCTGGCTATGGCTGTGACTGGTTTCTCTAGGGGTGCTCACAAGCAGGGCCTCAGGCACTCCCGCTCTCCGTCCTGTACGAACTCTGCACAAACTCTCATGCCAGGCAGACAAGTGTGCCTGCTTGTGCAGCCTGCTCACATGGCTCCAGTCATGTGGCTCCCTGGTGGGGCGGGCAAAGTACGGGCTGGAGCAGGGTGAGACCCTCTTTGGCCCACTCAGTCACCTTCTCCCTCTGCCTGGGGGTTAACCCCCTCCCACCATGGGCCCCGCTTACCTCCAGCTGTGCTGGGGGCCACTGGGGGGCTTTGCAGTTGCTGGGGGGGCTTCAGGGGAGTGGGGGTGCAAAGGGCTTTCACTCACATATCTCTCACCATTCCCAGAGTCTGAGTGTTTTTGTTGTTGTTTTGGGGTGGTGTTTTTTGCTTTGGCGGGCCCTTTTAAATTACGTGCATGTGCAGTGCGCCTGCTGTCGGGGTTTTGCTGTTTACAGGCTAGGGGGACCCTACCCAGGATCTAGGGGACCCTGCTCCACTGGAGAGGTACTGGTAAATACCCTCTCCCCTTCTGTATCACTCTATCAACAGGGCAGGATGTTTCATAGTTTCATAGTTAGTAGGGTCAGAAGAGACCTGAGCAGATCATCAAGTCCGACACCCTGCCATGGCAGGAAACAGTACTGGGGTCAAACAAACCCAGCAAGATAATTGTCAAGCCTTATCTTAAAGACCCCCAGGGTAGGAGCAAGCATCACTTCACTTGGAAGTTGCTTCCAGATCCTAGCTGCCCTGACAGTGAACTAGCACCTCCTGATGTCTAATCTGAATCTACCCTCTGCCAGTTTATGACTGTTATTCCTGGTCACTCCTGGTAGTGCTCAGGGAAACAGGGACTCCCCCAATGCCTGCTGGTCCCCTCTGACTAGTTTGTAACAGGCCACTAGATCCCCCCTCAGCCTTCTCTTGTGGAAGCTGAATAGGTTCAGGTCCCGTAGCCTCTCCTCGTCAGGCCTGCCCTGCTGCCCCCTGATCATGTAAGTGGCCCTCCTCTGGACCCTCTCCATGTTGTCCATATCCCTCTTGAAGTGCAGCGCCCAGAACTGGATGCGGTACTCCAACTGTGGCCTGACCAGTGCCGCATAGAGGGGGTGGATCACCTCCCTGGACCTGCTTGAGATGCATCTGTGGATGCATGACAAGGTGTGGTTGGCCTTCCTGACTGCATCCCCACACTGCTGGCCCATATTCATCTTGGCATCAATGATGACTCCAAGATCCTTTTCTGCCTCTGTACTGACAAGAAGGGCCAGCCTGCAGGTATGATGCTCGTTCTTCCTCCCCAAGTGCAGCGCCTTGCACTTGTCAGTGTTGAAACCCATCCTGTTCTCATCCTCCCAACCCTGTAACCTGTCTAGATCTGATTGCAGCCTATTCCTTCCTTCTAACATGCCCACATCCCCCAACATCTTAGTGTCATCAGCAAATTTGAACAGGGTGCTTTTTACCCCCTCATCCAAGTTACTGATGAAGAAGTTGAACAGTGCGGGCCCGAGCCCTGATTTAAATATGTCCAGTCCCTCCAGAAGTTCCCTGATTAGATCCTCCCTGACCCTTGGCCTAAGTGCGCCTCCCCTGGGGCCTGAGGGGGGTCAGGTGGGGGGGGCTGATCTGGTCTCTGCTCAGGAAAACGGAGGCAAGGAAGTCGTTAAATAGGTTAGCTTTGTTGTCTGGTGTGATGACCAAATTTCCTAGCACATCTTGCAGGGGCCCCACATTACCTGGTACCTTCTTTTTGCTCCCTATGTATTTAAAAAAGGACTTCTTGTCCTTGATCCAGGAAGCTAACCCCAGTTCCATCTCTGCCTTGGCCTTCCTGACTGCCCCGCTGAATCCCTGAGCAACTGCAGTATAATCCTCCCTGGTGATGACCTCTCCCTTCCACTGGGTGTACGCCTCCCTTTTAGCTAGAAGACAGTCCCAGATGCTTTTGGTGAGCCATGGGGGGTTTTGTGCCTTCCTGCTCCCTTTGATCCATGTTGGGATTACCTCCCATTGGTCTTGGAGGTTCGTCTTCTTGAGGAGCAACCACACTCTTTGGACACCTGGCTCCCCTCCCCTCCGGGACCTCAGTGCTTCCCCAACTATTCTCCTTAGCTCATTGAAGTCCGGCCTCCTGAAATCTAGGGCTACTGCCTTGCTGCAGGCCTTTGCCATCTTGCGCTGGATGGTGAATTCCAGCAGGCAATGATCACTGTCGCCTAGGTGGTCGAGCACCTGCAGCCCCCTCACCAGGTCGTCACCCGTGGCCAGCACCAGGTCCAACAAGGCATCTCCCCTGGTGGGGCTGTGCACCTCCTGAGTTAGATGGAGGTCCTGCATTTGGACTAGGAACCTATGTGAGTGGTCAGACCTGGCTCCAGACCAGAGCAGATGTCTGGAAAGTTCAGGTCACCCATGATGACCACATCCTTTGACCTAACTACTTCCGTGAGCTGACTTAATAATTCCTGGTCTAGCTCTTCCCCTTGGTTGGGTGGTCTGTAGTAGACCCCCACTGTTAAGTCTCTTTCCCCTCAACTGCCTTGTATTCTAACCCTGAGCACTTCTGTGTGTCCCTCCTCTGACTCTGTGCTACCTGGTGAGGATGTGTATTCCTCCTTAATGTAGAGCACCACACCCCCACCTTTCATCCCTGTCCTATCCCTCCTGTACAGCCTAAAGCCCTTGATATTCACCGCCCAGTCATGCGTTGGGTCCCACCACTTTTCAGTGAGCCCCACTATGTCTGGGTTGGTGTCAGCTAGCAGGAGGGTAAGTTCCTCCTCCTTGTTTCCCATACTATGAGCATTTGTGTAGAGGCATTTGAGGCCTCCTGTGGATGTGTGCACTGCCCCCCTACTTTCAGCATTTCCTGGGCCCCTGTTGCTTACCTTTGTATATGTTCCGCTCGTCGGTCTAGGCTGGGTTGTACTTGTGGGTGTTGCTTCGTTTAGCAGTCCAAGGCTTCCTCTTCCCTCATCTTCCCCTTCCCCTGACGAGCCTAGTTTAAAGCCGACTGGGGGAGATCTGCCAACCTGTAAGAGAACACACGCTTACCTTTAGGGGAAAGGTGGAGCCCATCTCACCCAAGCATGTCTCTCATCGTGATGTGCAGGTCATTGTCAAGGAAGCCAAAGCCCGCCTCAAGACACCATTCCCGAAGCCACCAGTTGGTTTCCACGATGCACATCTTATGCCATCTTCCACGTCCACTCACTGGTAGAACAGAAGAGAATACCACCTGTGCACCTATCTCCTTCAGCAAGCACCCCAGAACATGGTAGTCCACCATCAGGTGATCAGGGCTTCTCCTGGCCACATCATTAGTACCCACATGGATTAGGACCATGGGGTCGTAATCGATGGGCTGGATCATGGCCTGGATCATCCCCATCACGTCATGAATCTTTGCTCTGGGTAGGCAGTAGACCTGGCATGTCGAGGGGTCCTGGTGACAGATGGGACCCTCTGTACCTCTCAAGATGGAGTCGCTTATGATGATCGCACAACACTTTCTCCTCCGGGACTGCTTAGCTCCTTCAGCCTGTTCAGAGTGTGGAGTTGCCTTCTCTCCCCCCTTCTCCTCCAGTGTTGTCAGGGCCTCCTACCTGTTCTCCAACCAGACTGGAGGAACTGGTACTGCTGTGTTATGAGCAGCCCTATTTTTAACATTATGAATTTCTGTTTGAAATACTTGGGTTTATCTTGTGAATCATGTTTGCACACCTAACAGTAGTAACATTATACCTTAACCTCAATGTTATACCTTACTTACTGAGAACCAAGGAAGCTTATGAGCATATGGCCATAAAAAGATCTCAAGACCCCCCAGGATAACATGGCACTTTGGTTGGAAATCACTACTGTAACTGAATATCAGTTTCCTTGTTCACCATATGCCCTGATCTCCATTTTATATCTATTAATAATGTAATGTGATATTTAAGTAAAGTTGTTAAATATCTTATTTAAAAATAAGTACTCTAAGTAAAAAAAACAACAACATATTTTCTCTGTGGCAAGGAAGAATAAAATGAAAAAGAGTTTGAAAACATGAGGTAAATTAAATTCAATCTCTATATATTTTGTTAAGAAAAATAGTATTAGTGGCTTTGGGTTTATAAATTTAACTTGATTTTAGTAAAGCTAGGCAATACCACAGTAATGAATTTGTATATCATTGATATGGCTCTCAAAGGGAAATTCTTGTAAACAACACAGTAAAATAGGGTTTGGAATATGTTAATTATTTTCCACAGTTCACCAACCCTCCAAACAATAAACACTTCACCCCAATTAAGATACTGCCCTAGGGATGCCAGTGACCCTTGTAAGTGTTACGAAGTAGAGATCTCATAGACAATGACAATGAATGTTGGTAATGATGGCTCATTTAAGGTGTTATTTGCTGAAAATTTATAAGCCAGCTGAAATTCATAAGCAATGTAGAAAAAAGCTCTCTCACCAACTACATGTGATTATTATAAATTTGGCAACATGAACAGATTCCCAGCAATTTGAGAGATTTCTAACATACTGGGCCTAGTCTGTCTGTCTGTCCATAATATTTTGGCCAACTACGCATGTGCCTCTGAGAGGGCAGGTGGCAATTGGCTGCATGGGACCAGGCTGCATGGCTCCAAGTTTGAGTCACTGCCAGAGAAGTTTGGCTACTCAAGCAGTGGGGCTTTCGCATGCCTCCCTGCCTGAGGGCAAGGGGAGATGTCAGAGTGGTGGTGCCCATGCTTCTCTGCCACCCTTCAGAACAGCCAGCAGGGAAGGGGAGGTGGGAGACAGGAAGGGAAGGAGGGAAGCAGGGCAGGGGGTGAATAAGGGTGGGGGCTCATAGTGTTATCAGGGCCAGGCAGTGGGGAGGGAGGAAGGCAGGGAAGGAAGGAAGGGAGAAAAGTAGGTAGGACAGGGGAGGGAGGCCATGGTGGCAGAGCCCTGCCACTGCCTGACCCTGACAACAGCTGGCAGGGGGGGAAGAAGTGAAGAGCGAGGAAGGGGAGAGGAAGTGAGAGGAAGCCATGCTGCAAGGCAGAGGTGGGTGGGAGGAAGGAGCCCCTGCACCAGAGGCTGGAGGAGGTGGTAGCAGTGGCAGCGGAGGAAGTCTTTACACGGCTGGCCCCGAAGGTGAGCAGGGGGATGAGGGAGGGCCATGTAAACAGTCCCTGAAATCCATCATTCTTGATGGGCAATTACCTAGTTGTTACCATAATCAAGAAAGGAGGTAGATTGCATTGCAGCAATTATCATGGTACTGTACTCCTGCCCATAGCTAGGAAGATCTTTGTTCACATTCTCTTCAATAGACTCACTTTCTTTCCTGAGGAGGTTTTACCCAAGTCTTAGTGTGGTTTCATATAACTCTGAGATACAAAGCTGCAGAAGTGCCATGAGCAACACTGAGATCTTTATGTGGATTTAATTGACCTAGCTAAGGTCTTTGGTTCAGTCAATGGAAAGGCCCTATAGAAAATTCTGAGAAGACTTGGATGACCACCAAAATTTGTTATCATGATCAGAATCCTTCATGACAACATGGTGGCAACTGTCATAAGCAATGTCTTGGAAAGTCTTCTTTTTCTGTTAAAACTAGAGTCAAGCAAAGTTGTGTGATTATGCCAACACTTTTACATCTATATTGAAGCTATTCCACATGTCATTGCTGATAGACTTCTTTCTGAAGTCAGCATCCAGTATTGCATGGACAAGAATCTCTTTAACATCAGCCAGTTAAGTTATAAATCCAAGATAAGCAACATGTCCATCACTGTTCTTCAGCATGTTGACAATTGTGTCATCTTTACTCACTCATTTAAGGATCTCCAGGTCACTAGATTGCATATGTGAAGTGCATGAAATGTTTGGGCTCACTATCAACCTAACAAAAACCAAGATCCTTTACCAGCCTACCCCAAACTAATTAGCTGCTTCTCCACACACCACAATTACAGGGTAATTCTTGGACAATATTGGGTTTTCATCTCCCTGGGTAGCCATCTTTCCCAGAAAATAAACTTACACAATGATATTCAACACCAGCTAAAATCTGCTAGTACTGCCTTTGGACATTTTCAAAATTGTCTTGGATGATCATGACATAAGAACCCAAATTAAACTTCTACCACACTGTTGTCATGTCTACCCTGATGTAAGGGAATTATGGTAGGGCACTCTTTGGGCCTGCCACTTTAAGGGCCTGGAGCTGGCAGCCATCAGTTGCAGCCATTTGATTAGGGCAGCCATTTTGGATATGGGGCTGCCCATATAAATACAGCAGTTCTGCTGTTGGAGGCCAGGCAACAACACTGCCTGGCTGGAGGGCTGCTGGTGTCATCTGAAGGTAAGGGAGAAGCTGTAGGTGATAGTAAGGAGGCTCCTGGTTCTGGGCATGACCTAAAATTGCACCCTGCTGGGAGTGGGTGGCCTGGTGGGGCTCTCAGTGGCGTGGGAGCCCCTAGGAAATGCCAGGCCAGTTACTACCCTGTTGAAAGGTGGATTGGGGTACCTTAACCCTTAGCCCCCACAACCAGGTGGGTTAACCCTTTGTTGAAGGGTCAGGAAGGTGGACCCTATGGCGAAAGAGTAAGGGCTATAGACTCAACACCTGCCTTAACTTCCCGTGACTGGCCCATGCTGGGGCCAGGACTGGAAAGGTTGAAGGGCCAGGGGCCCACTGCGAGGAACGCCCAAAAGCTGAGGGCCTGGGGTTCTGACTGGCCTGGAGGTGGGGCAGGGTTAGCGAACTGAAGGTCCCAGTGGGGGGATCACACCCAAAGGGGAAGAAGCTCAGGGAGTTAGGTTGCCCGGTATGAAGGTGGAAGAGACTGCCCAATGGAGGGATCATAGAGGGGTTTGACAGTAGGATCCTAGGGCCCAGTGTGGCTGCCAGTGATTATGAGATCAATAGATGCCATCTGTAAGGCTTGGGCTGTGGTGTAGGGGAGGAAAGGAGCCGCAGATAGCACCCCCTAACATCGGGGCATGACATGGGCAGCCTCCCACTTAATTAGCATCTATTAATTATACCAATAAGGTGTGGCGGGTGAGAAGGCAGGCGGTTAGCCCAGAAGCAGGTGGGCGGGCCACAGGGAAAGCAGCCCTGAGGTGGCCTCCTGTTACAGGAATGAAACTTGGAAGATATATTGGAAACACCTGAAAGCTTTGAAATGTCATGATCAATTATGTCTTCAGAAAATCCTCCATATCATCTGGAACGACATAAGACTGAGCCCAGAATTCTGGCTCAAACACTACCATCATTGAAGCGGTCCTTATATGACACCAGCTTTATTGGACAAGGTGTCATAAGGATTCCTGAGGACTGGGTCCCAAAACACATCCTGTACTTTCAATTTATTGATTATCACCACTCTAGAGGTGGGCAAAAGAAGAGATTAAAGGATACCTTGAAGGCCGGCCTAAAGAAATGCAATATTAATATTAGTACCTAGTAGACTCAGGTATATTTCAAGGCCTTAATCATGCTGAGAAAAATGCCTCATTATAACAGTAAGAGAGACAGAGAGAGAGAGATGAGAGAGACAAAGAGAAAGAGATGTGACCCAACATCATTAAGGCCTACTCTGTCCTCCTACAACTATTTTCCACATCTGTGATCCATGCAGATCTCGGATCACCTTTCTTCATCATCTACTGAATCAACAATGACTTTCCTGTTTACTGGAAGATTGTCATACCCATAGCGATGGATTTATACCTCTAATGTTTTATTCCTCGTGTTAATGAAATCACAAGTAAAATAAATGCCTGCTTTGTTCCCCTTTGAAGGAGAATACAGCATAATCTAACTGGCAGTCAGTAGTATTGGAAATTGGGTCTAGGACTCATATAACCCTTTATTATATTACTGTTCTTTATGAGTTGACTAAATGATTGAGGAAAGATTTTTCTATATAAGGTATGTTTATTAGCAATAAATCGTCCATTTAAAAATATATATTCAGTGGAGGTTCACTGGTGACTCTTTTCCTAACACTTAGAATCTATGGGCACCTATACACATCCATCAATGCTGCTCCAACATGCTGTAATTACAGTACGTGAGAGCAGGCTTGATTAATTGAGTGTGCTGTAGCATGGTAATTACTGCACTATAGCAGACTCCAGAGTCACATGTATCAGCACACTAAAAATGGCTGCAGGGGCATTTTAACTAAAGTCCATTTCAAGAGTTTTAGTTAAGGTGCCCCTGCTGCCATTTATCAGTGTGAGGACACTGATACATGTTATGCTCTGGACACTCTGGGTGCCCATCCACTTCCCAGAGCACATGTATAAATGCCCTATATTGGTGCCTTTTCTGATTAATGCTAGGCCTAGAATAGATTGGGAAAGTCCACTTGATGAATGAGCTTATATAAAAGATAAGTCCCCACTTATTCAGAATTTTGTTCTTTGAATGAGATGAAGCCAATGTAATGGATGTTGAAATATTTTTATGAGTGCTATAGTATTTAGGGGCCCCTAAAATTGAATAAGCCACAACATTAAATATTAAAGAAATTATGACTGAACAACCAATTTGATTCACAATTCAAACCTTGTAGGCATTTGTCTCTTCCATCATTTGCACCACAAAACTTGTCAACTTTATAGATTTTTTTAATCTAACAAGGAAGAGAAAGAAGCAAACTTTAAAATGAGTTTCCCAGCAGTCACTCGATTCTTATTTTCCATTTCCTTTTACCCTTCAGTTTTCCGATTGTGTTAGTTAAAAAAAAGAGAAAGAAAAAACCCTATACATTCTATATTTCTTAAATTGAGTCATTCAAGTTATGGCATAAGTAAATTTCCCTCCTGCTGTTCTTCATTACTTATATTGCCTTCTCCATCTTTCTTTTTATGGGCAGTTAACATCTAAGCATTAAAGAAGTGGTACTCAGTTAATATTGCTTCAATATGAATTTTATTTAGAACCTAATGCAAAACTAACTGAAGTCGATAAGACCTGAATGACTTTTGCATCTTGTTCTTACAGAGAAATAGTAGAATTAGCTTAGAAGGCCTTGATAATCCTGTGCTAAGAGTAAAGAAGGGGAGTTGGAATTGTCCATTGGCAATAAGTAATATGAATCTAGTGGAATTATCTCACTGCCAATCAGTGAGATAATTTGTCAGGGTTTTTCTGGTAAGTGTCTTGCAAGGGAATGATGTGCATTAAATGAATATAGACCTGAAATATCTATGCATTTTCAAAGTATACAGTTATCCAGATGTGGTGAAATTATAGATAGTGAAAAGATATGGTAATACTAATATCTCCCTCTCCCCCACTGAGCTAGGAGTGGAGATATTTTATATTCCTATACTGGCCACAACTGGAGGAGACAGGGGTTCAAACTATGTGGGCTATGACACTGAATACATTATATAAGTGATCATACCAAATGCTTGGCTCCAAAGAGCTCTAAAATGTGTACTGTTCTAAATTTGAATCTAGATAGTTTAGTGTCACATCACCCCTTTTTGAAATATACGTATTTATTTATCTGATTTCTAGGCTGCCATTTCCCAAACGACTGAGTGGTTTAAAGTGAAAGACAAAGGATGATAAAAATAGAATAAAATATTAAAAGACAAAAGTACAAAAAAGCAACTTGCCTCCCGTAAAGCCCCTAAATTGAAAAGTAGTCCACCATACCACCTCTCCTCCTTCTGCCAAGGAGCAAGCTGCCCCATGCCCAGTCCACATTTGCTTCTCAAACTACATTCAATGTCTCTGTACAAGAAAACAAGAATCCCTCTATATTTCCTCCCATCTTTTCCCATTCAGTCTCTCTCCTGTGCCTCAAACCCAATGGAATCTCTTCCCTACCCCTACTGTCTCTCCCAAGTCATACCTACATTTGCAAAAGGGTGGGGTGGTGCCCCAGTACAAACTCATCCTCTCTTACCTGCCTCCCCTATTATTACAAAATGTAAAAATGCAGCTGTCACACAGTATATACCTGCAGTGTTCAATATGTCCAATTGGCCACGAAGCTCCTTGAGGCAGGGGCCATATCTTGAGTCTTTATCTGTATAGCATCAAGCATTCCTATAGCACTTTATAAATAAATAAATAATCAGAATGCAACAGTTATCTGGTTCCAGCTGTTAAGTAGCCAGTTTAAATGGAATTCATCCCTTGCCTTCTCCCTTTCAATTAGTTCTCAGCTTTAGCATAGATTCTCTAAATTACAGCCTAGATCAGTGATTCTCAACCAGGGTGTTGCAGCACCCTGAGGTGCCTTGAGATCCTTTCAAAGGTGCCTCAGGTTCCACAAACTGTTTGTTGTGCAAACTTGATTCACAAGGTAAATCTAGAGATTTCAAATAGGAATCTAATGTTATGACTTGTTGTGGACTTTCTGAAATCTTTGCAATAGATGAGTTGCTCGTGTGTGTGTGTGTGTGTGTGTGTGTGGCAAAAAAACCAACCAAGCACCAACCCCCCCCCAGTGAAACCTGGGGGCACAGACAGAAGTGCATCTCCCCACTGTAACAGAGAAGGCTTTGCAGGATGTGTTCTGAAGCACAAGGATCCCCTGGAACAAACAGAAGTTGACTGCTGGTTCTGGGTGTAGGAGGAGGGTCTAAATGCTAGCTGCAGCCTGTAGCCAGTTTCCTCTAGCAATGTCCCCTCCTCTTTCCCAGCCTGTCCCTGTTTCAGAATGGGAGGGGGGAAAGGGAGCAGAAGGAGCCCATTCTAGGGCTTCCCCAGTCAGCACTGGAGGGTGGGGTGCGTGAATTGGAGCCTCCCCCCTATGTCAGGGGGACTCCAATACAGCGACACCACCCTACAGCAGGAATTGAAAACCCACAGACCAAACTCCTACCTCCTTGCTCCCTTTCCCTGCCTCCCATTCTGAAAACAGCTCAAAGCTGGCATTTTCCAAGGGGTGATTTGGGTCTAAGAACCACTAGTTTGGATGGTATTGCTGTGTAGGGTGCCAACAAGTCTCATTTCCTTATTCCTTAAGTCTCCATCTTCCCTCTTTCTTTTATATTCTATTCCTTTTCTACCCTATGCTTTGGGGATGAATGGCTAGATAAAGGGATTTATCTGATCAGATAAATTAATCAATTTCTCTTTGTTTTGTTACTATCATAAACACTGCTGTTCAGTCTTCACACCAGACACAAATATACTCCCCAAAGCTCAGCTACTTCCAGTATACCAAATGCCAGACAAACTCTTACACAGCATACATGTAAAGTTACCACTGTTTTAATGGAGCATAAAGGGAGTACTCTTTGATTCTTCAAATTATCACATCTCTCAGAAAGGATTAGATATGTACAGGACACCTTCCAACTGTATAACATGAATCATAGGCCCCCTCTGCATGTTACATGTATCATGCAATAATGGGGTTAATTGTGCCATTACTTTAAACTGGCTACATGTGCAAATTAACTATAATACCAGAAAAGGTCCAACCAGCTATAAAGTTAGAACTGGAAAATGTGCAATAACTTTATAGCTGGTTTCTGGCCAGCTTTAATTTTTACATGTATCAGGGTCTCCTCCTCCAGCTGGGAGCTCCTAGTACTGCTGAGACCAAGTATGCAGCTGTGGGACTCTTGATCCTGGAAACCATGGGCACTGTCACAGCTGCAAGTCCCATCAGCTATGGGACTTGCCAATACAGGAGCTTTCTATTTGCAGTGCTGAGGGAGCCTGTCAGGGCAATTCTGGGCTCCCCCAGTAACATCAATAAGGCATAATAGAATCTTATGCTGGATCCCACAATACCATCATGTATGTGAGGCATGGCAGGAGGCACAGTTGTGTGGATGATGCATAAGATTCTATCATGCCTTTATCCGAACATCTAGGCTAGGAACAGAAGTTACGCACACAAAAATTTAGTGATCAGAAACTGATTTAAACCTGTAACAGAACAGAAGTTCAGCCCACCTAAACCAGTTCCAAAATGGCTGAAATTGTTTTGAAATACACCTTGTTACATGGACAACTGGTGCCTCCCAAGACTGGGAGGCACCAGATCGCCAGCGGGGGGGGGTTCCCCAGCATCCAATTGCTGAGCCAGCGGCAAAACTGAAAGTGCCCTTCTGGTTTCATGGCTGGCATTTCCAGGGAGTGCACAACTGATCTTGGGGTGCACGTGCACCCACGTGAATCTTCAATGTGTTGCCAATGCCTGGTTAAATGTACTATCAGACTTAACTGATTTAGGTCAAACCAGTTTATGAAAATACTGTTCCAGATCCCTTCCTGATTCAAGTTAAATCAGAGTCTGCCAGCATGCTAGGAAACTTTGCAGCCCAGGGGTGGGATGTGCTGTCTACTCCCAAGAGCAGGGTTGGCCCTGTCCCTCTGCTTCCTAGCCGCAGCAGTGAGGGCTGGCTGCCAAGGGGGTGGGGATGGGAAACCTGGCTGGGGACTGCAGCTGGGTCTGCTGGGGGGGGGGGGGTGCTGGGGTGAGTCAGCCCCTGCTAGATTTTTCCTGCTGGAGCAGAGTGGGCAGGAAATGTGGGCAGACAGGCACAGGTGGAGGGAAGGGAGAGGGATTTAGACCCAGCTAGGGTCTGTTTGGCAGGGGACTGGTAGAAGACCAATAGACTCCACCCCCTTCCACCTCTGATAGAGACTGAGGCAAGCAGTTGATAGGGGAGGGGAAGGAGGTGTAATTCCCCTCAGCTCCCCCAGAGGCTGGTGAACCAGGGTTGGAGGGATCAGACCCCTGCCACCTGTGAGTACAAGGCCAAGACCTGCAGGACCAGAGTGAGAGGTGGGAGTTGCTGGCAAAGACATGGCACAATCATCACATGTATGTTCTGGAGACAGAGCAAAGGGAATAGGAGAGGGTCCCCAGTTGTGTGGGCTGGTGTGACCAAAGAACAGAGAGAACTACATTTACGTTATGAAGCAGAACCTGTAAAATGTGGGAGACTGGAATACTTAAGAGATAAGAGACACTGAGGGCACATCTACACATGCTGCTATGTTACCGTAGCAATGTGCTATGGTGACATAGCATCCGTGTCTACACGTAACCAGCAGCTATGTTGCCATAGTGGCACACCCCCCCATTATAACATACCGCTAAGATGAAGTAGCTGCTAAAAATAACCAGGCACCAGGTATATAATGCATTATGGGCTGTTAACACGCCGTGATTTAGTACTTCCAAAAAGAAGTACTAAATCACGGGTCAGTAACAATGTCAACATAGTGACATATGTAGATGCACCCTGAATGCATGAGAGTCCAGACAAAGGTGCTCTAGGTGACAAACATACTAATGTAAAGGCACCCAAGGGGGGGAAGGGGTGCAAATGTCCCTGTAAAAACCCAAGTAGAGATGAGACCTGTGGGACCTGCACTGCAACCCCTAAGACCACCTGCTGATTCCCCAAGAAGGATTTTCTTAATACCTGACTAAGTAGACACCTTGCCTTCAGGATTACATAAGATTTATGAAAGGCTTTTAATTGTCTTTTTGGTTTATTACATTCCATTTTAAGTTAGACTAAGTTTTTTGTGCTCTCACTATGTCTTACTAATCTTAGTTTAGGCACAGATTTGTGGTTGTTTTCTTTTCTGTATGCTTGAGGTTGCAAATTTCTGTGTTCAATACATGCTTGCTTCAGATAAAAGACTATCACTGCCACTACCTTTTCCCCCACCCACCCCATCTCCAGCCTTGTAGAGGCAGGCACTGCCCCCCAATCCAGGCAGACCTGGGCTGGGGTCCCGCGTGGGCCAGGGAGGGGACTTAAACCCCCACCCTCCAGCATGCTACCCCAGGCTGGGGCCTGGCCATGCCTTCTCTGCTCAAGCATGGAGGAGGGAAAAGCATTGGAGCTTTAGTCCCTTCCTTTTGCAGCGGCTGGTAGTCTGGGAAGCGTGTTCCAGTGGCCCCTGGCTTCTGACCTGAGCCATTGTAGGCATGATGTTGCATTTCCTGAACCAAAAATGAATGTATGTTTACTTGCTTTTAATCTCTGCATTTTAGACTAACCTGCAGAGACTCAATGCATTCATCCCTGGGATTTTTGACTGTTTGCACTTAGCCCAAGAGGGGCTCATAGAATCATGGTAAAATAGGGTGGGAAGAGACCTCAGGATGTCATCTAGTACAGTCCCTGTTCAAAGCAGGATCATCCCTGATTTACCATCCTAAAGAAGCTTGCAATTCTCTGAGTAGCTTGTTCCAGAGCTTAATCACCTTTGTAGTAAAAATTTATTTCTAATATTCAACCTAAATTTCCCATTGCTCCAATTTAAGACCATTTCTCCTTGTCCTATGCCCTGCAGCCACAGAGAATAGTCTCTCATTATCCTTCATCTAACTACCCTTTTCAGGTATTTGAAGATTTATTGTATCCCCCACTCATCCCCTCAGTTTTCTCTTCTCTAGGCTAAATAATCCTAGTTATTTTATCTTTTTCTCCTAAATCACGTTTCCCAGACCTCTAATCATTTTGGTACCCCACTGGATTCTCTAACTTTTCCACAGTTCCAAATAGAGTGGGAAAATTACTTCCCTTGATTTGCAAGTGGGACTACCACATACAAGTGCCTTTTTTTGCACTAAAAGCACACTGTTGATGCATACTTAGATTATAGTCTCCCAGGTCCTTTTCTGCAGTACTGCAGTATAGTGAGTCATTCCCCAATCTGTATTTGTGGCTGTGATTTTTCCATCCTAAAAGGCAGGGATTTGGATTTCTCCTGATTGATTTTCATTTGATTAATTTCAGACCAATTTTCCAGTTTTTAAAGGTCATTCTGAATCTTAATCCCACCATCCAAAGTGTCCAATTGGGTGTGGTCTATACATTTGCTAAATGTGTAGTCAGTTCCATCTTCCCAATCCCTTATGAACATATTAAGACCTATGACAGTTTTGTGTTTCTAACATTACGTCTGTGATAAAAATAAGAAGGAACCAGATTTTATGGTGAAACATCACTTAACAGAAATTACATATTATTCTAGAAGGATAAGGGAAGATGCCCAGATAAAAATGTTTTATGGGAAATAACTTTGTAAAATAATGTCTACATTATTGAAATTGCTCTTAAAAGAAAACTATTAGCACTTAGTTATTCTCTATTATTTAATTATTCTCTTCTTAATCATGCTTCTGTAGCTACATTGACTAAAAGTGAAGAGGCTAGAATTCTAGATGTAGGGAGGTGATGACAAGCTGTGGTTGTTATGTTTTACAATTTTACAGAAGTCTATTAATTGCCTTTTGCAGTTATTAAAATAAGTGAACAGAATGCCCTCTGTGTGTATATCAGGACAACTGGCTTAATCAGGCTCAGCACTTCGATGAATATTTTGCTAAGCTTAATTAAAATGCAACCCTGCATTTGAGCAAGCCGCAGTGATTTGGCAGACCTTCAAAGGGCTATACTGCAATACAACAATAAAAGTGATAAAGGAACGCAATAACAATAAATATAATGCAAATGCTCCCATTACTCACAAATCAAATAGGAAAGTTGTTCCTTGAAGTATTTTCTGCTTTCTGTGGTAATAAAATTCAAATTTCTAATTTTTTTATTTTCAATCTCCACATATGTTCTTCTTATCAACATGCTGCTTTATGCTTCTAATAGAATGAAATGAAATGCTTCTGACAGTTCAGTGCAATTCTGTATGTATAGTTATTTTTTTGTCCCCAGTACTATGAAAATTGTCCATAATTTCTTTTGTTTCATTTGGATTATAGATTGCAAAATGTGATGTGTTTATTTTACAGTAACAATGTTCTAAACCCTGAGAAGAGAATTATATCAACTTGATATGGCTAGTCTTTTGAAAAAATAGGACTGTATTCAATGATCCTCTTGATTATTTTGACCATGTGACCCCCCATTCTAAATTTCAACTAACAATGTGCAAATTAGCAGTTGGTGCCTGGAAGCATGTTCAACGTCTATCCAAAGCATGCATTTCATACAATAAAAGATGTCACAAAAGACTCTTGCCTCTAGTACATTGTCTAACCCCCAGACATAAAAGTGATCTTTCCCAAGCAGTTAGCTGAAATCTGTTGCTTTTTTTTTTTTTTTTTATTTCTGTTTCCCCTCTCGGCAGATCGTTAAGCTACTGATCTAGCCTATAGCTGTCCTCTTTCACAAGAAGTGCCTATTTAGTCCCTATAATCTTTCAGAATTAATTCCTCTTTGAAGATAAATTTGTTATGGTCACTTTGAGAGCAAAGGCCCTGTAATGAAAACCATCTAAAGCATGCTCCCATGCCTCATACTTCATGATATTCCCATTATCCCTATGCCATTAGCTTTGTAATGTGATATGTTACACTTGTATTTCGATACTTTGTTTGCTTTCTTAGCAAACTACATTGACAATCAATCTAAGCTAAAGATTTTTCCTCTTCAAAATGGGAGCTGTTGGAACATTTATACCATTCCTTACCTTATGAGACAGAGTAATTTGACAACTATTGCAACATATTTTTATAGTACCATTGAGAGAACAAACTTTGGCAAACAAACACATTTTTCAACAACCAGCACAAACAAAAGAGGAGAGAACAGTAAAAAACAAAATAACTGGCTGTCACCAGTGATCAATGCTCCTAGAATCAGACATTTTATCATAAGCAATATACCTCAAAATGATTTAGAAAGAAAAGAAGAGCTTGTTTTCAGATAAGGCACAATTTCAAAATCATAATAGAAAAAGAACAAGTCCATAGTATGCTATTCATTCTGGCCCTTAGTTTTGTTAAATTTCACCCCTTCAATTCTGTTGTTTTGTGCAAAATTAATATTAAACATTTCATAAGATAAAACAAAAAGCTGTACCACAGCCTTGGATAGAGACAGATGCTAACAGAATAATGGAAAAACAGTGATTATGGAACAAGTAAGTGTTCTGGTCATATAAAATAGTTCAGATGAACTATCAGTCTAGATAGACATTGTAACTTGGAGAGAAAACCAAAGGCAGGCATAGGTGCGAATTGGAATCCTCATTGTTTAAGATATTTAAATTTAGATTGAATTAAACAGCTGAAAATAATGGTTTTCCTCAATTTATGTTGTACATGCATTCTGGAGAATGGTGCATAAATCAAATTTGCATAAACAAACCCACTTTACAATGTAACAAATAGGAATAGGTTCCCACGGTGGTGAGGGAGGAAGGGAGTGAGGCTGGGACTAGGGAAGGGGTGGGGGGAGGGGTGCTTCTCTCAGGGCTGTACAAGGCAACAAAGTGGAGGGAACAGAGTGGCATTCACCCCAGCCCCAGCTGCAGTGGCCCTGGGAGCGGCCAGTGCCAGTTGCCTGTAGCTGCTGGGCTGTACCGTGCTCCACCTGTCCTTATTCCCCTCTAGTGCAGGCATGTGGTGTTGGTTTCATAGTTTCATAGTAGCTAGAGTCGGAAGGGACCTAGGTAGATCATCTAGTCCGACCCCCTGCCTTGGCAGGAAAGAGCACCGGGGTCAGATGACCCCGGCAAGGTGCTCATCTAACTTCCTTTTAAAAATCCCCAGGCTAGGAGCCTGCACCACTTCCCCTGGAAGCCGGTTCCAGGCCCTAGCCGCCCTGACTGTGAAGTAGCGCCTCCTAATATCTAATCTAAACTTACCCTCCGCCAGCTTGTGACCGTTATTCCTGGTCACTCCTGGCAGCGCACGGGGGAACAGGGACTCCCCCAATACCTGCTGATCCCCCCTGACCAGTTTGTAGCAGGCCACAAGGTCCCCCCTTAACCTTCTCTTGTGGAGGCTAAACAGGTTCAGGTCCCGTAGCCTCTCCTCATAAGGCCTGCCCTGCTGACCCCTGATCATACGAGTGGCCCTCCTCTGAACTCTTTCCATATCGTCCACCTCCCTCTTGAAGTGTGGCGCCCAGAACTGGACACAGTACTCCAGCTGCGGCCTGACCAGTGCCGCATAGAGGGGGAGGATCACCTCCCTGGACCTGCTCGAGATGCATCTGTGGATGCATGACAGGGTACGGTTGGCCTTCTTGACTGCCTCCCCACACTGCTGGCCCATGTTCATCGTGGAGTCAATGACGACTCCAAGATCCTTTTCCGTCTCCGTGCTGGCAAGAGGGGAGTTCCCCAACCTGTAAGTGTGGTGCCGGTTCTTCCTCCCCATGTGCAACACCTTCCACTTATCAGTGTTAAACCCCATCCTATTCTCATCCGCCCACCGTTGCAACCTGTCAAGGTCAGCTTGTAGCCTATTGCACCCTTCTAGTGCACCCACATCCCCCCACATCTTAGTGTCATCAGCAAACTTGAACAGGGTGCTTTCTACCCCCTCATCCAAGTCACTGATGAAGATGTTGAACAGTGCGGGCCCGAGGACCGAGCCCTGCGGAACCCCACTGCCCACGTCCTTCCAGGTCGAGAAGAACCCATCCACTACCACCCTCTGGGTGCGGCCCTCCAACCAGTTGGTGACCCATTTGACCGTGTGGGCATCGACACCACAGTCTCCCAGCTTTTTGATGAGGACAGGGTGAGAGACAGTGTCGAAAGCCTTCCGGAAGTCCAGAAAGACTACATCCACAGCAACCCCTGCGTCTAATGATTTGGTGACCTGATCGTAAAAGGCCACCAGGTTGGTCTGACAAGACCTGCCACTGATGAACCCATGCTGGTTGCCCCTGAGCATGCATTCCCCCGCAAGGCCCTCCTGGATGTGTGCCAGGATAATTTTTTCAAAGAGCTTACCCGGGATTGAGGTAAGACTAACTGGCCTGTAATTTCCCGGGTCCTCTTTTTTTCCCTTTTTGAAGATAGGGACCACATTGGCCCTCTTCCAGTCCTCCGGCACCTCACCAGAGCACCACGAGTGCTCATAGAGCCGCGCCAGGGGTCCCGCAATGACCTCGGCCAGTTCCTGTAGAACCCTAGGGTGAAGATCGTCTGGACCAGCAGACTTGAACACGTCCAGCCTCTCCAGAAGTACCCTAACTCCTCGCTACCCCCTGGCCCAGGCGTGTCTCTCCCGGGGCCCGAGGGGGGCCCAGCAGGGAGGTGGCTGAACTGGTCCCTACTTAGGAAGACAGAGGCAAAGAAATCGTTAAATATGTTAGCTTAGTCATCTGGCGTGACGACTAAGTTGCCCATCGTGTCCTGCAGGGGCCCCACATTACCCGGGACCCTCTTTTTATCCCCTATGTATTTGAAGAAGGACTTCTTATTGTCCTTAATCTGGGAAGCTAGTCCTATCTCCATCTCTGCCTTGGCCTTCCTGACTGCCCTCCTACATCCTCGGGCGACTCTAACATAGTCCTTCTTGGTGATGACCCCATCCCTCCATTGGGTGTATGCCTCCCTTTTAGCAAGGAGACATTCCCGGATGCTCCTACTGAGCCATGGGGGTTTATGTGCCCCCTGCTCCCTTTGACCCTTGTTGGGATTACCTCCCTTTGGGCATGGAGGATCGTCTCCTTAAGGAGCAACCACTCACCTTCGACATCTGGTTCCCTTCCCCTGCTCCCAGGGCTGCTGCAGCTGAGGCTGGAGTGAGTGCTCTGCTCTGAGCCAGCCAGGGCTCTGCTTGTCTGCACTCACCCCAGCCCATGCTAGAGCAGCCTTGGGAACAGCCAACACCAGATGCCTGCACTATGGCACAGCTCAGCCCAGGAGCTGGGATGAGCTCTGGCATAGGGGACAGGAGGTGCATGGTGCAGCCCAGCAGCTGCAGGCAGCTGGCACTGGCCACTCCCAGGGCCGCTGCAACTGGGGCTGGGGTCATGGCCCTTTCCCCTCCCCCTACAGATTTACCTACTTGGGCAGGGGGGCATCTATGCTGATTGCATAACAGTGAATTTACCTCGCATATGATGAATTATGAGTCTAAATATGTCCATTGCATAAATTGAGGGAAATCTGTACACGGAATTATCTTTGTAGGTACACTGGCTTAGATGACTCACCTGCTACTTTTCTACTTATATCCTCTATGGAGCAAATCCAGATGCTGGCAGGCCAAGACCTGTCCAGCTCTTAGGTGGATTCTCAAGGTAGCAACTTAGTTTTTAGTCACCTGCCTTCTCTCTCCCTCACCACCTAGCCTAATTAGCATTTATTTCAGTTGTGTCTTCAGAGGGTACCACTGAAAATCATTAGTTACTTAAAAACACTGTAAAACTCCATTGCAAAACAATACATGTGAAAAAAGAATGAGGTCATTGGATCAGTAAGGTTTAAAGGTGAGCATAACTAGCAACCCTCAGTTCTGTCAATTCTAACCAATGAAGTTACACTTGTTTGAAATTGGAGTTAAGCAGTGGTGTGTCCCTAGTAATGAACAATCTGTCCATTCATGAAATACCTCCCAAGTGAGGCAGGAAGTGTTGCAATCAGTAAGTAGGCAAATCTTTCTTAAAATATAAAACTTTATAAAATAGACTCACTACATGTATATGTCTAATTTCCCTGTGAGATATTCAGTAGTGTATCCTGTGCACTGCCTTTTGAGGAGGCTGCAAAAAGAGCCACTGCATCTGAGCAACAACATAGCAGCCAACACATCCCCATACACTGCCACTGCCCAGGACAGGGATCTGAAAGTATTTGATGATAGGGTGCTCTGCAGCCTATATTGGACAGAAAGGTCTGGATGGGATGTTTTTGTGGACCGTTTGGACTTAACATCTACTACTCGGCTTCTGTGATTGCAGGGGTTTGGACTCAAAGAGCCAAGGTATCCATTCTGGTAATGTTATTCTGCTTGTAAGAAAACCATTGACCTTTAATAATGTTGGGAAAGGTTCTACATCATCTTTCAAGAAACAGGACTCCCCATTCCTTCTTGTATGAAACCCTTGATTTCCTTTCCTTTCTCATACAAGCCCTTCTCCATCCCTTTTAAATTACAAAATTAATTGCTAGATAGTATTGTTTGGAATACTTTAGGGAAAAGGAAATAAAAGTTGAGAAAGACAGAGGTTGTTTGACTAAATCAGATTGCACAGGATGTAGGAAAGCCATATTTAAGCTCCTGTTCCACCTGATTCAAGAGTGATCTGTGATGAAAAAAAATACTCTGGTCTAAAACAGGGAAAACAGGGTTTGAACCCATCTTCCATAATTTCTGTAAAAGACGTACTGTTTTTACATAAATACAAGAAAACTTTGAATGAGATCCAAGTAATTAAATTCTAGACATAGAAAATATATATATTTGTATACATTTGCATATTTGTGTAGAATCTAATTATTAGAGGATTTCTTAAATTCATCTCTCCATTCCTGTTGTGGGGGAAACAGCTACAGAGGGGCAGATAGTAGTGGGTATAGGTTGGGAGAGGACAAGTGGTCTGACTCCATTCCCTTATCCCTTGCCCCCCACTACCACTTGTCCCCCCCATGACTCCTGCCTGTATCCTCCTAGTGCCTCCCCCCTCCCTAACAGTGCCTGCATCCCTGCTGCCTGCAACCTGTGCCTCCCCGTACTGTCTCCGCTACTACTGCTCCCTGCAACCTCTGCTGTTTCTGAAGCCCCTGCTCCCTGCCTGTCTCTGCAGCTTCTGCCCCTTTTTCTGCCTTTCAGCCTCAGATCCCTCCACATCCCACTACTTACCATCAGTCATGGCTCTGGCCCCGTTCTGACCTGGGGCATGGTGGCTCCTGCCCCAGCCTAGCCATGCAGCAGTGGCAGAGGTTCAGCAGTTTTGGCCCAGAGGCAGATGTCAGAGGTTGGAGCAAGGGAAGGCCAGAGGCTTCAGCAGGGGTGGGCAAGCAGATGGGGGAACAGGCGGTTGCTGCAGCTCCAGCTCTGGCCCTGACTCAGGCTCAGGGATGGAGTCAGAGCTGCAAAAGTTGCCTGTCCCCTGCCTCTCCCCCTCTCCCCATCCAACTTGTACTCGAATCCCAAATGCTTAAAATGCAGTCCTGGATTAATGTATTTACAAGGTAGATAAGAATACTCACATTTCTACATCCCCTCTTACAATTCAGTTTAAAAACTGACATTTCAGCACAAAATTTCCCCTCATTAAAATGTTTTAAAGATTTTGCTTGCACGCTGCACTGAGAAGAAACCATATTTCAAAATCTTAGATTGTGCTTTAACTTCACAATTAGCACTGCTAACTTTAAGGAATGTTAGTTATTGTTAAAAGTATCATGTGCTGGGAACAATCACATATTTGGGGTTAGGGCTGGAAAGGAGAGACATGCCTAGGAGCTTATAGGTCTGCCCTGTACCTGCCCAGCTTGCTGGCTCTCTAACACCAACACACACCCCTTCCAGACAGCACACACACGCAGACAGCCACAGAGCACACACAGTCCTCAGCACCTCTTCCCCTCCCTCAATCCCTAGACTTGCTATGGACTGCTGCCAAGCAACACAGCTGGGGCATGGGTATAGCAGTGGCAGAGGGGCTGCCTGGAGTTCAGGAGCACGTGGGAAGCCCCTGTCACTGCTGAGTAGCAGCCAGAGGCACACTGGGTGAACACCCCCCACCTTTATTTGTGTATGTGTGTTGTGTTGTGTGTGCACTCCTCTGCCCAAAGCAGCCTGGCAGCTCCCCACCTCCCTCCTCTTGCAGCCTGGCAGTCCCCTACCCACTCACCAGCTGCTACTCCACTGTCCAGGCTGTTGTGAGGGAGTGAGGTGGGCAGTAGAATTGAGGAGGAGAGCTAGTCTACCTGGGAGTGGGGCCTTCTGGTATATTGAATAACTGAATTGGTCATTTCTCTCCCATTAGCAATTAGAAGGTAGGCAAAGTCCAGTTGGTAAGCACAGCTCAAAGAAAAACTTCACTTCCAAGTACTTAACTTAAAAGACCTAGAGGACATTTAGCACTTGTAAATAAGCCTGCATGATTTTTCACATTTTAAGTACTCTTAATAAGGATGAAATGTAACTTCTACTCTCATCCTTAGATGTAGCAATGAAACAGAATGGTCCTCTGTTCAGCTCTGCTGCTAGATTATACCCAGAAAAGAACCCATAGTATTATGGACAGCATGTGCATACCAAATCTACCAGATCTCCAGTTTCTTCAGAAGTGCTTTTCTGGTGTCAGAATGTAGATAGCTTTTTTCTACAGGGGCCATAGATTATACTTAACTGTTTCTAAAAGAATTGTTACAGGGAGTATTGTTTCTAAAGGACTGTTGAAATACAAACTATTAACTTGGCAGGCAAAAGGTGAAAAAAATAATGTACATATTACATGTCTAGAAAGTTACAAGATTTAGATATTGTATTGAACAGGGCAAGAGGAATGCTGGAAACATAGCAATTTCCAGATATTAGCATGAGGGACAGGGAAAGGGAAGAAGGAGGATCTGCAGAACTACAGACCAGTCTGCCTCACCTCGGTCTTTGGAAAAATCATGGAGCAGTTTCCCAAGGAGTCCATTTCTAAGCACTTGGAAGAGAAGAATGTAATTAGGAACAGTCAGAATGGATTCACCAAGGGCAAGTCATGCCTGCCCAATCTGACTGCCTTCTATGATGAGCCAACTGGCTTAGTGGATGTATATACGTTGACTTTAGCAAGCTACTTGATATAGTCTCCCACAACATTCTCAACAGCAAGCAAAGGAAGTGTGGATTGAATGAATGTACTATAAATTGAATAGAAAACTGGCTGGATCATCAGGCTCAAAGGGTAGTAGTCAATGGCACAATGTCTACTTTGCAGCTGGTATCAAATGGAGTGCCCAGAGGTTGGTTCTGGGGCTGATTTCATGCAATTTCTTAATCAGGGACCTTGGAAATGGTCTGGAGTTACACCCTCAACAAGTTTATTGATGGCACCAAGCTGTAGAGAGTAGTAGATATGCTGGATGGTAGGACTAGGATTCAGAGAGACCTCAACAAATTGGAGGATTGGTCCAAAAGAAATCTCATAAGTTTAAATAAGGACAAGCACGAAGTCCTGAACTTACGGTGAAACAACCCTATATACTGGTACAGACTGGGGACTGACTGGCTAAGGAGCAACTCTGGAGAAGAGGACATGAGTGTTGCAGTGAACAAAAAGCTGAATATGAGCTAACAGTATGCCCTTGTTGCAAAGCAGGCTAACAACATACTGGGCTGCATTAGTAGGAGTGTTGCTAGAATATTAAAAGAAGTGATTCTCCCCTTCTGTTTGGCACTGGTTTGGCACTATTTATTTATCACAAATATTACTTCATATTCAATTCAAATGGAAAGCCATTCTGTATTATTCTTGGATGTTTCCACTTCACGTATGCAACTATATTGCAGACATGCAGTTGTATATGCACCTCTGAGACCCCAATTTGGGAAAATATATTACTATAAGAATACATGTTTGTTCCAGTAAATGTTTCTAGCTACTTTTTTGCAAATAATACTTTTGATAATATTAAAAATAAATTTTGAATGTAGCATCCACTATAGTAGGGGAGGGTACGGGAGTATTTTGTATCATTTCATAGAGGCTAACATGTTTTCTGCTGTTATGGCTTCTGAGCATGGGACTTTCCTTCTAAGTTGTTAATGTCTTTGCAAAAGCAGCAGAATAAAATGTGGGTAAGACATGCTTTAAAGATTGGCTACAGTACATAGATAAAGAAAATATTTTTCACATTTTTAATAACCATTTTTCTACACATTTATTTCAGAATAAGTCTATTGTAGAATTAGCATTTGTCTAAAATAAACTGTCATTCCATATTGATTCAAAACATTAAAAAAATTTCAAAGTGTGTCTTTCAGTCCCTTTGATAACTAAAATTTATTTTATAAACTTCCATTAAAGGTTTTTTAACTTACGCAAAATTTAAAAATAAAACCTATACAAATTATATATATCCTATATAATTATAGGATAATATTCTTACATTTCATGGACCAACACATAGGAACTCTAAGGTTGTTGTGAAGAAGAGAGGAATGTGGCTTTAGCTATAGAAAACTCACTATAATTTTTTCACATAAATTTATGCAGCTATTTTCACTTAAGTGACCTTCCTTAAATAGCATCTTTCCAAATATTCACAACAAAGGTAATCTTACAGAGCACCTATGCTCTCAGTCAAAACCTTAACCAGCTTTTGTTTGTAATTTAATACCTTGACCTCTTCCATTTTGTTCACCTGTCACAGTCTAAGTGCAACATTGTTCACTGGGACTGAATCTGTTTACCTGATTTACCTTGTAACATGGACCATAGGATTTCTCCAAATTGCTTGTATATCAAGCTCATCACTCCTAGTCTAGTGATCTTTTGGATGGACATCGTATTCTAATTTCACTTCAAGTAGTGAAGAACCTACCAAATTTCTAGTTTGAAGCAGAATTAATTCAGGTAAATCCTATGATTGGTGTTATACAGATTACATTCAGTGAACCCAGTGCTTTCTTCTGATTTTATAATCTATATATATCAAGATAATTTGTTAATCACTTGTCCTTTAGGAATATTTAATTGTATATGTGTCCACATGTCTCTGCACAATAATTTCTGTTTTTTACAGTAACCGAAATGTTTTCCTCAGTATCAAACCAGTCCCACTCATTAACTAAGATGGACAGACAGTGGATTCAGAAACTCTTTCTAAATGTCACATATAGCAACCAAATCTACTCTAAAGATTTAACAACTTTTACAGGAATGTACTTTTTCTATGGAAAATTTTGTGGAGAAAGGGAAGGGTTCCTAATTTTTTTTTATTTCTGGATGAATTGAAAACAAAACAATTTTCATTTTTGTTTTTTCTATTTTTAAGTTTCTTTCTTGCTTTGTCACACTTTCTCCTCTACTTTTCTTCTTTTCATCCTTTTCCCCTGTGGCCACTGAAGCACTGTTGGTTTTGGTTGTGGGGTTTGTTTGTCTTTTTGTTGGGGAGTGCAGTGGAGGGGGGTTGTTTTTGTCAAAAAAATGAAAAAAAAAATTCCTACTTCTAAAAATATTGAAAAATGAAAACATTCAAGACCTTTCATAAACCTACTACTATATATATACACACACACACACATATATTCATAGTAACATCAGTTTAAGTAGTGTCTTTTAGGATCATAAAGGATGTACACAGATCACAAGTATTGAAATATTTGATATTAAATGTTACACATTGTTAGATAACAACATCTGTTGCTCTGCTGCTAAGTGCAAGTGATATGTAGCTGCTTACAGTTAGGCTTTTTAGCAAATTTCTTTGATGCCTCTACTTTATGATCAGTGTTTTGCCTTGATCCTTGCTAAATTGGTTGTTCCGAAAAGCTACAATGAAGCAGGTGGCGATTCAGTGATTAATAATTAGGATCTGAAGAATCAGATGAAACAAGTCTGTTTATGCCATTATGTGTGTAAGAATGTGAAGTAGGGGTAAAATCAATTAACAGTAGGACTATGGTGCAAGCGTGTCGTATAGTTTTTCTTGATCGCTTAAAGTAACTAGCACATCTTTCAAATAATGGCTTTGATGTGCTGCTAGTGTTCACTGAAAATGCTGTACCAAACATAAAACTGACTTATTTTCAATTTCAATTCTCACAATTTGTTCTCTCTCTAATTGTGGCAATTGTCATCTTTTTGAGAAGCTGCTTTTACCAATCAGATGGCCAGGGTTTCTGTAGTAATGATATAAAACAATGCACCCTAAATTAATTACATAAAACAATGCACTCCAAAGTATTTTAATGCTTGATGAAGACTTTTCTTTGGCTATTTTTAATTAAAAGATGGTAATATTTTTCAACGATTTCACAATTAGTGATGCTTTTCAATTCTTTAGGGTACATTTTTAGCTTGATATGCTTGGATTAACATATAACTTCCTGTGAACTGAGATGAAAACACAGGCCAGACTTTATCCCGGGAGTTTCTTTCACTCCTTGGGCACCATTTTTAAGCTAATTTGCTTGAAGGGAATTCATTAGATAAACTAAAAGGCATAAACAGAGATGGAGAAGGTGAATTTCATACAGGGAAATGCTGAATATTTTCAACTCTTAAAAATGCGAATGGGAGAGGGATAACTATATAGTGGTAAAATCTGTTAATGCTGTAATTCTGTGCTAAAGGCTAAAACATGCCTCTGAGATGCAGTAGTGGGTTAGCATTTCAGAGCTGTATGACCAAAGGGAAACCACAGGGAGGAGAAACGTTTTCCAGAGCTCGGGATTATGCAAAGGGAAAATTTTCACTCGTACACTTTTCAAGCAATGGCTCATACTCACCCCTTGGATGTAGCTAATCAGGTCTGCTTGCAAGTGTTTACTCTAAAGAACTTATCTCCATCCTCTGTGGTGCCTTGTGCACTCCCTTACTTGCAGGGCTGTCATCCTGCCATACAGTTGTGTAGGGCATGGGAGAGAGAGGGGGGATTGTGAAGTAAACTCCATTGGCATAAATCACTGTGTTGCCTCTACTTCAGAACAGTGCTTCTCAACCCGAGGCCCTCTGACATTGCTCATAGCCACAGAAAGATAAATTAAATAAATAAAGCTGAGGTTGACAAGAAGAGCAACTCTACCGTTACAACTATGATGTTGCCTGAGGCATGTTATTTGCTCAGTGTAGTTGCCCACAGACCGGTGAAAGCTGGGGATTTCTGATCCAGGGTGTTGTGCAAATTTGTATCGTGGATTACCAGCTCTGAGAATTAAGAGTAAATGGTAGTTACAAAACTAGAATATAGCCTATGTTTGAGGTACTGAACAAAGGTCATCATAATGCTTGGCACTTTTCATTTTCAGTTTATTTAAAAATGTGAATTATTGTAACCCCACAACAATCCCAAGAGGTAGATAAATGGAAATTATTATTTGCTTAATTATTTTAAGCAAAAAGGAGAAAACAAGAAACAGAAGTTGAGTGACAATCTCAAGGCTACACAGGGACACACTGTGAATACTAGACCTAAATATCTGAATTTTCTAGTATTTTCTAGAGTTACAAGAGATTTTATTTGAAAGTGGCTTGAAGGCAGATTTGAGACACAAATTTTTATTTCCTATGGCACTTACACATGAGAACATGAACAAATCCAAAGTGAAATTATATGGTGGTCAAGAAAAAGTTATAGCTAAAGCCAAGGAACCATGAGACTTGTAAAGAGGAGCCCCCTTGGGCAGAAACAGTACCATAGGCACTTGGCAATCATAGATATATTTCTGTCACTAAGATTATTAAGACAATGCTGTGAGGAAGCAAAACAAAAAGTCATATTTTTATTGCTAAAAGAAATTTAGTATTAGTGATGTGAGCAAAATGGAAAGAAATGTAGTACCTCAAGCTGTAGTACCTCAAGCTCAATACCAAAATGGCAAAAATGCAAATAAGGGTGGTATAATAATCAGGGAACTGAAACAACTCTTTAGTGACCCACTGAAAAAATTTATATCCATAAATTCATATGTGGTACTTCAAGTGAACCCTACTCATATGGGACTCAACAGAGTTGGAGGCATTTGTCCTTTCAGGGCAGCTTGAATGACTTGGTCTTATTTTTTTCCCTTTATGTTTAGCATTCTTTTGTTTATGGTTGTTGAAAAGTATTTTAATGAGTGTGATTAGCACCATATAGATACACATTAACCATAACTTTTAACATATGAATGAGTATTTAAGCATCACCAAATGGCATGCTAATTGTATGTATTCCTCAAAACTCCCAACTGGTGAAGTCCCATACTAGCACCTTTCTGAACCTGCTATCTTTTCTTCAGAATATCTCTCAACTCTCTTTGGTTTGTTTTGCTTTGCTTTTTCAAGTTGCTCACTGTTGTGGTGAAAAGCTGTTGTGAGGAAAAGCTAACAAAGGGAACCTAGCAATGGATTTGGACTGCAAAGTTGTAAAAATACAAATCACAGAAAAAACAGAAATAAAAATATAAAACCTTGAATTTGTATGCAAGTAGATGGTTCTAGATTCTTTTCCTGAAGTGGGGTTATAAACCCTTACAAAATGACTGTGGAGGAATGATATTATATCCATGTATACATGGTTAAGCTGAGAATTAGTTCATAGTCACACACTGAAACAGGGACAAAACTAACAAAAATCTAGAACTCCTGACACCCAGTTTCTTTTCTCTATAACCATTCGGCTTAAATGAATGAACATGAATGAACATCCATTCAGTTGTAGATTTAATACATCAGAATTACATATTCTATTTGAATAGGCAAGAAGCATACAGGCTATTAGATCCTTAACCATCATCAGCTTCCTGACCTTCCAACCATCCAACTTTCATAAGTTCACTAATTTACTGTCTATCTTCATTGTGAGTTCACACGTCACACGTGCAAATGGTGGTCAATTTATATGTTGAAAGAAAAACAAGAGGCAAGCATTTAACTTCACAGATTTTACTAGGGGGAATTAAAAAAAACCCCTCTTTCATCTTGCTTGCCTTCAAAGTTTCACTTAGTATTCTGATCATATTCAATTTTAATTGCCACTTTATAGTTTTCAAAGATGGTATGCAGCTGTAAAATACTAGGCTTTATTGCAGCAAGAGGAATATTTATCTGAACAGATACATTACTGTTACTGTAAAGAATGGGCCTATTTTACTTTATCAGCAACTAAGGGGAAGGTTAATGGCTATGATGTATCTTTTATGTTGTGTGTGAAACATGGAGTGTTCTGCACTGTTAAAATTTACAGCTAGAAGAAAAAGCATGTGCTATGCCAAGCATTCTTTAACAACAGACTGTAAGCTTGGGAATGAACTTCAACGTACCCCCCCACCACCACCACCCTGCCAATGCTGAAATAACATTAAGGAAAGCAAAGAAAACTGCTATCATCTCCTGAACTCATGGCTTATGCCTAACAACAAGGCTAGGCTTTAAGCACTCACCAGATGTCCAACTTGTCCAACTCTAAAGGATGGATAATGTCCTTGGGAAGGTCTGTGGGCCTGATTGGGACCAACCTCCTATGCCACACTTGTGGCATCAGGTCCAGTTTGTACACTGCAGACAGTCTGTGCCCAATGCTGGCTCTGCATGCCATGTACAGAATGAGCTCTGAGGTCCATGCTTGCAGCACACAGCACGTGGGTCTGGCATGGGACTGAACCTAAAGGCTAAATCCAGACCACAGGTTGCGTGTTTGATGCCCGGCCTAGACAAGTAAATATTTTGTGGGGGAGAACAAATTTACAAGGTATTTGAGGGTAATACAAAGGAACACAATAGATATATTATGGTGATCTTCTTTTGGGTAAGAGGTAAACAGCAATTTTTAAAGGTTAGTACAACAGAGAGCAAATAGGGAATATGGTAATCTTGCTTGCAGCTCAAGAACTATGTTATCACAGAATATAGTGGCCCACTAAAGAGGAATAACTAGCAGTCAGATCCAGTTAAAGATTGCTTTAGGTGCCTACACGTTAGATATATAACAAATAAATTGTATTGCCTGGCCCCAGGAGGTGAATCCAGAACACCACGTAATGGAATCAAGGCTCTGTATACCAGTGGTTCTCAACCTCTACCTTTTCAGGGTCAGAGCAACCCACAACCTGTTTTTTGAAAGTGGTGGCATCCCCAGATGAGAATCACTTGCATCAGCTTACCTCCGTGCTTCTCAACCAGATGAAACTGCATTGTGTGCCTGCTGCACAGCCAGCCCAGGAAGGGCTGTGGCTCCCGTGCCAAGGTAGGGCTATATTAGGGCTCTCTTTTCATACAAAAGCAGAGATGCCTCATGCTGTGTAAACTTTCCTGGTCCTTCCCCTCCTGTGTTTATCCCAAAAATACAAATGGATGGGGCAGTTTTACCCATCCCTCTGTTTCCAGGACAAGTGTAGGGTGTGCTGGACCAGGAAGGGTTGCTTCCTGCTATAGGCTGATCAGAGAGGAGGAGCATGTGGTACATTTTTAGCTGGCTGCTAGTGCTGCAGCACCCTGAGGGGCTTTCCTGGCACCCCAGTTGAGAATCACTGCATGAAGATTCAGATGGTCTCAGTATGAAACCCAAAAAAGTGAACAAGCTGAGCTATGAGTTGCCTGGCATTAGCATGTTCAATATGCATCTGCCTAAAACAGGTCAACAGAAAACATTGAATCTCTAAAGTAAACCATTCCTTATCGTATGCATATGAACCTCACTCAAAGAAACCCATAACTGTCTCTGTCTACTTGTGATCTACAGCCTGGAAGCTTCTTCTGAAAGTAGGAGTCTATGGCATTTTCCCCCCAAAGAATTGAATGCATTTAACTTTTCCTTTAAAAATATAGTTTGAAAAAGAGGAAGTGGTGATGCCCATTTTTTTTAAATAGTGTCCTAGAGGTGAGAGCATTTGCCCAGAAAATTGGAGACCTGAGTTTCATGCCCCACAAGTGGGAGAAAGGAGAGTTGGGGGAAGGGAGCAAGGACTAAAGAGAAGTACACAAATAGATCTTCTTATTTCTGAGATTGCCCAGGGCAGGCACAGCGTAAGTTAGAGAAATATAAGGATTGCCTTACAGCTTATGTAGACCTTGTCAAGTTGGAAGCCTAGACATCCACTGTTAATGAGTCTATTAGAAACTTGAATCAAGTGCTATTACATAATTAACATGATAAAGGCAAGACATTCCATTTTAATTTGTAGAAAATGTTGCTGACATAAATTGGCTTAGCTTTACTGGCTTCAGCAAAGCTATTCTGCCATATTTACCCAAATCTAAGATGGCCCTGAATTTAAGACATCTCCCAATAATTAATATTATGCATGGAAAATGTATAAATTTGTTTTCATTTTCCCTGTATAGAATCCAAGTATTTAAGCATTATCTTATATTCCCTCCCTCCTCCCACTACTGCCACAGTAGAAAAGAAGTGGCAGGGGGACAGACAGTAGGTAAGGAAATGGAGGGGACAGGCAATAACTCTTTTTCTGCTGCTAGAGGGTTCTGTCCACACTTCATCATAGGTCACAGACTATGTGCTTGCTCTGGCATCAGCCTATCCCAGGAGCAGTGGTGGTGGTGTGGCAGCTCCAGCCATGGCCTAGTTGGAGCTGCCATGTTGATACTGCTGCCCTCAGCTGGCCAGGAGACAAAGCAAGCATGCTGGAGTGGAGACAGAGCCTGCAGGTTCAGGTGCAGGGGTCAAAGCTATGGTAGGATTACAAGACTGGAGGGGTCAGGTGGGAGTCCCAGGGCTGTGGAGGGGAGAGGGTGGCAGCAGCAGCTGCAGCTCTGACCCCAATCTTCTACTGCCTCAAGCCTGATTCTAAGACAAGGGGCTTATTTCCTTGTGGTAAATGGGGAAGAAAAAGCTCATTTTGGAATTGAGTAAATATGGTATCACAATTTAGAAGATAATTTGATAAAGCATCGTATTTCCAGGGCCTCAACAGGACATTGTGAATGCCACTTTTGCTGCAGTACAAAATGATGAAGTATTTGCATATGACTTACACACTTTTTGCTGCCACCATCTCATTTCTGTTTAATATCTTTGGGCTTAAAAAAAAAAGGGAAAACAGATTAGGATTATTTAGTAGCATAATGACAAAAAGGAAGCAACAAAGCAACAGCTACCTTTTTATAATTGTATCTGGCTGTGTTGTTTATTTTTCTCTTCTGAGAAACCCGTTTCCTAAACCTAAAACTCATTGGCCATTTTTGGTGGGTAGGAATGATTCTTTCTTTTGCAATATGTAGCCTCTACATTGACTAAGTTAGGCATGAGACTGAGGTTTTTCAAGACTGAATGTAGTACTTAGGTAAAAATATCAATGTCTGATAGATATTTTATGTTTGTCTCATGTTTTTCCCTCAATGTTAATTTTTTTTCCCCCAGAAACTAAAAGCAACTTTTTCTCTTTATTCTCTTCATAAATAAAAAAAATTAAATTGTTCTAGTGCAACAACAGGATCAATATGATTCTCTGTTCAATAGAGAAACTATTTCTTTTAAGAAAATATATGCTCTGGTCTTCCAAGTGCCCTATGACATAATTTTGTCTTCCTCCTTTCTACACTGTATATTACCTCTATTTCTTATCATCATCATACAGATTTAAAACAACTCAAAGAAAGGAGTCTTGTGTTATGCTGCCCCCTGTACATTTATGGTCTTACATAAGCAACAATTAACTCCCACAACCTATATCATATGTGGAATACTACAAGTAGTCCCAAAAAGGAAAGTTAACATGTTTTGTTTGGTAGCAATTGTTCCACAATAAGTTTTCATAGACTAGTGGCTTGGTAAAAGTTTGGGTTCTTTTATTGAAGATTTTTTGTAGCAATGAATGTACTTATTTTGCTTTCCTCAAACATTTATTTCCTGAGATCCATCATGACTAAATGGAAAGAGCAAAGGATTGTGGGTTCAATTCCTGACCTAATCACTGTTACCAGATATGCCCATCACTTTGAGGTGCACTCATTTATGAAAGTTCTGTTTCTGAAGTCTCTGTAATTCTGTCAATGCACCGTTTGTGTCACTTGTGTTTCTATATGGAACTCTGTTTCTCCTTTCTGCAAGTCCCCACCCCCAATGTAGCTACCCTGCAGTGTTTAATTTCAGCAGGGCTAG